>NW_024070200.1:29701603-30901603 GCF_014754425.2 Oryx dammah | reverse complement strand
CTAGTTCCATTGTAAAAAATGTTTCTCTTTTTTGAGGTATCTTTGTTAAATCAAGTAAGTCCCTCGCTGTTCTAAGGTTGCTGAGAGGAGTTTGTTACTGTCATTTTTCTAATCAAAATTTAATTATCTTGAATGTTTTTGCTGCTCCACAGAAAATATGACATTTTTCCTTTTTTCTATTAATATGTTGAATTATGATTGATTTCCAAATGTTATACATCTCCTTTCCTAAGATAAATCTCATTATGACATGATATATATCATCTTTTTTGTACATCACTAGATTCAATTTGCTGATATCTTATTTAGGATCTTTTATATTCCTAAAGAGCCTCTTGATGAAAGTGAAACAGGTGAGTGAAAAAATTGGCTTAAAACTCCACATTCAGAAAACTAAAATCATGGCATCCGGTCCCATCACTTCATGGCAAATAGATTGGGAAACAATGGAAACTGACAGATTTTGTTTTCTTGGGCTCCAAAATCACTGAAGATGGTGTATTGCAGCCATGAAATTAAGAGATGCTTGCTCCTTGGAAGAAAAGCTATAACAAACCTAGACAACATATTAAAAACCAGAGATATTACTTTGCCAACAAAGGTCCATCTAGTCAAAGCTATGGTTTTTCCAGGAGTCATGTAAGGATGTAAGAGGTGGATCATAAAGAAAGCTGAGCACCAAAGAATTGATGCTTTTGAACTGTGGTGTTGGAGAAGACTCTTGAGAGTCCCTTGGACTGCTTGAAGATCAAACCAGTCAATCCTAAAGGAAATCAGTCCTGAATATTCATTGGAAGGACTGATGCTGAAGGTGAAACTCCAATACTCTGGCCACCTGATGAGAGGAGCTGACTCATCTGAAAAGACCCTGATGCTGGGAAAGATTGAAATGGGGAAAGGTAGGGAACAATAGAGGATGAGATGGTTGGATGGCATTACCGACTCAATGGACGTGAGTTTGAGCAAGTTCCAGGAGTTGGTGATGGACAGGGAGGCCTGGTGTGCTATAGTCCGTGGACATGACTGATCAACTAAACTGATATTCCTTACAGAAATGTCTTTAATTTTCCTTTCCTGCACTGCTCATGTCAGGTTTAGGTACAAGATTATGATGACTTCATAAAATGTTTTAGAAAAATTTTATTATATATATATATTATATATTTAAAATTGATATGGATACTTATTTAAATATTTGGAAAAAGTCAGCAATGAAATAATACAGTCATGGAGAGAGAAAAAATTGTGTGGTATAAATTAAAGATTTTTACAGAATTAAGACTATTTAGATGGTCTGTTTCTTCACATGCTTGTTTTACTGATTCTATTTTTCAAATAATATTTCCATTTTCTCTACATTGTGAAATATATTTGGCATAATTTTTTTCATATTAACCTCTTGTTTTTGTTTAAAGTGTATGTAGGATTTGTTACCTTGTTTTTATTCCTAATATTGGTAATTTATGATTTTAATTTGCTTGGTGAATCTGGCTAAATTTATCAAATTTATTAATCTTTCTAAAAGGAAAAACTTTTAGATATCTTAATATATGTATGTTAATCTTTCTAAATTATATAATTATAATAATTATAAATCATGATTATAATTAATCTTTATTATATCTATATATAAAAATTTTTCTAAAGGAATTAACTTTTAGATAACCTGGAATTTCTTGAGTTTTTACACATTTTATTTATCAAATTTATTACTTTCTCCAAAGAATGGACTTGAAGTGACTGCTCTTGCAGTCCAGTGTTTAAGACTCTTCCACGGTAGGGGCAATGGGTTCAATCCCTGGTCGGGGAACTAAGGATACCACATATACATATATGACATTTATGTCATACTTTAGATTACACAAATCAGATATCATATGGTATTTTTCTTTCTCTTTCTGACTTACTTAATATGTAATCTCCAGTTCTACCCATTTTGCTGCAAATGTCATTATTGTGTGGTTTTTAATTGTTGAGTAGTATTCCATTGCATGTATGTACCTAATCTCCTTTATCCATTTATCTGTTGGAAAACATTTAGGTTGTCTTCATATCTTGGCCACTGTGAATATTTCTTCTATGAATATAGGGGTACATGTGTCTTTTTGAATTATAGTTTTTACTGGATATGTGCCTAGGAGTGGAATTGCTATATCATATGGTAGTTATATTTTAAGTTTTTTGAGAAACTTCCATACTGTTTTCCATAGTGGCTGTGCCACTTTCAGTTCAGTTCAGTCACTCAGTCGTGTCCAACTCTTTGTGACCCCATGAGTTGCAGCACGCCAGGCCTCCCTGTCCACCACCAACTCCCGGAGTTCACTCAGACTCATGTCCATCGAGTTGGTGATGCCATCCAGTCATCTCATCCTCTGTCGTCCCCTTCTCCTCCTGACCCCTATCCCTCCCAGCATCAGAGTCTTTTCCAATGAGTCAACTCTTTGCATGAGGTAGCCAAAGTATTGGAGTTTCAGCTTTAGCATCACTCCTTCCAATGTACACCCAGGACTGATCTCCTATAGAATGGACTGGTTGGATCTCCTTACACTCCAAGGGACTCTCAAGAGTCTCTACAACACCACATTTCAAAAGCATTGATTCTTCAGCACTCAGCTTTCTTTACAGTCCAACTCTCACATTCATACATGACCACAGGAAAAACCATAGCCTTGACTAGACAGACCTTTGTTGGCAAAGTAATGTCTCTGCTTTGGAATATGCTATCTAGGTTGGTCATAACTTTCCTTCCAAGGAATAAGCATCTTTTAATTTCATGGCTGCAATCACCATCTGCAGTGATTTTGGAGCCCAAAAATATAAAGTCTGACATTGCTTCCACTATTTCCCCATCTATTTGCCATGAAGTGATGGGACCGGATGTCATGATTTTCGTTTTCTGAACATTGAGCTTTAAGCCAACCTTTACACTTTCCTCTTTCACTTTCATCAAGAGGCTTTTTAGTTTCTCTTCACTTTCTGCCATAAGGGTGGTGTCCTCTGCATATCTGAGGTTATTGATATTTCTCCCGGCAATCTTGATTCCAGCTGGTGCTTCTTCCAGCCCACCGTTTCTCCTGATGTACTCTACATATAAGTTAAATAAGCAGGGGGACAATATACAGTCTTGATGTACTCCTTTTCCTATTTGGAACCAGTCTGTTGTTCCATGTCCAGTTCTAACTGTTGCTTCCTGGCCTGCATACAGGTTTCTCAAGAGGCAGGTCATGTGGTCTGGTATTCCCATCTCTTTCAGAATTTTCCACAGTTTATTGTGATCCACATAGTCAAAGGCTTTGGCATAGTCAATAAAGCAGAAATAGGTGTTTTTTTGGAACTGTCTTGCTTTTTCCATGATCCAGCAGATGTTGGCAATTTGATCTCTGGTTCCTCTGCCTTTTCTAAAACCAGCCTGAACATCTGGAAGTTCATGGTTAATGTATTGCTGAAGCCTGGCTTAGAGAATTTTGAGCCTTACTCTACTAGTGTGTGAGATGAGTGGAATTTTGTGGTAGTTTGAGCATTCTTTGGCATTGCCTTTCTTTGGGATTGGAATGAAAACTGACCTTTTCCAGTCCTGTGGCCCCTGCTGAGTTTTCCAAATGTGCTGGCATATTGAGTGCAGCACTTTCACAGCATCATCTTTCAGGATTTGAAAGAGCTCAGCTGGAATTCCATCGCCTCCACTAGCTTTTTTCATAGTGATGCTTTTTAAGACATGTATTCTTGCCACCTCTTCTTAATATCTTCTGCTTCTGTTAGGTCCCTACCATTTCTGTCCTTTATCAAGCCCATCTTTGCATGAAATGTTTCCTTAATATCTCTAATTTTCTTGAAGAGATCTCTAGTCTTTCCCATTCTGTTGTTTTCCTCTATCTTTTCATTGATCACTGAGGAAGGCTTTCTTATCTCTTCTTGCTGTACTTTGGAACTTTGCATTCAGATGCTTATAACCTCTCTTTTTCTCCTTTGCTTTTTGCTTCTCTTCTTTTCACAGTTATTTGTAAGGCTTCCCCAGACACATTCCCACAATAGAGTACCCTTTTCTTCACATCCTTATCAAGATTTGTTATTTGTAGATTGATTTGTTTTTGATAATAGCTCTTCTGACAGGTGTGAACTTATATGTCATTGTTTGATTTGCATTTCTCTATTAATTAGAGATTTTAAGCATCTTTTCATTGGTAATACTGAATTCTGCTGAGTAAATAAATCATAAGAGGGTGTATTTATATTTTTTTTCATATATTCCTAGGTTCTACTTGCATATAGCTATGATAATTGAGTTGAGGTCTGGATTATGTACTTAGAAATAGCTCTTCAAGGGATTCAATGATAACCATATTTTAAACTACTCATTTAGAGATAGCTATTGTGATTCTAGGGTCAAAGTCATGTAAATCTTCCCATTATCTACAGAGTAAGGATATTCCAGTACTCATATAAGATTTCTGTGAATATTTTCTTTTCACAGTTGCTTCAAGGTCCAAGGTCTCCCTTTGTCTCAATAATTCAGTTTAGCGGGATCTCATCATCCCACATATGTTGTCACTGTTCCTTACTGCCTAAACACAGATATGGAATGAAATCCTTTTTCTTTTTTTGTAAACATATGCATGTAGATACACACACAGAGGGATATATACTCATAGAAGATATTTGAGTCTTAAACTTTATTGAATACCTACCTATATAATAAAAATGTATAGCAAATGAACAACTTAAGAATGAACACTTGACAATTTTCTTTAAAGAGAAATCACTGATTTTCCTCATGTATTTTGCAATCCATGCTCTGATCTCCTGCCAGTTCTTCGCCACATTTTCATTTTTCTGTCACACTTCTTTTCCAGAAAGAAACCACAGGACAGAACCAAGAAACCCCATAAATCCCTATCTTATTTTGTACGGGAATTTACAAATTTTTCCTTAATATGTGTCCTATCAAATATCTACCTTTGGTTGATACTAACTCAGGTTACAAGTGGGGCATACTAAAGAACTGGTTCCATGATTGCTATGAAAGAGTTGCAGGTTTTGCCTGTCAGTTATTTTTATGTACATATGCTTTTTTAACTCTCACAAAAACACTGTGAATTAAAGGTGTTTTCTCATTGTACAGATGAGGGAATTGAGGTACCAATAGTTAAAGCAGCTAGAAACAGAGTCATACATTTTGTTAAAAAGTCGAGAACAGGAATTTGAACACAAATAGACTCCAAAGTCTAGAATGAGGTTCTAGTGGTGAAGAATCCAAAGGCAAATCAGGAAACATAAGACACAAGGTTCTATCCCTGGGTCAGGAAGATCCCCTGAAGGAGGGCATGGCAATCCACTCCAGTATTCTTGCCTGGAGAATCCCATGGACAGCGGAGCTTGGCAGGCTCCAGTCCATAGGACTGCAAAAAGGTGGACACAGCTGAAGCAACTTAGCATGCATGTAGCACCACTTCTTTAGCTACAGCCTTAAAGTGGTTCTTCTGATGCCACTTCCCAGGTGTTCTTTACCCTACTGAGCAGAGAAATAGAGCAGTAAATTTTCTAGGAAAGCTGCTATAATCTGAAGAATGGCAAGGATGAAAGTTGGCAGAGTTAATGATGATAGCCAAATGAATATTGGTTGCCATTTTGACAGATGTAGCATCTACTGGCATTACTTCATCTGTATACTTGGCAGGTATACCAGCTCCTAGTATTAATACCATCCAAAACAGGGTTGGATGGTGGAGATAGAATTACAAATAAGACAAAACTTCTTGTCCCACTGCAATTGTCTAAATAGGTATTATGTGGTCACCGTATGCCATCCTAAGTAGAACTTTTACATTTATAAGAACACACTTTTTTATTTTGCAAACATCAACTTTGTATGGAATTGATAACAACCCTGACACAAATGAATAAGCTTCAGCACATCAAGAATATACCATTTTAGAGAGAGTTAAGAAAGTTTTACTTTTCTACATTGTTAGAAATTCTGAAAAGAGTTAAAATTAACTGACTACTTCACTTTATATTCAGTTATTCTGAAATTAGTTAATATTATTATAATGCAAATCATAGGTAGATAGTTTGCTAACCTGTAAGCAAAAAGTTAGTCTACTTGGGAGATTTTCCTTATGTAAATCTCAACTCCAGACTAAGTATTTGAAAAAGAATTTTCAATTACGACAATAAAGTGTCTATAGAAATGGTCTTTCATAATAACAAAGGAAATATTTGTGAAGCATATTATTTTTCTATGTGGCTCATTTTTATTTTCTCTTAACAGCCAGCTATTGTAGTATATACTAGCTATCATAGTATATATATGGTGAACACTCTAAGTAAACTATTTGATAAAGTTTACGTAGGCTTCAGAATCTCTCCACAAACACAGAACTATAAAGTGCTTGGTACAATGTCTGACACTCAATAAAACCTAAAGAACTGGTAGCTATTATTGCTGAATATTTGAATATATATCAATACATAGAGATAGATAGATGTGATTATATATAAACAACTTTTTGTAGGAATCTAGAACTAAGAAAGCTACACATCTTAAATGAAGAAATCATAAAACTATATGTAAGATTCTAAGCCTAGAAATTAAATTTCTGTTCAGATTTTATTCATTTCATCATCTAATGAATGATTTAGCTTTATTTAGTACCTATTTAGCTTATCTAAACAAAAAAAGCATAGGGTTTTTCTATATCTTACACTGTAATGATTGGTAAAATTCACACCATTTCCTTCAGAATTGTTGCTTCCAGTTTCGTGAATTTTTAAGTTAATTGCCCCATTGACACAGATTAAATTAAAAACAAACAAATAAACAAAAAAACAGGTGTCTTCACAAACATGGATTCAGCCCCTGCCTCTCAAGTAGTCTTTCTTCTTTTCTAGTACTGGTCATGAAGCAGACATTTTCATTACAACACTGTAGTCATTTGTTGAATTTTAATTATATTTAACACGCTAAAATTTTATTTTTTCTGCTAACAAAAGCAAGATGGGAAGTGGTCTTAGGATCAGGTGATAGTTGACAGCTTCTACACAAGCATCCTGATTCTACAGCTGGCGACAGTGCCTAACGCTGCAGTTAAAAAGACTTGTATTGGCTGGGTGCCAACCTGCCTGTTGGAATTCAAAAAACCCATCTGGATAAAGCATCCCCAAAACTGACCTGAATGGAAGTCACAGATTGGCACAGTCCTCAGACTCTAGGTATTGTGTACCTTTTATAAAGGGAGGCCATGACACTGAAAAAAGAAAAAATATTTTCTATATTGACAATTTTTTTTCTGTTGCTATAGATGCAAAGGAAAAGACAGGAATAAAAATGAAACAGCCCCTAAATGGAAAGGCCCTTTATGTCTTGAGAATAAATGACGTTCATATTTTATGCTTGTGTTTACAAAAATAATTTTCCCAGACTTTCATTTAAATTAGAGATGTAAAGAATAATGTGTTAGGAAATGATATACTTACATGAAGAAAAATGAATGTTTTATGATAAAGTTTAGACATTACTCTTCATGGATGGTTATCAGCTTTAGACATTATACAAAAAGTTAGGAAATATGATTACATATGTCTTTTTGCTTAATGGGGAAGTAATTGACATTTTCTGTGCTTTATTCTTCTGCCTTAAGGAATGCAAGAAGAAGATTCAGAGGGTTTTTTAAGCTAAGTATTAGTGAGCTACCACTCAGGAGAGGCAGGGCAGTTCTCCAAGCTTTAAAAGCCTGCCTAGACTCTATAAATCATGCCCAAGAGCCCCATTTTAAGACATAGCATCAAGACACAGGGAGCAGTCTTCTCAAAAACTATCGTACTTAGATGAAATAATTCTGAATCATAGCATGAGAGTAACAAAACTCATCCCAATGTGCCTCTTTATTGGCCTTAGTCTCTGTCTATATCAGTCAAGATAGACTAGGTTATATGGCAGCACCAAATCATCTCAAACTCCTCCTGGCTTATATCAGTGGAGATATATTTCGTACTCACACTGCATGGACAGTGTGGTTTGCATCCAGGGTTTCTTCCTCCTGTGACCTAGGCTGATGGAACAGCGTTCGTCTGTAACATTGCTGGTTATTGTGACAGGAGAGGAAAATCAGGCAAATTATGACCTTGCTCTGAAAACTTTTGGCGAGAAGTGACAAGTCACTTTTGCTTACATTTTATTGACCAATGGAAGTCAAAAGAAGCCCGAGTTAAATTTTCTAACTAGGACCACATCCTACTCCAGTATAACTTCATCGTTTGTTCTTAGTGTCTGAAGTATTTTCTTTTTAAAATTTATTGTTTATTTATTTTTCTATTTTGTATTTCAGTATAACTGGTTAACAGTGTTGTGATAGTTTCAGGTCAGTATAACCTCATCTAAATTCATTATGTCTGCAGTGATCATTTTTCCCAAGATGATCTGAAGCATTGGGGCTTAGGACTTCAACTATGAATATGTGGAGGGGTTAATTCAGCCCCTAATAATAATATTCAAAACATTCTTTAAAATTTGCTTAACATACTCAGTATATATAAAGAACATGGCTAGTTTGGAAATTTAGTAAGTCTCCTTAAGGCTTAAAAGTGAACATTTGTCAGTAGCGTGAATCTATGGTCCTTAGCTGCCTTCACTTGCATTCTATGAATAGAAATCTGAAAGACATAGTACCTGTCTCAAACAACACAAGCAGTGATTAAAAAAAAAAAAAAAAACCCTATTTACTGACTCACCACAGATAATGAGGTCAAAGAGAAAAGTTAAAGTGCTGTTATTCTGCCATTAAATAATAACTTCTGTCAACCTTCCATCTGGGACAGATATATGAGCAGTTTGTTCTGCAAAGATATTGGAATTTTATGGGAAAGATAAGTAACTGAATTATTGAAAAGGTTATTTCAAATAGAACATGTTTAAAGCTTTGGATATGACTGCCCAATTTGATTATTTTTAAGTGTTATCTAAAAAAAGAAAAATTTCAAAACAACAGAAAATAAATTATCACCTTTAGATAAGAACATGCAATTGGAAAACATGAAAGTATATAGTCAGATAAAACTTTTGAATATCTATGATATGTTAGTGATTTTCTATTTGCTGCTGCTAAGTTGCTTCAGTCATGTCCAACCCTGTGAGACCCTACAGACGGCAGCCCACCAGGCTCCTCTGTCCATGGGATTCTGTAGGCAAGAATACCGGACTGGGTTGCCATTTCCTTCTCCAGATTTTCTATTTCGCTTCAAATATATTTGAAATAGAAAATTCAACAATACCCACTCATCCACCCACACTACCCCAACCAGAATGAATTCTGTTTCCTTGCTATCTCATCTACTAAATTCATCACTGCTACTCAATTGCTTTGCTTTTTCTACTTTTTATGCATATGATGCCTTTTGCTTAGAGCTTTACGAATTGGGTATATCCATTGATTTAATTGATTTTAGTATTTAAAAAAAATGAAATTTAGAAAGCAGTTCTATATTTTCTAGTCACCTACATTCATTCTTAGGAGTCTTAGATCAATTACCTCATGGAATAGTCTGAAATAATATGTATAAGTCATATGACATCAGCAAATTTCTTACAATAATAACACAGCCACCAGAGACTGTTTTGAATTGAAAACACCATTTTGACATCATTAAAAAATAATAACTTTCCCTATTTCAGCCTGATTCCCTTCACTTTCAAAAGGATTTATGTTGTAATCACTCTATTTCAAAAGTGTTTGCTATAATAAGCTTTCAAAAACTTTGGGAACTTTATTAGTCTTCTTTTTTATTTAATGGGAAGATATTTCCACCAATCAATTTATACTCTGAGACGTTTATGTGTTAATGATTTTAACTCTAATAACCTATGCTGTGCTTAAACTTCACCTAGGGACATTAATTTATTATATACTTTTGGGATATTTCTCAACCAATATACACCATTGAAATCCTTCACTCAAGAAAACAATTATTTAATTTTCATGTTAATTATCTTACATCTAAGTAGATAAAATTACAGTTGGGTATGTCATTTTTGTTTTTTTTTAAAGTCTAGTTCTGTAGGTCTTTGAGAAGCCACATTTAAGGAATTTCTCTGCCTTTAGCCAAGATTCCTTGATGCAGTCAGTCAGTATGTACACAAAATTTAATGTTTTATAGATATTACCAGGGCTGGGATTAGAATTTCCAGGTTAGAGATTGAAAGTATGACCAATACACACGAGGCATTTCCAGAACAGAAGGGGTAGAAATGCCAGATTAAAGACATGAGCAAATTAAATTTGCATTTCAGATAAACAGTGAATGATATCTATTTTAGTATATCTCATATACTTTTACCATGCTATGTTTGATGCACATATAATATGGGACCTGAACAATTCATTCATTTACATATGTCTGAGACCACCTCATGGAACAGGGTGGGAAAAACAAAGTGCTGAGCTAAGTAGCTTTGGAAATGGGTAGAATCTCTAAGATTCAGTGCAAAATAAACTGCACATAAGGACTGTGTCTAGTTGGTGTATTTGTTTTCCCTGAGAATATAGGTTAATGATTCTGATACCAATATACTTACATATTGAAATTAAATGAGTCAGCGAATGGATGATGGATGGTGGGAGTCTCAGGTTTCTCACTGTTGGAGTGAGAAAAGTCTAGAAAAATCATGTGTTAATATGTCTAAGTTGAAGACATTGGTATGAACTCATGGTCACCTTATATATAGAAATATTTATGGATATGTTTATATACCCAGGTTAGTATATACACATATAAGCCCTTGCTTTGCCAGGCAGAGAACATAGCAGGAAGGACACCCCAGTATCAACAAGCATATCTACCTTCTGGATCTTGATTTCTGATGCTGTTCTATAATAAAAGGAACCATGGTTCTTTGTAGAAATGGCTGATTCTAGGATTCAGATAGTAAATATATAAGATGAACCTGAAACATCTTGTATTGCCTGACATAAGTACTGAAACCTCCCTCCACCCACTACACACACACTTACACACATTCTCTCTCACACACAAACACACATACACACACTAATGAGGGTGTATAAAAGGGACACAGGAGCCAATGATAAGAGCTCCCAATGATCAAAACTGGAACAGTTTGACAAGCAAAATAATGCTGGTCTATCACCTAAAATATAGATAAGTCCATGCTCATATAGGGAGCTGAATACATAATAACTGGAGAAGTGCTAATTCTTCATGCAAAGAAATCTCAACTTATATTACATAGATACTCCAGCATTCTTATGGTCCTACAGGGTAGAAATTCAACATGTATCTCATTGGGTAAAAACAAAGTGTAAATAAGGCTGCAATCCATTTTTAAGGTTCTAGGGGTAAATCCTTTCCTTTGCCTTCACCAGCTTTTAGAAGCTACTCACATACCTTGGTTAATTATCCCTTAACTATGACCAGAGCAGGGAACTCTGCATCTCAGTCATTATTCTCCTAAAGCCACATCTCTCTGACACTTCTCCACTTTTAATTAAGGACACTTGTAATTACTTGTCCACCTAGGTAATCCAAGATAATCTCCCTATTTTTGAAATCAATTGATTATAAGTGTGTATAATTCATTTAAACTTTAATTCCTCTTTGTCATATAAAGTGATATATTTACAGTTCTGGAGATTAGGACATGTATATCCTTGGCAGGCTGTTTTGACCTCTCACATCCTTTGAGGAGATGGAGTATTACTCCCCACTCCTTGTGAAGAGTAGCTTGGAAAGAAGGATAAAGAGTAACTTTACTGTTGGAGAAACCAAATCATATTTCCTTAGTAGCATGATAAAAGTTAAAACAGTGATGTCATGCTGACAGTGTATATTCTTGATTTTGTATGATGAAAATGACATTTTACCCCTTTGGGTTTTCTCCCCAGAATACATAGTCCCAGTTTACTCATAAGAAAAACGTGAGACAGATCCCAATGGAGGGACATTCTACAACATACCTCATCAGTACTTCTCAAAAATAGCAGTCATCAGAAACAAGAAAAATCTGAGTATGCATTATAGCCAAGAGGAGGCTAAGAAAGAAATATGAAACATAAATGTAATACATATCCTGGATGATATCTTGGAGCAAAAACATGGTTACTAGGAAAAAATAAGAAAAAAGGAATGAAATATGGACTTCAGTCAATAATAGTGTGTCTATATTGGTTCATTAGTTTTCACAAATGCCCATACTAACCTAAGATGTTGACAATAGGGGAAACTTGGTGTGGGTATGTGGAAACTCTTTGTGCTACCTCCACAGGTTTTCTGTAAATCTCAAACTATTCTAAAATTAAAAGGTTTTTGTTTGCTAGCTTGTGAGATGTAAAGACATAAATCATCTGCTGGGGGAGCCAATAGGAGTACCTATTCCAGTTTGGGAAGTTTGTAAACTTCACCACCTTTCAGTGGAGTTTGCTTATAAAGAGGATATTATGGGATGAAAGGAAGTGAACTATGTCAGTTCTGATGCTACTCCAAGTGGAGAGAATATTAACACATGGGTTGGCATGTGGGAGCCAAAACAGAGCAATATAAATAGCAGCAAATGAGACAGAATCGTGAAACACAGGTGTCAGTGAGAGTCCTACATGAAAGGATAGGAAGGAACGGTCATGTAAGGCTACTGGACTTTGTTGGGGAAGTTTTGTCAGGGAAGACAATGTATTTCCAGTTTAAAACCAAAGCTACAGCCTTCTTTCATAAGAAATTTATACTTGTGTTTAGTCCTAAATCCAGTACCTTTAGATTTTAGCCCATTTCTGTTAGATTTGTCTTCCGAAGAGCAACTTGACCAAAGCAATTAATCACTTGATTTCCCCTCATCTGTGGTCATCACATCCCTGCCCCGATGGAACTGAGGCTAGAAATAGCAGGCCTAGGGCTGGATACCTGTTTCACAGCCTTAAGTATTTACTATCTGACCCTTAAAAAAAATAAAAAAATAAAAACTTGACTGTAACTGTTTTAGCAGTATATTTTCCTTTACTAAATATGACACAACTATCAGAAGTTAGTTTTCTGACTAACTTTGCTTTCTACATTTATTTGTTCTGCAATGCTATGGTAGTACTCTCAAAATAAGAGTTTTCTGAAGTCACTATTTTAGATAAATTAACAAAAGGAATAATGGTTTCTGAAAGAACAAAGAAAGTTCAGAAAATGAATTAAAAAATGAACAAAACCACATCTTAAGTTCAAAAAGGAATTCTGTTTTTCTAAGACATGTGATGACCCTATATTTCAGAGTTCTAAATGTGTGTTCTGAGGGGGAACTTGATGATTCATGCCTGTGTTCTTTCCTTACTAACAACTGTTGAGAGTAACTCAGAGAGTCCCAGTATTGGAACTGTGTCTACCTTTAGTAGCAATGTTTTCCAAATGATTTGTAGATGGGAAGGGGGTGGGGGACTTAGAGCATCAAATAGCATGTGGATATATGATCTCTTTCCACAACAAAAGCTATTAATAATTATATAGACATACCCTGGAGTAGAAAATGGCAAACCTCTCCCGTATTCTTGCCTGGAAAATTCCATGGACAAGGAACCTGGTGGGCAGCAGTTCATGGAGTCTCAGAGTCAGACCTGACTGGGCAAACTGAGCACACACATGTATATGTGCTTGTGTAATGTACACATATGATATATGTTGTGTACTTAGAGGTATGTGTTTGCATATGCTTATCATTAGAAAATATTTTACTATTCATATCCAGAATAGTTACTGTATTTAGAAGCATTGAATTTACCATGAATGTTTTTGTCCTGAAGGATTTCTTTTGTGACCCCATGGGCTGTAGCCCACCAGGCTCCTCTGTCCATGGGATTTTCCAGGCAATAGTCCTGGAGTGGATTGCCATTTCCTTCTCCAGGGATCTTCCCAACCCAGGGATTGAACCCGGGTCTCCCACATTGTAGACAGACCCTTTACCGTCTGAGCCACCAGGGAAGTCCTATCAGTAAGTTCAGTAGGAATGATTTATATACTTGTGTAAATTTTTCTTTTAAAAGGCCATTTAAATGAAGGTGTGCACAAAAATCTATTCAGTACCAGGTATTAATGTTTTTCAAATGAGTCCATGCTGATTTTTGCCTTAAAAATCAGGGCAACAGTTTTCCTTTCTGGGAATATTTATTTTAAAATGCAATTCATGTTTTAATTTCATCCCTGAAGGTAGAAGCCCAGGTACTAGTGTTCTTTCCTTTTCCTCTATGTCTGTAGTTCCTGTTTGTTTAATCTCAATGCATTTTGTTTAATATTTCGGTGCTGTTTATCGAGACACTAATTTGATTGTTTCCTTTCATGTTTGTCTTCACCAGGTGTTTCTTGACTGGAGCGCATTTCCCACATGATAAAATTAAAGGTCTAATTAATGCCTTTAAGGACATTGGTGTACAATTCAGCACCTAATTTTCTGCAGGGGGCGTATTTAGGTGTTTAACTAGGTGGAACTCTGTGCCAAAGATTTCATTTGCATACAGAGTCCCTCATTTTTTTTTTTTTTTCTTTGTAAACACTCTTCAATTCAGAAACAAAGAATGCATTCACGTTACTTGGTATGCACTTTGCCAGCAAGCAGAGGAGTATAGAAAACAAATATATCTAAGCCACATTTCATCAGAGCAGAAACAAAAATCCTATTAGATGAGGTGTTGAAATATGAGGTCCATTTCTTTGGAGCAGCGAGGATAATACTCAGCATTTTAAAATGGAGGAGGGACCTGCAGAAGCACTGCACGAAAAACGAATGCTTTGAAATATCACATCTGAGATGCAGAGGATCTTAAGAAAAATATGACACCACATCAAGCACAAAAAAGAAAGCTAAATCACCACCAGGCAACTGCTGGCAGAGAGAAGGCCAGGAAACAAAACCTCATTGATCTACCTTAAGGCTGCAAGGACCAGAAAAGGGGCAGTCTATCTAAAGGCTGAGACACTGTTTCTAATCCCATTTCACTTCCAGTCTACTTTAAATCATAAACATTGTGGATGCTAATGTTAACGCTAATAAAATGTTTACGTAATTGTTAGCATCGAAATCTATTAAAATTGCATTTCACCCCAGTGCCCTCAAAGACGTGATTTCTCAGGTATGGGGATACAATTTTGCCAATTTCCACACTTCCTCTACAGAATCATAATCTTTATCAGCACTTCACTCTTGACATGGACAACAGACATTTTCTTCATATTTATAAAATGCTAACGTCAAAGTAAAAATCACCAAGACAAAGGACAAAATTAAGGAGGTGAGGAAGACTTTTCTCAAGCATGTTGCCATCAGGGCTTAGAGATCAGAAGTCAGTCTGAACCAAATTCTACTGAAACAAAATGTTGAAGAGTTTATAATAGCTGGTGTCAGGGGATCACAGGTCATCTGTGTGGCTATGGGTTTTACTTAAAGGAAAAGAAAACTTCCTTATATCTTCATAATAGAAAGAAGTTGAACAACTTGGAACAAGATACCCCATTGAAGTTAAGCTCCTATCTTCCAATAGAAACTAGGAAATGGGGCTCTGTTTTCCTTGATGTTTGTATTTCAAAGGGAAATCCAAGGGACCCTTGAGAAAGACATTTCTGGGTTTAAGACTGGCAAGAAGCTTTTAAAAAGATGTACCTCTCAAAGGAGTAGAGAAAGAAATTATATGAATAATTTCAGCCTTTCTAAAGTAAATTCTCTAAGAAAAAGAAAGTCAGCGGTCCACAGTCTGGAAGAAACCTGTCTAAAGTTTAGTTAAACTGATGGAAACTTGAAGATGAGCTTGGCCACAGGCAAGTGCAACTTTTAAAGAAATCCAGGAGACCCACCCCCTCCAATCTGTTATTGTCCCTGTGTCTCACCTGAATATAAATTTTGAAGCCCCTGCTCTTTAACAGCCATTGTTAAAGTGACAGTTTCCTCTAGGAATTTTGTTCATAGTCATTTATTAATATGACATCATATTATGTAAGTATTGTGTAGAATAGGATAAGGCAGATTAAAAAATAGGAATAAAACATTAAAATGTAGATCATGGTAATCAGAATTACCAAAAAATGTGAATTATAATCTTTCATATGCTTGTTTTCCCTTTATATCACACCTATCCATTGATCCAGAGGTTTTTTTGAGAAACCTTAGTGTTAGGAGAATAACAATGAAGAAACATTAATCCCAGATTCTATCTCCAGTGCTGGACTGGCTACATAATTTGTGGTGCCCAGTTCAAAATAAAAATATAGGATTGCTTATTAAAAAATAGAATTTCAAGATTGCAAAAATGACACATTAAACCAAAGTGCAAGTCTCTTCTGAAAAATAACACAAGCCTTGTGTCTATAAAGCTGGACCTGCTCATATGCTAATTTTCCTATAAGGATATTTTTATTATCCTTACCAGATCACACTACCCATCCTATGAAATCTCATAACACTTTGTTCTTTTGTTTTAGCAGGTCTTATAAAAATTGTAATAACCTCTTTCCATAATTACATCTGTGCTCTCTGAGAGCAGAGGACATGTTTCACTGATTCCCCCTAAACTGTGTAATAGTTTTTCTTTTTCAAAATATGTAATATGGTATATGGTTTTAAAAGCACAGTGACATGAGAACAGTATATATTGCAAAGTCTTAGTCTCATCCTGCACCATCCAATTTGTTTCTCACTTATTTTCCACTTTCATTCATACCAATTTTGTTAGTTTATGTGTATATCCTTCTGGAGTCTCATAAAGCATATGTGAGCATTTATGAACATATATTTCTAGTCCTCCTCTTCCTTATATTTATTATATGTACACACACATACACACATACATATACACAAATACCATTCTGAACCTGCTTTTTTTCACTTAACCATATATATTAGACAATGTTCAATTAGACAATGTAGAGAATCCCCCATGTGCCATGGGTTATTTAACCAGTTCCAAATGGAGAGATACTTGAATTTTCCGTCTCTTGCTATTATAAATAATATAGCAATGAATATTATAAATAATGCTATTTCATGTGTAAATACATATTTGTAGCATAAATGCCTAGCTACATAAAAAAGTTTTGCCAAATTATCTCCAATAAAGAATGTGATATTTGACATTCACTTCCACAGTATATGAAAAGACTTGTTTCCACCCACAACCTAATGGTTGTATATTTTTATCAAATATTTAGAACTTAGTATTTCTGCTGTATTATTTAGCATGTGGATAATTATTACATATTATTAAATAGTTATTACATATAACTATTACTTGCAGCCTCAACTTATTTTTTATTTACATTTGTGTGTGTGTGAAAGTCACTCATTCGTGTCCAACTCTTTGCGACCCCATGGACTATACATGGATTCTCGAGGCCAGAATACTGGAGCGGGTAGTCTATCCCTTCTCCAGTGGATCTTCCTGACCCAGGAATTGAACTGGGGTCTCCTGTATTGCAGGCGAAGTCTTTACCAACTGAGCTATCAGGGAAGCCCTTATTTGTATTTACTGGGTATATATTCTTAATTTTTAACATTTATAAATTGCATTATTTTTGTCATTCATCTTTGGCACAGAGATAAATTTTGATTTTTAGTTTAGTCATATCTTTTACTATATAAGTTAAACCCAAATATAAATTAAACCCATTTATATTTATTTATATAATAGATAATGCTTGAATTTAATTCTATTATGATATATTTTGTTTTCTGTTGGCTTTCTGTGTTTTTCCATATATAACACCCTTGATCCCTTCTTTCTTCTGTCATTCAATATTCTTATTTTTATTTTTTATTTTTTTTCTTATTTTTAAATTGAGGTATAGTTAACTTACAATATTGTATTAGTTTTAGGTGTACAGCCATATATATATATATATGATATGATTCACATATTCAGCCATATATATATTCTTTTCTCTTATAGATTTTTACACGGTACTGAGTATAGATACCTGTGCTGTATGCTGCTGCTACTGCTAAGTCGCTTCAGTTGTGTCCAACGTTGTGCGACCCCATAGACGGCAGCCCACCAGGCTCCCCCATCCCTGGGATTCTCCAGGCAAGAACACTGGAGTGGGTTGCCATTTCCTTCTCCAATGCATGAAAGTGAAAAGTGAAAGTGAAGTCACTGAGTCGTGTTCAACTCTCAGCGAACCCATGGACTCCAGCCTACCAGGCTTCTCCGTCCATGGGAGTTTCCAGGCAAGAGTACTGGAGTGGGGTGCCATTGCCTTCTCCAACCTGTGCTGTATAGTAGGTCCTTATTGGTTATTTTGTATATGGTAATGTGTATTTGTTAATCCTAATTTCTTAATTTATCCTTCCCCACTTTTCCCTTTGGTAACAGTAAGTTTGTTTTCTGTGCCTGTGGGTCTATTTTTGTTTTGTATGTAAATTCATTAGTATCATTTTTTTATATTTGACATATAAGTGATAGTATATGATATTTATCTTTGTCTAGTCTTTGCCTATGTAGGCTAGACAAAGACAAATATGTAATACAAATAATATAATATTTCATATAATGTCATGCTATATATTGATATTATATAATACTTAGTATGATAATCTCTAGGTCCATGCATGTTGCTACAAATGTTCATACTTTTTATGACTAATATTCCACTGTAAATATATATATGTATTTATATACATATACCACATCTTATTTATCCATTCATCTATTGATGGAGATTTAGGTTGCTTTTATATCTTCACTATTGTAAATAGTGCTGCAGTGAACATTGGGATGTAGATATCTTTTCTCCAGCTATAAGCTCAGGAATGGCATTGCAGAATCACATAATTACTCTTTTTCTTATTTTTTAAAGGAATCTCCATGCTATTCACCATAGTGGTTCTGCCAATTTACATTCCCACCAACAATATAAAGGGTTCCTTTTTCTCCACACCCCCTCCAGTATTTATCGCTTGTAGTCTTTTTGACAATGGCCTTTCTGACCAGTTTGAAGTGATACCTCATTGTAGTTTTGATTTACATTTCTCTAATAATTAGCAATGTTGAGCATCTTTTCATGTGTCTTTCAGCCATCTATTAATATGTGTTCTTTGGAGAGATATCTATTTAGATCTTCTGCCCATATTTTGATTTTTTTTTTTTTTTTAGATATTGAGCTTTATCAGTTGTTTGTATATTTTGAAATTATTCCCTTGTAGAATTTTCTCCCATTCTGTAGGTCAGCTTTTTGTCTTGTTTATGGTTTCCTTTGTCATGCAAAAGCTTTTGAGTTTAATTAAATCCCATTTTTTTTGTTTGTTTGTTTTTATTTCCATTACTCTAGGAAATGGTTCCAAAAAGATACTACTGGGATTTATATCAAAGAGTGTTTTCCCTGTTTTCCTCTAAGAGTTTTATAGTATCCAGTCTTACATTTAGGTCTTTAATCCTTTCGAGTTTATTTTTATATATGGTGTTGAGAATGTTTTAGTTTCATTCTTTTACATGTAGCCATCCAATTTTCCCAGTACCACTTATTTAAGAGACTGTCTTTTCTCCATTGTATATTATATCCTTGCTACTTTGTCATAGGTTGACCATAGGTGCTGTGAATTTATTTCTGGGCTTTCTACCCTGTTTCATTGATCTATGTGTCTGTTTTTGTTTTGGTTCCATATTGTTTTGATTATGGTAGCTTTGTAATGTGGTCTAAAGTCAGAGAGCTTGATTTCTCCAGCTTCATTTTTCTTTCTCAAGATTGCTTTGACTATGCAGAGTTCTTTGTATTTTCAGAAGTTTTAAAATTTTTTGTTCTAGTTCTGTGAAAAATTCCATTGGTAAATTGATAGGGATTGTATTGAGCCTGTAGACTGCCTTGGGTAGGAGAGTCATTTTGGACAATATTGATTCTTTCAATCCAAGGACACTGTATATCTTTCCAACTGTTTGTGTTTTCTTCAATTTCTTTCATCAGCATCTTCTAGTTTTCAGAGTATAGGTCTTTTGCCTCCTTAAGTAGGTTTATTCTTAGGTATTTTATTCTTTTGCATATCTGAGGTTATTGATATTTCTCTCAGCAATCTTGATTCCAGCTTGTGTTTCTTCCAGTCCAGCGTTTCTCATGATGTACTCTGCATATAAGTTAAATAAGCAGGGGGACAATATACAGCCTTAACATACTCCTTTTCCTATTTGGAACCAGTCTGTTGTTCCATGTCCAGTTCTAACTGTTGCTTCCTGGCCTGCATACAGATTTCTCAAGAGGCAGTTCAGGTGGTCTGGTATTCCCAGATATGCAGATGACACCACCCTTATGGCAGAAAGTGAAGAGGAGCTAAAAAGCCTCTTGATGAAAGTGAAAGAGGAGAGTGCAAAAGTTGGCTTAAAGTTCAACATTCAGAAAACGAAGGTCATGGCATCTGGTCCCATCACTCCATGGGAAATAGATGGGGAAACAGTGGAAACAGTGTCAGACTTTATTTTTTTGGGCTCCAAAATCACTGCAGATGGTGATTGCAGCCATGAAATTAAAAGACGCTTACTCCTTGGAAGAAAAGTTATGACCAAGCTAGATAGTATATTCAAAAGCAGAGACATTACTTTGCCAACTAAGGTCCATCTAGTCAAGGCTATGGTTTTTCCTGTGGTCATGTATGGATGTGAGAGTTGGACTGTGAAGAAGGCTGAGCACTGAAGAATTGATGCTTTTGAAATGTGGTGTTGGAGAAGACTCTTGGGAGTCCCTTGGACTTCAAGGAGATCCAACCAGTCCATTCTGAAGGAGATCCACCCTGGGATTTCTTTGGAAGGAATAATGCTAAAGCTGAAACTCCAGTACTTTGGCCACCTCATCAGAAGAGTTGACTCATTGGAAAAGACTGATGCTGGGAGGGATTGGGGGCAGGAGGAGAAAGGGACAACAGAGGATGAGATGGATGGATGGCATCACGGACTCGATGGACGTGTGTCTGAGTGAACTCCGGGAGATCGTGATAAACAGGGAGGCCTGGCGTGCTGCGATTCATGGGGTCGCAAAGAGTCAGACACGACTGAGCAACCGAACTGAACTTATTCTTTTGATACTATAGTAGATGAGATTGCTTCCTTAATTTATCTTTCTGAGCTTTCATTGCTAGTGTGTAGAAATGAATCAGATGTCTGTGTATTAATTTTGTATTCTGACACTTTATCAAATTCACTGATGAGCTCCAGTAGTTTTCTCGTAGAGTCTTTAGGATTTTATATGTCCAGTATCATGTTATCTGCAAACCATAACAGTTTGTACTACTTCTGTTCCAATATGGATTCCTTTTACTTCTTTGTCTTCTTGGATTGCTGTAGCTATGACTTCTAACACTGTGGTGAATAAAAGTGGTGAGAGTGGGCATCCTTGTCTTGTTCCTGATCTTAGAGGAAAGCCTTTCAGATTTTCACTGCTGAGTATGATGTTAGCTGTGGGTTTGTCATATATAGCCTTTATTATGTTGAGGCAATACTATATTCTTATTGGCTAAACATCATCAACAATAATAGCTTGAATCCTTTTGTAACTCTCTTTTATCATGTAATTTTAGCACTAATAATCTAATTATTCCTAGTGTTTACTCTTATAGATCCCTAAACTTTTACCACTTATTTTTCAGCTCTAAATTGTATCTTCAATTTAATTATATGAAGATTATACATTGGTATATTTACGCCATAGATGATCAGTTACTAAAAATGAGATAAAGTTCCTACCATTTCTTTCTCCACATGTTCATGGCATAATTACTCACCTGGCAGGGTGAATAGTATTTGCACTGTATTTTGTCATATGTATCCCACTTTTTCCAGGCTAGCACTATTTGCCTGTGGCCTATCTTAAAGAAAAGATTGCCTAGTTATGAAATCTTTTTCATGACTTTTCTTTCTTTCATTAGTATCTTTTGGGTGTTTTCATTGTCTTATAATATTAAATGGTGCTATGAAGAAATCTGAAATCAGGATAATTTTAATTAAAGTAAATGTTTTTTTCTGGCTATCCAAGGGATTCTTTCTTTTTATCAGCCTAATAAATTTATGAGAATATTTTTCATATTGGTTAATGTTTTATGAACTTTTATTATGTACATTCATTCTTTAAGGAAATGTTTGAATTATGTGTGTCATTTTCACTGTGTTACTTTCACTATTTTCACTGTGTTAACTTCTGCTTTGTGAATACCATTTGCTAGATTGATATTCTTTGATTGAATTTTATATACTGAATTTCATATTCTTCCTAACCCCTAATTATTTATATTACTTCTTTTGTTTCATTTTATTTTCCTTTCAGTTTTATTATACACATTCTTTCCTGTGGTTTCAGGAGTCAATTATCCATTTTGTCCCTTTTAATTTAGACAATTTCTGAAGCAATTTTACCACTTTATTTTTTAGAATTATTTCCTAAATTTTAATATTTTCTTCTTTCTGCTATCTAGCCATATCTTCTCTGAATACTTAACAATTCTATTTTGAAAACTTATTTCTTAGTAATGATTTCACTAAGGTATGTATATGTATGTGTGTGTCACACACATGCACATGTATGTCTATATATATTAATATATACGCACACTGTAAGTCCCCTACATATGAATGACTTCCATTCTGAGAGTATATTCATAAGTCCAATTTATTTGTAAGTCAAACAAAGTTAGCCTAGGTACCCAACTAACAAAATCAGCTATATATTACTGTACTGTATTAGATTTACAATACTTTTCACACAAATAATACATAAAAAACAAACACAAAAAATAAAACCTTTTTAGTCATATAGTATAGGACCTTAAAGGGACTTCCCTGCAGTTCAAATGATAAAGTATCTGCCTGCTATGCAGGAGACCAGGTTTCAATCCCTGGGTTGGAAAGATCCTCTGGAGAAAGGAATAGCTACCCACTCCAGAATTCTTGCCTGGAGAATCCCATGGACAGAGCGTGGACAGAGAAGCCTGGTGGGCTACAGTCAGTGGGGTTGCGAAGAGTCAGACATGGCTGAGCAACTAACACATACATAGTAGCTTGAAAAATACAGTAATACATGACAACGGCTAGGATACTGGGGCTGGCAAGAAGAGTTACCCACTGGAGGAAGGAGAGGAGGTGAGAAATGATAGAGCTTAACGATCATCAGCAATAGGAGATGGAGGGCAAGCTGCAATTGTACTCTCTCCTGATGTTGATGATTTTGAAGCCCAAGAAAAGTCTCCTGCTTAGCAGGCAGATTCTATATCATTTGAACTACAGGGAAGTCCGTTTAAGGTACGATACTATATGACTGAAAATGTTTTATTTTTCGTGTTTGTTTTTTATGTATTGTTTGTGTGAAAGCTATTATAAATCTATTACATTACAGTCATATATAGCTAATTGTGTTAGTTGGGTACCTAAGCTAACTGTGTTGGACTTACAAATAAATTGGACTTATGAACACACTCTTGACTTTATTTTGGGGGGCTCAAAAATCACTGCAGGTGGTGACTGCAGCCATGAAATTAAAAGAAGCTTGCTCCTTGGAAGAAAAGCTTTGATAAACCTAGACAGCATATTGTATGGAAAAACCAATACAATATTGTAAAGTAAAAAATAATATAATAACATTAAAAATTAAAAAATAAGAAATAAAAAGTGGAGACATTACTTTGCCGACAAAGGCCCATCTAGTCAAAGCTATGGTTTTTATGTAGTTATGTATGGTAGTCATGTATGGATGTGAGGGTTGGACTATAAAGAAAGCTGAGTGCTGAAGAATTGATGCCTTTGAACTGTGGTGTTGGAGAAAACTCTTGAGAGTCCCTTGGACTGCAAGGAGATCCAACCACTCAATCCTAAAGGAAATCAGTCCTGAATACTCACTGGAAGGACTGATGCTGAAGCTGAAGCTCCAATATTTTGGCCACCTGATGTGAAGAACTGACTCATTTGAAAAGACGCTGATGCTGGGAAAGATTGAAGGTGGGACGAGAAGGGAACGACAGAGGATGAGATGGTTGGGTGGTGTCACTGACTCAATGGACATAACTTTGAGCAAGCTCTGGGAGTCGGTGATGGGCAGGGAGGCCTGGCATGCTGCAGTCCATGAGGTCACAAAGAGTTAGATACGAGTGACCAATTGAACTGAATTAAACTGATGTTGATGATACAGGTTCTGGTTCCTTGCTGGACTCCCTTCTATCTACCCTCTTGACAAAACAACCCTGTGATCCCTGGGTGGTAGCTCTTTTTTGTGTCATAGATGACATGGTAGAGCTGGATTGGATTCTGAATGGCTGCTGGAACCTTTGTGTATCATTCTACATTTGGGTTCTGTGCCTCTAAAACTAACAGTGCCTCCTCAAATAAAGAAAATCTCTTTGCCATTTCCAACATCAGGAATTTTTCAATTTTTTAGTTATTTCCTCTTCCTCTTGTCTCTCTTTATTCTTCTTGGCATTTGGCAATTCTTAGCAGTACCAAGTTTTATCCTCGCTTCTAGACACCAAGGTTTGCTGCTTTTATGCTTGCTTCTGAACATCTAGGCTTGAAATAAAGTATTGTACACTGTACTTCGGGCTTTCCTTGTGCCTCAGTGGTAAAGAATCCTCCAGCCAAATACAGGAGAGGTGAAGAGGGTCCAATCACTGGGTTGGGAAGATTCCCTGAAGAAGAAAATGGCAACCCACTCCAGTATTCAGTACTGTGAAGTAAAGTACACAAAAACACAACCACTTGTATAGGATGCACACACATGATACTGTATGCCAGACACATGAAGTTATTTGGGTGATTGGATATGTAAATGCACAATCCCATCTTTGAAAGTTTGCACCTTGAATGTTCATATGTAGGGGACATATTGAGTGTATGTGTGTGTGTGTGTGTGTATTTACAATATATAAGAAATAAATATTAAATTGATATTTAAATAAAATAATAATATTAATGTTTATTAATTAAATAAAATGTTAATATATTTATTGATAATTATATTAAATATTAAATAAATAAAATATATAGATATATTTAAAGTCATGTTGAAACAGTTGGCCTGTAATTTTTAAATGCCTTTCATATAAAATTGGGCTTCCCCCAAGGTTCAAGTGGTAAAGAATCATCCTACAATGCAGGGGATGCAGGTTCGATCCCTGTGTCAGAAAGATTCCTTGGAGTAGGAAATGGCAAGCCACTCCAGGATTGTTGCCTGGAAAATTCCATGGACAGAGGAGCCGAGTGGGCTATAGTCCATAGGGTTGCAAAGAGTCAGACATGACTGAATATGCACACACATATATATATATATAATAGTCTTCTAGTAGGTTTTGCTTTTATTCATTGGTACACAGATGCTATTTTTCCATTTTCTTATATTTTTAAGAAATACTATAGTTATACCTTTTGTCACCTGTATTTGAAATAATTGCATTTCCCAGGGTCAGATATTCATAAAATGTCTTTGGAAGGGTGAAGGATGAACTCTGTCATGTTTCTCTGATTAAGGACTCCCAATTCTTTGCTATAATGACAGTTCTTTTTTAAAAAAAATGGCTGTTCTGTGTGACCATGTGACCTTTACTTCTCATTCAGGATCTGATCTGGATGGGGAAACTTCCATTCTTAAGTTATCTCTAGCCTTGGCCTACCTAAGGAGATATTTTCCAAGTTTTCCTTCGTTTCAAATTGTTCTTTCTACCATAAGTCAAGGTCCAAGGAGCGGTGGCTGTGTGGGCACAGGAGGGCCTAGAGGAGCTATCCAACGTTGAAGGTCAGGAAGGGTGGTGGTAAGGAGATACCCCTCATCCAAGATAAGGAGCAGTGGCTGTGCTTTGCTGGAGCAGCCGTGAAGAGATACCCCATACCCAAGGTAAGAAAAACCAAAGTAAGATGGTAGGTGTTAAAGAGGGCATCAGAGGGCAGACTCACTGAAACCATACTCACAGAAAACTAGTCAATCTAATCACACTAGGACCACAGCCTTGTCTAACTCAATGAAACTAAGCCATGCCTGCGGGGCCACCCAAGATGTGCGGGTCATGGTGGAGAGGTCTGACAGAATGTGGTCCACTGGAGAAGGGAATGGCAAACCACTTCAGTATTCTTGCCTTGAGAACCCCATGAACAGTATGAAAAGGCAAAATGATAGGATACTGAAAGAGGAACTCCCCAGGTTAGTAGGTACCCAATATGCTACTGGAAATCAGTGGAGAAATAACTCCAGAATGAATGAAGGGATGGAGCCAAAGCAAAAACAATACCCAGTTGTGGATGTGACTGGTGATAGAAGCAAGATTCGATGCTGTAAAGAGCAATATTGCATAGGAACATGGAACGTCAGGTCCATGAATCAAGGCAAATTGGAAGTGGTCAAACAGGAGATGGCAGGAGTGAACGTCAACATTCTAGGAATCAGCGACCTAAAATGGACTGGAATGGGTGAATTTAACTCAGATGACCATTATATCTACTACTGCAGGCAGGAATCCCTCAGAAGAAATGGAGTAGCCATCATGGTCAACAAAAGAGTCCGAAATCCAGTATTTGGATGCAATCTCAAAAACGACAGAATTATCTCTGTTCATTTCCAAGGAAAACCGTTCAGTATCAAGTAATCCAAGTCTATGCCCCAACCAGCAACACTGAAGAAGCTGAAGTTGAATGGTTCTATGAAGACCTACAAGACCTTTTAGGACCAACACCCACAAAAGATGTCCTTTTCATTATAGGGGACTGGAATGCAAAAGTGGAAAGTCAAGAAACACCTGGACTAACAGGAAAATTTGGCCTTGAATATGGAATGAAGCAGGGCAAAGACTAGTAAAGTTTTGCCAAGAAAATGCACTGGTCATAGCAAACACCCTCTTCCAACAACACAAGAGAAGACTCTACACATGGAAATCACCAGATGGTCAACACCAAAATCAGATTAATTATATTATTTGCAGCCAAAGATGGAGAAGCTTTATATGGTCAGCAATAACAAGACCAGGAGCTACTGTGGTTCAGATCATGAACTCCTTATGACCAAATTCAGACTTAAATTGAAGAAAGTAGGGAAAACCGCTAGACCATTCAGGTATGACCTAAATCAAATCCCTTATGATTATACAGTGGAAGTGAGAAATAGATTTAAGGGCCTAGATCTGATAGATAGAGTGCCTGATGAACTATGAAATGAGGTTCATGACATTGTACAGGAGACAGGGATCAAGACCATCCCCATGAAAAAGAAATGCCAAAAAGCAAAATGGCTGCCTGGGGAGGCCTTACAAATAGCTGTGAAAAGAAGAGAAGTGAAAAGCAAAGGAGAAAAGGAAAAATATAAGCATCTGAATGCAGAGTTCCAAAGAATAGCAAGAAGAGATAAGAAAGCCTTCTTCAGCGATCAATGCAAAGAAATAGAGGAAAACAACAGAATGGGAAAGACTAGAGATCTCTTTAAGAAAATTAGAGATACCAAGGGAACATTTCATGCAAAGATGGGTTCGACAAAGGACAGAAATCGTATGGACCTAACAGAAGCAGGAGATATTAAGAAGAGGTGGCAAGAATACACGGAAGAACTGTACAAAAAAGATCTTCACAACCTGGATAATCACGATGGTGTGATTACTCACCTAAAGCAAGACATCCTGTGAAGTCAAGTGGCCTTAGAAAGCATCACTATGAACAAAGCTAGTGGAGGTGATGGAATTCCAGTTGAGCTATTTCAAATCCTGAAAGATGATGCTGTGAAAGTGCTGCACTCAATATGCCAGCAAATTTGGAAAACTCAGCAGTGGCCACAGGACTGGAAAAGGTCAGTTTTCATTCCAATCCCAAAGAAGGGCAATGCCAAACAATGCTCAAACTACCGCACAATTGCACTCATCTCACATGCTAGTAAAGTACTGCTCAAAATTCGCCAAGCCAGGCTTCAGCAATACTTGAACCGTAAACTTCCTGATGTTCAAGCTGGTTTTAGAAAAGGCAGAGGAACCAGAGATCAAATTGCCAACATCTGCTGGATCATGAAAAAAGCAAGAGAGTTCCAGAAAAACATCTATTTCTGCTTTATTGACTATGCCAAAGCCTTTGACTGTGTGGATCACAATAAACTGTGGGAAAATTCTTCATGAGATGGAAATACCAGACCACCTGACTTGCCTCTTGAGAAATCTGTATGCAGGTCAGGAAGCAACATTTAGAACTGGACATGGAACAACAGACTGGTTCTAAATAAGAAAAGGAGTATGTCAAGGCTGTATATTGTCTTATACCCTGCTTATTTAACTTATAGGCAGAGTACATCATGAGAAATGTTGGACTGGAAGAATCACAAGCTGGAATCAAGATTGCCAGGAGAAATATCAATAACCTCAGATATGCAGATGACACCACCCTTATGGCAGAAAGTGAAGAGGAGCTAAAAAGCCTCTTGATGAAAGTGAAGGAGGAGAGCGAAAAAGTTGGCTTAAAGCTCAACATTCAGAAGACGAATATCATGGCATCTGGTCCCATCACTTCATGGGAAATAGATGAGGAAACAGTGGAAAGAGTGTCAGACTTTATTTTTTTGGGTTCCAAAATCACTGCAGATGGTGATTGCAGCCATGAAACTAAAAGACGCTTACTCCTTGGAAGAAAAGTTATGACCAACCTAGATAGCATATTCCAAAGCAGAGACAGTACTTTGCTAAGGTCCGTCTAGTCAAGGCTACGGTTTTTCCTGTGGTCATGTATGGATGTGAGAGTTGGACTGTGAAGAAGGCTCAGCGCTGAATATTTGATGCCTTTGAACTGTGGTGAGTCCCTTGGACTTCAAGGAGATCCAACCAGTCCGTTCTGAAGGAGATCAGCCCTGAGATTTCTTTGTAAGGAATGAAGCTAAAGCTGAAACTGTAGTACTTTGGCCACCTCATGAGAAGAGTTGACTCATTGGAAAGACTCATGCTGGGAGGGATTGGGGGCAGGAGGAGAAGGGGACGACAGAGGATGAGATGGCTGGATGGCATCACTGACTCGATGGACGTGAGTCTGAGTGAACTCCGGGAGTTGGTGATGGACAGGGAGGCCTGGTGTGCTGCAATTCATGGGGTCGCAAAGAGTGAGACACATCTGAGTGACTGAACTGAACCGTAAGTCAAACCTTGGACCCCAGACTCTTACTACCTCTTCTTTCTCTTTTATTTCTTTGGGGATTGAACCCTGCTTATTCAATCTGACTCAACAATACTTGAGGCTCAGAAATTACTTATTTTCCAGGAGAGTATATTTGCCATCAACTTAAGCCCCTACACACACCCTGATCTTCCTAGTAAACTACCATGCACGTGTGCCTGCCCATATTTTGTCCTGGACTTAGCTGGTTTTGACCACACTTACATTTATATTAAAGAGTGGGTCTCCTCACATACTTTTATTGAAAAAATAGGGTTTTTTTCCCCCACTTTTTATGTGTGGTTCTCTGTAATGTCCAGACAAAGTAGGCAAATTTGTGAATAAGCTCTCATTCTAATTTAACTATACCTGGATGTCTCCATCTAACACCCAATAGAATAGAGTGGATAAAAGTTTCAGGAGAAATTTCATGACCTTACCACTCAACCATTTTATTTTTGGAGTTCCCTACTGAGAAAGATATTTTCAAATAAATAATATTCAAATGGAAGCAAAAAGCCATTTCATAAGTACTGGGAAATTATTCAGTCACTCCTAATGCAGAGTTTACCTAAAGTTGGATGAGAATTTCTTTTTTAATATTCAGTTCAGTTCAGTCAATCAGTTGTGTCTGACTCTTTTGTGACCCCATGAATCGCAGCACGCCAGGCCTCCCTGTCCATCGCCGACTCCCAGAGTTCACTCAAACTCATGTCCGTCAAGTCAGTGATGCCATCCAGCCATCTCATCTTCTGTCGTCCCTTTCTCCTCCTGCCCCCAATCCCTCCCAGCATCAGAGTCTTTTCCAATGAGTCAACTCTTCGCATGAGGTGGCCAAAGTACTGGAGTTTCAGCTTTAGCATTAGTCCTTCCAAAGAACACTCAGGACTGATCTCCTTCAGGATGGACTGGTTGGATCTCCTTGCAGTCCAAGGGGCTCTCAAGAGTCTTCTCCAACTTTAATATTATTATTATTTTAATTTCTATTTATGTATTTGTTTTATTTTTGGCTGCACTGGGTCTTCACTGCTATGTGTGGACTTTATGTAGTTGTGGAGAGTAGGAGGATATTCTCTAGTTGCCATGCATGGGCTTATTGTGGTGGCTTCTCTTGTTACTGAGCATGGACTCTAGGCATGCAGGCTCCAGAGCTCAGACTCAGTAGTTATAGTGCATGGGCTTAGTTGCCCCACAGCATGAGGGATCTTCCAGGACCAGGGACTGAACCAGTGTCCCTTGCATTGCAAGGCAGATTCTTAACCACTGGACCACCACGGAAGACCTGAATGGGGATTTCTTTGCTTTCTTTTCCCCTTCCTCTAACAAAGGGTATTAGCCAAGTCATCTAAGCAAACTCGGGCATCACCTCTTAACTCTGTTGTGGGTGCACGACAGAGAACAAAGAAGAAAAGGATAGGATATGGTCAGGTTCTGCCCACGTGAGCTGGCTCTATGGGGGACATAAAGCACAGGAGAGAGACTGCAGATATGCTTTGATATCTAAGGCAAAGTAAAACATGGCTAATCTTAGAGATCAGGTTTTGAGTGAAGATTATAAGAAGCATGAGAAAGAGAATGAAAATGTGAAATGTGTCTTCTGCTGAAAACTGAAAAAAATGTGGGAAGAATGAATGGAATTTACCTTCTCCATCACCTGGCATACAACAGACACTGAATAAATATTTGTTACATCTAAATCATTTTTGACATATTTCAACACTTGTATATATGAGACATTATAGAAATTCATTTCCAAAAATTAACTCACCTTTAAAAATTTAACTCAAGAACTTTATTTTTGTGAAGTTTCTTCTTTGGGCTTTTGTTTATAGACACTTCTTAATAATATTACACTCTGAATAGAGATCATGCAAACCTAGCTGTTTCTTATCCAAGGAAACATTGACCTATCTAAAGTTCTGCCTTAATATAGATATGCTTTACTGTTTGCTTTCCAAACTCAGATTATCTTGCAAGACAATCTTGACTAAGGGGTCTAGAGAAGTAAAGAGAGGTTCGTTTTCATTTGAAGAAATATTTTAGAAGCTTCTAAAAGTGAATTTTCAATTTTGCCTTTATCAAAAATTGGTCAATGTTCATAAATTATAAGAATATCTTTTTACTCTCTTATAAAATTATGTTATCTCTATTCTCAGTATTACTTAGTGGAAAAATAGGAAAAATAAAAAATTGAGTAAATAGAAAATGAGTATTAAAAAATACGAACTACCACATTTGAGTGTTTATTGTATGCCAATGTGGGTTCTAACAGCTTCATTTTAAAAATAAAGAAATCTAAATGCAAAGTTTTTTCATCCAAGATCATCCAGTAAGCAAAAGACAGAGCAGACACTTGGGCCTAGCTAGTTTGAACCAAACCTTTCTGGTTTGCCACATTGGCTTTCCTCTAGAAGGCCCTGGAATAAGTGTATTCAAATATGGATCAAGAACAAAAAGAATGCTAGAGATTCCATTTTATGTGGTATTTTGTGAAAAACACATATGTGGCTACAGAAGCTGAAAGAAATAGGTCCAGCTGGTTAGCTAACAGGATTTTAAAATTGCATGTCTAAAAATGAAGTCAGCACATTTCCCCAAACCTTTTTTGCTATATATCCTCTTCCTCCATGATAAATACCAGCAGTTACTGCATTTTAGAAGCAAAGACTAGAAAGTCATTTCTGACTCTTCCCCCACCCATATCACCCTTTATATATACTGTAAATTTCTATTCAGATTTCTTTAAGAATTCTCAAGCCTGAATACCTCTCATGATTACCACTTGATGTTTAAAAAAAAAATCATCACTTCTAGATTAGTACAGTGACAGTCCAGATGTCCCTCCCTTCCTTGTAGTGTTCTCAAGCTCAGCCCATTTCCATCCAATTCTTCAGCCTGTAACTCAGAATGATTTTTTTAAGTTGATTTTATCATGTGACTCCCCTATTTACAGTCCTTCTCAATTCCTCTCAGGTTAAAATCCAAATGGTGTAATAATGTATAACAAAGATGAAAGTGTACCTCACATTCTCTGGTATAGGAGAAGAATTAATTCAGTGGTTGCAGGCTGAAGATGACTAGTTCAGGTTTGGAAATACTTAATTTGGGTGCTTGTGGGATATACATTAGAAGATGTCCATCTGACACTTGGATATGTATCTTTAGATATATATATATATCTTCACCAGTCCCTTGTCTCAAGAAAGAAACCAGGCCAATTTATTCATAGGAAAATACTAGTAACATTGTTATCACTTATCCCAAGAGCATTTCTTTGTATTAAACAACTCATTTATACACATAAATTAATTTCAAAACATCAAATCTGAAACGAGCAGAGTTAAGTTGGAAAGATTTTTTTTAAGGGTAGGTCTCAGCCCTTTAAATCATGCTGCTTGTATATTTCATATATGCAGTAAAAGGTGCTGGTTTCAGAGAAACTGCTGGAAAATTCACTGTGGCTGAAACATGCAAATCAGTGCAGAATGTTTGCTGGGGGGTAAGTCAGAGCAATGCCACTGAGGAAGCCTATATATGCATATCTCATTGGTGACATCTTGAGCTCTGTTAATCAATTCCTATTGAGATAAATGCATCTGGTTGTATCTCAAAAGACTAGATTCACAGAACCGTGACTAAGATATTTCATGGATGCTCTCCAAGGACTTTAAAAGACAGAACGGCAGGAAATTTACTAAATCCATACAGCTAACCTGAAGAAAAGGTTAAGCAAAATTCAGAATCTTCCTTTACAGTCTGCAAATTTTGATAATGTCATAATTTTGTCTACCAGTTTCTAGAGCTGTGATTTATTGTAGTGCTATGTTAACTGGACTAACAAGAGGTGCTAATTCCTGTCCCAGAAAATAAAATATGCCAGCATTTTATTTCCCTGTTTAATAGTCCCCTCAAAATATTTAGGAAGTAGAGCTGAGGAAAAACAAACAAACAAACAAAAACACCTGAGAAGACAACAGAGAATTATAGGACTTTTGTTTAAAAGGAGGCAGTACAGAATTTGGCTCACAGTTATGCACAGAAGTCCTAAGGGCTACCTATGACATCTTTACCTCAGATTGTTTTTCTCCTAAATCATCTATAATAGAGGCCTGAGGCATTGTGAAGTAAACCCTGAAGCTCACTGCACACAGACTCTAAGGGATATCATTTTCATGGTTCGGTTAACAAGAGAAGTGAAACACGCCATTATTTGACTTACTTAAAATGTACCCTTTTCGTGTTTTAAGCTCTCCTATCCCATATATTTGCAATTATGGCCCTTAGCTTTCTCCTTGAAACTGTCCTCCTCTGCCTGTTTCTCCTCTTGTTCCCTATGACATTTTTTACTCCATAGCTTCCAGCTATCCCTCAACCACAAAGGTAGTTGAAGCAACATCCAAAAATATCTGCTCCCAGGAGCTGTTAGTTCTGTGCTTAGAGTATAAAACGGGTCTCAAGCCTGGGTAATAACTGAATTCATGAATCTCAATTCCCAGATGACATTAATAGCAGCATAGAGCAGGAAGCAGAGTTATGTTAATTTCTGCAGGTAATGCGTGAAAGCAGATAGGGAAAGCTTGAAAGGTCAACATCTGCTGTCATGCAGGAGTGCTGCAAAATGTGATTGGCCAGTAAATGTCAACACCATGTTCTAAAATCTACATGCCACCCTTTGAATTTAATCTTAGCTTACAGCCTGGCTAACAATCATGCAGCATGTTTCAAAAGCCCTTGAATTCTAAAATGGAATTGTATGATTGCATTCCCATGGCAATAAGACACCTGTAAATTACAAACTTGTCATTTAATCAGCATAAATGTAGGGAGTTTGTACAACTACTGTGAATTTTTTTCATATCTATTTTCAGGGGAGGCTGAAGACCTCTTAATGATTATATACCATAACAGACTGCAGGTCTAACTGTTGCCATGGTATTACGTACTTCTTTTCTTTTAAAGAAGTGATTGGAATGTAGCACAGATAATGAATCTAATTGATTGTCCTCTGCTCCACACAGATATGCTTTATATTCTCTCCCTTCTGTGCTCTTCCTTCTTTACACTCCATATTGGATTCACTGGTACACATTTGCTCAGTGACAAAAATGACTCTTATGAAGCAGCCCCCACCTTATAAAAAGAAATAAATATAAAAATGATCTGCTTTGAAAAATATCTATATCACAAAAGTGTATGGATAAAAACTATAGAAAAAAATTTTTACCTCTTCCACACAAACTGTCAGATTAATCAGTAAGGAGAAAGACAACACATATTTCTTTTTTTTTTTTTTAAGTAGTTTATAGTCTGTATACTCATAATGTCCAAGGTTATCATAGGAAGTTCTCTTCAATCAAATACGAAATGTGCTAGTGAATCTCAAACATTCCAGATATTCAAATTCAGTTAATTATCAGCAGCTTTGATAACTGGGTTTTTAGATTATGATTAATTATTATTAATGTGTATTTGCCAATTACAACACAAGCACAAAATTTAATACAATTGACTTTCACTCTCATAGTATTTGCAAATTGACCAAATAGAACTTTTATAAAAATGTTTTAGTTTGGGTAATTATTTTGAACAGAATCTTAAATTATTGGCTTGAGTGTATAGTCTCATTTTTACTTCTATAAAAATGATGAGAAATAGATACATCTTAAAATATGTATTTTTCTTTCTCTTTTAAAGGAAGTGGGTAAATATAGACACTTCCTGGGTTGCTGTTAGGTATATACAAGTTAGCTGAAACATAAATGACGTGCTCACATTTAATATGTCAGATGTACATGTTAGGGTTTACAAAAGTTAAGATTTTAAAAAGTCTGCTTTAAGGAGAAGAAGGAACTCAATATGGAAAACACTGCATTATTAGAAAGCTCTTTCATTTGATTGACAAGTTAAAATACAAATCTAATGCTTGCCTGTGAACATGTGAAATGTCATTTCCTTCATTTTACTGATATTACAGTGTGAAAGTTGAAGCACTGGTTTAAGGTGTCCATCTTTAATTCTATTCACACACTTTTTAAGCAGTCATACTACTGGGCACAATTTTTTACTTTCTTCCATGAACTAATCAAGCAGGTTTTTAATAATGCTAAGAAACCTATTAATCCAAGTGTGGAGATTAGAACAAGATGAACAAAATGAGCCATACTATTGTCTGTTGTCAGTTTATGTCTCATTCAAGAAGATTACTGACCAGTGAGGACTTTACCATCCTTCTACGTTTAACCTAGAAGGTATTATGGGTGTGTACACACACACACACACATACACACACACACACACACACACACACACATATCTCAATACATACACAGTTTTCCTTCCCTATGTTCAGTTTGTCACATGGACAATTCACCCATGGGTTTTTTGCAAACTGACTTGGCAAATATGAATTTTCAATGAATGTAAATAAAGCACAGTGGCATGTCCTGTCACTCTTCCAAATGAAAAAGATACAAGTCCCATTAGTCACAAAAAGCAGCATAAGTAACATGACTATGATTTTCCCTTTTTGCATCGTAAACACTGGAAGAAATTTTACTGAATGTGTGACTTTATAAAAGAATTATAGGTAATCTTTTTTTTAAAAAAAAATTATAAAAATCTGCCAGTTACTGAAATTGCCAAATATAGCCTCTATGTGTTCTTCCTTTGAAACTGAATGCTTACTAATAAAACGATCTGAAATATTTATAATGTAATGGTTTATTATACACTACCTTATACCTCATACATCTCCAATGTTTTCCTATATGCTAGTGATTCCTAAATTTGTACCTTCTTTTTTCAGCATCATCATAAAATATTCACAAGAAATCCATATCGAGATTACAGGAACCACATACTCACCATATACAAAATTGTATGAGGAACTTTTTACCTCCTTTTCCTTCAGTTATTCTCTTATTGATATTGACTTCACCTAAAACAGGAAAATTGGTATCATCTTTGCTCCCTTCTTTCTAGATCATTCCTAAAATATGAATGGTAGCAAATACTGACATCTGAAATGCATTTGTAACTTATCTCCCTTTCTCTTTCCTTCTGGACCAGTAGTCCAAAAACTACTGAGAGATGATGATGATGATTGCTATTACAATAACTCCTGGAGATATGGGAAAGTAACCTCTAGGAAACAAACATTTTAATGATGTAAAAACCTTTACCCAATTTCTGAAAAAATGTCACAAGAGCATGAAATGTTAATAAGTACAATTAGACTATGTGTTTATAATATCATGAAAGAGCAATTTGAAGTAAAGTACAGTCCCAATCCAGTAACCAAGTGCTAAATGAAGACATGGAGAGAAGGAAATATCCCAGGTTGAAGTCTCACTGTAGTCTTATTCAAAGTTCTTGAGTATTTTAAATCTAAACACCAAAGAGTCATAACCTTGGCTATAACCTCAGTAGTCAATGACCATCATCTTATGGCTTCAGTTCCTGGCATTCATGTCAAATATTTTACTAGCAACTTTACAAATTTGCTTATCAGTTCAGTTCAGTTGCTCAGTCGTGCCTGACTCTTTGAGACCCATGGATTTGCTTATAAAATACAAGTAATTTTTTGTCTAGTTTTCTTCTTAACACATTTCTTCCTTCTCACCCACTCATCATTCTTCTCCATCCTCTGAACTATGACTTTTCAGAAGAACCCTTCACTCATTACCTTCCTTTTCCTCCCTTCCTTTGTAGCTGAGATTCTTTTGTTCTCTGCTAATGTTACACAGCAATCTGGGAGTATACCATAATAGAGAATATGGGATTCAGTTCAGTTCAGTCACTCAGTCGTGTCCAACTCTTTGCAACCCCATGAATCGCAGCACTTTAGGCCTCCCTGTCCATCACCAACTCCCGGAGCTCACTCAGACTCACGTCCATCGATGTCAGTGATGTCATCCAGCCATCTGATCCTCTGTCATCCCCTTTTCCTCCTGCCCACAATCCCTCCCAAAATCAGTCTTTTCCAATGAGTCAACTCTTCGCATGAGGTGGCCAAAGTACTGGAGTTTCAGCTTTAGCATCATTCCTTCCAAAGAAATCCCAGGGCTGATCTTCAGAATGGACTGGTTGGATCGCCTTGCAGTCCAAGGGACTCTCAAGAGTCTTCTCCAACATGACAGTTTAAAAGCATCAATACTTCGGCGCTCAGCTTTCTTCACAGTCCAACTCTCACATCCATATGTGACCACTGGAAAAACCTTAATGAATAATATTTGCATTTATTGGTGATATCTAGATATAACGCATGAGTTCAAAAACAGGCAGGAGTAGAATATATGTTGAAGCAAGAAGCCCTCTTGGCAGTTCATAAGATAGATGGTGACAACAGCCATGAAATTAAAAGATGCCTACTCTTTGGAAGAAAAGTTATGACCAACCTAGACAGCATATTAAAAAACAGAGACATTACAAAGGTCTGTCTAGTCAAGCCTATGGTTTTTCCAGTAGTCATGTCTGGATGTGAGAGCTGGACTATGAAGAAAGCTGAGCAATGAAGATTTGATGCTTTTGAACTGTGGTGTTGGAAAAGACTCTTGAGAGTCCCCTGGACTGCAAAGAGATCCAACAAGTCCATACTAAAGGAGATCAGTCCTGGATGTTCATTGGAAGGACTAATGTTAAAGCTGAAACTCCAATACTTTGGGCACCTGATGCAAAGAGCTGACTAATTTGAAAAATCCCTGATGCTGGGAAAGATTGAGGATAGGAGGAGAAGGGGATGACAGAGGATGAGATGGGTGGATGGCATCACTGACTCAATGGACATGAGTTTGGGTAAACTCTGGGAGTTGGTGGTGGACAGGGAGGCCTGGTGTGCTGTGGTTCATGGGGTCACAAAGTGTCAGACACGACTGAGCGACTGAACTGAAATGATGATAGATGGATGGCTGCTTGTTCCACTATATAGACTAATGGCTCTTTTGTCAACACAACTTCTCAAGAGGAGTGAGTGAATGAGAGTTAAAACCAGAAATAGCTAGGCAGTGACACTGAGATTAGGCCATCCAGTCAGAGGACTAAAGTATTGTTTCCTTTTTTATTTTTTTTATCTTATTTGTGTGTGTGTGTTTCCTTTTTTAAAATGACATGAAATTTAAAGAGAGTTCTGGAGAAGGCAATGGCACCCCACTCCAGTACTCTTGTCTGGAAAATCCCATGGATGGAGGAGCCTGGTGGGCTGCAGTCCATGGGGTCGCAAAGAGTCAGACACGACTGAGCGAATTCACTTTGACTTTTCACTTTCATGCATTGGAGAAGGAAATGGCAACCCATTCCAGTGTTCTTGCCTGGAGAATCCCAGGGATGGGGGAGCCTGGTGGACTGCCGTCTATGGGGTCACACAGAGTTGGACGCGACTGAAGCGACTTAGCAGCAGCAGCAGCAGTATTAGTTGAACAGTTCATAACACATCTACTTCTTTGAAACTCAGTTCAGTTCAGTTTCTCAGTCTTGTCTGACTCTGTGTGACCCCATGAACCAAACTCATGTCCATTGAGTCAGTGATGCCATCTCATCCTCTGTCGTCCCCTTCTCCTCCTGCCCCCAATCCCTCCCAGCATCAGGGACTTTTCCAATGAGTCAACTCTTCGCGTGAGGTGGTCAAAGTATTGGAGTTTCAGCTTCAGCATCTGTCCTTCCAAAGAACACCCAGGACCAATCTCCTTTAGAATGGACTGGTTGAATCTCTGTGCAGTACAAGGAACTCTCAAGAGTCTTCTCCAACACCACAGTTCAAAAGCATCAATTCTTCGGTGCTCAGCTTTCTTCACAGTCCAACTCTCACACCCATACATGACCACTGGAAAAATCATAGCCTTGACTAGACAGACCTTTCTCGGCAAAGTAATATCTCTGCTTTTTATTATGGTATCTAGGTTGGTCATAACTTTTCTTCCAAAGAGCAAGCGTCTTTTAATTTCATGGCTGCAGTCACCATCTGCAGTGATTTTGGAACCCAGAAAAATAAAGACAGCCATTGTTTCCACTGTTTCCCCATCTATTTCCCATGAAGTGATGGGACCAGATGCCATGATCTTATTTTTCTGAATGTTGAGCTTTAAGCCAACTTTTTCACTCTCCTCTTTCACTTTCATCAAGAGGCTTTTTAGTTCCTCTTCACTTTCTGCCATAAGGGTGGTGTCATCTGCATATCTGAGGTTATTGATTTTTCTCTCAGCAATCTTGATTCCAACTACTTTTTATAAAGTAATCCTATAGAATATGCATAGAATAAGTGATGACAGCAGCACCAACATTGAACTGAAAGAAGGAACCTGGGTATATTTCTTACCTTTTAAGTATATCATTCTAAAAAAACTAAGAAGTTAGTTAAAATCCACAGTCTGGAATGAGATTTCTTTACTCAGAATGTGTTGAAGGGTCATTCACTTTCCTGTATTTTCTTTGTTAGCTTATTACTTATTTTCCTATTTATTAAACAGAATATTAAATGTATTTATAAAATAAATTTTGATAGTGTACAGTTTCATTGTCAAATATCTCTTATACAAACATGCACAAGCATGTGTAGACATGCTAGCCTAAATATGAAGGAAGAGCAGTGATCCTTGATCAAACTATCAAAGTGCTATTAGCTATGTGGTTAACCTGCTGCAGTAGCTAGATGTTTAATCTGCCGCAGTTTAGAAACATTTTCAAGAATCCTGTCCCTTTCCTCATCCAGCAGAGAAGATTGAACGGGTCTCCTAACTCTACTGATGATAAGAAGGCACAGATAAACCGGAGAAGTCATGCTTGCCTTTAGGGATTCACCTGGTAAATTGCTGCTTAAAGAGTGCTGTCAATAAGTTAACTTCTTCGCTGTTGGAAGCAATTCTCTACTGGCAGTGAGATGGACAAGATGACCTAATAGATCTTTTTTCATCTCAAGATCCAAAGTTTCTTGTCAAGAAATTGTGATTAGAGAACAGAAACAGTGTTTAGGGCCTGTCCACAAATTTTTAACTTTAAAAGAACTTCTATTTTAATATGTTCTTCTTTTTGTGAACTAAAAGAAACTTAAAATCTCTAAAAGCAAGCTTCCTTTACTCATATATTGCATTGCTGTATTTATTTTTTAAATAATGATAATGACTAAGAGATATTCTAGGACTTAAATTTATAGGATGACAGTTTCCTCTTGCCCCCCCCCCCTTTTTCCTCCTAACATCTACTTTACCTGAAATGGAAGACTTTTCCTCTTCCGTTTCTATATCTTGTAGTCAGCAGAGAGATATAGTGGATTTGTTGAAAGCACAGACTTTGAAAACAGGTTGTGTTTATAATCCTACCATCTATTAACTATATGACATTAGACAAATAACACCATCCTCCCTTATGGAGATTTTAGGTTGGTGCAAAAGTAACCTGTGGCTTTTGCAATTGTTGAAATTTGCCATTTGACATTGGAATATGTTCTAAATTAAATATGGTTACATTATACATCATTTTAATGTACATTTCTTGCTTTATGTTCTTTTTGTTATTGAATTATCACTTGCTGCTTATTTTATATTCATTTTAGACTATGAAAATGATATTAAATGAAAAACACATTCAAGTGATTTTCTTATTTGAGTTCAAAATGGGTCATAAAGCAGTAGAGACAACTCACTCCACTGGCCATCAGCAACAACATATTTGGCCCAGGAACTGCTAAGGAACATATAGTGCAGTGGTGGTTCAACAAGTTTTGCAAAGGAAACAGGAGTCTTGAAGATGAGGAGTGTAGAGGCCAGCCATCAGAAGTTGAGAACGACAATTGAGAGCCATCATTGAAGCTGATCCTCTTACATATTCACAAGTAGTTGCCAAAAAACTCAATGTCTAACATATTACAATTGTTTGGCATTTGAAGCAAATTGGAAACGTGAAAAAGCTCAAAAAGGTGGTGCCTCATGAGCTGATGGCAAATCAAAAAAATCATCAATTTAAAAGTAATTAACCTCCAATTAAAATAAATAAATTAAAAAAAAAAATAAAGGGTCATCTTCTCTTATTCTACACAACAGTGAACAATTTCTTGATCTGATTGTGACATGCAACAAAAAATGGATTTTATGTGACAATCAACAATGACCAGCTCAGTGGTTGGACCAAGAAGTAGCTCCAAAACACTTCACAAAGCCAAATTGGGCCAAAAAAAAGTCAGTCATTGTTTGGAGATCTGCTGTCCATCTGATCCACTACAGCTTTGTGAACCCTGGTGAAACCTTTACATCTGAGAAGTGTGCTCAGCAGATCAATGAGATGCACCAAAAGCTGCAATCCCTGCTGCTGGCATTGGTCAACAGAAAGGGCCCTGTTCTCCTCCATGACAACACCTGACTGCACATTGAACAACCAGTGCTTCAAAAGTTGAACGAATTAGGCTACAAAGTTTTGCCTCATCCACCATATTCACCTGACCTTTTACCAACCAACTACCACTTATTCAACCATCTTGACAACATTTCATGGGGCAAATGCTTCCCCAACCAACAGGATGCAGAAAATGCATTGCAAGAATTCACTGAATCCCCAAACACAGATTTTTATGTACAGGAATAAGCAAACTTATTTGTTGTTGGCAAAAATGTGTTGATTGCAATGGTTTCTATTTTGATGACTAAAGATGTGTTTGAGCCTAGTTACAATGATTTAAAATTCATGGTCCGAAACCATAATTACATTTGCACCAACCTAATAATAGCAGCACCTACCTTACGGGACTGTTGTAAGAGTAAAATTAGTTAATTTATATAAAACATTTAGAAAGATACCTGACAAATGCTAAATATTACATGAGTGTTTGCTTCTCTGTTGGGTCTTCTGTGACAGGTGGGATCTTTGTTCCATCATGTGGGATCTTTCATTTTGGCACATGGATTCTCTAGTTGTGGCAGGGGGCTGAGTGATTATGGTGCATGGGCTTAGTTGCTCTGGGGCATGTGGGATCTTAGTTCTCTGACCCAGGATCAAAACTGGCATCCCCTGCATTGCAAGGTGGGTTCTTTACCACCGAATCACCAGGGAATTCCCAGCAGTTCTTATTAAATGCACTATTCTTTAGAGTGTTATTCTTTAATTACACACACACACACACATATATACACACACACATATATATAAAATGTATATATATAATGTATATATGCACACACGTACATACACAAATACATATCAGTTTCAGAAGTAATGCCATGTTAGATGAATAACAGTAGTTTTGCATTATCCTAAGTTATGGATGGTAATATTGGAGAAATAGGAAAGTTGCAAATCTTAGGACTTTGTAATATGAACAATGAAGTTATCTTGCCTGCTAAGGGGCATGTGTATGCCACCATTCCTTCTCTTGTATCATGGAACTTCTCAAAAACTGTGGATAATGTTATTTGAGACATTGATGTTGAGAATAAACAAGATCCAATTGGCTTTAAAAGATTATATTTGAAGAGTTTGGTGGATACATTTTAATTAAATTAATACATAATTTATGATGATTTACAAGAACTTTCCACACTTCCACTAATTAAATTCAGTTGACTAGCAGAACTGAAACTTCATTTCCTCTCTGAGTCCTTCCTCACTGGCTCTAGTAGAAATGTGGCTTGCATTGCATTCTTGGACTTTACTAATCCTCAAGTGCATAATTTATGCATAGTGTAATCTTATTTAGGGGCTAAGCTTCTCATTCATTAGACTGTGAACCACTTTCCTGTAGTAACTTTTTCTTAATCTGTGTAATTCATAGCATCCAGTACACTGCTTGGTGTAGAATAAGTTTCCAGTAAGTATTTGTTGAATAAATGCATGAGGAAATGTTATCTGTCACTTAAAATTGACATTTTAAACCACTCATTCCCTCAATAGAATGTTAGCATGGTTCTCGTTCCTCACTCCTCATATTATTGAGACAAAAAAGTTAAATGGCAGCATATAACTTACTAAATCTGAATTTATGTTACAGAACCGGAACCTGTCTTTTAGGTTCTTCAAATGCAACTTAAATTCACATTTTTAATGTATTAAAATGTCTGTTTAATCCTGGAAGGAATTTCTGTTGCTCCTATATAATTTTGTCTTGTAAAATCTTTTGTTAAAATGATTGAATGAGCAATCTGGTTATATATGGACAAAGTCAAACTGTTATTAAATGCATTTCATGATGTATAAAGTATATCAAATGCATAATTTCTGTTTTCACTGAGTTTCCTGTATTATTAATGACCGTGAGTTTACTACAGCCTATAATTATTTTGCTTACTGATTTGAAAGACAAAATTATAAGAAAGATTGTACTCATCTAGTGTCTCTTCCCCTTTAAACACTAAAAGAATGGTCCTTTGAAGATGCTGATAAAGAATTAACATATCTCTACATTCTGTCTTTCGGAGAAGGCAATGGCACCCCACTCCAGTACTCTTGCCTGGAACATCCCATGGATGGAGGAGTCTGGTGGGTGGCAGTCCATGGGGTCATGAAGAGTCGGACACGACTGAGCGACTTCACTTTGACTTTTCACTTTCATGCACTGGAGAAGGAAATGGCAACCCACTCCAGTGTTCTTGCCTGGAGAATCCCAGGGACGAGGGAGCCTGGTGGGCTGCCGTCTCTGGGGTCACACAGAGTCGGACATGACTGAAGCGACTTAGCAGCAGCAGCACATTCTTTGTTAGGAAGAAAGCAAATTTCAAACTAAGGAGAGACTTGGTTGAGGACAATTTCTCTACACAGAGAATTCTTTCCAGTTCAAGTATTTGAGAGAGACAGAGGAAAAAAAAAAAAAAGAAAAAAAAAAACAAGTGCCTGAGAAAAATCTTCCTATCTTTGCACCTAAGGAAATAAAGTTAACCACAACAGTCACTTCATCTAGTAACTTCTCTCAAATATTCCATTCATAGGTTCATCTTGTGGGTGGACTGTTTTCCCTCATTTTCATTCTTTCCACTGATTCTTTTTTAGCCTCTGATTCCCTATTGATATCTATTGAAAAGTGCACAACTGCAATTTTAACATTAAATTTCTCTATAACACTGCTTGTCTCTTCTCATTGATCCAAAGCTATACAGCAAGTCAGTGGAGCAAAGTGAGTTTAATTCTTCCCTTGGCTTATTTATCTTCTTTCTTCATCAACAGCAGCGGTTACAAAACACAGCACCTCAATCCTCCTTTTGATATAATTAGATGAGTAATTCTTATGAAGATCTACTTATTATCGATGCCTTTCAACTTTTCATCCTTTTCCCCATTCTCACTGCATCCCACTTCACTCCCCCCAGAGTGAGCCACAGCAGAAGTGGGACATCTGCTCAAAAACATTAGATTGCTAATGATTCTTTTTAACACCTGTTACACTGCTACCGAACAGTTGTTGTTTCTTTAAGGAGGCTCAAGGGACAAGACCTCTGTCACCTTAGTCGTGGGTGCTTTTTGAAAGTAGTAAACCCTACGCCTTTGGGAGCTTTCCAAAAGTGTTATTGTATACATGCATAAACTTAATGCTTCCGGTCTTAGATTTCTTTTTCTGTGGCAGTATTTTTGATTAAAGTAATTTGTGTCTGGTTGTTGTAATACTTGATAGCTTTTTTCTTCTGTCTTCTCATTCCATTGCTCATTACAGTGGTACTTTTAAAAAGAAATGCTATTAAGTACAAAACACAAAACATATCTCATATCTCCTGTTGAATTGGATGTGAGCTTTCTATCAAAAAATATTCAAATAGGCTTTGATACCAACAACTCAATCTGTATGATAATTCACAATAAAGAAATGACTTGAGAGTGTGGGCTGGGACCAAATTCTTGATTTTCTTTTTAGCAAATGCATGTTTATTTATTCACAAATACTTTACATGAGAAGAAATAAAAATGGACTTCTTTTAAATGTGTCTTCCCAGGGTACTCTGAAAATACTCTCCTGTCCTCATGATGCAAAAAATGTCTCACACATTCAGACCACAGGGGCCAGAAATTACTGGTGGGACAAAATGTTGCTCGTATAAAAATTACAACTTTGGTAATTCAAAAGAGCGGTGAAAAATGTAAAAGTACTTTTAGGAAGTCAGGCATGGCCGTAAAAGAAATGGTATCTGAAATGGATCTTAAAATAAACATGTGGTGATTTTTTTTGCTAATTCATTTTCCATGCAGTTTTAGGTTAAGGCAAATCTAATATCTAAGGGAGTTGTCACTTGATTTTTAATTGTTAGTTGATCTGTTCTATATACAAATGTGTATAGACAGATAGATAACAGATAACAGATGAATGGCTAGCTCTCACATATTCTGCCCAGACTTGCTATTTCCCATTGTCTTTCATCTGCAGAAAGCCCTATTGCAACCTCTGGTGGATGAATCAATTATAATACTAGGTAAAGTAACCTAATATCTTTATAGGAATTTATATAACTATAAAGAATATCTTTTATTTCACAAAAAATAGTCAAAACACTAATATAAATGATGCAAAATGGAGGTTATTTTTCCTCTGACATCTTGAGACAAATATTGGGTTTTTCCTTTAACCACCTTAGGAAAATCCAAGTGAAAACCAACAGTAAATATCACATTAACTCAACTACTTAGTTTCTTCCACTTTTGACTGTTCACTTAGCTGTAACAGGGAAGATGCAAGGGCTCTGGTAGTTTGCTAAGGAGTTTATTTGTAACAGTAAATCATCTGTAATTTGCTGCAGTTTACAGATTAGTCTAGTACAAGTTTCCTCTGGGATGTGTAATGCAATTTTATGTCAAGACATGGAATTTAAGAGCTAAGTGTCTAAGTGTGTTTTTCTTTTTCCTTCTTTCTCAAATATTTTTCAGTAAGTAATACATTACCTGATAAGTAATTGGGATTTTAAAATGTAAATAATAGATATTAATTGTCATAAGAGAAATAGCAATACAGCTTAAACAGATCATGAATTCATGTAAAAAGTAGCACTAAAAGAGACTTTTAGAATAAATCAAAATATGACCAATAGTATTCTTTTGTGGCTAATTCTATATCTGAGATTCCCTGACTCTAGGACCATCATGTTTTCCAAAACTGTGATTTATAATTGAGTTTTTACTTAGTTATATAAAATGAGATTCCTGTGAAAGTGAAAGTTACTCAGTCATGTCTGACTCTTTGCAACCCCATGGACTATACAGTCTATGGAATTCTCCAGGCCAGAATACTGGAGTGTGTAGCTGTTCCCTTCTCCAGGGAATTTTCCCAACCCAGGGATCAAACCCAGGCCTTTCACATTGCAGGCAGATTCTTTACCAGCTGAGCCACCAGGGAAGCCCTGTATAGAAAGTTTAAATACCTGGACATTTCATTATATCACTTAAATTTTACTTTTTAAGATATGGTAATCTTTTTAGTTAAAATGAATATAAATCTCACTGCACAGTCTGTCTCCACCATTTCACACAAACTTTAACCCAAGAACCATTCTAGCTTCTATCCAGTGAGGTGCTTCATATAAAAAATGGGAGATTTCAGGACAATCCAACAAAGTCTGATTGCCAGGCTGTATCAGTGACTTGAGTTCATGGTTTCCAAAACCTCTCTTCCTTCCTCTCTTCCTTCGTTCCCTCCTTTTCTTTCCTTCCTTCCTTCTCTTTTTTCTTTTTACATGTTAATGTATCTGAAATTTAGATGAATCTTACAATTAATGATGGATCACACTTTAATAAATAATATTTTTCTTAATTGACACAAAAGACAGACACATCCTATTATTAATGTCACCTTAGGGTCAATAAACGTGATAAGTAGGTACCAAAGAACACGTTGAATTTTCAAAGAACCAGTTGGTCAGTTTATGTATAATGTGCTTTGCTATGCTTAGTCGCTCAGTCATGTCTGATTCTTTGCAACCGCGTGATCTGTAGACTGCCAGGCTCCTCTGTCCATGGGCTTCTCTAGGCAAGAACACTGGAGTGGATTGCCATGACCTCCTCCAGGGGATCTTCCCAACCCAGGGATTGAACCCGGGTCTCCTGCATTGCAAACAGATTCTTTACCATCTGAGCCACTAGGGAAACCCAAGAATACTGGAATGGGTAACCTATCCCTTCTCCAGAGGATCTTCCTGACCCAGGAATTGAACTGGGGTCTCCTGCATTGCAGACAGATTCTTTACCAGCTGAGCTACCAGGAAACCCATGTTTTTTTTTTTTTTTTTTTTTTGTAGTATTGTTCAAAACATTAACAATTTATAAAACAAACTTGCTTAAAAATTATGATCTTTCCATGCATTTTTATAATAGACTATCTGAAATTGCTTAGTATATGGTCTAGTGGTATTTCATTATGTAAATATATTTTATCCATATATCTCAATTTTTTAAAAAATTCAGCCAGTTAAAAAAATCTTTCTTAATATATAAATATAACATTCTTTTGGACTTTAAAGAGCAAACTTTATGCTTGAGATTTATGCCCTTTTTTTTTTTTTTTTTTTTGCATTTCTTCACATCCATTTAGCAAAGCATCAATTCCATGGCTTTAGGTACTACTTTGTTTTCCTACCATCGTTATCATTAGGGGTAAAAAAAAAAAAAGAACAAGTAAATCATGTGTTTCTCAATTTGTTATATATTCAGAACTCAGTACAATCAAAAGACTAGCTTGGGTAAAAGTTTTCAGGAAATCTAACAGTAGTAGCAATGAGAAGCGTGCCATCCATTAGCCCATTCTTTTTTTGTATGCAGCAGGAGACAGGAAGAAGAAATTGGCAAGCCAACTTATGCCTTTTCTCAATCTCTGTATCATTCAAGGAGTATGGCAGCCCTTTCCATTTAGCACCAGTCTGGATCCCATGGGTGTGTCACTGTTTCCTTGGTATCTCTCAACCACTTTGCAATATCTAATCTTGCCAACCTAAGGGTCAGATACTCTATTTCAAAGGACACTTGTGTGTTTGTGTATATTTACAGCCTCAACATAAACACATAATATTGGCAAGTTTGAATTCAATATTTCAAAGTGAATCCAATAATCACATACCACACAAAGCATAACTAGGACAATCAGTTCGGATGCAAAGCAAGCAAAAGCAACAGAACTGTATGCTATAGCCCTGTATTGTATTTATTCTAGAATAAGCAATATTTAAAAACTCACTTTAATCATCCAGCTCCTTTGAAAGGTCATGATCATTATATATTTTTGTAGTATTGTTTAATTTGTTGTTCCCATTTACACAGCTGCCTTCATTACTATGCAGATATAAAATGATAGGAAAAAATTATGGAGGGAGGCTATCTTCAAAATCTTCATTAGTAGAGAGAATTAGTAATATTCATTATCATCTGTAAAAAATGAGGAATGTTTTAGAACAGCTTAGGTTCAAATGGTTTACTTATGGTCCCTAAAATGCAGTTCGGAAAAGGCATTAAGTTTGGCAAGGAATAAAGGAGAGAAAGAAATAGCTAATAGACCACTTTCTTCATCGATATTTGCTATATTTGATCCTCAGATGTTAGTAAAAAGACATTCCAGATCTCGAGGAATGCATATTAGCAACAAAGAATAAATAACCAATGTTATTTCATTCAAGTTTAAAGCAAGCCTGTTTTATGTCTTTGTTCACACTGAACTGGAGGGAGAAAAAAAAAAAGCAAAGGCCAGTTCTTAAGCCAATCAAACGTTTTACTCCCACCTTGTGGCAGTGTGCTGCATGGCTAGTTTTCCAAATTGGATCCCTTTAGAATTTTGGTAAAAATGACTTATTTTCCTATTCTCTTGACCAGTGATGAAAATAAGATTGATTAGGTAAGGGGCTTTGTGATTCACCAAATGCTGAGGTCTGTAATGCAGGACTTCTGCAGCATACAAATCAGCAAAGAGTGATGTGAACAGTGCTACAGAATAAATAGACTGCTTTCTCTACCTCGGACGTAAATTTGAAGAAATTCCACAGATTCCTCTTTTTTGACTGACTACACTAACATGCTTTGTACATCAACATTCAAGATGCTCTTAAATATCAAAACTATTTCACAAACCAACTTTAGAATGTTAACAGAGGCACAACTTCTTCTTTTAGCATCAAAAAATATACAAAGAAACATGTAAGATACCTATTAAAAATAGACCACATAAATTTTCTGCAGAAGTATAACATAGAACTCAAATGCTTATTCATGCAATTTTTCCTCGATTTCCTTTTTATTTCTGTAGATTGAGAAATGCGTGGAAGAGATATACTTGGTTGGTAGGTTAGAGAAATAGATCTGAGGATGTTTATTCCTTAGGTTCCTGTTTACTCCACAGTTAACGACCTCATACTTTCACTGAAAACTACCTGGTCAAATTCTTCTCTCCCAGATTGATTTTTACTATCTGCCTAATTGAGTTTAACATCCACCTTTATTAGAAAGAACACTCAGCTTCTCTCAGCTAGAATGAAACAAAAGCATCTTAGTTTCAGGGTAAAACAACCTTGGACTCACAAACTCGCTCCCACAGCCAGGGGCTTCTTCAGAAACATCTCTGAGTCCTGACCCATTGGGTGTCAACATGGCCTGGTAGTTTCTGGAGATGAACAGGTCTATATTTTTCAAAAACTCTCCTCACCGAAAGCTTTGCTGGCCTCAACCCAATTTAATCTATGACTGACAGCCTTTGTCTATCTGAGGCTTACCATTTCCTTCAAACTTACCAAGTATGAGTTTAGGGACATATAGTTAACTATGTCTTATTGTTTTAGAAATATAGGAAAGCATGAGTACAGAGTTAGCCTAATTTATGAAACAGAGTTCTTAAGTGATTTGAAATTGGATATTCCCTTTTTTAAAAGTGCTAAAAAACAAATCTGCTAAAACTATCTTTATTATTTGTAAGATATTAAATGATTCATTTATGTATCTGTGTGTACATATATGTATACATGGATATACAACACATATACATACACATACATATATATGCTTTTATTCCTCCCAATTTTTGAGGATCACAGCTAATAAAACTGCTGTGATTTAGGCCTATTTCAGACTTCAGTGTCTGGATCAGAAATAAACTTTATTCTTCATCCAGGTATCTGTAATTTTTTTGTCCCTTAAAAATAAATGATAGAGATGAGTTTTACTACATAATTGTTATTCACTACAAATTAATGTGTATCAAATCACAAAAATTACTAACATGATTATTCTTTTCTTTAAAAACAAATTGTAGCCATTTAAAAATACCTGACTAGAAACTCCTTCCAAGTTTATAACATTAGTTTCAAAATACCAACCACATATCTATATAAACTGAAGATGTCCAGGGATTAAATCAAATACAAAAATCTCTAAGATCCACTTTATCTTATTAATACATGTAATATTAACTTCTACACAACTTGTTTCTCAATTCCTAGAAACATATAGAAGTGCTTTTCTATTAAATATCTCTAGAGACAGCAAAATATATATACCTCCTATTTTTTTCTGTTAACACCGGTTTCTTTCATATGTGAAGGGGATTTTTTTTTTCCTCTGCAAAACAATTGCTTTGAGTTAGAAGCTACTCACTCTGTATATCTCCTCATACTCTCCACCTGCATCCTTATCTGAATGTCTCATCTGGGAAAATTCAAGTTTTGTTTATTGATGTTACATTCATAACCGACTGCATGTTAAACCAGCCTGCCATCCCTTTAGGAGGTAAACTGCAGTAATAAATGAAGTTGAAATTCTTTATTCCTCGTCTGGCACAAGTCATTAGTTTTCCTAGGTAGGAGGTATTTGCAAGGTTGCATTCCAACCTTGATTTTCTATTTTTTCTGAAGTCCTAACTTTTTTTATTGTGAAATTTTCTTCATTTACTGTATTCTATTTAAAATTAAATCTTAGGGGTTCCACAGAAAGCTTATGAAAAAAATTTTTTTTTCTTTTACTTTGGGTCACATGCCCGAAGAAGATTGATAATTGCAAAGTTGCTAGTAAATAAAAAGTATCTTTATCTTTTAAATATCCAAATAGTAAAATATCTCTGAATCAGATCAGGCATACTCCAAAATGGCAAGAATATGTTCCTTATTTCTGATCAGAAAAAGAGTTTAGACTCAAAAAATCACTGACATTTAAAAATTGAATTTTATCTTTATACTCTTATATAGATATAATAATCCTATAATGCAAGATAATTACTGATAGTTTTGTATGACTAAATATATTACCTTCAATTTTTTATGGTTAAACATAAAGAATATGTCACTGTTAGAAAAATTGGAGAATGAGCACAAGAAAGTACACAGTAGCAGCAATGAAACTATAATCTAGAGAAAAGCACCGTTGTGGTATTAAACAATTGTGGGTGAGACTTTGTCAGGCTTAGTTAGTGCTTTCTGGAATCTATTGCCCTGACAGAATTTTTAAAAAGTCATTTGGATTTAGTTAGAGGAGAGAATCAAGTCCCATTATCCTGTGAGTTCAAACTGGCTACATGTTTGTTAACTGTCTACTGCGAGGTAGAGGGAATGTCTACTCCATGGTATATGATTTACTAACAATAGCACAGAAACATATGCATACATACACAAATCCCATTGTAACCTACTCTAACTAATTTAGTGGTATTATGGACTGCACATCTGTGTCCCTCCATCCCAAATTCATATGGTGAAACCTAACCCCAATAATAATATTTGAAGTTAGGGCCCTTGAGAAATAATTAGGTTTCCATGAAGTCTCATTAGTAGAACTCTCATGATGAGATCAATGCACTTATAAAAAAGAAAGAGATTAGTCTGTCTCCCCACTTCACCTCCCACAATTTAGGATACAACAAGGATATGTTATTTGTTGTTCAGGTGCTAAATTGTGTCCAACTCTTCGCAACCCCAGGGACTGCAACACTCCAGGCTTCCCTGTCCTTTAGTATCTCCCCGAGTTTGCTCAGACTCATGTCCATTGAGTCAATGATGCCATCCAACAATCTCATCCTCTGTCACCTCCTTCTCCTGCCTTCAATCTTTCCCAGCATCAGGGTCTTTTCCAGTGAACTGGCTCTTCACATCAGGTGGCCAAAATGTTGGAGCTTCAGCATCAGTCCTTCTAATGAATATTCAGGGTAAATTTCCTTTCAGATGGACTGGTTTGATCTTCTTACTGTCCAAGAGACTTTCAAGAGTCTTCTCTAGCACCACAATTCGAAATCATCAATTCTTTGTCTCTCAGCCTTCTCTACGGTCCAACACTCACATCCATACATGACTACAGGAAAACCCATAGCTTTGATTATATGAACCTTTGTCATCAAAGTGATGTCTGCTTTTTAATATGCTGTCTAGGTTTCTCAGCTTTTCTTCCAAGGAGCAAGTGTCCTTTAATTTTGTGGCTGTAGTCACCATCTGCAGTGACTTTAGAGCCCAAGAAAATAAAGTCTGGCATGTTTCTACCTTTTCCCCATCTATTTGCCATAAAGTTTGGGACCAGATGCCATGATCTTAGTTTTTTGAACATTGAGTTTCAAGCTGGCTTTTTCACTCTCCTCTTTCACCCTCTTCAAGAGGTTCTATAGTTCCTCTTCAGTTTCTTTCTTTAGAGTGGTATTATCAGCATATCGGAGGTTGTTGGTAATTCCCCCAGCAATCTTGAATCCAACTTGAGAATCATCCAGCCCAGAATTTCATATGATGTACTCTGCATGTAAGTTAAATAAACAGAGTAACAGTATACAGCCTTGATATACTCCTTTGCCAGTTTTGAACCAGTTGTTGCTCCATGTCCAGTTCTGACTGTTGCTTCTTAAACTGCATACAGGTTTCTCAGGAGGCAAGTAAGGAGGTCTGTTAGTCTCATTTCTTTAAGAATTTTACACAGTTTGCTGTGATCCACACAGTCAAAGGCTTTCACATAGTTAATGAAGCAAAGTAGATCTCTGTGTGTGTGTTTCTGGAATTCCCTAGATTTCTCTATGATCCAACAGATGCTGGCAATTTGACCTCTCCTTCTTTTGCCTTTTCTAGATCCAGCTTGTAAATCTGGAAGTTCTCAGTTCATTTACTGTTGAAACCTAGCTTGAAGGATTTTGAGCCTTACTTTGCTAGCATGTGAAATGAGCACAAATGTAAGGTAGCTTGAACATTCTTTGCCATTTCCTTTCTTTGGGGTTGGAATGAAAATCCCTTTTCCAGTCCTGTGGCCACTGCTGAGTTTTCCAAATTTGCTCACATACTGAGTGAAGCACCTTAACAGCATCATCTTTTAGGATTTGAACTAGCTCAGCTGGAATTCCATCACCTCCACTAACTTTGTTCATAGTAATACTTTCTAAGGCTCACTTGGCTTCACACTCCAGAATGTTTGAGACTCTAGGTGAGTGACCATACCATCGTGGTTATCCAGGTCATTAAGGTCTTTTTTGTGTAGTTCTTCTGTGTATTCTTGTCACCTCTTCTTAATCTCTCCTGCTTCTGCTATGTCCTTGCCTCTTCTGTCCTTTATTGCACCCATCTTTGCATGAAATATACCCTTAGTATCTCCAATTTTCTTGAAGAGATATCTTGTCTTTCCTATTCTGCTGTGCTCCTCTATTTCTTTGCATTGTTCACTTAAAAGGATTTTCTTATCTTGCCTTGCTATTCTCTGGAACTCTACATTCAGTTGGTTATATCTTTCCCTGTCTTCTGCCTTTTACTTTTCTTTTCTCAGCTATTTATATGGCCTCCTCAGATAACCATTTTGCCTGCTTGTATTTCTTTTTCTTGGGGATGGTTTTGGTCACCATCTCCTTTACAATGTTACAAACCTCCATCTGTAGTTCTTCATGTACTCCGTCTACCAGACCTGATCCCTTGAATGCATTTGTCACCTCTAACATATAATCATAAGGAATTTAACTTAGGTCATACCTGAATGACCTAGTGGTTTTCCCTGTTTTCTTCAATTTTAGCCTGAATTTTGCAATAAGAAATTTATGATCTTAGTCACAGTCAGCTCCAGTCTTGTTTTTGTTGACTGTGTAGAGTGTTTCCATCTTTGACTGAAAAGAATATAGTCAATCTGATTTTGGCATTGATCATCTGGTGATGTCCATATGGAGAATCATCTCTTATATTGTTGAAAGAGGGTGTTTGCTATGACCAATGCATTCTCTTGGCAGAACTCTGTTAGCCTTTCCCCTACTTCATTTTGTACTCCAAGGCCAAAGGCCAAAGTTGCCTGTTACTCCAAGTTTTTCTTGACTTCCTACTTTTGCATTCCAATCCTTATGATGAAAAAGACATATTTTTTCAGTATTCATTCTACACAGTCTTGTAGGTCTTCATAGAACCATCCAACTTCAGCTCCTTTGGCATTAGTGATTGGGGGCATAGACTTGAATGGTTTGCCTTGGAAATGAACTGAGATCATTCTGTCAGTTTTGAGACTGCGCCCAAGTACTACATTTCACACTTTTTTGTTGTCTATGAAGGCTACTCCCTTTCTTCTAAGGGATTATTGCCCACAGTAATAGATATAACGGTCATCTGAATTAAATTGTCCCATTCTGGTCCATTTTAGCTCACCGAATCCTAAAATGTCATTATTCACTCTTGCCATTTCCTGCTTAACCACATCTGATTTACCTTGATTCAAGGACCTAACATTTCAAATTTTCTATGCAATATTGTTCTTAAAGCATTGGAATTCACTTTCACCATCAGACACATCCACAACTGAGCTTTGTTTCCACTTTGGCCCAGCTTCTTCATTTTTTCTGGAGCTATTTCTCCTCTCCTCCCCAGTAGCATATTGGATACCTACTGACCTGGGGAGCTCATCTTCCACTGTCATATCTTTTTGCCTTTTCATACTGTTCATGGGGTTCTTGAGGCAAAGACACTGAACTGGTTTGCCATTCCCTTCTCCACTCTACCACGTTTTGTCAGGACTTTCTACCATGCCCCATCCTGCACTGCATGGCTTATATTGGGTGGCCCTGCACTGCATGGCTTATATTTTCACTGATATGTGATCCATGACATTATTTTGGTTAGCTTCCTGTGATTCTGGTTTTTGTTTTGGAGGCTGTGAAGTTGTTTTATGTCAGCTAGGAAGAGATCTCTCATCACTTACTCTGCCAGCACCCTGACCTTGGAATTTTCAGCCTTCAGAACTGTGAGAAATAAATGTCTATTGGTTAAGCCTCCCAGTATATGGTATCTTGGGTGGTGTCAGCCCAAGTTCACCAAGATAAATGGTATTCTATGTTTTAAGAATTAAGATGCTTAATTTTTAAAGTTGAAGTGACTATTGTAGGATAGGCATGATACTTTGAAAATATAAGAAAATCAAATATTTGCCCTCTTCCAAATTGTTAGAAAATAGCTGGGGATCATAAGAGTTCTATAAAGTATGTCAAGATTACAGTAAAGAAAAAAGATTACAGTAAAGAGATGCACTGGTTTGTCATGGTGGTACTGAAAAAGAGCACGTAGATAGTGCTAATGGGTAAAGGTCATGGTGTTCTATGTGACACCTACCAACTTTCTGTTTTCAAAGAATATCCTTTCAGATTTTTTCATTTAGCACTGCTTATGTAAGAAAGCTATTTTCAAGCAGATGAAACAATAGAATGCACCCATTTTACTGTATACATATATTTATTTTAATGTGATATTATGAAGTACTGAATTACCCAAGTCTTCTTGTGAATTTCTTCAACAGAATGGCACAACCATTTTTTTCTGATCCCCTAGCATACATGAGGCACTTTATTAGGAAAAATACAGAAATAAAAAGATTTTTGACTTCTACAGTTTAAATCTTTGTCTATGGAAGCCAAATGGAGTGAAGAGTTGAGTAAAAATATATCAAGATAATTTGATCAAGGTAGAAATTCTTTCCATGATTACTCTAGTGTAGCTACGAGCTACTTTGACCCTCTGAAGTCCAGAACTGTCTGCATTATCTCAGCCTGAAACAGAACACTGTGGGAGATCTGAAAAGGCAATTGAAACCACAGTGGGGAAACTTGTTATTGGATTTTTTTAAAATCACATGCCTTGTGACATACTAGCATTTGAGAAGGTCAGCCTTGTTGAGGCGTGGATACTTTAATAACAAGTATCTCTTCATAACAAACTTCACTTGATACTGTAATTGACTTCACATCTGTGAGATTTTTATTACTGTGGATTTTCATCAACACTTCACCCAACATCCTAACTTGCCGATGAATAATGCCTGGTGAGTATCACAGACCTGAGATTATGAAGTGGTCCATGTGGTTGATAGCCTCTGTTATAGCACCATTGCCAATATATAAATACAATGAAAATTTTGTAAGACTTTTATATTTGACCCTGGAAACAGTTATCTGTTAATATCTCTGTGCTACTGGCAAAGAATTATATTACCTCCCAGGCATCTTTGTGAGTGATTTTGAATTCCTACAGAAATTAACTTTCTGGAAAAGTCATTGTAAGAAACTACTTCATTCTTTTAATTTAAACCAGTTTTGATCACGTCTCTTTACAATATTGTTTGAAAGGTCCACATGAATTAGAAAGTAAACCTTCCCTTTAAGATCAGATTAGAAAGACTAACAGAAAATATGCAGTTGAGTTACAATGTCAAGTTTCTTTTATATAGACTTTATTTTATTCAGAGTACCCACTCAACTCTTGAAAGATAAAGGAGATTGGGTGAATAATTGCTTAAAGAAGGCACCAAAGAAACTCAACCAAGCCAGAGAACAAAATGTCAGGCAAGATCCTTTCCCACAGAGTATTTAATTAGCAAATGTCTAATAAGTGCAGTTAAAGGATTTTTGTATGGTCAGGCTAGGAGGAGGAATCACAGCACAGCTGATGCTAAGATAACTCTCACACCAAATGAAGTTAGGGCAGGCAGGGGTTTCGAGCATTCTTGGGCAATGCTTTCAAAGACAAAAAGGTTGGAAGTTGATTTTGACTGACAATGAAGTATTAAAATAAACAAAGAGAGGAATTCAGAAAACTTAGAACTGAGAAGGGCAATGGAAAACCAAATCACTTTTTCCCTTAGTGTTAGTCACTCAGTCCTGTCCGACTCTTTGTGACCCGTGGACTGTAGCTCACCAGGCTCCTCTGTCCGTGGAATTCTCCAGGCAAGAATACTAGAGTACGTAGCCATAGCCATTCCTTCTTTCCTGACTCAGACACTGAACCTGCGTATCCAGCATTGAAGGAAGATTCATTACTGATTGAGCCACCCTGGAAGCCCAATGTTGTTGTTCAGTCACTCAGTCACATCTGACTCTTTGCGACTCCATGGACTACAGCACTGTCCTTCCAGTCTCCTGGTGTCCAGGCTTCACTGTCCTTCACTATCTCCCAGAGTATGCTCAGACCCACATCTACTGAATCAGTGATGCCATCCAACCATCTCATCCTCTGTCATCCCATTCTCCTCCTGCCTTCAAGTTTTCCCAGCATTAGGTTCTTTTCCAATAAGTCAGCTCTTTGCATCAGGTGGCTAAAATATTGGAGCTTCAGCATCAGTCCTTCCAATGAATATTCAGAGTTGATTTCCTTTAGGATTTATGAGTTTGATCTCTTTGCTGTCCAAGGGACTCTAAGCCCATGATACCATAAAAATTCAGACACTGTGTGTTTCGTTAATATTTACAATATTTACTTATAGAAATTTACATAGGAAAAAGGTGCAGATTATCATTCTCCTTCATTGTAAAATTCCTTTTCTATGAATACCCAAATCTGTATGCAGGAACTCATCTACATTATCCAAGACATCAGAGGGAAAAAGCCCATTACCCTCTATTAGGCACCTTCTTCCTTGATAGCTCAGTTGGTAAAGAGTCTGCCTGCAATGCAGGAGACCCTGATTGGATTCCAGGGTTGGGAAAATCCACTGGAGAATGGATAGGCTACCCACTCCAGAATTCTTGGACTTCCCTTGTGGCTCAGCTGGTAAAGAATCCGCTTGTAGTGTGGGAGACCTAGGTTCAATCCCTGGGTTGGGAAGATCCCCTGGAGAAGGGAAAGTCTACCCACTCCAGTATTCTGACCTGGAGAATTCCATGGACTCTATAGTCCATGGGGTTGCAAAAAGTCAGACACGACTAAGTGACTTTCATTTTCACTTTCATGTGCTAGAGAAAAGAGATCAGTTATTTGAATCTTTACAGTTGCTCTATGATGTGGTCATTATCTTCCTTTTAAGAAAAGGAAAACAGGACTCATAAATTATACATGTTGTTCAAGTTCAATTTTTCAGAGGCTAAGCCAGCATTTTCAGCAGTTTATCTGGACATCAAAGTCCATATTTTTTCACTATATCTCACTCTTCTGACATTGTAGATACCAAGAACTGCTGACTGCACAAGGCCAGTCATTTAATTAATGTGGTAGGTGGACTAATTGATTTTGCTCAGTGAATGTTTAATGATAATTTCATTTCCTCCCTTGACTACTCTAGTTGTAGTTAGCAAATCAGGAATGTGCTGATTTTTCTGAAACACTGGAAAATATTCATAAAAGATGAGTTGATAAGGGAATGCTAGTTTTATGAAATATACCTATTTTGTGAAATTGCCTTGCCTTATCACTATGTTCTAAATCTTTTTTCAGTGAATCTTCTAATATAATATCCTGTATCCCAAAGTAAATGTACTATTACTAATTCTTGTCAATACATGAAACAAAATATACTTTGGAGTGGAAAGAGGATCTAAGGTTATCTAACTGTTTAAGTTGGAAAGTTGTAAAAATGGTGTTAATACTTGTATTAAAAATATATTTTTAACCCATCATAAGGTAACTACTAGTATAAATGTATTTAATAAATTACCATAAGCTTTATGCTGTGGATTATTTCCAATAGGCTATAATTTTCTCTGGAAAATATCCCTAAACTCTCTTATTCACCTCCTCCAGGAAAATCAGTTCTTCTGCATCCTTGCCGTTCTTTTGTCCTCTCCTCCTCCCCACCCAGCCCCCCTTTTTTGGCTTTGACTTTCTGATTTTTGCTCTTATTTCTCTCTTATTTCTATGATACTGCTCAGACTTCTCCTTTACTTTCAATTTCTAAAATATTTGCAGTCCTCATTTTCTCTTCTCCAGTTACTCTCTTATATGTAATACTTTTACCTACCTGTTTTACTGTTTCCAGTTTATTTTTTCTAAATTTATTAAATCACTGTTCTTTTCTTGTTTGCTGTAATTTTAAGACAAATATCAGTATTCTTTATGTTGAGATTTCCCCATTATTAATAATGAAGGCATTGAAATTAAACATTATCAGTTGATTAATAGGCTTTTCTTTGTTTTATAAATTTTTGTTTCAGGGCTTTCTAGAGATATGCCATTTTCTCATTTGATTTTTCTTTGAACCAAGTATTATATGAGATTGCTTTTAATTTCCAATCAGTAAAGAGTTTTGTGTCTATCTTTATTATGTATTACTAATTGCATGCAGCTGTGTTCAGAGAATGGGGCTATGGAATCTGTACTTTAAAAACGAGTGTGTCTGTTAATCCCATACTCCTAATGTATCCTCTTCTTTCCCACTGGCAACTATAAATTTGTTTTATATAGGATTAACAGATGCACACTACTATATATAAAATAAACAACAAGGATTTACTGTATAGTACAGGAACTATATTCAATGTCTTATAATAGCACATAATGGAAAATAATCTGTAAAAGAATATATATGTAACTGAATCACTTCACTGCATACCTGAAACCAACACAGTATTATAAATGACCTGTACTTCAACAAAAAATGTGTTCTTTGTTCATAGTTCTAAATGTATGTTTTTAAAAATATGTAACAAGAAAGATACTCTATTTTTTAGCTTTTTTGAAGTATGATACACAAATAAAACCTGTATGTATTTAGGTTTTACAATGTGATCTTTAGAAAGTGTAAAATGTGATGTTTTATTATACATATACTTTGGAAATGATTAGCACAATCAAGTTAATTAACACATCCATTACCTCATGTAGTTACCACATTTTTTGTGTGTGATGAGAACACTTCAAATTTACTTCCTTAGCTACTACTTTCCAGTATAGAATGCAATATCATTAACTATATCCACCATGTTATTGTTTTTTAGTCACTAAGTCGTGTCCATCCCTTTGTGACTCCATGGACCGTAGCCCACCATGCTCTTCTGTCCATGGGATTTCCCAGGCAAGAATACTGGAGTGGTTTGTCATTTGCTATCCTGTGTATTAACTCCCCAGATCTTACTTATCTTACAACTGAGTTTGTACCCAGTGAACAGCATGTCCCCATTTCCTCTCCCCCTAGTCCCTTACAACTATAGTTCTAGTTTGTTTTATGAGTTCAACTTTTTTTAGAGTCCACATAAAAGTGAAATCATACAGTGTTTGTCTTTTTGTCCTGGCCTATTTCATTTATCACAATGTCTTCCAGCTGCATCAGTGCTATTGCAAATGACTGGACTTTCTTCTTTTTCATGACAAGATAATGTTCCATAATATATGGATCTACATTCCCTGTCTGTCCATTTATCCATCCATCATCTACCTATTATATTTTCTTTATCCATTCATCCATTAATGGACAGTTAGGTTGTTTCCATGTATTGATTATTGTGAATAATGTTGCAATGACATAGGAATGCAGGTATCTCTTAAAGGTATTGATTTTTATTTCCTTTGGATATATCCCCAACAGTGAGATTTCTGGATCATATGTGATAGTTCTGTTTTTAATTTTTGAGGAAACTCCAGACTATATTCTACAATAGCTTTGCCAACTTATACTCCAACCAACAGTGTAGAAGGGTACACTTTTCACCACACCCTTGATAATATTTGCTTCATTTTTTATGGCCATCTTATCAGATATGAGGTGCTATCTCATTGTGGCTTTGATTTGCATTTCCCTTATGATTAGTGATATAACAAGAACCTTTTCAAATATCTGCGGGCCATTTGCTATTGAGTTATATGAGTTCCTTATATATTTTGGATATTAACCACTTATCTTCTTAGGCTCCAAAATCACTGCAGACAGTGACTGCTGCTAAATCACTTCAGTCGTGTCCGACTCTGTGCGACCCCATAGACGGCAGCCCACCAGGCTCCCCTGTCCCTGGGATTCTCAAGGCAAGAACACTGGAGTGGGTTGCCATTTCCTTCTCCAATGCATGACAGTGAAAAGTGAAAATGAAGTCGCTCAGTCATATCTGACTCTTAGCAACCCCATGGTCTGCAGCCTTCCAGGTTTCTCCGTCCATAGGATTTTCCAGGCAAGAGTACTGGAGTGGGGTGCCATTGCCTTCTCCAGCAGACAGTGACTGCAGCCATGAAATTAAAAGACACTGCACCTTGGAAAAAAAGCTATGACAAACGTAGCACTGTATTAAAAAGCAGAGACATTTTGCTGACAAATGTACATACAATCAAAGCTATGGTTTTAACAGTAGTCATGTATGGATGTGACAGTTGAACAATATAGAAGGCTGAGCACTGAAGAATTTTTGCTTTAGAATTGTGGTACTGGAGAAGACTCTTGAGCATTCCCTGGACAGCAAAGAGATCCAACCAATCTTAAAGGAACTAAAGGAAATTAACCCTGAATATTCACTGGAAGGACTGATGCTGAAGCTCTAATACTTTGGCCACTTGATGGGAAGAACTGACTCATTGGAAGACACTGATGCTTGGAAAGATTGAAGGCAGGAGGAGAAGAGGACAACAGAGGATGAGATGGTTGGAGGGCATCACTGACTCAATGGACATGAGTTTGAGCAAACTCCAGAAGATAGTGAAGGACAAGGAAGCCTAGAATGGTGCAGTCCATGGAGTCACAAAAGTCAGACATGACTTAGTGACTGAACAACAAACCCTTATTAGAAATATGGTGTGCATTCCATAGGAATCTTTTAATTTAGTTCACTGTTTCCATTACTATGCAGAAGCTTTTTAATTTGATGTAGTCCCACATTTATTTTTTATTTTGTTAGCATGTGTTTTTAGTGTATACAAAAATCATTGCCAAGACCAATAACAAAGACATTTTTCTTCTAGGAATTTTATACTGAAAATTTTAGTTTTATACTGAAATTTAAATCTTTAATCCACTTCAAGTTAACATTTTTGAGTGCTGTGAGATAGTGTTCCAGTGTCATTCTTTCACATGTAGTTATCCAGTTTTTATAACACCATTTATCAAAAAGACTCTTCTTTCTCCATTGTTCTGTATTCTTAGCTTCATTGGTCAAAAATTGGTGGTGGTGGTTTAGTTGCTAAGTCGTGTCCAACTCTTGTGACCCCATTGGCAGTGGCCTGCCAGGCTCCTCTGTCCATGGGATTCTCCAGACAATACTGGAGTGGGTTGCCATTTCCTTCTCCAGGGGATCTTCCTGACCCAGGAATTGAGCCCCGGTCTCATGCACTGCAGGCAGATTCTTTACCAACTGAGCTATGAGGGAAGCCCAGTCAAAAATTAGCTAATATATGAGTGTGGGTTTATATCTGGGCTATTTGTTCTATTTCATTGATCTATGTGATTATTTTTATGCCAATATCACAATCTTTGATTACTATAGTTTTTTAATATAGTCTGATATCACAATATGTGGTACCTCTAGCTTAGTTCTTCTTTCTCAAGATCACCTTAGTTAATAAGAGTCTTCTATGGTCTCATGTGAATTTTATTTTATTTCTGTGAAAAAAGGTCATTGGAATTTTAATAGGTATTGCAGTGAATCTGTAGAAGACTTTGGGTAATAAGAACATTGTAATAATCTTATTTCTTCCCAAATGAACATAGGATATATTTTCATTTATTTGGGTCTTCAGTTTCTTCCATAATGTTATAGTTTTCAGAGAACAGTACTTTTTACCTCCTTGGTTAAGTTTCAGTTCAGTTCAGTCACTCAGTCTTGTCCAGCTCTTTGTGACCCCATGGACTGCTGCACTCCAGACCTCCTTGACCATCACCAACTCCTGGAGTATACTCAAACTCATGTCCATTGAGTCGGTGATGTCATCCAACCATCTTCTCCTCTGTTATCCCTTTCTCCTCCCACCTTCAACCATTCCCAGCATCAGGTTCTTTTACAGTGAGTCGTTCTTCACATCAAGTGGCCAAAGTATTGGAGTTTCAGCTTCAGCATCAGTCCTTCCAATGAATATTCAGGACTGATTTACTTTAGGATGGACTGGTTGGATCTCCTTACAGTCCAAGGGACTCTCAAGAGTCTTCTGCAACACCACAGTTTCAAAAGCATCGATTCTTCAACACTCAGCTTTCTGTAGAGTCCAACTCTTACATCCATACATGACTACTGGAAAGATCAAGCTTTGACTTTTGTTGGCAAAGTGATGTCTCTGCTTTTAAATATGCTGTCTAGGTTGGCCATACCTTTTCTTCCAAGGAGCAAGAATCTTTTAATTTCGTGGCTGCAGTCACCACCTGCAGTGATTTTGGAGCCCAGAAAAATAAAATATGTCACTGTTTCATTTCCCCATCTATTTGCCATGAAGTGATGGGACCAGATGCCATGATCTTCATTTTTTGAATGTTGAGTTTTAAGTAAGCCTGTCCTAGGTATTTTATTTTTTTTATTCAATTCTAAATAAAGAAAATAGGAGTTTCTTTATTTCTTTTTCAGACAGTGCTTTGTTAGTGTATATAAGCTCAGCTGACTTTTTTGTATGTTAACTTCATATCCTGCAACTTTATTTAGTTCATTTGTTAGTTCTCACAAATTTTTGGAGGAGTCATTAGGAATTTCTGTAGAAATGGTCATGTCATTTGCAATGACAGCTTTGTTTCTTTCATTCAAAATGTGATTCCATTAATTTTTTCCCTAATTACTCTGTCTAGGATCTCTAGTATTAGGTAGAATAAAAGTGGTGAGAGTGGGCAAATTTATCTTGTTCCTCATCCTAGATGAAAGCTTTCAGACTTTTATCATTGAATGTGATGTTCTTGCTGGGTTTACAGATATATTACTTATGATGTTGAGGTAATCTTTACTAATCCTATTTTGTTAAGAGTTTTTATTACAAAAGGCTATTTAATTTTGTCAAATGCTTTTCTGTGTCTATTATGATACTGTGATTTTTTAACACGAGCTACTAAAACAATGCCAACTCCACCTTTCTCCAGATTTTGTTATAAAACCAGGTAAACCTCTATGCAATCTTTAGTCCACTTTCAGATGATACTCTTTATTATGTGAACTCTAGGAGGACATGGAGTTTGTTTTTTCGATCTTTCTCATAAAGGTCCATACAGTGTCAAGAACATAACCTAACACAAAATATATGCTTAGTAAATATTTATTGAATAAATAATTATAATGTTTATTGCTAATTTAAAAGATTTATATATCTTTAAAATGACATCTATCTTTCTGTGTGATTTCATCTAACATTAATATCACTGCTGCTGCTTTTTCTGTTTGTAATTAACTGGTACCTCTTTATCCACATCTTCATATTCAACTTTTCTCTATCTCTTTAAGTGTTAATTATAGCTGAGTTGTTTTTAAACTTAACTCAATATGTTCCATATTTCAATTGGAGATTTCAGCTCTTATTTACTTTAAAAAAACTTTTTTCTTCTTACTGTTTCTTATTGCTTTTAGTATTTCTTTATTATTATTATTAGGATTTTTTTTTTTTTACTCCCTTATTCTTTTCTTTACTTATATGATCAAGTTGCCATTCCCTTGAATTTTTCCCTTGTTAGTGAGGAGAACTATATGATGCTTGTTATAAAGTTACATATATCTCTCTCATTTCCTAGTGAGAAGATCAGAGAAGGCAATGGCAACCCACTCCAGTACTCTTGCCTGGAGAATCCCATGGACGAAGGAGCCTGGTAGGCTGCAGTCCATGGGGTCGTGAAGAGTAGGGCACTACTGAACGACTTCATTTTCACTTTTCACTTTCATGCACTGGAGAAGGAAATGGCAACCCACTCCAGTGTTCTTGCCTGGAGAATCCCAGGGACGGGGGAGCCTGGTGGGCTGCCGTCTATGGGGTCACACAGAGTCGGGCAAAACTGAAGCAACTTAGCAGCAGCAGCAGCAGTGAGAAGATACTATTTCCCCCATACAGGTGTTCTAATTTTTTTTTTTTCCCTTGCTTCCCTCCCCTCAAATAAGATAAGCCTTCTAAAATACATTCGCATTCCTACTTTTCTCTAAGACTTTGTAAATGAGATGTTTGAAGCATGTTATTTTTCCTATGATCATGAGACAATTTAGTGTGTTATTTATTACTATTAGAATTTTTCTTAAAATATGTTTCTTTCCTTTTAAGAATCTTAAATTAAAAAGGAATACTCTTACACATTTAGATACAACTGTATTGTCCACCAGCTTCCTGGTGGTTCAGTGGTAAAGAACCCAACTGCCAATACAGGAGACACAGGTTCGATCCTTGAGTTGCAAAGATCCCCTGGAGGAAGAAGTGGCAACCCACTCTGGTATTCTTGCTTGGGAAATCCTATAGAGGATTTCCTGGCAGGCTACAGGCCATGGGGTCACAAAAGAGTCAGATACGACTTAGCAACTAAACAAACAACATATTCTTCACCAGTATTTTATCTCCTTTTTTCCTACTTCAAACTGTCTGGTCAAATTCATGTGTAGTTAGGTTAGAATTCTTTATGAAGAATTTTCCTGTATGAAATAGATGAGATAATCTGTGGACCCTCATATGTCTGTGAATACCTTTTATTTTGGCAGTGAATGATATATGGACTGTATATGGTATTCTCTCAGTAGTCCATTATTGCTTCAAACTGTCTTCTAGATTTGAAGATAAACCTGAGACTATATACTCTTAATTTGTAGGAAATGTGTGCTAGTCAGGTATACACATTGAAGAAGGAAATGGAAACCCACTCCAGTATTCTTGCCTGGAGAATCCCATGGATAGAGGAGCTTGGTGGGCTACAGTCCACGGGTCGCAAAGAGTCAGACACGACTGAGTGACTTCACTTTCAGTTTCACTAGGTATAACATACATATACATATAATAGATACACAAACATATACCAGAATTATTCCAGAAAATCCTGAGGCATACGTATCTATCAATCAACATTTCCTGAATTTCCATGAGCCATTTTGATCTATAAACTCAGTTTTAAGAGAGAGTTTTGCACAGAAAAATTACATTATGTTATATACGGCTTCCACTATAATCTGCTTCTTGTTCTTTCTTTTTCACGTGGTAATTCTCCTGAATCTGTATCTGAGTCTTATGTTTTCCATTGTGATTTAAATATAATTGTATTTTTGTTTTGTGGTTTTAACTAATTATTGATCTTTCAGACATAAACTTTCTTTCTTCCAGTTTTATTGAGAAATAATTGGCATGCAACACTGTACAACTTTAGGGTGTAGAGTGTAATGATTTAAGATATTTACACAATGAAATGATAATTACAATAAGTTTAGTAAATATCCATCATCTCATCTAGATACAAAATTTAAAATTTTCTGTTGTAATGAGAACTCTTAGGATTTACTGTCTTAACAACTTTCATACATAACAGAAAAAAGTATTAATTATATTTATTAGGTACGTTACATCTGTAGTACTTATAACTGAAAGCTTGTATCTTTTGACTGCCTTCATCCAGTTCCCCATCCCAGACACACTGCCTCTGATATTCACAAATTTGTTCTACTTTTCTAAGAGTTTGTTTGTATGTATGTTTGGTTTTGAAGTTTAATTAACTCTGTTCTATTTTTCTATGAGTTTGTATGTATTTTTGTATGGTTTGTATGGGTTTTTTTTGGTATGGTTTTTATGTAAGTTTAATTGTATGGTTGTTTTTTTGTTTAATACAAACTATTGTTTGTATGGTATTTTGTAAGTTTAATTGACTTACAACACAATGGTAGTTCCTGTTATACAACACAATGGTTATTTTCTATACACTTCATGTGATTTCAAATATTCATTTCTGTATATTTGAAAATAATCACTGTGATAAGCCTAATTATGATATGTCACCACAAAGATATTACCTAGTCATTGACTATATTCCCTTACTGTACATTTTATACTGGTTCATTTATTAATACTAAATGAAAGCTTTTATATCTTAATCTTTCTTACCAACTTCTTTCTATCCCTGACCCCATTTTCCCTGGTAACCATCTATTGTACTCTGTAGATCTAGCTCTGCTTCTGTTGTGTATTGTTTGTTCATTAGATTCCACATCTAAGTGAAATCATATATTATTTGTCTTTCACTGACTTTTTCACTTAGCATAATACTGTCCAGGTCCACCTCTGTTGTAATAAATTGAAAGATTTCATTCTTTTCAATGGTCCACGTGTTGAGAGACATATCCAAAAAAAATATTACTAAGAACAATATCAGAGAGTATACTGCCAAGGGTTTCTTCTAGATATTTTAAGTTTTCAGGTCTTCAGTTCAGTTCAGTCATTCAATCGTGTCCAACTCTTTGCAATCCCATGAATCGCAGCACACCAGGCCTCCCTGTCCATCACCAACTCCTGGAGTTCACTCAAACTCATGTCCTTCGAGTCGGTGATGCCATCCAGCAATCTCATCCTCTGTCATCCCCTTCTCCTCCTGCCCCCAATCCCTCCCAGCATCAAAGTCTTTTCCAATGAGTCAACTCTTCACATGAAGTGGCCAAAGTACTGGACTTTCAGCTTTAGCATTAGTCCTTCCAAAGAACACTCAGGACTGATCTACTTCAGAATGGATTGGTTGGATCTCCTTGCAGTCCAAGGGGCTCTCAAGAGTCTTCCCCAACACTACAGTTCAAAAGCGTCAATTCTTCAGTGCTCAGCTTTCTGCCCGGTCCAACTCTCACATCCATATATAACCACTGGAAAAACCATAGCCTTGACTAGACAGACCTTTGTTGGCAAAGTAATGTCTCTGTTTTGGAATATGCTATCTAGGTTGGTCATAACTTTCCTTCCAAGGAGTAAGTGTCTTTTAATTTCATGGCTGCAAACACCATCTGCAGTGATTTTGGAGCCCCCCAAAATAAAGTCTGAGACTGTTTCCACTGTTTCCCCATCTATTTGCCATGAAATGATGGGACCAGATGCCATGATCTTCATTTTCTGAATGTTGAGCTTTAAGCTAACTTTTTCACTCGTCTTTCACTTTCATCAAGAGGCTTTTTAGTTCCTCTTCACTTTCTGCCATAAGGGTGGTGTCATCTGCATATATGAGGTCATTGATATTTCTCCCGGCAATCTTGATTCCAGCTTGTGCTTCTTCCAGCCCAGCGTTTCTCATGATGTACTCTGCATATAAGTTAAATAAGCAGGGTGACAATATACAGCCTTGACGTACTCCTTTTCCTCTTTGGAACCAGTCTGTTGTTCCATGTCCAGTTCTAACTGTTGCTTCCTGACCTGCATATAGGTTTCTCAAGAGGCAGATCATGTGGTCTGGTATTCCCATCTCTTTCAGAATTTTCCACAGTTTATTGTGATCCACACAGTGTATCTTTAACCCATTTTGAATTTACTTTTGTGTGTGGCATGGGACAGTATTTGAATATGATTATTTTAAAGGTAGCCATTCATATTTTATATTTCTTCCTGTTTAGTCTTGAGAAATTTTTTCCTCTTAGAACTACTTTTGCAGCATCCCATAGATTTTAGATTGTTTTGTTTTTGTTTTCACATGTTTCCAATATTTTTTTTAAATTTCTTCAATGATCCATTTGTTGTTTAGTAGCATATTGTTCAGCCACCACACTTTTGTGGGGTGTTTTTGGGAGATTTTTGTTGTAGTTGACTTCTAATCTCATAGTGTTGTGGTTAGAAAATATGGTTGATGTAATTTGTCTTCTTAAATTTAGTAAGATTTGCTTCATGGCCAACATGTGATCCATCTTCAGGAACTATCCCTGTACTCTTGAAAAGAATGTGTATCCTGATGCTTTTGGATGGAATGGTCTATATGTATTTGTTAACTACATTTGGACTAATGTGTTTTTTAAAACCAGCATTTCCCTGTTGATTTTCTGTCTGGATGATCTGTCTATTGATGTATGTGGGATTTTACAGTCCTCTACTATTATTTTGTTACAGTAATTATCCTTTTTGTCTGTTAATGTTTTACGTATTTTGATGCTTTTATGTTGGGTACATAGATATTTACAAGTATTGTATCTTCTTGGATTTATTACTTGATCATATGTCTGCTGATCATCAGAACTGGGTCTTAGCATCTCTGGCTATAGAGCACAGGAGTCATAGAACTAGTGTAGGTCTGCTAGTGCTAATGGTTGAGACTGATTTCCTAACACAGCCAGTTTCAGGGTTTAGGGTATCCTAAAACTTATGTTGTTCCACTGGTGGTGGACAGGATCAAGGCTTAGGGGATTCTGTGTCTAATACTCTCTCACTGATTGGCAGAACTAATTTTCTTTTTAAATTAAAGTTATTTATTTTTAGTTGAAGGATACTTACTTTACAATATTGTATTGGTTTCTGCCATATGTCAACATGGATCAGCCATAGGTATACCTGTGTACCCTCCCTCTTGTACCTCCCTCCCACCTCCCAACCCATCCCAACCCTCCAGGTTGTTACAGAGTCCCTGTTTGAGTTTTCTAATTCATAGAGTAAATTCCCATTGGCTATCTGCTTTACACATGGTAGTGTATCTGTTTCCATGTTACTCCCTCCTTCCTCTCCTCCTGCCCATGTATATAAGCCTGTTTTCTGTGTCTGTGTCTCTGATGCTGCCCTGCAAATAGGTTCATCAGTACCACCTTTCTAGCTTTCTTATATAATGTATTAACATACAATATTTGTTTTTCTCTTTCTGACTTATTTATACCCTACACAAGAGGCTCTAGGTTCATTCACCTCATTAGCACTGACTCAAATTGCTCCTTTTCATGGGTGAGTAATATTCCATTGTATATATGTACCACAGCTTCTGTATTCATTCATCTGTCAATGGACACCTATGTTGCTTCCATGTCCTCACTAATGTAAATAGTGATGCAGTGAACATTGGGGTACATGTGTCTTTTTCAATTAAGGTTTTCTCTGGATATATGCCCAGTAGTGGGATTGTTGGATCATATGGTAGTGTTATTCCTAGTTTTTTTTTAAGGAATCTCTATAATGTCTTCCATAGTGGCTGTATCAATTTATATTACAACCAACAGTGTAAGAGGGTTCCCTTTTTTCCACACTCTCTTCAGCATTTATTGTTTGTAGATTTTTTGATGATGACCACTATGAGGTGATAGCTTATTGTAGTTTTGATTTGCATTTCTCTAATAATGAGCAATGTTGAGCGCCTTTTCATGTATTTATTAGCCATCTGTACATCTTCTTTGGAGAAATATCTGTTTAGGTCTTTTGCCCACTTTTTGATTGGGTTGTTTGTTTCCCTGAATTGAGTTGCATAAGCTGCTTATATATTTTGGAAATTTATCTTTTGTTAATTGTTTCATTTGCTGCTATTTTCTCCCATTCTGAGGGTTGTCTTTTAAGGTATCTGATTATAGTGTGCTGGGGATCCCAGAACTGTGTTACCCTGGTGGTGGTCAGGCTGGGGCTGAGAATGTTCTTGGGCTAGTGCCTGCTCATTGGTTGGTGAGGCTAATTCCAGGCCCAGTGCTGGCCTCTGTTGGGTGGATCTGGGTCCTGAGGGTCAGAAGATAGTACTGGTACATTAGTGGGCATGGATGGGACTTAATCCTGCTGGGCTCAGGGGGTCTTAAGGCAACAGATGTGCTGATGAGTGGGGCTGTGTCCCTATCTGGATAGCTGCTTGGTTTGACATGAGATATCCAAGTACTAGGGGTGAGAGACTGATGAGGGGGATTAGGTCCTTGCACTAATAAACTAGAAGGAGTGTTTCCAAATGGTGCTTTCCAGCACCAGTATACTTTCTATTTGTTTAATTGAAATTTACTTAGGTATTCTTAGTAAGAGGCAATTAAAGTATATAATGTAATAAATTGCAAAGTGTTCAACCTGGAAATTGTTTTTATTCCTATCCAAAGATAGGACATTTTAGTTGTCCTTGTTAAAACCATTTTTTCTGGCATTTCAGAGTAACCAAAAACAATGAGTCAGTAATAAAATATATCCACTAAAGCAGAGTGGCAAGAAAGTATAAATTTAGATGAAATTTAGAGAGAATGTGACTGATACTCTGACAACAATGAGAGAAAAAAATGTAAATCAAAATTATTTAGGGTAATCAAAAGATATTGTTTCCAGAGGTATCAAGGGGATTTTTTGGAATATATTTTCTATAATTTATTTTGAATAATTCTAAACTAGGATATTAACATCACTTTTGTGTTAGTAATCAGATATGACAATAAAATGAGGAAAAATAAATGAAAGTAAAAACTGGCTCCTTTCTTAAATATATGTTAAAATAGGAGAATGTTGGGTACACACAGCATTCAAAACTTGAACTTTTAATATTAAAGTGAGGGAATGGATTAGTCTTTTTGATATCCATGAATTGCAGGGAGTTATACAAGTCACTAATACCATGTGAAGATAGAGAAAAATGAGGGGAAAGTGTATATTATTCCTGCTTCAGTCATTGCATAAAACAAAAACAGAATTGGATTTTGACACAGTGAAACAGAATTGAGCCAAGACTGAACAGGCATAGCTCTATTATCTTTTCTATTCTTACATAATTATGAAATAACAATGAGAACAATATGTGGAATAATGAAAATCAGGCAACAGTCAAGATTTCCTTAGAAGGGAACCTGGGGTATGGGAAATCTAAAAGGATTTGGTAGGTGCATTTTAAGTCACACAGACAAGATGAGACCATAATTTGAATCACTTATGAGATGTTTAAAGCTGGTCTATGGAAGACAGAGGATGAGATGGTGGGATAGCATCATCAACACATGGATACGAGTTTGAGCAAACTCTGGGAGACAGTGAAGGACAGGGAAGCCTGTAGCCCTGCCATCCATGAGGTGGCAAAAAGTTGGACACAACTGAGCAGCTAAAAACAACAAATGTGTATATTAGCCCCTCAGAATAAGTCTCTATTGTTTCTCCAATGCATTTTAATCTAAGTCTTATAGTTACTTGCATGTCAATATTGTTCCTCCAGCTTTATCCATTTACTGTTGCTTAGAAAGTAATGGAAAGATCTTATGGACCTTTTGGGCTTTTCTGTTGGCTCAGAAGATAAAGACTCTGCTTGCAGTGCAGGAGACCTGGGTTTAAGGGAATGGTTACCCACTGTAATATTCATACCTGAAGAATTCCATGGACAGAGGAGCCTCGAGGGCTACAGTCAATGGGGGTCACAAAGAGTCAGACACGACTGGGCAACTAATACTTCCTCCTGGTAACCAAGGTGAAATGGCTGAGAATGGGCCAGTGTTTAGAGACTCTTGCTTCTAGGAGATACAGACATGTAAACCTTCACTCTAAATGCCTATACTTATATGAAGATAACTGTTTTGTATAGCTTTGAAAAACAGCTTCATTATTACTTCAGAGATGTTACAATGTAAATCCATGAAACACTGAATTATTATCACCAAGTGTAAACCTTGTTTTGACAATAATTACTTTTTTGTGTTTCTTCCCTCTAATTTCTGTGCTTTCCAGTTTCCTCCAACATACTGCTACCACTTTAATCTTTCCAAAGCATATCTTGCTGAGCATAAGTTAATACTGGCTATAAAAACTTTTTGTGTCTCACTGTCATTATATACAATACAGAATTATTTCGTGGCTTTTAATATACTTTTTGTAATATTTCAGGATGGTGAAGTTTGAATGAAATCCTTAAAGATCAGTAATAGTGTCATGCATTTTATACTTCAATCAAATAACATCTCTTGTGTATACATGTGCATGAGCATCCATATCATCAATATTTCACAACCTTGACTACACTTTCTTCCATATTTATCTTTTTACCTTTCTTATGTATCTCCTATAAATCTTCTTGATATATATTCTGCTTCTTAATCATTGTAGTACCTTGTTTACAGTACATATAACTGCCTACTTTGTGTTGTTTGCAGTATATTTGTCTTACCTCATCATTCACTTGTTTTTAAATTCTGGAGGGCAGAATCTATATCTAATTTATATTAAAAAATTTTTCCCAACTCCAGGACCTAATGTGAAAGATGCTTGATAAATATTTATTGAATGCATAGTACTGTTTAATTCATACATATTATGTTTTCATATTTGTTTAGCAACACAAAATAGATCAGTTTCATCACCAAGATACATCAATGCCCAACACAATGCCTTTCGTATATAAAAGATCCAGAATTATTTGAATGAAATAATGAATAAATTAATAAAAATGTGAATATCAATTGTTTTGTTATGCATGTTTCAAGTCCCTAATTCACTGACATGCCTAACTTCTCATTTTCCAAGTATGAAACTACTTCAAGGAAAATGATCATTTGTTCCATAAAGGTTAAGGCAGTATTAAGTCAACCTTTGGGGATTTGGAGTGGTTTAGTTACGTTACAGTAGTGAAAAGATCTAGTAAATTAGTTGTCATTCTGGATTTTGCAGTCTCCTCATGGGTTAATACTGGTTCTGTTTAGCTTAGGATCTATAAGACCACACCCTTCTATAATAGAACAGTCTATAACTTCCCTTAAATTTAAAGGTAAGATCTAGAAGATGATTATGGCTTTTAGGTTTGGCTCAAGATTAAACAGGATTTTGATCATAGGTTAGCACTTGTCAAGTAATTAAGACTACTAATTACACAAAAGCAGAAGCAGTATTCTAAAAGACAATAGATCTAACCTTTACAAGTACAAAAAAAAACCATATTCCATATTCAAATCTGTCTTTTTTCTATGTTGTTCCTTAAAACCCATGCCTCCTAGACATCCAATTATAGTTACCATTTATAGATGATAGCATTACAAAGCACCAGCATCATAAAAATAATTTTCTATGAACCCTTTTCTTGAGAAAGATTGTATTTTCCAGTATTCTGGCTACTGTGAACTAATACATTTGCCAAAGTTTTTTTGAATTACCTAAAATAGTTCATTATAAAAAATACAGTGACTCTTTCTTCATTAGACATAGATCACTTGGAAAACTTTTAAGCCTAAACCATCATTAATAGAAGTTTGTTATGCCATTTATCTGAAAATGGAGAATACTTTAAAAAAAATTGTTCATTTAATAATGAAAAAATAAATGAAACTTTTATTTCCTGTTATGGACTGAAAGTAGCTACTCTCCTTATTCTTCTCAGATACAGGCAAGAATGTTGCTTCTTGTTCAGACTTTTAAATTTCTGATAACTATGACTCATATTCTTTGTCATATTTCAGGTAGATGGCTTAATGCAATGATTGATGATAATGTTGATGATGATGACAGCTAGCATTAGTTAAACACATGTGTCCTTGTGCTCTACATTTTGCACAAAATACTGCATTTAGTCTTTGAAACAGATCTAAATGTGTAATAGTATTTCCCCATTTTATACAAAGGAGACTGAGGCATAGCAAAGCTACATAATTTGCCATGGGCTACATATTTACTAAATAAGAGAGCCCATCGAGTGTTGTCTAATCCCACAACATGGTCTCTGTATTATTATAGAATACTGTGAATACTTGATTCTCAGGTTTCATGACCTGAGAAATGAAATTTCATCAAGAAATTGAGGTTATATTAAGAATGTATATAATTCAGGCAGTTTTATTCTGAGAACTAAATAAAGATTTAAGAGAGTGGAATTTTAATGTCAGTTAAGCAGTTGATTTAGTTCTCTAATTAATCTTGGTCTCTTTCTCTGTTTTCCCCCATAAAATATTAAATATTTGAGTGCATGGGCAAGTTGCTGATAAGTCACCAAACATGAAATCCTTTAAAGCACAGTATAAAATGAAGGTATGGAAAGTCAAGTTACAGTCAAGGAGTGTTTCCTTGAAATTTATTAATATTATGTAAAACTAACATTGGTATTGCTCATAAAATTCTATGACTTGAATACTAGAAGTCATCTAGTTCAGTATTTCCTGCTCCTTTTTACTCTAAAAACTCACAGTTGTATGCATTCCTTTTTAAGGCACTCTTTACAATTCAGCCTTCAGAATCTTTTACAGCTACTGTTTATTTTGATTGGTTGGCATCCACTTTAACTCACTGATCCCTGTACTGCCCTAGTTGTTAAATTTTTTTTTAATATCATTTCTAGTCTTATGATTTCCCTTAGGAATTTTGAAATCAATATTGGATGGTAGATGAGCTGGTCCTAGTCCATCAAAAGGCAGATGCCAAGACAAAATTACGTTTGAATATATTTTAATAGAGGAGTCACTGGTATAATAAATTGGGAGGGAGCTGGGATGACTGGGATAGCTATCAGTCATCCCAGTGTCTTTCCTTTGGTCCCACAAAAAAAAAAAGTCATAGAAGGAAATAAAATATCCAGTTACCCAATAAACCAAATACCAACATTTTAACAATTCCATTCTAAACAGTGAAAAAAATCACCAACTTCTTGTTAATGTATTTATTTATTTATACAAAGAATAGAAATTGAAACCTCAAATTGTTGGGGTTTTTTTTTTTTTTTTGGCATATGGAAGGAAAAAAACATTGACTATAAATCTGAATGTTTGCTCACCATTAGGTATTTACCTTCTACCAGTTTCTGATATCCAAAGAACAATTGGTAAAAAGTTAAAATATAGAATTCTGTTTTAAATAAATATGACTTTCTGGTGGTAATGTTTGAAAATTATAAGTGAACTTAAATTCCTTGATCTGCATCAAACAGCCACCACCACAATGAGCAAACACACACTTTAGGGCTAGCAGTTCTTCGCTATCACTTGATCTGGTACTTTTTGTTTTCAAACTGAGATTAGAGGGTAAGTGAACCAGCAAAAGACAATTAAGTTGAAGCTACACTTGCTTTCTCAAGTACTCAGCAATATGAATGCAGACATAACGCTCTTTTTATTCACCAGGGACACAAATAAATCAACTTTAATGTCAATAAAGTCAGTAATGATAGATTTCATCACTAAAATATAACTAAACAATAATGACTAGGAAGAAAGTAAGTAGCTCACAGCAGCAGAAGAGATTTCTTTTTTGTCCTCGGTGAAGTCAAGGGTATCTGAAAAGACTGGCCTTTTCCCCTCTATTATTAACTGCAAATCATTCTTGTCATGTTAGAAAGCAGATTTTTTTTTTTTAACCAAGTGTTAGACACCATAATGTTTGGATCACATAACCTGACCTTATTCCAGGCAACTTAAACTCCATTTCCAATTAGCAAGCATGCTTATAGTGGAGATGAAGTTTATCTGCCTATTAAGCCTTTCCTATTATATCAATTTGACCAGACATTTGTATTCTCTATTCCCCTCTGTGCTGATGTTACCGTGTGGCCAACCATACTAATTTATTTTCATTGCTGAGTTGTTTAATTTTTTTCATCTGCAAGAAACTACAACAAAAAGGCCTGTTTTGAGACTTTTCTATTTCTATTCCTATGGAACTGAAAAATTCTTCACATTACCAGCAGGGAAATGGCAAGGTGGAAAAAGGGCTTATTTATACAATTTAAAAAAGTTTTTAATTCAACAGCCACATTTGGGAAATAACTAAAACGACCACTTGAAGAAAGATGTCATAAATTGTATGCCTCCTCTGCCTTACAACACAGGGGTACCTGCTCAGTCCCTCAGTCATGTCTGACTCTTTGTGACCCCACGGACTGTAGCCTGCCAGGCTCCTTTGTCCGGGGGATTACCCAGGCTCCCAACCCAGGGATTAAATCCACGTCTCCGGTATCTCCTGCATTGGCAGGCGAATTCTTTACTCCTGAGCCACCAGGGAAACCCTGAAAATTATTAAATTGTATGGTTCATTCCAATTATGTCTTAAAACAATACATGACCATTTTATATATGGAGTATTAACCCTTGGTCTAAACATTCAGTGGCCCTGTAGCCATGTGTCAATGTATCAGCTGTGTGTTGTGCTGTCTCTTCAATCATGTCCAACTCTTTGTGACCCTGTGGACTTATCCTCCAGATTCCTCTGTCCATAGGATTCTCCAGGCAAGAATACTGGAGTGGGTTGCCATGCTCTCCTCCAGAGGATCTTCCCAACCCAGGGGCTGAACGCACGAGGTTCTTATGTCTCCTGCATTGGGAGGCAGTTTCTTTCCACTAACACTACCTGAGATGCCTGCAGATCTTCCCCACTCAGGTATCAAACCCGGGTCTCCTGCATTGCAAGTGGATTCTTAACCATCTGAGCCCTAAGAGAAGCCCAGTCAATATCTGAACAAATAACAATACAATTAGCTCAGTTAACCCACCCTTCTTTTTGCAGGCTCCTATTCTTTAGAAAGCTCTTATTAAAAGTAACTGTTTCACCCAACCTCATGGTTGCTGTGGAGATCTTGTCTAAATTATTCCCATGCTCATAATATTAGAAATAATATTTAAATAAAGTTTTCATTTTAAATAAAGATTTAAAAATCCCAATCTAAAGTAAAAGTAAATAGACTATTTTCCCCACTTAATAGTTCTAAGCCATCTGATACTTCCTAAATACCATTTTGTAATTCAAATGCTTATTGAAAATGTTTGCATTAAAATAGCTTAACTTTATAATTCAGTTTAATCCCTTGTGCCCAAATACAGCTATCATTTTTTCTTTTTTAATCTTGATTCATTTTCTTAAATTGTGATGAAGTTATTATAAGGAATAATTTGCTATAAAACTAAAAATTATTAGCTATGTAAAATTTAAGCTCAGTCCATGGTATATAAAAATAAAATTCATTATTAGATAAAATGTTCATTAAAACAGTTCTCAAATAATATTTATTAACAATTATGTACTTTTATATGACTACTGAAAATTATATCTATCTTTTAGATACTCTAAAATATATCACCAAATTATATTTACAGGGTCTAAATATGAAAGAATATGTTAATACACCAGATACCCTTTCTTATATCATGTTGCATATTTCCTTACTATATATTTTATTGCATATATTGACATCGGCTCCATATGTAATTTATAGTAATGTAAATAATAGACTATCCAAAATGCAGTATGTTTGTGATCTTCATCTTAAAGATTGCTATTTAAGCTGCTGTGGAAAAATGAGAATTTCAACATTGCTCCAAAGAAATATAGATAGCACAGAGATCATAATTATATTCATTCCAATAGCAAATGAATTACAAACCCTTCATCTTTCCAACTTGCACTGCTTTAATATTCCTTATTGCCACTTTGGGAAAAAAAAATCAGTATACAGATAACCTTACAATAGATATGAAAAGTTAATAAATTTGTATTAGATGCATAAGTATTACTATTTTCTATATAATTTATGTGGGAAAATGTCACATTCCTTTTTAAAAAAAAAGAGTTTTAAGCAAATGCTCCCAGATTTGGCTTCTAGTATCGTGTAGTAAACTCTTACTAGTGAAATTCTCTAGAAGATAACAAGTTAAAATTCTGAAAATAATACAAAACAAAACTTCATAGTGTCTTAGAAAAAGCTGGTAGATTTGGAGAGCAGTCAAAATTTTGGAAAAGGGTCTATTACGTGGTGTTTCCCAAGTCTGGCCTTTTTCCTGAGGGTGAACAACTATTGTAGCATGGCACAGGGTACTAAAATTCAGCTAATATATGTTATATGCTTTGGAGCTACAAATCTAGAGCACAGAGATCAGGGCAACCAGAATAGCTGGCAGGGTAGTGGGGGGGGGGGCGGTGGGAAGGAGTGACCCAGAAAAATAGAGATCGAGGGAAGAAGAGCACCAAATTCTGTGTATAAATTCTTCTTCAACTCTCACTGAGCTGAAAATACTGCAGTGTTGAAGTCTCAAATTGGCTTGACCCAAGGCAAAAATGACAAAATTGATCTTTGAACTGCTGCCTATCACAGAAAAGACAGAGGCTGCAAAGTTAATTTAAGAAAGTTAATTGCTGTATACAGCAAAACGGAAACAGACTCATGGAGGTAGAAAACAAACTAGAGGTTACAGAGGGAAGAGAGGAGGGGCAAAATAAGGGAATGGGATTAAGAGATACAAACTACTATGTATAAAATAGATAAGTAACAAGGGTATAATGTATATCCCAGGGAATTATAGCCTTTATCGTGTAATAACTTTTCATGGAATATAACCTATAAAAATACTGAATCACAAGATGTACACCTGAAACTAATATATTATAAATTAAATGTCAATCTTTAAAAGTGCTTGTTCCAAAAAAGAGAGTTAATCACCTACTAAAACTAAAATGTCTAAACTCTTTGAAGGAGTAGGAAGCCAGAGTATACAAAGAAGACATTCAAGATATAAACAGTACAGTTCAAAAATATTTTATATATAAAACCAGAATTATAAGACTGATTTTCAAGGAAAACAGTAGTCAATAAAGGCCAGATCTGAGATGATCCAGACAAGTACTTTGAAGGAACTATCATGACTATCCTCAATAACCATATATATTTTTCACTTATATTAAAAAAAGAAAAGTTATTCAAATACAAAAGTTATTTTAAGCTGGTAGAAAAATATTAAAGCAAGCCCAAAGTGATTAGGAGGAAGAAAACAATAAAGAGTAGAAATCAATGCAATAGAAAACAAAGAGACATAATTAGCAAGCTAGATTTTTTTTAAAACATCAAAATAAAGGATGACAAAAACAAGGGGCCAAACAGAAAACAAACAACAATTAAAACTAAGTCCATCCAGAGTCATAGATACATTAAATATTAATTATTTTCATTTTCATTGAGATATAATTGACATATATTAGTATAACATGATTCAGTGTGTGTGTGTGTGTGTGTGTGTGTGTGTGTATATATATATATATATATGAAGATCTACTTCTTTTCATGATAAGGGGACTGGAATGCAAAAGTAGGAAGTCAAGAGATACCTGGAGTAACAGGCAAATTTGGCCTTGGAGTACAAAATGAAGCAGGTCAAAGCCTAACAGAGTTTTGCCAAGAGAATGCGCTGGTCATAGCAAACACCCTCTTCCAACACACAAGAAACAACTCTAATATGGACATCACCAGACGGCCAATACTGAAATCAGAGTGATTATATTCTTTGCAGCCAAAGATGGAGAACCTCTATACAGTCAGCAAAAACAAGACTGGGAGCTGACTGTGGCTCAGATCATGAACTCCTTATTGTCAAATTCAGACTTAAATTGAAGAAAGTAGGGAAAACCACTAGACCATTCATGTATGACCTAAATCAGATTCCTTACAATTATACAGTGGAAGTGACAAATAGATTCAAGGGATTAGATCTGATAGACAGAATGCCTGAAGAACTATGGACGGAGGTTTGTGACATTGTACGAGACAGTGATCAAGACTATCTGCAAGAAAAATGCAAAAAGGCAAAATGGTTGTTGAAGGAGGCAAACAAATACCTGAGAAAAGAAGAAAAGCTAAAGGCAAAGGAGAAAAGGAAAGATATACCCATTTGAATTCAGAGTTCCAAAGAATAGCAAGGAGAGATAAGAAAGCCTTCCTCAGTGATTAGTGCAAAGAAATAGAGGAAAACAGCAGAATGGGAAAGGCTAGAGATCTTGCCAAGAAAATTAGAGATACCAAAAGAACATTTCATGCAAAGATGGGCACAATAAAGGATAGAATAGTACGGACCTAACAGAAGCAGACGATACAAAGAAGAGGTGGCAAGAATACACAGAAGAACTGTACAAAAATATCTTCATGATCCAGGTAACCATGATGATGTGATCACTCACCTAGAGCCAGACATCCTGAAATGCAAAATCAAGTGGGCCTTAGGAAGAATCACTATGAACAAAGCTAGTGGAGGTGATGGAATTCCAGTTGAACTATTTCAAATCCTAAAAGATAATGCTGTGAAAGTGCTGCATTAAGTAAACCAGCAAGTTTGGAAAACTCAGCAGTGGCCACAGGACTGGAAAAGATCAGTTTTCATTCCAATCCCAAAGAAAGGCAATGCCAAAGAATGTTCAAACTACCACACAATTACACTCATCTTCCATGCTAGTAAAGTAATGCTCAAAATTCTCCAGGCCAGGCTTCAACAGTATGTGAACCATGAACTTCCAGATGTTCAAGCTGGATTTAGAAAAGGCAGAGGAACCAGAGATCAAATTGCCAACATCCATTGGATTGTCAAAAAAGCAAGAGAGTTCCAGAAAAACATCTACTTCTGCCTTATTGACTATGCCAAAGCCTTTGATTGTGTGCATCACAACAAACTTTGGAAAATTGTTAAAGAGATGGGAATACCAGACTACCTGACCTGCCTCTGAGAAATTTGTATGCAGGTCAAGAAGCAACAGTTAGAACTGGACATGGAACAACAGACTGGTTCCAAATCGGGAAAGGAGTATTTCAAGGTGGTATATTGTCACACTGCTTATTTAATTTATGCAGAGTACATCATGAGAAACGCTGGGCTGGATGCAGCACAAACTGGAATCAAGTTTGCAGGGAGAATTATCAATAATCTCAGATTCACAGATAACACCACCCTTATGGCAGAAAGCGAAGAAGAACTGAAGAGCCTCTTGAAATAAGTGATAGAAGAGAGTGAAAAGTTGGCTTAAAACTCAACATTCAGAAAATTAAGATCATGGCATCAGGTCCCATCACTTCATGAAAATAGATGGGGAAACAGTGGAAAGAGTGAGAGACTTTATTTTGCGAGGGGAGGCGGTGCTCCAAAATCACTGCAGATAGTGAATGCAGTCATGAAATTGAAAGACACTTGCTCCTTGGAAGAAAAGGTATGACCAACCTAGACAGCCTATTAAAAAGCAGAGACATTGCTTTGCCAATGAAGGTCTGCTAGTCAAAGCTGTGGTTTCCCAGTATTCATATATGGTTGTGAGACTTGGAATATAAAGAATATAAAGAAAGCTGAAAGTGAAAGTGAAGTTGCTCAGTCGTGTCCGAACCTTTGCAACCACATGGGCTGTAGCTTACCAGGCTCCTCCATCCATGGAATTTTTCAGACAAGAATACTGGAGTGGGTTGCCATTTCCTTCTCCAGGGGATCTTCCCATCCCAGTGATCAAACCCATGTCTCCCGCATTGCAGGCAGATGCTTTACCATCTGAGCCACCAGAGAAGTCCAAAGAAAGCTGAGTGCTGAAGAATTGGTGTTGGAGAAGACTCTTCAGAGTCCCTTGGACTGCAAGGAGATCCAACCAGTTAATCCTAAAGGAAATCAACCCTGAATATTCATTGGAAGGACTGATGCTGAAACTTCAATACTTTGGCCACCTGATGGGAAGAACTGACTCATTGGAAAAGACCCTGATGCTGGGAATGATATAAGGTCCCAAATAGAAGGGGACAATAGAGGATGACATGGTTGGATGGCATTACTGACTTGATGGACATGAGTTTGAGTAAGCTCCAGCAGTTGGTGATGGACAGGGAAGCCTGGTGTGCTGCCGTCCCTGGGGTTGCAAAGAGTTGGACATGATGAGCAATTGAACTGAATATATATATGTTTTTAAACTAGTCTAGTCAAGGCTATGGTTTTTCCAGTAGTCATGTATGGATGTGAGAGTTGGACTGTGAGGAAAGCTGAGCGCCGAAGAACTGATGCTTTTGAACTGTGGTGTTTGAGAAGACTCGAGACTCCCTTGGACTGCAAGGCGATCCAACCAGTCCATTCTGAAGGAGATCAGCCCTGGGATTTCTCTGAAGGAGTGATGCTAAAGCTGAAACTCCAGTACTTTGGCCACATTATGAGAGGAGTTGACTCATTGGAAAAGACTCTGATGCTGGGAGGGATTGGGGGCAGGAGGAGAAGGGGACGACCGAGGATGAGATGGCTGGATGGCATCACTGACTCGATGGCCGTGAGTCTGAGTGAACTCCGGGAGTTGGTGATGGACAGGGAGGCCTGGAGTGCTGTGATTCATGGGGTCGCAAAGAGTCAGACACGACTGAACAACTGAATTGAACTGAAATGAACTGAATCAAAAATCTAGTTGACATCCTTTACCCTACATAGTTACATAGTTTTTCCTTGTGATAAGAACTTTTAAGATCTACTCTCTTAGCAACTTTGAATTACCCCCGCCCCGCAAAATAAAGTCTCTCACTCTTTCCACTGTTTCCCCGTCTATTTTCCATGAAGTGATGGGACCTGATGCCATGATGTTAGTTTTCTGAATGTTGAGTTTTAAGCCAACTTTTCACTCTCTTCTATCACTTATTTCAAGAGGCTCTTCAGTTCTTCTTCGCTTTCTGCCATAAGGGTGGTGTCATCTGTGAATCTGAGATTATTGATAATTCTCCCTGCAAACTTGATTCCAGTTTGTGCTTCATCCAGCCCAGCGTTTCTGAGTCATGTGGTAGTTCTCTAATTTTTGAGGAGATTTCATGCTGTTTTTCATAATAGTTGCATAATTTATACCCCACTGACAGTGCATAAGAATCCCCCTTTCTCCACATCCTTGCTGACACTGGTCATCCCTTGTCTTTTTGATAATAGCCATCCTAACAGGTGAGAGGTGATACTCCACCATCACTTTCATTTACATCTACCTGATGATTAGTGATGCTGAGCCTCCTTTTTTGTATCTATTTGCCATTTGTATATCATCTTTGGAAAAATGTCTATTCAGATGCTTTGCACATTTGTAATCACATTTACTTTTACTGATGAGTTTTATGAGTCCCTTATAAATGTTAGATATTAACCAATTGTCAGATATATGATTTTCTCCCTACCATAGCCTTTCATTTTGTTCATGGCTTTCTTTCTCCAAGACCAATGTCAAGGAGTTTACCATCTATTTTTTCCACTAGGATTTTTATGGCTTTAAGTCTTACATCAAGTTTTTAACCCAGTTTGAGTTTATTTTTACCTCACACTGTGTAATAGGTGATTTAGTTTCATTCTCTGGCATGTCGCTATCTAGTTTTTCAGGCATAATTTACTGAAGCAATTGTTCTTTCTGGTGTATTATTAGCTGTTTTTCATAAATTAATTGATCATAAGCAGGTGTTTTTATTTCTGGACTCTTTCTACTCATTTACTTTGACTTATGTGTCTGTTTTAATGTGATACCATACTGGTTTGTTTTTTTTTTTTGATTACTAAATTCCTGGGTTGGGAATATCCACTGGAGAAGGGATAGGCTACCCACTCTAGTATTCTTGGGCTTCCCTGGTGGCTCAGTGGGTAAAGAACCCCTCTGCAATGCTGGGACACCTGGATTTGATCCCTGAGTTGGGAAGATCCCCTGGAGAAGGGAATGGCTACCCACTCCAGTATTCTGGCCTGGAGAAGTACATGGACTATACAGTCCTTGGGGCTGCAAAGAGTCGGACACGACTGAGTGACTTTCACTTCACAAAACTTTATAATATTCTTTGAAATCAGGGAGTATGATACCTCCAGGCTTGTTCTTCTATCTCAAGACTGGTTTGTATAATTGAGGGGTTTGTAGTTCCATACAAATTTTAAAATTGTTCAGTATTTTTAAAATACCATTTAAATTTTTACAGGGACTACATTGAAGCTGTAGATTGATTTGAGTATTATACAAATTTGTATCATATTATTTCTGTCAGTGCATGAGCTTGGGATAGCTTTCAATTTATTTAAGACTTCTTCAATTTTTTTCATCAGTGTATTACAGTTTTCAGAGTACAGGTCTTTCACCATCTTGGTGAAATTCATTCCTAAGTGTATTACTCTTCTGTACACAATTATAAATGGGATAGTTTCCTTAATTTCTCTTTCTGATAATTAGATATTAATGTGTAGAATGCAATACATTCTTATATTGCTTTTGTATCTAGCAACTACTGAATTCATTTATTAAACAGTTTTTTCATAGTCTTTAGGGTTTTCTATATATCATATTGTGCCATCTGCTAATAGTGACAGTTGTAATTCTTCCTTTCTGATTTTCATGCTTTTTATTATTTTTCTTGCTTAATTGTCCTAAGTAAGATTTCTAATACTATGCATAATATAAGTGGGGATAGTGGGCACCCTTATCTTGTTCCTGATCATAGAGGAAAAGCTTTTAGCTTGTCATCACTAAGTATCTGTGTGCTTGTCATTATGTGACATTAATTACATTGAAGTAATTTCTTTTATTCCTAGTTTGTTGAGAATTTTTATGATACAAGGATGTTTAATTTTGTCAGATGCTTTTTCTTCATCTATTGAGATGATCATAGGATTTTTATCTTTAATTTTGTTAATGTGGTGTATCACATTGATTGATTGGTGGGTGTCAAACCATCCTTTTATCTCTGGAGAAAATCCCACTGGATCATTGTGTATGATCCTTTTAATGTATTGCTGAATTCAGTTTGATGTTTGCTGAGAATTTTTGCATCTGTTCATCACCATCATCATGGATACTGGCTTGTAATTTTCTTATGGTATACATGTATGATTTTGTTTTAACCTTGTAAAATGCATTTGGAAGTGTTTCTTCCTCTTCTGTTATTTGCATGAGTTTGATAAAGATTGATTTCTAGTTTCATGCCATTTTGTTAGAAAAGATGCTTGATATGATTATAATCTTAATTAAGACTTGTAACCTAACATACAGTTTTTCCTAGAGAATATTCCATATGTGCCTGAGAATAATATGTATTTTCTCAGGAGAAAGCCCCATGCAAATGCTCCAAGATGGTCTTAAAGACAGTCTAATATCTCACTTTCTCACTGCTTATAAGCCTGAGAATCTGTTTGGAAGTGGGGAGGAAATAGTCACCTTTACTTCTCCTCCTTCCTGCAACTGAGTTACTGATTTCACTCTGTGTACGTATGTGTGCATAATTTATATATATACAAGCATACACATATATATAGCAATTTAACAATATATGATAAACATAATATAAAGATATTTGACTAAGATGGCTTTTAATTGATAAGAAACTCAATAGTAGTAATTTTTCATAAACTGACAAATTAAAATGTCCACATATAGATATTTAAGTTGATGCTACTCTATGGAAATGCTTGGGTGCACACTAGATATAACCCTTTTTCATCATTCATTAGTCTACAGGTCAGTCTTTATTATGTGTATGATATTATGCATTGAGATATGTCTAACCTAATCAAAAGTTTTCCCTTTAAACTCTGAGTTTACTATGTGAAATGAAATGTACACTTACATTGGTTGCCTAGGAATACTTCTTGAAACATGTTGTACCTAGACACAGTATTTCATTATTCATCTAGAGCAAGAGATCCATTTAAGGTAAAGTTAAATTTCCCCATGAAACAAATTTCTCTCTGGAGAAGGTAACCAGTATACTGGTATTTAAAATGAAAAGAGATTGATTTTCCTATTACTTGATGCGAGTTATCTATTTACCATGTCTCTATATTTGAGGGTGCTGCTGCTGCTGTTGCTGCTGCTGCTGCTGCTAAGTCACTTCAGTCATGTCCAACTCTGTGTGACCCCATAGACAGCAGCCCACCAGGCTCTGCTGTCCCTAGGATTCTCCAGGCAAGAACACTGGAGTGGGGTGCCATTTCCTTCTCCAATATTTGAGGGTTCAGTTCAGTTCAGTCGTTCAGTCATGTCCAACTCTTTGCGACCCCATGAATCGCAGCATGCCAGGCCTCCCTGTGCATCACCAACTCCCAGTGTTTAACCAAACTCATATCCATCGAGTCAGTGATGCCATCCAGCCACCTCACCCTCCGTTATCACCTTCTCTTCCTGCCCCCAATCCCTCCCAGAATCAGAGTCTTTTCCAATGAGTCAACTCTTCGCATGAGGTAGCCAAAGTATTGGAGTTTCAGCTTTAGCATCAGTCCTTCCAATGAACACCCAGGACTGATCTCCTTTAGGATGGACTGGTTGGATCTCCTTGCAGTCCAAGGGACTCGCAAGAGTCTTCTCCAACACCACAGTTCAAAAGCATCAATTCTTCAGTGCTCAGCTTTCTTCCCAGTCCAACTCTCACATCCATACATGACTTCTGGAAAAACCAAAGCCTTGACTAGATGGACCTTTGTTGGCAAAGTAATGTCTCTGCTTTTTAATATGCTATCTAGGTTGATCATAACTTTCCTTCCAAGGAGTAAGTGTCTTTTAATTTCATGGCTGCAATCACCATCTTCAGTGATTTTGGAGCCCCCCAAAATAAAGTCTGACACTGTTTCCACTGTTTCCCCATCTATTTCCCATGAAGTGATGGGACCAGATGCTATGATCTTAGTTTTCTGAATGTTGAGCTTTAAGACAACGTTTTCACTCTCCTCTTTCACTTTCATCAAGAGGCTTTTTAGTTCCTCTTCACTTTCTGCCATAAGGGTACTGTTATCTGCATATCTGAGGTTATTGATATTTCTCCTGGCAATCTTGATTCCAGCTTGTGTTTCTTCCAGCCCAGCATTTGTCATGATGTACTCTGCATATAAGTTAAATGTATACATATATCCCCTCTTTTTTGTATTTCCTTCCCATTGCACAATGAGCAGAATTCCCTTTGTATACAGTAGGTTCTCATTAGTTATCTGTTCATACTTAAGATCTCTATAAAGAGATAGGCAAGCAACAGCTAAAACATACTAAACATACCAAAGAACTTTCTTAGAACTTCATTATACACTATAATAGTTAAAATTTGATTTATATTTTTAAATTATATTTTTATTGTTTTAATTTATTATTTATTGAGTAACTGTGATGAGCAGTTTTAGAGCAAAGCATAACACTTTTCTCCAACTCTTAGAGTATAGGCAATTTGATTCAGAAATCACACATACAAATGCTAGATATAGAGCATTTAATTATACTTGGGAGATTCACCGATGCCTACACAAGGAGATTTTCATTTGATGTTTAATGATATATATGAGTTTTCAAGAAAGAGTTTAAGAAAGATAATTAAAGAAAGCAATTGGAAGTATAGTAAAGTGCATGCATAAGTCGTAAAGAATATTTGTAATGTCTTTGAAAATAAGAAGCTTAGTGTGATTCTTAGTGTGATACCCTTGTAGTTAGGCTACAACTTGTGTGTATGTGTGTGGTAGTCGCTCAGTCATGTCTGACTCTTTGGACCCCATGGATTGTAGCTCACCAGGCTCCTCTGTCCATGGGATTCTCGAGGCAAGAAAACTGGAGTGGGTTGACATTTCCTTCTCCAAGGAATCTTCCTGACCCAGGGTGAGAACCAAGGTCTCCTGCATTGCAGGTGGATGATTTACCATCTGAGCTACTAGGCTTCATCTTACATGTAGCTAAACAAACAGGTGACTTACTAAAGAGACTTTTCCATGCATTTGATGATAAAAGTTGTCCTCAAGCTTAGAATACATATGGATATTTAACAAAATAGAGTGTATTTTAAAAAGTAACATAGCTGAATGTACAACTAAGAAACAGGAATTATCAAGTATCAGGTAGGGATATAATTAGGTAGACAAAGAGAAAATTGAGTAGACTGAACCTATCATGTTATGGTAAGCTAGTGAGACTTGGCATACCCTCAGGACAAGAGATAGAACTTTAAAGAAGAGGATCTTTTCTCTTTCAGTTACCTCACATAATTGAAACCCTCATGCTTCTTTCAAGCTAGTAGGTATTTTTCAGTTATTCCAAGCAAATGAAATAATTTATGACTAGTTCTGCAAAGAAGGAAATACACAGAATCCTGGCAGTAGTAATAAACACAGTCATCTAGGAGTGATTAAAATGCCACAAAAAATGCCACAAGAACACAGAAACCATGGTGATTCCATAGAAAATAACCCCATTTGAAGATTTTACAGTAAAAAATTACAAATCTATCATGGGGACTTCCCTGATGGCTCAGACAGTAAAGTGTCTGCTTACAATGCCAGATACCCGGGTTTGATCCCTGGGTTGGGAAGATCCTCTGGAGAAGGAAATGGCAGCCCACTCCAGTACTTTTGCCTGGGAATCCCATGGATGGAGGAGCTTGGTAGGTTACAGTCCATGGGATCGCAAAAAGTCATACACGACTGAGCAACTTCACTTTCACTTTCAATGGATAATACCACTATTAAGAAGAAACACTTTAGAAAAAAAAAAAAAGATAATTCTCACACCTAAACATAATAAAGAACTAAACATAATAGTTTGAAAGATAACTTTTAAAAGTATATTTAATATCCACAAGAAGAAATATCAGACCCAGATATCAAAGGCAATAAGTAGAATGTGAAGGAAAAAACACAAAAGGAAATCTTGCTGTAAAAATAGTTATACATATATTAGCTATTTTACTTTAGGTAATATAAACAACAAATAGGGGCTTCCCTGATGGCTCAGAGGTTAAAGCGTCTGCCTCCAATGCAGGAGACCCGGGTTAGACCCCTGGGTCGGGAAGATCCCCTGGAGAAGGAAATGGCAACCCACTCCAGTATTCTTGCCTGGAGAATCCCATGGACTGAGGAGCCTGGTGGGCTGCAGTCCACGGGGTCACAAAGAGTCAGACACGACTGAGTGACTTTACTTACTTACTTACTTAAACAGCAGATAGATTCAGGGGAAGCAAGAATTAGACCATCAGAAGATAGTTTTGGAAATCACCCAGGATGCAAAATAGGTGTGAAAATGATAAAAGAATAGTAGAGAGATATGATGGATACACTGATGAGAATTATCACACACTCATTCATTCAAAAATATTTTTATTCTATATGCCAGCCTTCATCCAAAGCACTTGGGATACATCTATGAACAAAATAAACATAGCCTTATCCTTGTGAAGCTTACATCCTAACTAGATGTACAAGTGGAAGTGAATTCTTGTTCCAAATAGGGTGTTCAGGAAAGGACTCATTGAGAAGAGAAAATTTGGAAAAAAGAAATATTGAAAGGACTAAGGGATTTAGTCAAATGGATAGTTATTAGAGTTACACCCAAGCAGAAAGAAGAACTAGAGCACATGCTCTGTATTAGCATATAAAATATGTTCAACAAAAAACAAGGAGTTGGAATTGAGCTACTGTGAGACACAGGACTAAGGAATGGGGTTCAGTGCAGTTCAGTTGCTCAGTCGTGTCCAACTCCTTGTGACCCCATGAACCACAGCACACCAGGCCTCCCTGTCCATCACCAACTCCCGGAGTTTAACCAAACTCATGTCCGAGTCGGTGATGCCATCCAGCCGTCTCATCCTCTGTCATCCCCTTCTCCTCCTGCTTCCAATCCTTCCCAGCATCAGGGTCTTTTCCAGTGAGTCAACTCTTCGCATGAGGTGGCCAAATAATTGGAGTTTCAGCCTCAGTGTCAGTCCTTCCAATGAACACCCAGGACTGATCTCCTTTAGAATGGACTGGTTGGATCTCCTTGCAGTCCAAGGGACTCGCAAGAGTCTTCTCCAACACCACAATTCAAAAGTATCAATTCTTCGGTGCTCAGCTTCCTTCACAGTCCAACTCTTACATCCATACATGACCACTGGAAAAACCATAGCCTTGACTTGACAGACCTTTGTTGGCAAACTAATGTCTCTGCTTTTTAATATGCTATCTAGGTTGATCATAACTTTCCTTCCAAGGAGTAAGTGTCTTATATTTCATGGCTGCAATCGCCACCTGCAGTGATTTTGAAGCCCCTCAAAATAAAGTCTGATAGTTTCCACTGTTTCCCCATCTATTTCCCATGAAGTGATGGGACCAGATGCCATGATGTTAGTTTTTGAATGTTGAGCTTTAGGCCAATTTTTCACTCTCATCTTTCACTTTCATCAAGAGGCTTTTTAGTTCCTCTTCACTTTCTGCCATAAGGGTGGTGTCATCTGCATATCTGAGGTTATTGATATTTCTCCCAGCAATCTTGATTCTAGCTTGTTCTTCTCCCAGCCCAGTGTTTCTCATGATATACTCTGCACATAAGTTAAATAAGCTGGATGACAATATACAGCCTTGACGTACTCCTTTTCCTATTTGGAACTAGTCTGTTGTTCCACGTCCAGTTCAAACTGTTGCTTCCTGACCTGCATATAGGTTTCTCAAGAGGCAGGTCAGGTGGTCTGGTATGCCCATCTCTTTCAGAATTTTCCACAGTTTATTGTGATCCACACAGTCAAAGGCTTTGGCATAGTCAATAAAGAAGAAATGGACATTTTTCTGGAACTCTCTTGGGTTTTTGATGATCCAGTGGATGTTGGCAATTTGATCTCTGGTTCCTCTGCCTTTTCTAAAACCAGCTTGAACATCAGGAAGTTCACGGTTCACGTATTGCTGAAGCCTGGCTTGGAGAATTTTGAGCATTACTTTACTAGTGTGTGAGATGAGTGCAGTTGTGTGGTAGTTTGAGCATTCTTTGGCATTGCCTTTCTTTGGGATTGGAGTGAAAACTGACCTTTTCCAGTCCTGTGGCCACTGCTGAGTTTTCCACATTTGCTGGCATATTGAGTGCAGCACTTTCAAAGCATCACCTTTCCGGATCTGAAATAACTCAACTGAAATTCCATCACCTCCACTAGCTTTCTTCATAGTGATGCTTCTAAGGCCCACTTGACTTCACATTCCAGGATGTCTGGCTCTAGATGAGTGATCACACCATTGTGATTATCAGGGTCATGAAGATCTTTTTTGTATAATTCTTCTGTGTATTACTGCCACCCCTTTTTAATATCTTCTGCTTCTGTTAGGTTCATACCATTTCTGTCCTTTATTGAGCCCATCTTTGCATGAAATGTTCAGCGAAGTATAATGAACTGGAATGGATGAATTTAACTCAGAGGACCATTATATCTACTACTGTGAGTAGGAATCCCTTAGATGAAATGGAATAGCCATCATGTCCAACAAAAGAGTCCGAAATGCAGTACTCACATGTAGTCTCAAAAACGACAGAATGATCTCTGTTCATTTCCAAGGCAAACCATTCAATATCACGGTAATCCCACCCTATGCCCCAACCAGTAATGCTGAAGAAGCTGAAGTTGAACAGTTCTATGAAGACCTATAAGACCTTTTAGAACTAACACTCCGCCCTCCCAAAAAAGAGATGGGGTTAGATACCATATATTGTAGGGAATTGTAAGAATTTTAAAGGGATTCAGTCATTTATGGAGACATTGTGGTTCCTGATAATCAAAGGGCTGAAATCTGAGAACTGATTTATGTTATAGGACAATTCTAGACTGGTATAATGGAAATAGACCATTGAGAGAAGGAAGGTAGAAGTTTGAAAACCTGTTAATAAGGCTATTGCCAGAAATTTGATCCAAAAATAATTAATAGTGAAAATTAGGAGAGATAATATTCAGAGCAGATAAATTAAGAACATTGCAAAATTAAGTAATGAGTCCTGACATTGAAGCAGTAAACCAAATCACCTCTCTCTCCTCTTGGCCTCCTCTGACACTACACACACACACACACACACACACACACACACACACACACTATAGGGAAGTTGAAGAAAATCAATGAAAAGGAGAGCAACTAAAATCAGTCAGAACTTACCTATAAAAATGATAGATTGAAGTTTATTGCTCATTAGCAAAAATAGAATCCAGACGGCAACTCCATATCTTCAGTATTAAAAGTCATTTCAAGTACTGGTAAAAGAATAGCTTATATCAGACTAAACTGCTCTCTGATAATAATTGTAAACTTCAAATAAAATACTTTAAAACTCAACTACTTGAAGGAAAAGCCCTGGAGAAATGGAAACTGATTTGAACTTTGAGATAAGGAAGCAAAAGAGGCAACAGGTGTATTTCAATAGTTTTGAGGACAGTCCTCTGTCCTCGTTGAGTGGGTCAGCTAAACTCAAGCAGAAAACTCTAGACTTTTTGACTTGATGCTTCAGAGGAAAGAATTTGGGGCTGCTAGAAGGATGGAAATTTAGAAGGAAAATGCTCAGAGAAGCAGGTAGTTCAGGGAATGAAGGCCTAAAATTGGCAAATAAACTCTCCTCAAATTGTTGATAACTTTTGTAATTTGAATGCATGGATGCCCCCCAAAAGCACAGTGAAAAGCAAATGAAAATCAGAAGGGCTGAAAAGCTAATTTTAGCTTCAGCTTTAAACAAAGTCAATTATAATTCTACATTTTGTTTACAGTTGGAGTTTCTTGGTTTGTTTCCTAGAAACAGAAAATTAGCTCTTAAAAAGATTGTGTTAACTAGGAAAGAATACATCAGTAGGGATAAAAATAATTTTAAAAAATTATGAACACATAAAATGCACATAGCATTTCAATCATATGTTACATGTTAAACAAATATATACACTTACAGTACTCTAGTGTATAATTATAAGTTCCAGCTCAAGATATCTACCCAACAAAATGTATTTTCCTTGCCTACAAGGCCAATAAAACCCATTTTTGTCTCCCTCTTCTGCAAATTCATATCTCTACCTTCCCTTCAAAATGCCATACAAAATTCTTCCATGTGCAGCTTTTATTAAATCAATTCCATAGAAATCTTCTCATTTCCTCTAGAAAAATATACAGGCACATAATTTTAGTGTTAAATACATAACTATCGTTTCCTTTCATTTTTCTTTTGCTGTATTTATGTTTCCATATTGGTATGCTGATATGTTATTCATTAATGCTTATGAAAGATTTATTTTATCATAAGATAGAAAATTAGTAAATTAGGGTCTATAAAGATGTTAGAATCTAATTACTGTCAGAAGAATAAGAAAATTTTGAGAATAATAATACCTACCATTTATTATTTATATGGTTTTTTCACTGGCCTTTTTTTTCTTAATATATATATTTTATTGAAGTATAGTTGACTTACAGTGCTTCAGGTGCACAGCAAGGTGATTCAGTTATATATACACATATATTATTTTTCAGATTATTTTCCATTATAGGTCAATACAAAGTATTGACGGTAGTTCCCTGTGCTAGACAGTATACCTTTGTTGCTTATTTTATATCTATTTTTTTAAATTAGAAAACTGGCATTCTATTCATATGAAGTCAAACAAGTAGAATTAAACTATCATAAACTTTTCACTTGGGAAAAATTCATAAGTTTTCTAAAATATGTATGTTATACATGCTATTTACATGCAAGCATGCTAAGTCACTTCAGTTGTGTCCAACTCTTTGCCAACCTGTGGGCTGTGGGCTACCAGGCTCCTGTGTCCTTGGGATTCTTCAGGCAAGAATACTGCAGTGGGTTGCCATTTCCTACTCCAGGTTATCTTCAAGACCTAGAGATTGAACCCAGATCTCTCTCTTAACCTCTCCTGCATTGGCAAGTGGGTCCTTTACCTTTAGCACCATGTAGTGGTTCTCACTATTTATGCATATGCATACTAGTCTGTTTGGGTAGACCCTGGGAGTTGATGATGGACAGGGAGGCCTGGCGTGCTGCAGTTCATGGGGTCGCAAAGAATCGGACATGACTGAGTGACTGAACAAACTAACTGATACTAGTCTATATGTATACTATTTGTGTATATGTATACTATTTATATATTTGTAAATAAAAGTTTACAAATACTTGATAAAGGCTTGAGAAAGAACACCAAAAAAAAGAAAAAAGAAATGGAGAAATTGGAAAACATAAATGAAATGGGAGCGCTGAATATGGAATAGAAAAAGTGAAATGAACTAGATTAAAAGATCATCATACCATCCAGTTGTTTCTAAACATGGTTGCTTGTTAGAAACACATCTGGAGCTTTAGATTTAAAAAAGGCAATACTTGGGCATTTGTATTTTTCAAAAACTTCCAAGATAAATTCTGATATGCATCTGGATTTTAAAAACTGATCATAGGTTTTTCTACTAAATTGTAGTCTTGGTGATATAGAATTCTATTATTTTTCTGTTGACCATTCATGATACAAAGTACTGAGTAATAGTTATATGATCATGATAGTAAAATCTGTTTATCAGTTTTCACAGACAATAGCCAGACAAAAAATACAAGATAATTACAATTGCAAACCATGGGAACATGATTAACCTAACAATATAAAGTTGTTTGTTATTCAGTCACTCAGTCGTGCTGGGACTCTTTGCAACCCAATGGACTGAAGCATGCCAGGCCTCCCAGTCTCTCACCATTTCCTGGAGTTTGCTCAGACTCATGTCCATTGAGTCAGTGATGCCATCCAACCATCTCATCCTCTGTCATCCCCTTCTCTCCTACCTTCAATCTTTCCCAGCATCAGAGTCTTCCAATATGTCAGCTCTTTGCATCAAGTGGCCAAAGTATTGAAACTTCAGCTTCATCAGTCCTTCCAATGAATATTTAGGACTGATTTCCTTTAGGACTGACAGTTTGATAGCTTTGCTGTCCAAGGAACTCTCAAGAGTCTTCTCCAGCACCACAGTTTGAGGGCATCAATTCTTTGGCCTTCAGCCATTTTTATTGTCCAGCTCTCACATCCATACATGAATCCTGGAAAATCCATATAAAGTAACTACACATAATCTGAAGGGTCAAGCAGAGTGATGTGGTAAGTGGAAGTGCAAACATTCACATATTTTCATCTGCCCAACCAGTCTATGTCTTTTTTGTTGGTACATTTAATCCATTTGCATTTAAGATAATTATCAATATATATGATCCTATTACCATTTTCTTAATTGTTTTGGGTTTATTTTCTGTAGGTGTTATCCTCTTTTTGTGTTTTCTGCCTAGAGAAGTTCCTTTTTTATTTGTTGTAAAACTGGTTTGGTGGTGCTGAATTCTCTTAATTTTTGCATATCTGGAAAGCTTTTGATTTCTTCACTAAATCTGAATGAGCCTCTTGCTGGGTAAAGTACTCCTGTTGTAGGTTCTTCCCTTGCATCCCTTTGCATATATTGTGCCATTCCCTTCTGGCTTGTAGGGTTTCTGTTAAGAAACCAGCTGATAACCTGGTGGGAGTTCCCTAGTATGTTATTTGTCATTTTTCCCTTGTTGCTTTTAATATTTTATCTTTAGTTTTTTTTTCAGTTTGATTATTATGTATCTTGGTGTGTGCCTCCTTGGGTTTATCCTGCCTGGGACCCTGTGCTTCCTGGACTTGATTGACTCTTTCCTATCCCATGTTAGGGAAGTTTTCAGCTATTATCTCTTCAAATATTTTTTCAGATTCTTTCTGTCTTTTTTCTCCTTCTGAGACCCCATATAATGTGAATGTTGGTGTGTATAATGTTGTTCCAGAGGTCTCTTAGGCTGTTTTCCTTTCTTTCTTTCTTCCTTTTTTCCCTCCATTCTTTTTTTCTATATTCTGTCCTGCCACAGAGATTTTCACCATTCTGTCCTCCAGGTCAGTTATTCGTTCTTCTGCCTCAGTTATTCTGCTATTGATTCCTTCGAGTGTATTGTGCATCTGTTTGTTTGTTTTTGTTCTTCAAGGTTTTTGATAAACACTTCTTGCATCTTTTCCATTCTGAGACCTCCATTCCTGAGATCTTCACTATCATTATTCTGAATTCTTTTATTGGAAGGTTGCCTATGTGCACTTCATGTAGTTGTTTTTCTGGGATTTTATCTTGTCCCTTCATCTGGGACATCACTCTCTGCTTTTTCATCCTGATTAACTTTCTATAATGTGATTTTTGTTCTAGACATCCTGGGATTGTGGTTCTTACTTCCTCTGTCTGCCCTCTGGTGGTTGAGGCTAAGTGACTTGAGTAAGCTTCTTGATGGAAGGGACTACTTAGGAAAAACTGGGCCTTGCTCTGGTGGGCAAGACATTGCTCAGTAAAGTTTTAATCCATATGGGTGCAGTTTTGCTCCTCTGTTAGTTGCTTGGCCTGAAGTGACCTAGCCCTGAGATCTACAGGCTGTATAGTAAGGTTAATGGTGACCTCCAAGAGGGTTATGCCAAGGGGAGCCTTCCAGGAATGTTGCTGCCAGTGTCTCCATCCATGTGGTGAGCCCCTGCTGACCCATGCCTCCACAAGAGACCCTCCAACATTACAGGAGTTTGGGGTTCCATCTCCTGTCACTGCTCCTTTCCTCTGGGTCTTGGTGCACCAATTTTGTTTGGCCCTCCAAGACTAGAGTCTCTGTTTCTCCCAGTCCTGTGGAAATCTTGTAATCAAATCCCACTGGTCTTCAAGGTCAGAGTCTCTGGGGATTCCCAGTTCCTTTGTCTGATCTCCAGGCTGAGAAGCTCAGAACCATCACAACATTGGGAGAACTTCTTTGTTATTATTTTTCTCCAGTTTGTGGGTCCTAGCAGGTAGGGGATTTCATTTGATCATGATTGTGTCTTTCCTACCATCTCACTACAGCTTTTTCTTTGTCTTTGAACATGTGGTATCCTCTTTTGGTAGGTCCCAGCGCCCTCCTGTTGATGGTTGTTCAAGAGCTAGTTGCAATTTTGGTGCTCTCTCAGTAGGAGATGAGCACACGTCCTTCTACTCTGCCATTTTGAATCAGAAGTCTGGCTTTTGTTTTTATTTATTCAATATAAATTGAGGTACAATTGACATCCTAATAGTTTCAGCTTATATTATTATATGAGTGATTTTATATTTGTATATATTATGAAATTATCACCATAATGTCTAATAAATATCTATCACAATATAGCTACCATTTGTGTGTGTGTGTGGAAAAAACTTCTAAGATCTATTCTTTTAGCAACTTTCAAAAAAGAAATATAGTGTTATTAACTATAGTGTCTGGCTGTACAGTACATTCCCATGACTTACTTATTTTATAACTAGAATTTGGTTCTATTTTAAACACCTTCACACATTTCACCTACTTTCTACCTCTGCAAACCACCATTCTGTTCTTTGAATTTATGAGCCTAGTTGTCTTTTTTTTGGGGGGGTGGACTGTTTATTAGATTCCATGTATAAGTGAGATCAAGTATATTTATCGTTCCTTTTCTGATTTATTTCACTTAGCATAATCCCCTCAAGTCCATTCATGTGGTCATAGTTGCAAGATTTCCTTCTTTCCTGTGGTTGAACAATATTCTGGTCTGTGTGTGTGTGTGTGTGTGTGTGTGTTTGTGTACACACATGTATCCATTCAGCCACAGATGAAACAAACATTTCTTCATGTCTTGGCTATTGTAAATAATGCTGCAATTTACATGGGGATGTATACAATTTTTCAAGTTTTCCTTTTCTTCAAATTCAGTACCCAAAAGAATGCTGGATTACATGGCAGTTTTTTTTTTTTTTTTTAATTTTTTAAGAAACATTCATCCTGTTTTCTGTAGTGGATGCCCCAAATTAAATTTCCACCCACAGTGCATAAGAATTCTCTATTCTCTACATCCTCACCAACATTTGTTATTTTTTGTCTTTTGGATATTAACTGTTCTAACAGGTGTGATGTGATTTCTCATTGTGGTTTTTATTTGCATTTCCTGGTGATTAATGATGTTAAATTCCTTTTCATTAATCTTTTGGCTATTTGTATTTCTCTTCTGGAAAAGAAGCCCATTCAGATCCTCTGACCACTGTTTAATCAGATTTGTTTATTTTTAATACTGTGTTGTAGAAGTTCTGTTATATTTTAGATCAACAGTTTATCAGGCATATGATTTGCAAATAATTTAAGAATTTTAGTTTGATGTAGTCCCACTTGTTTCTTTTTGCTTTTGTTGCCTTTGCTTTCATTGTTGAATACAAGACATCATCACCAAAACTAATGTCAAGGAGTTATCACCGATAACTAGGAGTTATTTTCCTCTCGGAGTTTTATGGCATCAGGTTTTACATTGAAGTCTTTAATCCATTTTGAGTCAATTTTTGTATTTGTAAGAGTCATCTAAATTAATTCTTTTCCATGTGGCTGTCCATATTCCCAGCACAATTTATTGAAGAGACTATTCTTTCTCCATGGTATATTTTTAGCGTGTCATAAATTAATTGACCGTATGTGCAGGTTTATTTCTGGTCTTTCTAATATGTTACATTGATATTTGTGTATCTTTCTGTGCCAATACCACTGTTTTGATTACTAAAGATTTGAAATACACTTTGAAATCAGGAAGTGTAATACCCTCAGCTTTGTTCTTCTTTCTCAAGATTGGTTTAGCTATTTGGATTTTTCTGTGGCTCCATGCAAATTTTAAAAATTTCTTGCTCTATATCTGTGGAAAACATTCTTTAAATTTAAACAGGTATTGCATTAAATATGTAGATTGATTTGAAGGGCATCCACCTTAACACTTTATCAGTTCTCCTAGTTCATGAGTGTGGAATAACTTTCCATTTGCTTGTGTCTTCTTCAACATCTTAATTGATGTCTTATAGTTTTCAGAGTACAGGTCTTTTACCACCTTGAGTAAACTGATTCCTGGATATCTTACTATCTGATACAATTGTAAATGGGATATTATTCTTAATTTCTCTTTCTGACTGTTTTAGAGTAGACAAATGCAATACTTTTATATGGATTGTGTTAGTATCCTGAAACTTCACTGAATTTATTTATTAGTTCTAATGCATTTTTAGTAGGATCTTTAGGATTTCAACATATCATATCATGCCATCTAAAAATAGTGACAACTGTACTTCTTCTTTTCTGATTTTCATGCTTTTTATTTCTTTTTTCCTGCCTAATTGCTCTGAGTAAAATCCCTAGTATAGTGAATACTTTTATCTTTTTCTGAATCTTAAAGGAAAGGTGTCTGTCTTGTCACCGTTAAGTACTGAGTTAACTGAGTTCTTGTCATATATGGTGTTAATTATGTTGAGGGAATTTCTTATATTCCTAGTGTTAGAATTTTATTATGAAAGGATGCTTAAATTTTTCAGATAATTTTATATTAAAATGATCATATGAATTTTATCTTTAATTTTCTTAATGTGATGTATCACATTAATTGGTAGATGTTGAATCATGCTTGCATTCTGGAATAAATCCCACTGGGTCATGATATATGATCTTTGGATGTATAATATGGGAAAGACTAGAGATCTCTTCAAGAAAATTAGAGATACCAAGGGAATATTTCATGCAAAGATGGGCTCAATAAAGGACAGAAATGGTATGGACCTAACAGAAGCAGAAGATATTAAGAAAGGTAGCAAGAATACACAGAAGACTTATACAAAAAAGATCTTAATGACCCCGATAACCATGATGGTGGGATCACTCACCTAGAGCCATATATCCTGGAGTGTGAAGTCAAGTGGTCCTTAGCAAGCATCATGGTAAACAAAACTAGTGGAAGTGATGGAATTCCAGCTGAGCTGGAATCCTAAAGGTGAGGTTGTGAAAGTGTTGCACTCAATATGCAAGCAAATTTGGAAAACTCAGCAGTGACTGCAGGATTGCAAAATTTCAAATTTCATTTCAGTCCCAAAGAAGAGCAATGCCAAACAATGTCTACAAACTACCAGACAATTCCATTCATTTCATATGCTAATTTTTTAAGTAATGCTCAAAATTCTCCAAGCTAAACTTCAACAGTACATGAAATGAGAACTTCCAGATGTTCAAGCTAGAGTTAGAAAAGGCAGAGGAACCAGAGATCAATTTGCCAACATCCATTGGATCATAGAAAAAGCAAGAGAATTCCAGTAAAACATCTACTTCTGATTAATTGACTATGCTAAAGCGTTTGACTGTGTGGATCACAACAAATTGTGGAAAATTCTTAAAAGATGGGAATATCAGACCACCTTACCTGCCTCCTAAGAAACTTGTATGCAGGTCAAGAAGCAACCAGCCAGAAATGGAACAACAGACTGATTCAAAATTTGGAAAGGAGTACTTCAAGGCTGTATATTGTCACCCTGCTTATTTAGCTGATATGCAGAGTACATCATGCAAAATGCCAGACTGGATGAATCATGAGCTGGAATCACGATTGCCAGAAGAAATATCAGTAAACTCAGATATGCAGATGACACCCCCCTAATGGCAGAAAGCATAGAGGAATTAAAGAGCCTCTTTATGAAAGTGAAAGAGGAGAGTGAAAAGGCTGGTTTAAAACAACATTCAAAAAAAACAAAAGATCATGGCATCTGCTCCCATCACTTCACGGCAAATAAGTGGGGGAAACGATGGAAACAACAACAGACTTTATTATTTTGGGCTCCAAAATCAGTGCAGATGGTGACTACAGCCATGAAATTAAAAGGTGCTTACTCCTTGGAAGAAAACCTATGACCAACCTAGACACATATTAAAAAGCCAAGGCATTACTTTGCCAACAAAGGTCCATCTAGTCAAAGCAATGGTTTTTCCAGTAGTCATGTATGGATGTGAGAGTTGGACTATAAAGAAGACTGAGTTATCCCCAGGCCCAGTGCAAAACTTCCCTGCCAGGCTGCTGGGATGGTGAGCAGCCTGGCGTTTCACATGATGTATTCTGCGTATAAGTTAAATAAGCAGAGTGGCAATATACAGCCTTGAGGTACTCCTTTTCAAATTTTGAACCAGTTCTAAATGTTGCTTCTTGACCTGCATACATGTTTTGCAGGAGGCAGGTAAGGCAGTCTAGTATTCCCACCTCTTTAAGAATTTTCTGGTTTGTTGTGATCCACACAATTAAAGGCTTTAGCATAGACAATGAAGCAGAAGTAGGTATTTTTCTGGACTTCTCTTGCTTCTATGATCCAACGGATGTTGGCAATTTGATCTCTGGTTCCCCTGCCTTTTCCAAATTCAGCTGAGCATCTGGATGTTGAAATTTAGCTCGGATAATTTTCAGCATTTCTTTGCTAGCATGTGAAATGAGTGCAATTGTCCAGTAGTTTGAACATTCTTTGGCATTGCCCTTCTTTGGGATTGGAATGTAAACACCTTTTCCAGTCCTGTGGTCCCTGCTGAGTTTTCCAAGTTTCCAGATTTGGCAATTTCCAAATTTCTTCAGTTTAAGTCTGAATTTTTCAATAAGGAGTTCATGATGAGCCACAGTCAACTCCTGGTTTTGTTTTGCTGACTGTATAGAGCTTCTCCATCTTCATCTGCAAAGAATATAATCAATCTGATTTCGGTGTTGACCATATGGTGATATCCATGTGTAGAGTCATTGCTTGTGTTGTTGGAAGAGAGTGTATTCTATGACCAGTAAAGTCTCTTGGCAAAACTCTGTTATCCTTTGCCCTGCTTCATTTTGTACTCTAAGGCCAGTTAATCTGTAGTTCTACACTTTTACTGTTGCAATAGATGTTGATGTGATTGCAATATTCTTAACTTTATTGTGACATGTTTTAGAGTTTTGTCCTAAAGAATGTTCTCTCTAGAAGAATGTGTAGTCTTTGCTTTTGGATGAACTGTTATATATATATACATATCTGTTAGGCTCATCTTGTCCCTCTGTATATATTCGATCAAGTCTATCATGTCTGCTAATGCTGATGTTTCCTTACTTGTTTTCTGTCTGGATGATCTATGTATTGATGTAAGTGGGTATTAAGGTCCTATACTATTATTGTATTGCCATTTATCTTTCACTCTTTGTGTGAATTTTCACCTTATATATTTAGGTGCTCCTATTTTGGGTAGATAAAAATTTGTATTTTTATGCAATATCCTCATTTTATTGACCCCTTTATCCTTCTGTGATACTCATATATGTGTCTTATTACAGTACTTGTTTTATAGTCTATTTAGTCTGATATAAATATTGAAACCAGCTTTCTTTGAGTTTCATTTGAATGGAATATCTTTTCCTATAGATTCACTTTGTTTCTGTGTGTCCTTACAGCTGAAATAAGTCTCTTAATGGAAGCATATAGATGGGTTTCACTTTTTATCCATTTAGCCATTCTATGTCTTTTGATTAGACAATTTAGTCCATTTATATTTGAAGTAATTGTTGATAGATATGTATAAATTATTATTTTTAATTTTTTTATAATTTGTTTTCTGCTTTCTCTTGTGGATTGATGATTTTCTGTATTGGTATACTAAGATTCCTTTCTCTGTATTTCTTTGTGTCTACATTATTTTTTTACTTTGTTGATACCAGGAAGCTTTTAAATAATAATACATTTTTAAAATATAAATTTATTTATTTTAATTGGAGGCTATTACTTTAAAATATTGTAGTGGTTTTGCCATACATTGACATGAATCTGCCACAGGTATACATGTGTCCCTCATCCTAAACACCCCTCCCACCATCCCAGTGCCCCAGCCCCAAGCACCCTGTCTCATGCATCAAACCTGGACTGGCGATTCATTTCTTATATGATATTATACATGTTTCAATGCTATTCTCCCAAATCATCCCACCCTTGCCCTCTCCCACAGAGTCCAAAAGACTGTTCTATACATCTTTGTCTCTTTTGCTGTCTCCCATATAGGGTTATCCTTACCATCTTTGTGAATTCCATATATATGCATTAGTATACTGTATTGGTGTTTTACTTTCTGGCTTACTAAACTCTGTATAATAGGCTCCAGTTTCATTCACCTCATTAGACCTGATTCAAATGTATTTTTTTAATGGCTGAGTAATATTCCATCGTGTATATGTACCACAGCTTTCTTATCCACTCGTCTGCTGATGGACATCTAGGTTTCTTCCATGTCCTGCCTATTATAAACAGTGCTGCAATGAACATTGGGGTACATGTGTCTCTTTCAATTCTGGTTTCCTCAGTGTGTATGCCCAGAAGTGAGATTGCTTGGTCATATGGCAGTTCTATTTCTAGTTTTTTAAGGAATCTCTACACTGTTCTCCATAGTGGCTGTACTAGTTTGCATTCCCACCAACAGTGTAAGAGGGTTCCCTTTTCTCCACACCCTCTCCAGCATTTATTGCTTGTAGACTTTTGGATAGCAGCCATTCTGACTGGTTTGAAATGGTACCTCATTGTGGTTTTGATTTGCATTTCTCTGATAATGAGTAATGTTGAATATCTTTTCATGTGTTTGTTAGCCATCTGCATGTCTTCTTTGGAGAAATGTCTGTTCAGTTCCTGGCCCATTTTTTAATTGGGTCGTTTATTTTTCTGAAATTGAGCTGCAGGAGTTGCTTGTATATTTTTGAGATTAATTCTTTGTCAGTTGCTTCATTTGCTATTATTTTCTCCCATTCTGAAGTCTCTCTCTTCACCTTGCTTATAGTTCCCTTCGTTGTGCAAAAGCCTTTAAGTTCAATTAGGTCCCATTTGTTTATTTTTGCTTTTATTTCCATTACTCTGGGAGGTGGGTCATTGAGTACCCTGCTGTGATTTATGTCGGAGAGTGTTTTGCCTATGTTCTCCTCTAGGAGTTTTATAGTTTCTGGTCTTACAATTAGATCTTTAATCCATTTTGAGTTTATTTTTGTGTATGGTGTTAGAAAGTGTTCTAGTTTCATTCTTTTACAAGTGGTTGACCAGTTTTCCCAGCACCACTTGTTAAAGAGATTGTCTTTTCTCCATTGTATATTCTTGCCTCTTTTGTCAAAGATAAGGTGTCCATAGGTATGTAGATTTATCCCTGGGCTTTCTATTTTGTTCCATTGATCTATATTTCTGTCTTTGTGTCAGTACCATACTGTCTGGATGACTGTGGCTTTGTAGTAGAGCCTGAAGTCAGGCAAGTTGATTCCTCCAGTTCCATTCTTCTTTCTCAAGATTGCTTTGGCTATTTGAGGCTTTTTGTATTTCCATACAAATTGTGAAATTATTTGCTCTAGTTCTGTGAAATATACCATTGGTAGCTTGATAGATTGCATTGAATCTATAAGTTGCTTTGGGTAGTATACTCATCTTCACTATATTGATTCTTCCAATCCATGAACATGGTATATTTCTCCATCTATTAATGTCCTCTTTGATTTCTTTCACAGTGTTTTATAGTTTTCTATATACAGGTCTTTTGTTTCTTTAGGTAGATATAGTCCTAAGTATTTTATTCTTTTTGTTTCAATGGTGAATGGAATTGTTTCCTTAATTTCTCTTTCTGTTTTCTCATTGTTAGTGTATAGGAATGCAAGGGATTTCTGTGTTAATTTTATATCCTGCAACTTTACTATATTCATTGATTAGCTCTAGTAATTTTCTGGAGGAGTCTTTAGGGTTTTCGATGTAGAGGATCATGTCATCTGCAAACAGTGAGAGTTTTAATTCTTCTTTTCCAATCTGGATTCCTTTTATTTCTTTTTCTTCAAAACTTTGTTGAATAGTAGTGGTGAGAGTGGGCACCCTTGTCTTGTTCCTGACTTTAGGGGAAATGCTTTCAATTTTTCACCATTAAGGATAATGTTTGCTGTGGGTTTGTCATATATAGCTTTTATTATGTTGAGGTATGTTCCTTCTATTCCTGCTTTCTGGAGAGTTTTTATCATAAATGGATGTTGAATTTTGTCAAAGGCTTTCTCTGCATCTATTGAGATAATCATATGGCTTTTATTTGTCAGTCTGTTAATGTGGTGTATTACATTGATTGATTTGCAGATATTGAAGAATCCTTGCATCCCTGGGATAAAGCCCACTTGGTCATGGTGTATGATCTTTTTAATGTGCTGCTAGATTCTGATTGCTAGAATTTTGTTAAGGATTTTTGCATCTATGTTCATCAGTGATATTGGTCTGTAGTTTTCTTTTTTTGTGGCATCTTTGTCAGGTTTTGGTATTAGGGTGATGGTGGCCTCATAGAATGAGTTTGGAAGTTTACCTTCTTCTGCAATTTTCTAGAAGAGTTTGAGTAGGATAGGTGTTAGCTCTTCTCTAAATTTTTGGTAGAATTCAGCTGTGAAGCCATCTGGACCTGGGCTTTTGTTTGCTGGAAGATTTCTGATTACAGTTTCAATTTCCATGCTTGTGATGGGTCTGTTAAGATTTTCTATTTCTTCCTAGTTCAGTTTTGGGAAGTTGTACTTTTCTAAGAAATTATCCATTTCTTCCACATTGTCCATTTTATTGGCATATAATTGCTGATAGTAGTCCCTTATGATCCTTTGTATCTCTGTGTTGTCTGTTGTGATCTCTCCATTTTCATTTCTAATTTTATTGATTTGATTTTTCTCCCTTTGTTTCTTGATGAGTCTGGATAATGGTTTGTCAATGTTATTTATCCTTTCAAAGAACCAGCTTTTGGGTTTGTTGATTTTTGCTATGGTCTCTTTTGTTTCTTTTGCATTTATTTCTACCATAATTTTTAAGATTTCTTTCCTTCTACTAACCCTGGGGTTCTTCATTTCTTCCTTTTCTATTTCCTTTGGTGTAGAGTTAGGTTATTTATTTGACTTTTTTCTTGTTTCTTGAGGTATGCCTTTAATGCTCTGAACTTTCCCCTTAGGAGTGCTTTTACAGTGTCCCACAGGTTTTGGGTTGTTATGTTTTTATTTTCATTCATTTCTATGCATATTTTGATTTCTTTTTTTATTTATTATGTGATTTGTTGGTTATTCAGAAGCATGTTGTTCAGCCTCCATATGTTGGAAATTTTAATACTTTTTCTCCTGTAATTGAGATCTAATCTTACTGCATTGTGGTCAGAAAAGATGCTTGGAATTATTTCAGAGGCAAGAATATACAATGGAGAAAAGATAATCTCTTTAACAAGTGGTGCTGGGAAAACTGGTCAACCACTTGTAAAAGAATGAAACTAGAACACTTTCTAACACCATACACAAAAATAAACTCAAAACGGATTAAAGATCTAAACGTAAGACCAGAAACTATAAAACTCCTAGAGGAGAACATAGGCAAAACACTCTCCGACATACATCACAGCAGGATCCTCTATGACCCACCTCCCAGAATACTGGAAATAAAAGCAAAAATAAACAAATGGGACCTAATTAAACTTAAACTTTGTTCTGCACAACAAAAGAAACTATAAGCAAGGTGAAGAGACAGCCTTCAGAATGGGAGAAAATAATAGCAAATGAAGCAACTGACAAACAACTAATCTCCAAAATATACACACAACTTTTACAGCTCTATTCCAGAAAAATAAACTACCCTATCAAAAAGATGTTCAACATCACTCATTATCAGAGAAATGCAAATCAAATCTACAGTGAGGTACCATTTCACACCAGTCAGAATGGCTGCAATCCAAAAGTCTACAAGCAATAAATGCTGAAGAGGGTGTGGAGAAAAGGGAACCCTCTTACACTGTTGGTGGGAATGCAAACTAGTATAGCCACTATGGAGAACAGTGTGGAGATTCCTTAAAAAACTGGAAATAGAACTGCCTTATGACTCAGCAATCCCAATTCTGGGCATACACACCGAGGAAACCAGAATTGAAAGAGACACGTGTATCCCAATGTTCATCACAGCACTGTTTATAATAGCCAGGACATGGAAGCAACCTAGATGTCCATCAGCACAGAATGGATAAGAAAGCTGTGGTACATATTCACAATGGAGTATTACTCAGCCATTAAAAAGAATACATTTGAATCAGTTCTAATGAGGTGAATGAAACTGGAGCCTATTATACAGAGTTTAGTAAGCCAGAAAGAAAAACACCAATACAGTATCCTAACACATATATATATGAAACTTAGAAAGACAGTAACGATAACCCTGTATGTGAGACAGCAAAAGAGACAGATGTATAGAACAGTCTTTTGGACTCTGGGAGAGGGAGAGGGAGAGGGTGGAATGATTTGGGAGAATGGCATTGAAATATGTATAATATTATATAAGAAATGAATTGCCAGTCCAGGTTTGATGCAGGATACAGGATGCTTGGGGCTGGTGCACTGGGATGACCCAGAGGGATGGTATGGGGAGGGAGGTGGGAGGGGTGTTCAGGATGGGGAATACGTGTACACCCGTGGTGGATTCATGTTGGTATGGCAAAACCAATACAATATTGTAAAGTAAATAGCCTCCAATTAAAATAAATAAATTTAAATTAAAGAAATAAGAAATGGTAAATGAAAGAGAAAGAAAGGAAAAATAAAACATTTCTCACAAAATAAAGTATATTCTCTCGGCAGGGGGCAGGGGGTGGGTGGAAATCTAGCTCAATGATGAAAAGTTTGAGAGGTACACAGAGTTACATGGAGAAGAGAAGAGGGAAGAGGGAGATAGAGGTGACCAGGAGGAGAAGAGGGGGAATCAAAATGGAGAGAGCAAGCTAGCCAGTTTATCACCTCTCTGTGTACTCTCCACAGTCTGGATCCCTCAGAGATGTTCATGGAGTTACACAGAGAAGAGAAGAGGGAAGAAGGAGACAGAGGTGACCAGGAAGATAAAAAGGGGAATCAAAAGGAGAGAGACAGATCCAGCCATAATCAGTTCCCTAAGTGTTCTCCAAGCCTGGAACACACAAAGAGATTCGCAGAGTTGGGTAGAGAAGAGAAGGGGGAGGGAGGAGATAGAGGCGACCTGATGGAGAAAAAGGAGAGTCAAAAGGGGGAGGGAGCAATCAAACTAGTAATCTTGCTCCCAAGTAAAAATGGGTACTGAAGATTGGGTTCTTAAAAGTACAAAATTGATACCAAATTAAAAAAATAAAAGATTAAAAATCTAGAGTAGAGGTTAGATTTTCAAAAATACAATATTAAAAAAAAACAAAGTCACAAAAATTATACAATATATATGAAGTTTGCTTTAAAAATAGGGTCTTTTTTTCACAAGGTAATAGTAGGTTATAAAAATAAAAATTAAAGGAGTAATAGAGGACTTTAAAATTTAAAAATTTTAAAAATTATAATAGTTAAAATATATCTAGGACTTTCTCTGGAGCTGTTGCAGACACTGTAGGGTCAGTTCATTTTCAGATAGTTCCTTGATCTGGCTTATACTTCTCAAGATCTATAGGCCCCTTCCTATGTAGTTGGTGCTAACTACAGGGTTTTAATCTATTGCACCTGTCACTTCCAAAGCAGTTCCCTCTGTTTATTTTAGCTTCTTCTGTTTGCTGGTCTCTTCAGTGTCTAATTTCCACCCTGACACAAGGCGGGCAGTGGTGGTCACTTTTTTAAGGCTCATTTGTTCAGTTGTGCTGTGGGGAGGGAGGAACACTGCAAACAAATACCACTGGTGTGTGTAGGGAGTACCCACAGTGTCTAGGCCACACTCGGTTTGCACCCACTCACGACTTGTGTGTTTTCCCAGTCTACACTGCTCAGGCTCTAGGTTGCTCTGCCAGGAACTGTCTGAGGTGGGCCCTGGGTTGCATACAATTCCCAGGTCTAAGCACTCAGGTTCAGATTCTGGGCTACTCCACAATGGTGCAGACTTGTTTGGGCCTGCATTTTGTGCCCTTCCCAGGTCTGGGCAGCTCAGGTGACCAGGTGCTTGGCGAGCGCAGTAGCCCCTAGTTGGAGGCTGCATCTTATCACATCCCCTGTCCCAGCCACTCAATTTTCTGGGTGTACAACGGGTGTGCCTTCTCAGGTGTGCCATGTGTCTCTTCTGGGGAGCAGATCTCTGACTGCCACCCTCCCAGTGGATGTCAGCTGTCCAGAATCCCAAGCAGTCTTGGTTAGCAATGGAGCCTGCTTGCAGTTTGGTAGAGAATGCCTCTTTGGGGCTGCAATTGCCCCCTTCCAGCTCTGGCTGCCCTCGCCTGCCTGTCTTCAGTGGGGGATGGGCCAATCCACAGCCAGCTAGCTCTGCTCAGTCCTTTGTTGTGTGAGCGGGCCTGGCAGTATGTTGGCGGTAGTTTAGTCGCTAAGTCATATACGACTCTTGCGACCCCATGGACTGTAGCCTGCCAGGCTCCTCTGTCCATGGGACTTTCCAGGGAAGAATACTGGAGTGGATTGCCATTTCCTTCTCCAGGGGATTTTCCCAACCCAGGAAGTGAACCTGCGTCTCCTGCATTGCAGGCAGATTCTTTACTGACTGAGCTATAAGGGAATCTTTTCGTGGGATAGCTATCCCACAGTCTGGGTTGCTACCTCAAATTAGTTCCCTCAGATTGCCCTCGGGGCATTCAGGCTGGGTCCTTACCCTAAGCAATGCAGCTGGTGCCTCCCTGTCCAGTGCCCACTTGCTAGTGGTGAATGCGAGCATCTGGGCTGTTTCTCTGCTGGGAGTTTCCATTAGGCACATAATCTGTGGGTTTTATTTATTTATTTATTTATTCATTTTTCCTCTCAGTTATGTTGCCCTCTGAGATTCCAAGGCTCACCACAGACCCACCAGTGAGAGTGTTTCCTGGTGTTTGGAAACTTCTCTCTTTTTTAAGACTCCCTTCCTGGGACAGATCTCTGCCTCTACCTCTCTTGTCTCTCTTTTTATCTTTTGTCTCTCTTTTTATCTTTTATATTTTGCCCTACCTTCTTCTGAAGAAAATGGGCTGCCTTTCTGTGTGCCTGATGTCCTCTGCCAGCATTCAGAAGTTGTTTTGTGGAATTTGCTCAGCATTTAAATGTTCTTTCGATGAATTTGTGGGGGAGAAAGTGGTCTCCCTGTCCTATTTCTCTGCCATCTTAGGACCACCTCCTATAATAATACATTTATAACAGTATATTTTAAGTTGATAGACTAAGTATGAAAGCATTCTAAAACTCTATACTTTAATTTTCTCCCCACATTTTATGTTTTTGAAACATAATCTACATCTCTTTTTTTCACTTAGTCAATTATTGTATTTATAGCTATTTTCGCTGCTTTTACTTTTAACCTTAAAAGTAGCATTATAAGTGATTATCAAATACTTTACAATAAATTATTTTGAATCCAACTTTTTATTTACCTTTTCCATGAGATTTATACTTTCATTCATTTTGTGTTAGTCATTAGTGCCATTTTGTTTCAGCTTAAAGAAGTCCTTTTATCTTTTCTTTTATGGCCAGTCTAGTTTTGATGAACTCCTTCATTTTCTGTTAGAAAACTATTTGTCTTTCCTTCCATCTGAATGGCAACTTTGCTAGGTAGAGTATTCTTGGTTGGAAGACTTTTTCTCTTTCAGTACATTGAAAATAATATGCCATGCCCTTCTGGTCTGTAAAGTTTGTGCTGAAAAATCTGCTGATAGATTTTTTGGGAGTTTTCTTGTATAGAACAAGATGTTTTTCTCTTTCTGCTTTTAATATTCTCTGATTTTAATAATAATATTCTTATTATTAATTTTTTCACTTTAATATGATATGTTTTATTATGGGTCTTTGGAGTCATCTCTTTTGTTGTACTCTCTGAGGTTCTCGAAGCTGGTTGCCTATTATTTTGTTGAGGTTAGGAAAGTTGTCAGCCAATGTTTCTTGAAATAAGTTTATGGCACCTTTCTATCTTCTAATTTTGGGAGCCCTACAATGCAAATGTTCCCTCAGTTGATGTCTTAAATCGCTTAAGCTCTTTTTGCTTTTTAAAAGTATTTATGCTATTCTGATTGGTAAGTTCCACTTTCCCATCTTTAAGGGAATGACTGAGTCAATGCTAGCCTCCTTTCAGAACTGTTTCTTGGTTTGGTTAGCCTTGTGGGGGTTGTGGATGAAAACCATGTTGGCATTAAAAGGTAAATGTTGGGGTCTTGTCTTTCAGGTGCAAGTTTTAAAATTTGTAGTGTCTGATATAGGATTCTAATTCCTCACCCATAAGGATGAAACTCTGGATTTTGAATTATTTCCTGATTATTGGTTGCCATGTTGGAGGTGGAGTTTATGGTAAGATTATATATCAGCCCCTCTCACCCACTTTATTGATTTTTTTCTTGTTTTTCCAATGTGTAGGTATTGCTTACCTAATTTTTGTATTTTTCCAAAGGAAATCATTTCAAATGATTTGTAGATTTTTTTTTGTGTCCATTAGGGAAGGTGAGTTCAGGATCTTCCTACTTCACATCTTGAACCAGTCTCATTGTTATTTTTGGAAGACCATTTGTCCTTCAATTTTATTTTTACTTTAATTATTGTTAAGCAGGATTTAAGTCCAATACCAGTTAAAAAGACAAGAATATTTGTATTTGTGTGGACAAGCCTGTACATATCTAATTGTTGTCTCAACCCAGATAAAATTAACACTTTAAAATAACAGTTCACCTCAGATTAAAGATCGTTCTTATTGCTGTTAACAAGGTAATCGTTGGTTGATCATGTAGATGAACAGAAAGTATATATTTATTGTTAATTAGTTTTGACATCATCTGCTTCCCAATGGCTTTACTATGGGGCCCTGTGTCAGAAAATTGATAGAAACATAAGGGATTCAGAAGTATTGTTCCTTGAACTGAATTATGAAAACTTCTTTACATTATTAAAACTTTCTCCTTGTAAAACATTAGTTATGGGTAAAAAACATACATACATCTATATACCAAGTTCAGTTGTTTTTTGTTTTATTTTTGAGGTATACATTATATAATTTAGAATCAGTCGCTTTTTGGTTGTAACAAAATGAAAGCAAGTTAACCTTTAAATTTTTCTTGCATCTTGAAATTGAAAACAGACTGATGTTGTCTACCTAGACCTCGAGAAAAAATCAGAAGAAACTAAATCCTGAAATCTTTAAAGCTTGGCATTATATATATATATATATATGTTAAAAGGATATGTGTCCATGATATATCAGAAAACACCATGCTGGTCTTGTTTAAATGTCTTCACAATGCAGTTTACAGTATAGTGTACACTACAGTGTGCAGTCCAGTACACATCTAAGGAACAACTGGACATATCTTGTGCACATCTGTACACAGCTGGAGCACATTTGGAACACAGTTGGAACACAGCTGGACCACATCTGGTGTATACTCCAAGTGTACATCAGGACACATCTGAAAACATCTGGAACACAGTTGGACACATCTGGACACATCTAGTGTACAGTCCAATGCACACCTAGTGTATTGTCCAAGGGTGCATCCCAGTGTACAGTGCAGTGTGCATTCCAGTGTACATCCTGTGTACTGCCCATCCTGTGTGCAGTCGAGAGTACTGTCAAGTGTATTTTCCAGGTACAACCCTGTGTACATTTCAGTATACAGTTCACTATACACTCCTGTAATCCAGTGTACAGCCCAATATACAGTTCAGTGTGCAATCCAATATACACCAGTATTTGTCTAGTGTATAGTCAAATGGATGTCCAGTATAAAGTCCAGTGTATGTTGAGGGTCTTTGTACTTGTCTTCTCCATGTTCATAAAATTTATGAATGGCTGTTATAGTCATTCATACAAAAAATGGCAAAGAACGAATAGTCAATAGGTTTAAAGAAAGAAGGATAGAAGAAAATTTCAGTGACCTGAAAACTGGATAGCTTGACACTGAATGCAGGCCAGTGGTATGCCAGTTCTCTTGTTCCACCCCACACAAGCAGCATTTAAGACTTCAGGAATATTTACAGCTGATTGTTAAGTCCTTTGTAGCTTGAAATTGGTAGGAATAGTTATATCAAGGAAATAAGCCCTGAAAATCAGGGCTTTTGTTTATTAGAGAGTCTGGGTTCTGTTGACAACTGACATTCATTATTATGGTACAATTAGTCCAAGTTCATACCCATCAACATGTGATGACACTAATGGATCCTGGATGACAGTGTCTGGCAGTTTACCTCCTAAGTATCTCCCAGATGTGTCCCTTCTCTCTCACCTTGCTGTCTCTGTTTTAGTTCCTATCTTTATGGTCTCTTCCCTAGATTACTGCCATTGCCTCCCAGCAAACTCTTCTAGTGGAACAATATTATTGTTACATCTATCATTAGAGGGCTTTTCTGATGATCCAGCAATTAGACTGTGCACCCAATGAGGAGGCACAGGTTTGAACCCTGGTTGGAGAACTAAGATCCCCCACATGCTTAATGGTGTGGCCAAAAATTAAATGAAAAATCTACCACTAGAATAAAATCTAGGTAAGAACCCTACCAGTATGGAATTGAAGAAAAGAGGATATCTTCAACTATTGGAAAGAATAATGTAAAACACTTTTCTGTAACAGGGAGCTTTTATTAACTATAAAATAAAAGGGTTTTTTTTTTGTTGTTGTTGTTGTTGTTGTTTGTTTGTTTTGACATAGGTTTCTTCATATTGAATAATAACCACAGAACTTATTTTCAAAATAGGTGGCCAAGGCTAGGTTACCACCTGTAACTATGTGATAGATGATCACAATGATGTTGACCCCATGACTTTTGACCTCACAGTAGCTCTCTTCTAGCCAGCTGATCAAAAGCAATTCGTCAATGAAAATATTCACCAGAGAGAATGCTCCTGTAGGTCATGATTAGACCCATCTCTATCTTCACTCTGCCTCGAGCTTAGTCTGGGTAAAGAGCTCCTCCAAGCTGCCTCAGCACCAATTTTGTCACCCAGCCTGATGTAAGCATTTCTGTAATTAACAGATGTGAAGAAATGCAAGAATCCCACTTTTTTCCTAAGCCACGTGGACTTATTAAGAAAATGTGACTCCTACAGGTTTTACCTCTCTGGGTTGCAGAAGCTTTCTGGCTGTCAGTATAGCACTCTGGACCAAGAAATTTCAGAGAATTACTTTAATAATATGACAGTCTCACCCATTTAAAGTAGAATTCAATGCCTGCTTCCCTCAGAGATTGTCATTGAAATTCTGTGCATGAGCCATTCCTGTAATCACTTAACAATGCCTCTCATGTTTGCTCACTGATGACGTTCCTCAAGTGCATTAGGATGGACTGGGCCTCCCTGGGATGTGTGTAGCCTTCTGCAGCTCGTTCTACTTCTTGTTTGGAGCAGCAGCAATGGCCACTGCCTGATCATCAGGGGTCTCCATGGGCACAAGTGTTGGTGGGCCTGTTTTAGTCTCTGTGTTGGTTGTTGTCAATAGGATTAGCTTATCAACCTTGTAAGATATGCACTAATATTCACCCCTTGTATAGATAATAAAACAGAAGCAATGAGAGGCTCAATAGTTTATCTAAGACAACTAAGAAAGAATGACAGCCAGGCCATTTAGTACTATAAACTTCCCTCTTCATAACTATTCTATATGCTTTTTACAATTTTAAAAATTGAAATTCAAAACCCTCATTATTGAATCTAAAGTACAGGAAGGTTATATCACTTTACCTAGATCTTCTGTGGAAAATCATTATCTTCTTCAAATTTTCATCTTTGTTGTTACTATAACAACAGTATCTCTTCTTTTTAGTTGTAGAATAGGGAAAAGCTTGAAAGTAGGAACAAAGATAAAAACCTTGGGGATAAAAGTTAAACTTAGTCTCAATCACCAGTTCTCATTGTAGTATTATTCATATATTTGTATACCCATTCACATACTTGACAAAAATAGAAAAAAATGAATATAAACATGAATATGTAAAAACTACTTCCAATAAATAGCATAATTAAATTGAAAGTATAGAAAAATAAGTAACAATAATTCAAATAACTATAAAGAAATATGTGGACAATAGGTCCTCTGGCTAAAGCCAAAAAACACTGTAAACAAATAGTGACTCCAATTCATAGGTTTTCTTCTTTTTTTATTTTTAAATTTAAATTTATTTATTTTAATTGGAGGCTAATTATTTTACAATATTGCATTGGTTTTGCCATACATCAACATGAATCTGCCACGGGTGTACACGTGTTCCCAATCCTGAACCCTCCTCCTATCTCCCTCCCCATACCATTCCTCTGCGTCAGCCCAGTACATCAGCCCCAAGCATCCTGTATCCTGCATCGACCCTAGACTGCCAATTCGTTTCTTGTATGATATTATACATGTTTCAATGCCGTTCTCCCAAATCATCCCACCCTCTCCTTCTCCCACAGAGTCCAAAAGACTGTTCTATACATCTGTGTCTCTTTTGCTGTCTTGCATACAGGGTTATCATTACCATCTTTCTAAATTCCATATATATGCGTTAGTATACTGTATTCGTGTTTTTCTTTCTGGCTTACTCTGCATAATTGGCTCCATTCTTATTCTTCCTTTCTTTTCCCCAGTAGTATACAGTAGCAATTCAGAAAATATTTTTTATACACTTTATGGATAAGCACATAAATAAAATGTATTATGTAATGAGTACAAATTTTATAATTTTGAAGAAAAGAATACAAATATGCATATGAGTAAGAATTGAAAGAACACAGGAGTGTTCAACTGGAAATTAGAGATATTGGCATGAATCTCAAAAAGAAAAAGTTACATATGTGTTGCTCTGTACTCTGAGAGGGTCTAGAAACACTGACATCCAACAGTAATGAGTATATAAAGTGTTCATATACATTGGTTTCTATGTGCCAACCTCTATTAAAATGATCACAGCTTCTTGGAGCAAGACTGATTTCAGAGCCTGGAACAGAAAGAATAAGATAATCCTGGAATGCTTTGCTGTACTACAAAGTAAGGACACAAATAAGGACATGCAAACTTGAAAACAAGGCCAGTTAACTGGCCAAAAATGAGATAGCTTGAGCAACACGATTATAAAATATAATAATACACTCTACCTTATATAAAATAATTAGAACCCATGAATCTACACAAATATTAGTCAAAAATAACAGCAAAAAGAAAGCTCCTCCTAACCATAGAAAATCAACTAAAAAATATAGACAGCATAATACCATTTTGAAACATCATCATCATAATTTATGTAAGAGTCACCAATAGATACAATCTTTATGGGTAAATGTTGAAGAGTAACAGGATATTATCTAGTCTTAAATTATCTCCTCAAAATATGCTTATTGACGTCAAAGAGTGAAAATTATCAGTGAAGAAAATTGGCAGGTACAACCTTAAGCAAATGATCAAATTTAATTTTAGTGATAATGAGACTAATTGATAGCAAGTGATTTTTTAAACTTTATTTTATATTGGAGTATAATTGATTTACAATGCTAAGTTTCAAGCTAAGTGATTCAGTTACACATATACATATATCCATTCTTTTCTACATTCTTTCCCCATATCGGTTATTACAGAATGTTGAGTAGAGTTCTGTGTTATACTGTAGGCCTTTGTTTATCTGTTTGGTGTATGATAGTGTGTATATGTCGGAGAAGGCAATGGCACCCCACTCCAGTACTCTTGCCTGGAAAATCCCATGGACGGAGGAGCCTGGTAGGCTGCAGTCCATGGGGTCGCAAAGAGTCGGACAGGACTGAGCGACTTCACTTTCACTTTTCACTTTCATGCATTGGAGAAGGAAATGGCAACCCACTCCAGTGTTCTTGCCTGGAGATCCCAGGGACGGGGAAGCCTCATAGGCTACCGTCTATGGGGTCACACAGAGTCGGACACGACTGAAGTGACTTAGCCCCAGCAGCAGCAGCAGCAGCAGTGTGTATATGTTAATCCCAAGATGCTAATTTATATACCCTATTTCCCTTTGGTAACCATAAATTTGATTTTGAAGTCTGTAACACTTTGGCCACCTCATGTGAAGAGTTGACTCATTGGAAAAAACTCTAATTCTGGGAGAGATTGGGGGCAGGAGGAGAAGGGGATGACAGAGGATGAGATGGCTGGATGGCATCACTGACTCGATGGACATGAGTTTGGGTGAACTCCGGGAGTTGGTGATGGACAGGGAGACCTGGCATGCTGCGATTCATGGGGTCACAAAGAGTCGGACACGACTGAGCGACTGAACTGAACTGAACTGAACTGAGTCTGTTTCTGTTCTGTAAATAAATTCACTTATACATTATTTTAGATTCCACAAGTGATATCATATGATATTTGATTTACTTCATTTAGTACAATAATCTCTAGGTCCAACTATATTGCTGCAAATGGCATTATTTCATTGTTTTTATGACTAATATTCCATTGTGAACCACATCCTTTTTATCCATTCTTCCATACATGAACATTTAGGCTGCTTACATGTCTTAGCTTCTGTAAATAGCACTACAGTGAACACTGTGGTTCATGAATCTTTTAAATTATGGTATTCTACAGCTGTAAGCCCAGGAATGGGATTACTGGCTCATATGGTAATTCTATCTCTAGATTTTTTTAAGGAAACATCATACTATTCTCCATAGTTGTTGTAGCAATTTCCATTACCACCAACAGTATTGGATGATTCCCTTTTCTCCACACCCTTTCTAGAATTTACTGTTTGTAGACTTTTTGATGGCCATTCTGACCAGCATGAAGTGCTACCTCACTGTTGTTTTGATTTTCGTCTCATGATGATATTGAGCATCTTTTCATGTGCCTTTTGGACATATGTATAACTTTTTTGGAGAAATGTCTATTTAGATCATCTGTACATTTTTTTTTTCATTGTGGTTTTTTTTTTTTTTTTTGACATAGCTGTTTGTATATTTTGGAGTTTAATTCCTTGCCACTCACTTTATTTGCAGGTATTTTCTCACATTCTATGGATTGTATCTTCACTTTATTTGTGGTTTCTTTTGATGTGCAAAAAGCTTTTGAGTTTAATTAGGTCCTATTTGTTTATTGTGATTTTATATTCATTATTCTAGGATCCAAAAAGATCTTGATGCCCATTCTATCCAGAGCAATTAAAGATTCAATGCAATTTATATCAAAATGCCAATGATTTTTTCACAGAAATTGAATAAGCAATCCTAATATTTTTATGGATTCCCCAAATACTCCAGACAGCCAAGCCAATGTTAAGAGGGGATTAAAAAAGAAAAAAAAACTGGGGTAAATGGTGGTCCCTTATTTCAAACCATATTACAAAGCTGTAGGAATCAGAACAATGTGATATTGTCTCAAAAACAGAAATACAGGTCGCTGTAACAAAATAGAGAGCCCAGAAATAAAACCACACATACACAGACAATTAATCTACAAAAATGGACTGAAAATATAAAATGGAAACACAGTATCTTCAATAAATCATGTAAAGTGGACAGACACATGCAAAAGAATGAAACTGAACCATTATCTTACAGCATACACAAAAATTACCTCAAAATATATTCAATATTGAATGTAAGATATGAAACCATAAAAATTTTAGAAGTAAATATAAGTGACATTGGTGTTGGTGATAATGTCTTAGATTCAACATCAAAAGAATAGGCAACAAGAGCCAAAATAAACAAATGGGAATACATCAAACTAAAGAGCTTCTGAAAAGCAAAGGAAACCATCTACCAAATGAAATGGCAATCTACCAACTGGGAGAAAATATATTTGCAAATCATAATATGAAGTTAGTATCCAAATATGTGAAAGTCACTCAGTCCATGTAGACTCTTTGTGACCCCATGGACTGGCCATGGAGTTCTCCAGGCCAGAATACTGGAGAGGGTAGCCTTTCCCTTCTCTAGGGGATCTTCCCAACCCAGGGATTGAACCCAGGTCTCCTGCATTGCAGGCAGATTCTTTACCAGCTGAGCCACAAGGGACCAAAGATTGTCTTATTCAAAATGCACAGATCAAACTCTGCTCAATGTTATGTACCAGCCTGGATGGAAGTGGGGGGTGGTGGGTGGAGGAGAATGGATACGTGTATATGTATGGCTGAGTCCCTTCACTGTTCACCTGAAACTATCACAACATTTTTAACTGGCTATACTCCAAAACAAAATGTTTTTGGTGTTTAAAAAAAAAGAAAAGAAAAAGAAAAAAAGGCACAGATGATTTGAATAGACGTTTATCCAAAGAAAGACATACAGATGTCCAAGAAGTACGAGAAAAGGTGCACTGAATGTCACTAATAAGGAAATGCAAAGCAAAACCAATACAATAATGTAAAGTAAAATAATAGTAATAATAATAAAATAACCTTTTCTAAGACCTGGAGCAGTCAAATAAATAAAATATTTTAAAAATAGTAAAATAATAAAATTTTTTTAAGTAAAAAAAAAAACCACAATGATATATCATCTCACACATTTTAGGAAGGCTATTGTTAAAAAGACAAGAAATAACAGAATTGGAAATAATGTAGAGAAATGAAAACCTTCTGCACTGTTGGTGGGATGTAAATTGTTGCACCCCCTACAGAAATGGCTTCTTAGTTACTTAAAAATTAAAGAGAGAACTACCCTCCAGCAATGCCACTTGTAGGTATTTATTAGAAGAAAACAAAACCACTAGTTCAAAAATTGTGTGCACCCCTATGTTCACTGCATCATTATTTACAATAGCTAAGACATGGGAAAAAACCTATGTCCATCAATGGATGAATGGATAAAGAAAATATAACATGTGGGTATATACATATGGCTCAGTGGTAAAGAATCCACCTGTCAATGCAAGAGTTGCAAGTTTGATCCTCAGATTGGGAAGATTCCCTGGAGAAGGAAATGGCAACCCGCTTCGGTAGTCTTGCCTGGGAAATCACAAGGACAGAGGAGCCTGGAGGGCTACAGTCCACAGGGTTGCGAAGAGTCAGGCATGACTTAGTGACTAAGCAACAACAACAACAGAAACAACAACAGCACAGACAGGAATATTTTTAAGTATAAAGAAGAAGGAAATCTTGCCTTTTGCAACATGGATGGCCATTATGCCAACTGAAATAAGTCAGTGAATGACAAGTACCTTACAATCTTATATGTGAAGTCTAAGAAAAATAAAACACACAAAAGAAAACTGAGTTCATAGGTATAGAAGATGAACTGGTGGTTACCAGAGCTGGGGATTGGAGTTTGCTGGGTGTGAGCAAAAAATATCAAGTTCCAGTTATAAAATAAATAAGTCATGGGGATGTAACACCCTGCATAATTATCAGTTAATAATACAGTATTGCATATTAGAAACCTGCTAAGAGAATAAAGGGGCTTCCCTGGTGGCTCAGTTGTAAAGAATCTGCTTGTCAATGCAGGAGATATGGGTTCGATCCCAGGGTCAGGAAGATCCCCTGCAGAAGGAAATAGCAATTCACCCCTGTATTCTTGCCTGGGAAATCCCATGGACAGAGGAGCCGAAGAGATTACAGTCCATGGGGTGGCAAAAGAGTTGGACTTGACTTAGCAAGTAAACAACAGCAACAAGAGAATAAATCTTAAAAGTTCTCAACAGAAGAAAACAGTGTGTAACTATGACAAATGTTAATAGACCTGTGGTGATAATCTCACAAAATACACAAGTGTGGAATCATTGCAGATATTGAGGGAGGGTTGGTTCTAGAACACCACAATTAGCCCGTATCACAATAAAGTGATTCATACAAGTTTTTGTATATAAAAGTTATTTATGTATTATTCTTCATTGTGTATGCAATAGCATTACATCTAAAAAGTGTTTATCAGTTCAGTTCAGTCACTCAGTCACGTCCAACTCTCTGCGACCCCATGGACTGCAGCACACCAGGCTTTGCTGTCCATCAGCAACTCCTGGAGCTTGCTCAAACTTATGTCCATCAAGTTGGTGATGTCATCTAACCATCTCATTCTCTGTTGTCCCCTTCTTCTCCTGCCTTCAATCTTTTCCATCAGCAGGGTCTTTTCCAGTGAGTCAGTTCTTTGCATCAGGTGGCCAAAGTATTGGAGCCCCAGCATTAGTCCTTCCAGTGAATATTCAGGGATGATTTTCTTTAGGATGGACTGGTTTGATCTTCTTGCAGCCCAAGGGACTCTCAAGAGTCTTCTCCAACACCACAGTTCAAAAGCATCAATTCTTTGCCCCTCAGCTTTCTTTATGGTCCAATTCTCACATCCATACATGACTACTGGAGAATCTTTCTTGCTAAAAAAATGCTAACCATCATCAGAACTTCAGTAAATTGCAATCTTTTTGCAATAGTAACATCAAAGTCACTGATCATGTATCGCCATATCAAATATAATAATGATGAAAAAGTTTGAAATAGCACAGGAATTACCAAAATGTGATTCAGAGACATGAAATAAGTAAATGCTGTTGGAAAAATGGCACAAATAGATTTGCCTGATACAAAGTGCCACACCTTCAACTTGTAAAAAAAAAAAAAAATCTGCAAAACACAATAATGCTGAAGCCCTATAAAATGAGGTTTTCTAAATGGAAACTAATACAAAGTTCTAGGCCAATTATTTCTCAATATAGAAGTAGAGGAGACTGCCTGAAGTAAAGACAAAGTGCAACAGGTATAAAGAGAGAAATAACAAATAGAATCACACATTATACTACATTTTGCTTACAAATTGACTTTCAAAATTTGAATAAAGTTGCTACAATAGAAATACAGCTACTTACATAGTAGTGAGAATTTTTCTTTCCTTTTTGTTAGAGGTTGTTTAAATGTGTATAAAAACATGAGACCTCAATTATCTAGCAAGAGAAAAATATAAACTGTCCTTTTAACTAAAAAATGAAGAGAACATTTTTAGAGATAACAAATTGAAGTAATGAAGTTTCCATCAGGTGGCCAAAGTATTTTAGTTTCAGCTTCAACATCAGTCCTTCCAATGAATATTCATACTGATTTCCTTTAGGATGGACTGATTGGGTTTCCTTGCAATCCAAGGGACTCAAGAGTCTTCTCCAACACTGCAGTCCAAAAGCATCAGTTCTTCAGCACTCAGCTTTCTTTATAGTCCAACTCTCACATCCATACCTGACTACTGGAAAAACCATAGTTTTGACTAGATTGACCTTCATTGGAAAAGTAATGTCTCTGCTTTTTAATATGCTTTCTAGGTTGGTCATAACTTTCCTTCCAAGGAGTAAGCATCCTTTAATTTCATGGCTACAATCACCATCTGCAGTGATTTTGGAGCCCAAATAAATAAAGTCAGCCACTGTTTCCCCATCTATTTGCCATGAAGTGATGGGACCAGATACTATGATCTCAGTTTTCTGAACGTTGAGTTTTAAACCAACTTTTTCAGAGACTCTCAAGAAACATTACTATACTCTTCCCTACCTTGTTTGATTCACTAGTAAAAAGGTTTGAGAAAAATAGAAATAAATCAAGCTTAACTCATAGACTACAATGTTATACAAACATTAAAATTAAATTAAAAATGATAGGATAAGGAAATGGTTTATTTTGTAATATATCAATATTAAGTATTGTTTAGTCTGAATCTATTGTATACTGTGACATCATAATAGTTTGACATGTGTTAACATTTAATCCTAATAACAATACTGTTATTTCAGTTTTACTTTCTTTATTTTAGATTCCAGGGGAAAACAAGTTAGGTAATTTGACCAAGTTCTTTTAGCTAATGGATGAGCCAGGTAATGGACATAAGCTTGGTGGTTTCTGAAAGTAAACTCTGCTACCAAAAAAAAATTTTTTTTAAAGAACAAAATTCTGCTACCCTACCTAGATTTTTTATTGTTAAAGGGAATGACATAATATAAAATTTCACTTATAATATAACTTCAACTGTGTTTATTTCCCAGAAACATTAACAATTTTCAGTTATTAACCACATTTATCACTGAGTGATGGAGAACTTTCAGAGAGTATACTCAAGATATCATATCTCATTCATACACACACATTCACACTACCTTAAATTTTCACTGTTGGATTTTTAAAGTTTTAGCTTAATTTGTCTTAGGCTGTGTGCATACACACTCACACACATGCACACAAACATAAATGACTCTAAATAAAAAAAAAATTAAGTACTTTCAGACTAACAAGAAATAATTTCATTGTCTATTAAACAGAAAAGATTTAAAAGCATTTGTTTTTATTATTTTTTATTTTTTAACAGAAAGTCAGTAATTTTATAGTTTTTATCCCATCCCTCCAGGTCTTCATAGAGCACTGGGCTAAGCTTCCTGTATTATACAGCAAATTCCCACTAGCTATCTGCTTTACACATAGTAATGCAGACATTTCAGTGCTACTCTCTCAACTCATCCCACACTTTCCTTCCCCTGCTGTGTCCACAAGTCCATTTTCTGTGTCTGCATCTCTATTCCTGTCGTGCAAATAGGTTCATCAGCTCCATTTTTCTGGATACCATATGTTTGCATTAGTATGCAATATTTGATTTTCTCTTTGCGACATACTTCACTCTGTATAATAGGCTCTAGGTTCATCCACCTCACTTCAACTGATTCATGGCTGAGTAATATTCCATTATATACATGTACCACAAGTTCTTTATCCATTCATCTGTCAATAGACATCAAGCTGCTTCCATGTCCTGGCTATTGTAAGTGGTGCTGCAATGAAAATTGGGATACGTGTGTCTTTTCAATTGTGGTTTTCTCAGGGTATATGCCCAGTAGTGGAATTGGTGCATCATAAGGTAGTTTTATTCCTAGATTTTAAGAAATCTCCATACTGTTCTCCATAGTGGCTGTATCCACTTACATTCCTACAAACGTTGCAAGAGGATTTCCTTTTCTCTACATCCCCTCCAGAATTTATTGTTTGTAGATTTTTTGATGATGTTCCTTTTGACCAGTGTGAGGTGATACCTCATTGTAATTTTGATTTGCATTTGTCTAATAATGAGTAACGTTAAGCATCTTTCCATGTGTTTGTAAGCCGTCTGTATTCATCCAAAAGTAGCAAAATATACTTTTTTTTTTCCCTCAGGTGCACACAAAACGTTCTCCAGGATACATCACATCTTGGGTCACAAATCAAGCCTTGGTAAATTTAAGAAAACTGAAATCATATCAAGTATCTTTTCTGACCACAATACTAAGAGATTAGTATCAACTACAAGGAAAAAATCTATATATAAAAAAAACCCACAAATACATGGAGACTAAACAATATACTTCTAAACAATGATGAGGTCACTGAAGAAATCAAAGAGGAAATAAGAAAATCACCTAGAAACTAATGACAACGAAAACACAAGCTGAAACCTATGGGATGCAACAAAAGTCATTCTAAGAGTGAAGTTTATAGTAATACAATCCTACCTCAAGAAATGAAAAAATTTCAAATAAACAACCTAACCTTATACCTAATGGCTACTAGAAAAAAAAAGAACCAAAACCCCAAAGTTAGTAGAAGAAAAGAAATCATAAAGATCAGAGCAGAAGTAAATGAAAAGGAAAATGAAGAAAACAATAATAAAGATCAGTAAAACTAAAAGCTGTTTCTCTGAGAAGATAATCAAATTGACAAACCATTTTTAGCCAGACTCATCAAGAAAAAAAAAGGGAGAAGACTCAAATCAATAAATTTAGAAATGAAAAAGGAAAAGTTACCATAGACAATGCAGAAATACAAAGGATCATAAAAGAGTACTATAAGCTACTATATGCCATTAAACTGGACAACCTGGAAGAAGTGGACAAATTCTTAGAAAATTACAACATTCCAAAACTGAACTAGGAAGAAATAGAAATTATGAACAGACCTATCTCAAGCAGTAGAATAAAAATTGTGACCAAAAATCTCCCAACAAACAAAATCCCAGGGTCAGATGTCTTCACAGACAAATTCTATCAAATGTTTAGAGAAGAGCTAACACCTATCCTTGTCAAACTCCTCCAAAAAAATTGGAGAGGGAGGAACATTCCCAAACTCATTTCATGAGGCCACCATTACCCTCGCAAAAGAACAGGTAAAGATATCACAAAAAAGAAAATTACAGGCCAATATCACTGATGAACATAGATGCAAAAAACCTCAGCAAGATATTAGCAAACAGAATCCAACAACACAATAAAAGAATCATCACCATGATCAAGTAAGATTTATCCCAGGGATTCAAGGATTCTTTAATGTAGGCAAATCAATCAATGTGATATACCATAGTAACCAACTGGAAGATAAAAATCATGTGATAATATCAATAGATGTAGAAAAAGCTTTGGAGAAAATTCAACACACTTTCTTTTTTTAGTTTAGATCAATTGCTTTTTAAATTAAAAAAAATATCACATTTCACTAAAAAGAACCTGTATTTCTTTGAGAACCAGCTGATTTTAGGGCTTAGAGAAAAGGTAAATACAAGATAAGCCTGGAAAATTTTGTATGTGACAGAAAACATTCCCCAATTGATCTGGAAATATATAGAGGACATAAAAGTAACTTAAAGTGTCTCCCTGTGGCTAAATTTGGAGAAATGTGATCAAAGTAAATATTCATCCAATGAATGATAACCCAGTGTACAAAATAGAGATGCATGAATCCACCTTGATATAAGCAAATGCACAAAATATCAATTAAATGTGGGTGAAATGAACACTCTTCTGTAGTGTAGAATGTTGGCTAAAAAATATAGGAGATGAAGTTAGTCATTAAAAGACAATAGGGGAGTTTCAAATAAGCAACAAGGTTCTACTATATAGCACAGAGAACAATATGTAAAATCTTATAATAACTACAATAGATCAGAATATGAAAAATAATGAATATTTTTAAAAGATAATAAGACAATCTGTGACAGTTTAATTAATGAAGAAAAGTATACTTACATAGTCTCAATATCTACCAAAAAATTGTTTATTAAAGAAAAACAATTCAAGAAAAAACTGAAAATATCCACCTTAAGAATGTGCCAAAAATTAATATCATTATTTTACTGGGACAAATCATACCACATGTCTTCAAATGGAAATACCATTTCTCTGATATTCTTGCCAAAATAAGTAACCTGAATTCAGTAAAAAAGAAATATAAACCAAACTGAGGGACAGTATACAAAATAATTGGCCAGCACTCCTCCAAATGTCAATGTCAAGAAAGTCAAATTGAAGGGTATTTAGATTAGGAGAGACTAAGAACACATAGATAAAATAAATTTTACAGCTTAGATTTTTGCTTTCTTTAGACTTTATTGTATTTTAGATTTTTTTCAAAACCTGTAAAGGGAATGACTGATGCAGTTGATGTAATCTGAATATTGGCTAGAGTTATAGATAAGTATGGAGAAGGAAATGGCAACCCATTCCAGTACTTTTGCCTGGAAAATTCCAGGGACGGAGAAGCCTGGTAGGCTACAGACCATGGGGTCGCGAAGAGTCAGATATGACTGAGCGACTTCACTTTCACTTTCATAGATAACACTGGTGTATTAACATCAAATTTTCTATTTTTGAAGTATCACCACTGTTATGGAAGAGAATATCCTTGTTCTTTAGAATTACATGCTTAAATACTTACAGCTGAAGGAGCACAGTATCTGTAATTCTCACAAGACTCAGAAAACCAAAATTTCAATGTATAATTTGGAAGGTAGCCTCAAGGATGGGCCGTGATCCCTGCCTCTTGATATTTAGTAGACTGGATCTTGTGACTTGCTTCTGAGGACTAGAATAAGGCAGAGCTCTGGTATGTGTTCTTCTCTTTTCTTTTTTCCTAGTAGTTGATCCTCCAGCCCCTTCAGACTGCAACCTGCTGCTGCTGCTGCTCAGTCGATTCTGTCGTATCCGACCCTGTGCGACCCCATAGACGGCAGCCCACCAGGCTCCCCAATCCCTGGGATTCTCCAGGCAAGAACACTGGAGTGGGTTGCCATTTCCTTCTCCGTAGGCACATATAATAACAACAAACTCCAGAAACCTCGTGAGCACAAAATTTAATAAAAATCTAGCAGACTACATAACCAAATTTTCAATGAGAAATTCATGATTGGAAAAATCACTTTTAACAGTAAGTGAAGTGAATGTTACTCAGTTGTACCCAACTATTTGTAACTCCATAGACTATACAGCCCATGGAATTCTTCAGGCCATAATACTGGAGTGGGTAGCTGTTTCCTTCTCCAGGTGATCTTCCCAGCCCAGGGATCGAACCCAGGTCTCCCGCATTGCAGGAGCTGAGCACCTGCTGAACCACTAGGCAGGCCCAAGAATACTGGAGTGGGTAGTCTGTCCCTTCGCCAGTGGATCTTTCTGACCCCGGAATTGAACTGGGATCTTCTGCATTGCAGACAGATTCTTTACCAGCTGAGCTACCTGGGAATCCCAATAACAGTAAACAGTTTTTCATAGTAAACATAGAGTAAAAAACAAAATCAAGAAAGAAATCAAGTATTAAATAAGGGAATCTAGAGAAGAACAACATAAAATGCATAAACTTAAATTGTAAAGAAATCTTAGAACAGCAGATACACATATAATTAATATATTAATAAAATATAAAATAGGTTGTTCCTTCAAAAGCATCATAAAATCACAATTATAAGTTAATAAATTGAAATAACCATAGATTTGCAGATTACTATAAATAAAATAATAATCACCAATAAAATTGTTTTATTTTTAAAACTTTCATTGTATTATAAGGTTTGAGAAGTCGGGAGTTGTCTTCACTACTCACCATTATATAATGAATGCCTAATACAAAATTTTCAATAGCACATTGAAAAGCAGAGGCATTACTTTGCCAACAAAGGTCCCTCTAGTCAAGGCTATGGTTTTTCCAGTGGTCCTGTATGGATGTGAGAGTTGGTCTGTGAAGAAAGCTGAGCACCGAAGAATTGATGGTTTTGAACTGTGGTGTTGGCGAAGACTCTTGCGAGTCCCTTGAACTGCAAGGAGATCCAACCAGTGCATTCTGAAGGAGATCAGCCCTGGGATTTCTTTGGAAGGAATGATGCTAAAGCTGAAACTCCAGTACTTTGGCCACCTCATGCGAAGAGTTGACTCATTGGAAAAGACTGATGCTGGGAGGGGTTGGAGGCAGGAGGAGAAGCAGACGACAGAGGATGAGATGGCTGGATGGCATCACTGACTCGATGAACTTGAGTCTGAGTGAACTCTGAGAGTTGGTGATGGACAGGGAGGCCTGGCGTGCTGCGATTCATGGGGTCACAAAGAGTCGGACATGACTGAGCGACTGAACTGAACTGAACTGAGTACAAAATAGTCAATAGTTATCTATTGAACATAAACACATAGCAATGAATAAATGAGTAGTCCTTCATGTTAATAAACTAAAGAAGGAACAACACAACCATATTCTTAAAGAAATAAAAATGAAAACTGTGTGTGTGTGTGTATATATATTCCTTAAACCTCTAGTTAGTAAAAATCAAAACATATTTTGAGATTAATTGTTTTCAACTTTGCAGGAAAATGGTAATCTCATACATAGCTGCTAAGAGTTTAAACTGGTAGAGTCACTCTGGTAGGAGAAATGGGAATATTAACTTTAAATGTTCATCTATTCCTTCACAGGAAAATGAAATTTCCATGTATCTTCTCTAGAAAGTAGCTGAATATGGGCACACTAAGCATTTATAAGAATATTCCTGCAACATGGTCAACAACCAACGAAAGGGGTAAATTACTAAAACCAATTCATGTGGACCTGACTAAATAAATCACATGATATCTATCATATAGCTGCTATTTATGCAGCCTTTCAAAAGAATGAGGTAAGGACTCAACGTGCTGACAGAAAGGTCTACAAGATATATTAACCAAAGGGAAAATAGATTGCCTAACAATGTACACATAGGTATTTACATAAATAATAATAAAATGATGTATTTCTTTATATGTATGTTTTAAAATACAAACTACTGTAATATATTACCTATAGACTGCTGTCATACTACCTCCATAAATATATTTAAAATAAGATGTATGTCTGATATGTTTTAGGTGAAACTTCTAAGGAAACAGATTTGATTAGAAAAAGGCACTTCCATGCAGACTTTTTTAACTCTACAAGTTGATAGAGCCTATATTGTTCACTTTTTTTCATATTGAATTTTTACTTTAAAATTACTCTTTTGTTTACATAGCTTAGATATGAATTCTATGAGTAGCATTTTGAGGGCTGTCAAATATGGAGAGGGAAAGTCTCGGTGGGTGGGCAAAATTTTCTGCTTTCCAAGTTGCAAAAACCACTTTGCAATAATTATCTTGTCTGATTGTAGACATAATTATTTCCCATAAAATGATTTCAATACAGTTTCTTAAACAATGGTAACTGAGAAGTTTTTCCATGGATATGAAAAGTGAGTAGATTTACTTGAAGCTGTTATTCAGTATTACAGGAATTTTTCTTCTCTATATGTGCTATTCAATTAAAGCTATTTATAAACTCTTTTAACTGGCTTCACAATTATAGCCCAGTTTGCACTGCTCACTGTATATGTATATTTTGAAAACTACATATGTCAAATTCTGTACTTATTGAGCACAGTGCCCTGCTGCTGGAACATTGACTTGGGCTGTCAGAGATGTAAAAGTAAAGAACTAGGTAAACCTAAATAGAGACTGTTGAATGCTTCAATTCACCTGCAGCTAACCCACCAAGTGGGACACTCTATTTGTTGAGAAATGCTGTGCCAAGGATATCACATTTAATGGCTTTGGCAAGAAAAATGATTTTCATCAGCTGTAACAAACAAGTTCCCCATCTCCAACCCTACCATCTGTCCTCCTGGTTCCCAACCAGAACTCTATATACGGGCTCAATTGAACAGGTTTCAGACTGCCTAAGGTCACTGCACAATCAACCTTAACAGATGGCATCACAGCGAACATCTAAACTGTAGCAGTGGCCAAATGCAGAGGATAATCCTCATTGCCGAGGAAGAATGCCCTCTGTGCGTGCTGCCCTGATGTTCTGATTCTACTAAACATTTCATGTGAAAATAAGGCTTCATAGTCTTTATATTAATAGCTTAAATGGCTAAGTCTTTGCACTAATTTGCCAGTGGATTTCTATCTTAAAACTTGTTTCTGCTATTTTCATTATCTTGGCATAATTAAGATAAAGAAAATGCTATGTTAATGTCCACTATTAGTCACCTTCAGAATATATATATATATATGTATGTATTTAAGAAGTGAAATAGGCTAGGCATGTTTTTTAAGATATCACTGTACACTGAAAAATAATACAATTAGAAGTTCATGTTGATGTATGGCAAAACCAATACAATATTGTAAAGTAATTGGCCTCCAATTAAAATAAATAAATATAAATATAAAAAAATTAAAAAGTTAAACTAGTCATACAGCTTAAGATAATCATAAGTAATTAATGATGAACATAACATCTTTTAAACTTTAAAGTTAGTCCTACTTAAGTAAGAGCTATGCTCATTTCCAGCTGATTGATATTCCCACTTGATTTCTCAACATCAAATTCAACAGTAAAGGTTATAGTTCTTGCTTGCAAGTAGCTAATTTCTAATTTTCATATTTACTATGAGTGGTTTATTCCATCATCACCTAGCTTTACTATTTGGAGACAAAGAATGCTGGAATTTAAAGTTCACCCATTTTCTATCTTCCCCAATATTAATACTCCTAGCCATTTACTCCATCATGTTCTAATAATTCTGAAAGCCAAACATATTTTTAAGCGGGAAATGGAGATTTCATTCTGAAGAAGATAGTGAAATCTTAGAACTACCAGTGAAAAGGGTCAGAGATAAAAACTTCCATTCACAAGTCTTGTTACACACCCTGAGGAATGGAAGGTGGACTTGAGAAAACTATTTAAAATTAGAATAAAAATTAAGTCAATGGAAAGAAAATTAAAGAAATTATAGCATCAGCCCCAAAATATAAAAAACTAAAAGGAAATATAAAAACAAAGAGGCAATTATTAGTAAAAGAGTTTAAGTAAATTTCATAGAATTTAAGGATATGAATTTTCAGACTAAAGGGGTTTGTAAATTATCCCTGAAATCCTACACTATGACATCTTATCATGACATTTCAGGTAATAGGGACATGGAGAAGATCATAATAACTGCCAGAGAGAACAAAATAGACTACATAGAAGGATTAAAATTCAGAAGAGCAACACTGGAAGGTGGACGACAATATATCAATGCTTTCTCATTTTGAGAGGAAATTTTACTTAGAAATCCAAAAAGAGGCAAATAATTAAGTGTATGAGTTTAGTAAAGGTGATTTTTGATAAGGGAATTATGACAAATCTACCTCCAGAAATTCTGTATGTTCTCCGCAAAACAGGTATTAATGTAAACCAAGAAAGAGAAGGACTTAGTGTTAAATAACTAGCCCAAATCACAGAATTAAAAGGAGGAAAAGACCCTGATGCTGGGAAAGATTGAAGGCAGGAGAAGAAGAGGGCAACAGAGGATGAGATGCTTGGATAGCATCACCGACCCAATGGACATGAGTTTGAGCAAGCTCTGAAAGGTGGTGAAGGACGGGGAAGCCTGGCATGCTGTAGTCCATGGGGTTGCAAAGAGTTGGATATGACTTAGTGACAGAACTGAACTGAAAAAGTTCTTCAAGAAAATTAAAACAAAAACAAAACTTGCTGATTCCTTGATGTGTTTATGTGTAAGATAATATTTAGAGATTTTACAATTATCTTCTAAGTTTCAGAAAAAAAAAATACATAGAAAAATAAGCAAAGAGAGAGAGAAAAAGACTTTAACCTTTGGAAACAAAAGAAAGGGAAACAGCATATTAGTGTCTTAAGGTAGTCAGTTATAGTCAGTGTGAGGAAAATACTATATATTTGTTTAAAAAATTGTGATACAATTAATTGGATAAAGGTAGGGAGGTTAAGAAGGAACTTTGGATAGTGGTTAAGCTAGTTAAATTCTTATTACCATGTGTGATAAGTTACTTCAGTCGTGTCCGACTCTTTGTGACACTATGGACTGTAGCCCTCCAAGTTCCTCTGTCCATTGGATTCTCCAGGCTAGAACATTGCAGTGGGTTGCCGTGCCTTCCTCCAGATTTTTTCCTGACCCATGGATAAAACCCACGTATCTTACATCTCCTGTATGGTTCTTTACCACTAGCGCCACCTAGGAAAACCCGAGTATGTGTGACCCCATGAACTGTAGCCCAGCAGGCTCCTCCATCGATGGAATTCTCCAGGCAAGAATACTGGGGTGGGTTGCCATTTCCTTCTCCAGAGCATTACAGGAGATAGAGAATGAATGAAGGATAGGGGAAAACCTACTAAAATAGATTCAAAGAGGTAATATATCTGAACTTCAGATCTCACTATGTTATAAAATGAGGAAAAACTCTTAAGTCCAATTATCTTCTCTTGTGCTAAAATAAAAAGAGAATCCATAGAAATGGAGGGGGAGGGGGTGAGACCTCAAGAAAACATAAAAAGGAATTGTAAAAATATAAGTGGTCCTATGTCAGCAGGCTAGGCTCAGCAAGCTATGGTAAGTTATTAGAGTGGAAGTGAAATGGGCTGTAATAATGACTTTCGAGAGGTAATAAAAATTGTTCCTTTGTGAAAACTCCTAGTTAGTATCTTCATCATTGCACTTCTGCCTATTATTTTCAGGAAGGACAGACCATCTAAAAAAACACCCTATATATTAATATATATGTAATAAATTATATAAATATATATAAGTATATTATATATATTATATAAAATGACTAAAAGTTAACTTGTCTTGGCTGAAGTGGGAATGGAAACCTCAGTTACTCTCTCATACCAACTTCACCCCACCCACACACATAACAAGGCAGTTGTTCTTACTCTAACCTAGAATCATGTATCTCTCAGAACTCTGAGAACTCAATTGTAAAACCAAGAGTCTAATGCAACTCTGATTTTCTACTGAAATAACTGAGCATGGAAAGGATGTATGATTTGTCCAGGTTTATTCAGTGGGAATATAACCAAGTATTCTACAACCCAGGTCTATATTTCCCAGAATTATTCTCTTTTTCCTCTTCTACATTCAAATTGTTTTAATTCAAGGACTTTTAGTGCTTAACATTGTATTGTATTGTGCAGTCACTAAGTTGTGTCTGTTCTTTAAGACCCCATGGATGCCGGATGCCAGGCTTCCTTGTCCTTCAGTGTCTCCTGGAGTTTGTTCAAACTCGTGTCCATTAAGTTAGTGATGCCATTCAACCATCTCATCCTTTGTTGCTCCCTTCTCCTCTTCCCTTCAATCTTTCCCAGCATCAGGGTAGTTTCCAGTGGGTTGGCTCTTCACAACACATGGCCAAATTATTGGAGCCTCAGCTTCAGCATCAGTTCTTCCAATGAATATTCAGTATTGATTTCCCATAGGATTGACTGGTTTGAGCTCCTTGCTGTCCAACGGACTCTCAAGAGTCTTCTCCAGCACCACAGTTCGAAAGTATCAGTTCTTCAGCCCTCAGGCTTCTTTATGGTCCAACTCACACATGACTATTGGAAAAACCATGGCTTTAAATATACAGACCTTTATTGGCAAAGTGATGACTCTGCCTTTTAATATGCTGTCTAGGTTTGTCATAGTGTTCTTTCAATTTAACTTTTCAGTTCAGTTCAGTTCAGTTGCTCAGTCATGTCTGACCCTTTGGTCCCCATGGACTGCAGCATGCCAGGCTTCCCTGTCCATCACTAACTCCTGGAGTTTAGTCAAATTCATGTCCATGGAGTTGGTGATGCCATCCAGCCATCTCATCCTCTGTCGTCGCCTCTTCCCGCTTTCAATCTTTCCCAACATCAGGGGCTTTTCAAATGAGTCAGTTCTTCATATCAGGTGGCCAAAGTATTGGAGTTTCAGCTTCGGCATCAGTCCTTCCAATGGATATTCAGGACTGATTTCCTTTACAATGGACTGGTTGGATCTCCTTGCAGTCCAAGGGACTCTCAAGAGTCTTCTCTAACACCACAGTTCAAAAGCATCAGTTGTGCGGTGCTCAGCTTTCTTTATAGTCTGACTCTCACATCCATACATGACCACTGGAAAAAGCATAGCCTTGACTAGATGGACCTTTGTTGGCAAAGTAATCTTCCTGCTTTTTACTGTGCTGTCTATGTTGGTCATAACTCTTCTTCCAAGGAGTAAGCATCTTTAAATTTCATGGCTGCAGTCACCATCTGCAGTGATTTTGGAACCCCCAAAATAAAGTCTGTCACTATTTCCACTGTTTCCCCATCTATTTTCCATGAAGTGATGGGACCAGATGCCATGATCTTAGTTTTCTGAATATTGAGTGTGAAGCCAACTTTTTAACTCTCCTCTTTCACTTTCATCAAGAGGCTCTTTAGTTCTTCTTTGCTTTTTGCCATAAGTGTGGTGTCATCTGCATATCTGAGGTTATTGATATTTCTCCCAGCAATCTTGATTCCAGCTTGTGCTTCATCCAGCCTGGCATTTCACATGATGTACTCTGCATATAAGTTAAATAAGCAGGGTGACAATACACAGCCTTGAGGTACTCCTTTCCCTATTTGGAACCAGTCTCTTGTTTCATGTCCAGTTCTAACTGTTGCTTCATGACCTGTATACAGATTTCTCAGGAGGCAGGTTAGGTGGTCTGGTATTCTCATCTCCTGAAGAATTTTCCACAGTTTGTTGTGATCTACACAAAGACTTAGGCATAATCAATAAGGCAGAATAAGATGTTTTTTGGAACTCTCTTGCTTTTTCTATGCCAAATAGATGTTGGCAATTTGATCATTGGTCCCTCTGCCTTTTCTAAATCCAGCTTGAACATCTAGAAGTGTGCAGTTCATGTACTGTTGAAGCCTGGCTGGGAGAAGTTTCGGCCTTACTTTTCTAGCATGTGATCAAGATTGCCGGGAGAAATATCAATAACCTCAGATATGCAGATGACACCACCCTTATGGCAGAAAGTAAAGAGGAACTAAAAAGCCTCTTGATGAAAATGAAAGTGGAGAGTTAAAAAGTTGGCTTAAAGCTCAACATTCAGAAAACGAAGATCATGGCATCTGGTCCCATCACTTCATGGGAAATAGATGGGGAAACAGTGGAAACATTGTCAGACTTTATTTTTTGGGGTTCCAAAATCATTGCAGATGGTGGTTGCAGCCATGAAATTAAAAGACGCTTACTCCATGGAAGAAAAGTTATGACCAACCTAGATTGTATATTCAAAAGCAGAGACATTCCTTTGCCGACTAAGGTCCGTCTAGTCAAGGCTATGGTTTTTCCTGTGGTCATGTATGTATGTGAGAGTTAGACTGTAAAGAAGGCTGAGGGCCGAAGAATTGATGGTTTTGAACTGTGGTGTTGGAGAAGACTCTTGAGAGTCCCTTGGACTGCAAGGAGATCCAACCAGTCCATTCTGAAGGAGATCAACCCTGGGATTTCTTTGGAAGGACTGATGCTAAAGCTGAAACTCCAGTACTTTGGCCACCTCATGCAAAGAGTTGACTCATTGGAAAAGACTCTGATGCTGGGAGGGATTTGGGGGCAGGAGGAGAACGGGATGACCGAGGATGAGATGGCTGGATGGCATCATGGACTGGGTGGATGTGAGTCTGAGTGAACTCCAGGAGTTGGTGATGGACAGGAAGGCCTGGCATCCTGCGATTCATGGGGTCGCAAAGAGTCGGACATGACTGAGCGACTGAACTGACTGACTGACTGACTGAGATGAGTGCAATTGTGCGGTAGTTTGAACATTCTTTGGCATTGCCCTTCTTTGGGATTGGAATGAAAACTGACCTTTCCCAGTCCTATGACCACTGCTGCATTTTCTAAGTTTGCTGGCATATATATTGAGTGCAGCACTTTAACAACATCATTTTTTAGGATTTGAAATAGTTCAACTGGAGTTCTATCATCTCTACTAGCTTTGTTTGTAGTGATGCCTCCTAAGGCCCACGTGACATTGCATTCCAGGATATCTGGCTTTAGGTGAGTGATCACACCATCGTGATTATCTGGGTCATGAAGATCTTTTTTGTACAGTTCTTCTGTGTATTCTTGCCACCTTTTCTTAATATCTTCTGCTTCTGGTAGGTCCATACCATTTCTGTCTTTTATTGTGTGCCCATTTTTGCATTTTCTGCATCTATTAACCTGATCATATGGATTTTATTTTTCAATTTGTTAATGTGCTATATTACACTGATTGATATTCAGATTTTGAAAAATTCTTATATCATTGTAATAAACCCCACTTGATCCTGATGTATGATCTTTTTAATGTCTTGTTGGATTCTGTTTGCTAATATTTTCTTAAGATTTTTTTAATCTATTTTCATCAGTGATATTGCCCTGTAATTTTCTTCATGAATTTTCTGGTCTGTTAATTTTGTATGAGAGAGATGGCGGTCTCATACAGTAAGTTTGGAAATTTTCTTCCTCTGCAATTTTTTGGAAGAATATGAGACGAATAGGTCAGCTCTTCTCTAAATGTTTGGTAGAATTCACTTGTGAAACCACCTGGTACTGGACTTATTTGTTGGGAATTCTTTTATTACTGATTCAATTTTATTACTGTATTTGGTCTGCTCATATTTTCTATTTCTTCCAGTTCAGTTTTGGGAGATTGCACATTTCTAGTAATTTTTAAATGTCTTCTACGTTGTTCCTTTGATTGGAAGATAGTTTTTTGTAGTAGTGTCAGAATAATTTGTTTTTTTCTGTAATGTCAGTTGTAACTTCTTTTTCATTTCTGGTTTTACTAATTTTTACCCTCTCTTTTTTCTTGACGATTTTAGCTAAAGGCATTTCAATTTTGTTTACCTTCTCAAAAAATCAACTCTTAGCTTCATTAACCTTTTCTTTTGCTTTTTAGTCTGTATTTCATTTATTTCTGCTCTGATTTTTATGATTTCTCTCCTCCTACTAAATTTAGGCTTTGCTTGTTCCTTCTCTTGCTCCTTTAGACTCCTAAGGCTAGATTGTTTATTTGAGAATGTCTTTGTTTCCTGGAGTAAACTATTGTCACTATAACCTTCCCTTTCAGAACTTCTTTGGCCAAGTTCCATAGATTTAGGATTGTTGTGTTTTCAGTTTCATTTATCTCCAGGTATATTTTGATTTCTTCAGTAATCCATTGGTTGTTTAGTATTATATTGCTTAGCCTCCATGGGTTTTTAAGTTTTCTGTAGGCTTTTTATTCTAGTTGATTTCTAGTCTCAGAGCACCGTGGTTGGAAAAGATGCTTGTACGATTTCAATTTTTGGAATGTTTTTGAGCTCTTGTTTGCAGTATTACGTTGTTTTCTTCAGTGATAGCCCATGACTTCTGCTCCTTCCCAATATTGGGGAAGCAACAATTATTGCTTCTATCACTGGAGTTGTGGATTACTGCCTTCTGTTACTGGAGTTGTGTTGTTTCAAGTATCTACAATAATACCTGTTTTCTGCCCTATTCATGCATATACGATTGAGTTATTAATGTTCATTAAAGCTCTAAAAAAATGGATAAGTGGCTTATGTAACAGCCATAAGATAGGAAAATAAATGATACATTGGTTAGCTCAGACTAGGTAAGGTTAGTTGGCAATATAATCACTGCTTTGAAATACATGAAAGATTGCATGTTCTGTTCATAGTAATGATAGTCACTGAGTAATGGAACACAATGCATTGAGAGGGAGAGAAACTCTATTAAATATTTAGAAAAGAACCTCAAGTCATTGATGAATAGAAAAAAGCTAAGTGGCTAATGATGTAGGTCATAAACTTTGGGTCCCTGAAGATCTGCAAGAAAAAAACCTCTCAATAACCTGCTTTTAATTACTAGGATTTCATGAAGGAGGTTATGGGATTTAGACTCCCTGATACTTTTTCGATTTCTGTTGTCCAAGCATGAGGGTAAAACTCATACTTGACATAGAAAATTCTCCTTCCTGACATGTTTATTATTTTACATAGTGACATTAGTAGGATATTTGGTTTGTGTTATGGTATAGATATTATGGTCCATAAATATGCTAAAGGGAAATGCTTAGAGAATGAATTTAAATCCCCAAAGAAGAACATTCAAAAAACAGGCAGCCAGTGTTTTGAAGATGCTTATTATCTTATTTCAGTAATGATTGTTGATTATGTTAATGATCATCTCAATAATTTCTTATATAGATAATTGGTAAGAGTAATTTAAGTGTACTCCTATTTTAAATATTCTTAATTAGTAAAGCACATTTAAATAAATTACCATATTATTGAAGGTCATGCATAAGTATGGTTCACCAAAATTTTACAAAATTATAGCAAACTACAGTCTGTGACATTCATCTTTCAGAATAACTCAACAAATATAAATTCAATATTTTGGGGATTAAAAAAATTTAAATAGAGCATATTTTTCAGTGATATGAACAAAATAAAACATGGTTGGCAACTAAATTTGTTATACTCTGCTGTTGACAAAAGAATGGTCACTTTACAAAGAGAAAGCAGGTTTGTTTTTTCCCCTGTTTTTAACAATATGAACAAAAATTGAGAGAAGGAAGATGTTGGAGAGGATACAAATATAGAAAGAAAAAAAGAAAACAAGCAAAAAATCACCTATCTCTCTCTAGTAAGGAAAAGCACCTCTCTCTTTAGTAAGATCACCTAAATTAGCCAAGCTAGTAAACTGGATAACATTAACAACATATAGCATGTACAGAAAGGAAAAGATGAATGGAGGAAGGAAGGGAGGGAGGAAAAAAAGTTAATTATTATATATGAGCCATTTTAAGGGTGGTTATATGACATAAATAATACTAAAATAAAATGGAACAGAATAAAGAGCCCAAAAATAAAAGTCCACATTTACAGTTCACTAATAATTGACATGGCAAATAGATGAGGAAACAGTGGAAACATTGGATGACTTTATTTTGGGGGGCTCCAAAATCACTGAAGATGGTGATTGTAGCCATGAAATTAAAAGACACTTACTCCTTGGGAGAAAAGTTATGACCAACCTAGACAGCATATTAAAAAGCTGAGACATTACTTTGTCAACAAAGGTCCATGTAGTCAAGGCTATGGTTTTTCCAGTAGTCATGTATGGATGTGAGAGTTGGACTGTGAAGAAAGCTGAGTGCCAAAGAATTGATGCTTTTGAACTGTGGTGTTGGAGAAGACTCTTGCGAGTCCCTTGGACTGCAAGGAGCTCCAACCAGTCCATCCTAAAGGAGATCAGTCCTGGGTGTTCATTGGAAGGACTTATGTTGAAGCTGAAACTTCAGTACTTTGGCCACCTGATGCAAAGAACTGACTCATTTGAAAAGACCCTGATGTTGGGAAAGATTGAGGGCAGGAGAAGAAGTGGATGACAGAGGATGAGATGGTTGGATGGCATCACCGACTCAATGGACATGATTTGAGGTAAACTCCGGGAGTTCGTGATGGACAGGAAGGTCTGGTGTGCTGTGGTTCATGGGGTCACAAAGAGTCGGACACAATTGAGCAACTGAACTGAACTGAATAATTGACGAGGGAGCCAAGAACAATCAATGGGAACAGGATAGTCTCTTCAACAAAGATTGTTGGGAATACTAGACAGGCACATGCAGAAAAATAAAATTGAATCTGTCATCTTACACCACTCACAAAAATTAACTCAAAGTTTTACACCTAAGACTTGACACCCTAAAACTCCTTGAAGAAAGTATAGGGGCAAAATTTTTGTCACTGGTCTTAGCAATGATTCTTTTGGATATAACATGAAACACAGAAGAAACAAAAATAGAAAATAAACAAACTATACTATCCCAAAGTGAAAATCTTCTGCACAGCATATGAAATACTCAACAGAATGAAAAGGCAACCAACGGAATGGGAGATAATTGTTGCAAACATGGATAACAAAATCCCACACAGCTCAGTAACAAAAAATAAAACAATCTGTTTTTAAAAATGGGCCAAAGGACTAAACAGACATTTTTCCAGAAAAGACATAAGAATGGCCTGCAGGTATATGAAAAGATGGTAAACATCACCAATCATTAGAGAAATAAAAATCAAAGCCACAATGAGATATCACCTCTCACATATTAGGATGGCTATTATCAAAAAGACAAGAAATAACAATTACTGGCAAGGATGTGGAGAAAATGGAGTTCCTGCATACTGTTGGTGAGAAAGTAAGTTGTTTCAGTCAGTATTGAAAAATACACAGGTTCCTTCAATTTTTTTAAACAGAACTACCATATGAACTACCAGCAGTCCACTTCTGGGTACTTACTCAAAGAAAACAAAACCACTAACTTGAAAAGATATATATATATATCCCATGTTCATTGTACTATTATTCACAATAGCCAAGATATGGAAACAAACTAAGGGTGCATCAATGGATGAGTGGATAAAGAAGACATGCTTTGTATATACAATGGGATATTAATTCAGTTATGAGAAAGAAGAGGGTCTTGCCACTTGTGACAACAGGGATGGACCTTGAGGGCATAATGCTAAATGAGATAATTAAGACTGAGAAAGACAAATTCTGTATGATATCACTTATATGTGGTATCAAAAAGTTGAGTTAATAAATCAGTAGAATAGTGTTTGGTAGGGACTTGGGCTGAGGGAATTGGGAAGATGTTCATTAAGGTTACAAATTTGCAACTAGTAGATAAACAAGTCTGGAGATCCAATGTACTGCATAGTTATCATATTGAACAATATTATAAATGTCAAAGTTGCAAAGAGACTCGGTCCAAATTGTTCTAATCACACAAAAAATAATGATGTAAGAGGATACAGGTCTTAGCTAATGCTGTGTGCCATATATAAATTTGTTAAATCAACATGTTGTAAACCTTAAGTGTATACTATGTTACTGGTCAATTCTATCTCAAATAAATAAATGTAGTGGGTTGCAATAAGCACTTTTAAAATGAACTGCAATGGAGCAGAATGATGCATTGTATATGAAAGGTGAACTATTATTTCCAGAAGCCTTCACTGTACATGTTTTTACAGGTTTAGAGGAGAAGTGGATCATGAGTAAAAAATATCAATATGTATCTTATCTTAGGTAGCAGACAAAAAAATGAAAATAGACAAAAAAAAAACCAACCTTCTTTGGCCATGTTTGGTAGTTAAACAACTTGAGTAGTTCTATTAATGAATCAAAAGCAAAGGATTATAAGCCAAATACCCACAACATTAAATAAGATAAAGAGTACGCTTTCTTACAACTCTTTTCCTTTATCCATGAGAATACATACTGTATTTTTATGCCACTGCTTAGGGCTTCTGTGAAAAATGGACATGAAGTTAAATGCTCAGATACTGCACTGCTAGAGAAGTATGGTGCTCAAGTAACTATACAAATATATCTTTATTTCACACTACTTAATCCTGATTCAAAAACTTCCTTTTCCAAATTCTGCCTCTGTATGCTTCTCAGTATCTATTTTGTATTTAGAATCTGGAGATCTTCAGATTAAAATTCCAGCTCTGCCACTTAATGACTGAATAGGCAAGATGTTTGAGAATTCTAAGTGTCTCATATATCAAGCAAGTATAATAATAGGAACTTTTCCAATGGTATGTCATCAATAATGAGCACTTCAGAAATGTTGTTACTATTATTAACAAATAGATTGAAGGTGCTGACAAGTGAATTCTAAGGAACAAGTTTTACTGTTAGTATCTTCAACCTTTTAATATATGAGAGATGGAAATTACTGAGCAAACATGCTTGATTCAAATTTACTACGTAACAGTACAATTTTATTTTGAAAGAATGTTTTTGTGTCTTTGCTTCCAGTATGGATGTAAAAATCCATACACAAAACAATTATTCTTTTACTGATAACAGGAACATCTTCTATAATCTACAAATTATAAAATTTTAGCCCTTTAGATAAATGAGCTGGTGAGGCAGCATATGAATAGGATTCTAAAGGGTGATAAAACCCTCTGAAGAGTGATAAGAACTGAAAACTATTTCACTGCTGTCAGAGCATGGGAGAATAATGTGGAAGCCATAAAAGTAGTCCAGATGATAGCAACTCAAATTTAGGAACTCTGTGAAATCTGAGGAGGCCCGAAGTGAAATTTATGAGCTTTTGTTAATGGTCTTCTACCCAGTGTTAATGAGATGACTAAGAGACACCCTATTTGTTGGCAAAGGTATGCAAACCTTCATCAAAGAAAGCTGAAGTTGCTAAATTTATACCTAAGTAGATGTCAAAGAAAGAAATTTACCAGGTATCAACAACCTAATGAAAATGGGATGAGATCATCAGGCAGACAAATGTATATGTATATGAATAATTACGGAGATATATTAGAAGACTTTACCATGAATGTTTTAGTTTGGATTATACAATTTAATCAATATCAGTAAATAATCAGTAAGTATGTACTAAATATATCCTTCTTAGAGGTGCTATGCTGTGTTTAGTCGCTTAGTCATTTGGAAGTTACATGTAAAGTTTAATGATCTTACTTTAAACTAGTTTGAACATTTTAGTTAGAAGCATAACATATGAAGAACATTTTTATGAAGATGTTTAATATTTTGACATAAAATGCATTGTACACTTGGTATTCAAATTGAAAATGTTACATGGAGAGAAAATTATTCTAATTTTTATACCCTATAATTAGTTAATATTATAATTAGTTAAATTTCTTAGGTTCATGTGGTATGCTTCTAATGAAAATATTCAGACTAGTTTAAAATAAGATCATTAAACTTTACATGTAAGTTCCAAACCTTTTGAAAGAATAAATGAAGTGCTAGAAATTGTTCAAACTACAATTTACAGTTTGAAAAAACTATAATGATATTTAATGAAAAAATAAAGGAAAATAGCTTGGTAGCCTCTAAGGAAATCAGTGGTACTGATAACTAAATAATTAGAATTGGGATTTTGTGAACATCTTTATTAACCTTATATTAATTTGAAAAGTGAGGATAGAAAATAAAAAAAGCCTGATTCCCAGAAGTTACACTGAAGGATGCACAAAATAAATAGGAATTATAATAAAGGTGAGGCTCATCTAATATATAACCAAATGAAAGCTTACAGTTCCTTGGACTCAAACTTCTAAAATTTTATTATTTTTGTTTTTAGAAAGAATGGTACATATCTCATAAAATTCTCCTTTGTAAGATGAACAGATTTTGTTGGATATAATAATAGTAGATATGAGGGGAGGAGAGCAATATATATATGTGTGTTGCCTGAAGAACTATGGATGGAGGTTCATAACACTGTACAGGAGATGACATCACCCTTATGGTGGAAAGCGAAGGGGAACTAAAGAGCCTCTTGATGAAGATGAAAGAGGTGAGTGAAAAAGCTGGCTTAAAACTCAACATTCAAGAAACTAAGATCTTGGCATCTGGTCCCATCAGTTCACGGCAAATAGATAGGGAGCAATGGAATCAGTGACAGACTTTACTTCTTGGGCTACAAAATCACTGTGGTTGGTGACGGCAGCCATGAAATTTAAAAACACTTGCTCCTTGGAAGAAAAGCTATGACCAACATAGATGGCATATTGAAAAGCAGAGACATTACTTGGCCTACAAAGTTTGGTCTTGTCAAAGGTATGATTTTTCCAGTAGTCACATACAGATGTGAAAGCTGGGCAATAAAAAAGGCTGAGCACCAAAGAATTGATGTCTTATTACTGGAGAAGACTCTTGAGAGTCCCCTGGACAGCAAGGAGATCCAACCAGTCCATCCTAAAGGAATTCAGTCCTGAATATTCATTGGAAGGACTGATGCTGAAGCTGAAACTCCAATATTTTGGCCACCTGATGTGAAGAGCTGACTCACTGGAAAAGACCCTCATGCTGGGAATGATTGAAGGCAGGAGAAGGGGATGACAGAGGATGAGGTGGTTGGATGGCATCATTGACTCAATGGACATGAGTTTGGGCAGACTCTGGTAGATTGTGAAGGACAGGGAAGCCTGGCATGCTATAGTGTATGGGGTTGCAAAGAGTCGGACATGACTGAGCCACTGAACAGCAACAGTAGGTGATGACCAGAACCAACCCAAACAAAGAGGAGTGCAAGAAGGCAAAGTGGTTGTCTGAGGAGGCTTTACAAATAGCTGAGGAAAGAAGAGAAGCGAAATAGCAAGAGAGAAAGGGAAAGATATACCCAACTGAATACAGAGTTCCAGAAAACAGCAAAGACCGATAAGAAGCCCTTCTTAAATGAACAGAAATAGAGGGAAACAATAGAATGGGAAGACTAGAGATCTCTTCAAGAAAACTGGACATACCAAGAGAACATTTCATGCAGAGACAAGCATAATAAAGGACAGAAACTGTATGGACTTCACAAAAGCAAAACCATGATGGTGTGATCACTCACCTAGAGCCAGACATCCTGGAGTGTGAAGTCAAGTGTGCTTTAGGAAGCATTACTACAAACAAAGCTAATGGAGGTGATGGAATTCCAGCTAAGCTATTTCAAATCCTAAAAGATGATGCTGTTAAAGTGCTGCACTCAGTATGCCAGCAAATTTGGAAAACTCAGCATTGGTCATAGGACTGAGAAATGTTCTCTTGGTATGTCCAGTTTTCTTGAAGAGATCTCTAGTCTTCCCATTCTATTGTTTCCCTCTATTTCTGTTCATTTAAGAAGGGCTTCTTATCGGTCTTTGCTGTTTTCTGGAACTCTGTATTCAGTTGGGTATATCTTTCCCTTTCTCTCTTGCTATTTCGCTTCTCTTCTTTACTCAGCTATTCCAATCCCAAAGGAAGGCAATGCCAAAGAATGTTTGAGCTACTGCACAATTATACTCATTTCACATGCTAGCAACGTAATAATCAAAATACTTCCAATGCTTCAGCAGTATGTGAACCTAGAATTTCCAGATGTACAAATTGGATTTAGAAAAGGCTGAAGAACCAGGGATCAAATTGCCAACATCCTTTGGATCAAGGAAAAAGAAAGGGACTTTAAAAAAAAAATCTACTTTTGTTTCATTGACTGCCTGAAAAGACTCTGACTTTGTGGATCACAATAAACTGTGGAAAATTCTGACAGAGATGGGAATACCAGACCACCTTACCTGCCTCTTGAGATACCTGTATGCAGGCCAAAAAGCAACAGTTAGAACTGGACATGCAATAACTGACTGTTTCAAAATTGGGATATGAGTACATCAAGGCTATATATTGTCAGTCTGCTTATTGAACGTACATGCAGTGTGATGATGTGCTGTGCTTAGTTGCTCAGTTGTGTCCAACCCTTCATGACCCCACGGACTGTAGCCCACCAGGCTCCTCTACCCATGGGGATTCTCCAGGCAAGAATACTAGAGTGGATTGCCATGCTCACCTCCTGGTGATCTTCCTAACCTAGGGATCGAACCCAGGTCTCCCCCATTGCAGGTAGATTCTTTACCCTGTGAGCCACCAGGGAAGTCCAAGTATGCAGAGTAGTACATCATGTGACATGCCAGGCTGTCTGAATCACAAGCTGGAGTCAAGATTGCCGGGAGAAATATCAATAACCTCAGATATGCAGATGACACCACCCTTATTGCAGAAAATGAAGAGGAACTAAAAAGCCTGTTGATGAAAGTGAAAGAGGAGAGAAAAAGTTGGCTTAAAGCTCAACATTCAGAAAATAAAGATCGTGGCATCTGGTCCCATCACTTCATGGCAGATAGATGGGGAAACAGTGGAAACAGTGGCTGACTTTATTTTTGGGGGCTCCAAAATCACTGCAGATGGTGATTGCAGCCATGAAATTAAAACATGCTTACTCCTTGGAAGGAAAATTATGACCAACCTAGACAGCATATTCAAAAGCAGAGACATTACTTTGCCAACAAAGGTCTGTCTAGTCAGGCTATGGTTTTTCCAGTGGTCAAGTATGGATGTGAGAGTTGGACTGTGAAGAAAGCTGAGTGCTGAAGAACTGATGATTTTGAACTGTGGTGTTGGAGACGACTCTTGAGAGTCCCTTGGACTGCAAGGAGATCCAACCAGTCCATTCTGAAGGAGATCAGTCCTGGGTGTTCATTGGAAGGACTGATGCTAAAGCTGAAACTCCAATACTTTGGCCACCTCATGCGAATAGTTGACTGATTGGAAAAGACTCTGATGCTGGGAGGGACTGGGGGCAGGAGGAGAAGGGGACGACAGAGGATGAGATGGCTGGATGGCATCATCGACTCAATGGACATGAGTTTGGGTGAACTCCAGGAGTTGGTGATGGACAGGGAGGCCTGGTGTGCTGCGATTCATGGGGTCGCAAAGAGTTGGACACAACTGAGCGACTGAACTGAACTGAACTGAACTGAAATACTACTCTTAGTTTCCCTGGTGGCTCAGACAGTAAAAGCCTCCACTTGCAATGTGGGAGACCCGTGTTCGATCCCTGGGTCGGGAAGATCCCCTGGAGAAGAAAATGGCAACCCACTCCAGTACTCTTACCTGGAAAATTCCATAGATGGGGGAGCCTCATAGGCTACGGTCCATGGGGTTGCAAAGAGTCAGACACGACTGAGCGACTGCACTTTCACTTTTCACTTTCAATACTACACTTTATAATTGTCCTATCTATTCTGAATGTAACTCTCTAACTTCATTTACACTTGGGCTATCTGAAAGAATGGACATTTCTGTGTTTATTTATCTTATTTTGAGGACAGAATCAATGAAGGCAAAAGTCATGGCTAATGGAATCAATATATTGTCATTATCATGTGTATGTTAGTTGCTCAGTCACATCCAACTCTTTGTGATCCCATGGACTACAGCCCACCAGGTTCCTCTGTCCATGGGATTCTCCACTATTCACTGGAATGGGTTGCCATTCCCTTTGCCAGAGGATTGACATTATTATCATAATGGGTATTTTAAAAGAGTTAAGTTTCATGAACCATTTTAAATGTTCTACATATATTATCCATCTGAATCCTCAAACCTATTTGATAGAAGATATTACTGATCACATTTCACAAATGAAGAACCCAGGGCTTAGAGAGGTATAAGTCACTTGTTACAAATTACTTAAATCAGTAACAGTTCTAGAATATTTTGACAGCTAAAACCCATTTTCCCATGTGAGCAATGAAAAAAGTTTTAGAAATCATCTTACCATTTCACAGAATCCTGGGATGTTTTCAGTCAGTTCAGTTCAGTTCAGTTGCTCATATCTGAGGTTATTGATATTTCTCCCGGCAATCTTGATTCCAGTTTGTGCTTCATCCAGCCCAGCATTTCACATGATGTACTCTGCATATAAGTTAAATAAGCAGGGTGACAATATACAGCCTTGATGTACTCCTTTCCCAATTTGGAACCGGTTCGTTGTGCCATGTCTGTTTCTAACTGTTGCTTGTTGACCTGCATACAGATATCTCAGGAGGCAGGTAAGGTAGTATGGTATCCCCATCTCTTTAAGAATTTTCCACAGTTTTTTGTGATCCACACAGTTAACTTATCAAAGGTCAACTAAGAAGAGAACAAAATTTAAATTAGAAATCAAGTGGGTATTTCCCCTCCATGGCTATTTTTAAAATGCTATATTGATTTTGTTCCGTCTAAGTCATGTCTGACTCTTTGCCACCCCGTGGATTGCAGCATACCAAGCATTTCTATGATTGCACTGTATAATCCAAAATCTTTGGAATCAGATATATTTGCCATTCTGCCCTTCATTTCACAAAATAAAGACAAAATTAAAATCAGGCAATACTCTGAGAGTTTTACATTTAGTATATTCTTTAATCCCCACACTACCCTAAGGCATAAAATCTCATTATTCTCATTTTGCAGATAAGTAGAATGAATTTTAGAGCAGGTTAAGTCACAAAACCAAAATCATATAGCTTGAAAGAGGCAGAAATGATATTTAACCACAAACCCATTGTCTTCTTAATTTTTTATCATATGATAAACATTACTTTTTAGCTTATTTAGAGTATTACAGAGAAAATAATGTATTTTTATAATAGAGATATAATGTTTCACCTTTTATAAGGGTTCTTACTCAAACCACCAAGAGAACACATATTTAATTAATTATCAAAACAGCTTAATTATGTTATGTCATTAATGAATTCCAAAAGGTTAATAAGGTGCTTCTGCTTGTTACCACCAAGAGACACTTCAAATCAGGATACTGGTCAAAATTTCATGAATATGGAAACTGGAAATTTACATTGCTATAAATATACTTTATATCTTTAGAGTTCTCTGCCATGTCAATATACATTAAATTATAATTTTAGTTATTTTTTTCTGAATACTATACTGTCTCATGTAGTATGACTATATAATATAGAGTACTTTAAACACAATGACCTCTTTTACATGGAGTTTCAAGAATCAGTATTATTACAGTTTCCCTGATTTTTTCCATATAAAATTTCCTAGATTGAGCACCCATTTTATCAATTGGCCTTGCTATGACTTTGTAGGACTATATAGTGTCCTTCAAGTCAATGCTTTTATTTTTATTTATTTTATTTTATTTTTTTACTTTACAATACTGTATTGGTTTTGCCATACATTGACATGAATCCACCAGAGGTGTACATGAGTTCCCAACCTTGAACCCCCCTCCCATCATCCTCCCCATATCATCTCTCTGGGTCATCCCAGTGCACCAGCCCCAAGCATCCTGTATCCTGTATTGAACCTAGACTAACGATTTGTTTCTTACATGACAGTATACATGTTTCAATGCCATTCTCCCAAATCATCCCACCCTCTCCCTCTCCCAGAGTCCGAAAGTCTGTTCTTTACATCTGTGTCTCTTTTGCTGTCTCACATATAGGGTTATCATTGCCATATTTCCAAATTCCATATATATGTGTTAGTGTACTGTATTGGTGTTTTTCTTTCTGGCTTACTTCACTCTGTATAATCGGCTCCAGTTTCATCCACCTCATTAGAACTGATTCAAATGTATTCTTTTTAAAACATTCAATAAAATAAACTGATTTTTAAAAGTTACTGTATAAGAGGGCTTCCCTGGTAGCTCACTGGTAAAGAATCCACCTGTCAGGTCGGACAAGATCCCACATGTCATGGGGCAACTAAGCCTGTGTACCACAGCTATTGAGTCTGTGCTCTAGAGTCCATGAGCTGCAAATACTGAAACCAGAGAGCTCTAGAACCTGTGCTCGGCAACAGTAGAAGCCACAGCAGTAGAAGCCCACACACCACAACCAGAGAGGAGAGAGACTCCACTCACTACAACTAGAGAAAAGCCCACACATCAGTGAAGATCCAGCAGAACCAAAAATCAATCAATCAATAAAATTGTATTAAAAAATACTGTACAAGAAAGGAAATTTTCAAAAATTGTGGGAAAAGATGAAAGAGTAAGTGTATAGTCTTGGAAGACAGTTACTTTGAAGCCATTAATATTCATTCAGATGTATAATTTCTGATACGTTCATTTTTAAAATCTGATATATTTATTACAATATAGTTTTACATCAAAAGTTCAAAATGCCAGTTTTTTAATGCCATACTTGGCCAATAAGACAATATTTATCTCCTAGAAAGATAAAGTGATAGTTTGATTATATTTGGTTTGTTTCCCCAAATTCATTATGTACCTTTCTTTGCCTTCTCCATGACCAGGAGGAGTGTTTCACCCATATTAAGTTTCTAATTAGGCTCTGCCAGTGAAAGTCGCCAGTTGGAGATGGATGAGAGAGAGAAGGAAGCTATTGGCATACTTACCCACACTCTCCTGCTCTGCCCCTAATGAAGTATCTAAAGGTCTTGTGGGCAGATCCTCCATACCTAAATTTCCCACACTGGTTCAGTAACATTCTTCTCTCCCTTGTCCTTTAGCCCTAAGGGAGGTAACTGCTTCCTAATGTTACTAATCTCTGGATCATCATCCCTTTCTTCTCTTAAATGTGATTCACCCACAATGTGCTGAGTCACTTCAGTCATGTCCAACTCTTTGTGACCCTATGGACTGTAGCCTGCTAGGCTCCTCTGCCCATGCGATTTTCCAGGCAAGAATACTGGATTGGGTTGCCACACCCTCCTCCAGGGGGTCTCCCCTACTCAGGGACAGACCTTCTGTCTCTTACGTCTCCTGCATTGCCAGGCAGATTCTTTACCACTAGCGTCACCTGGGAAGCCCCCATCCACTATAGTTTATCCTATCAAATCATCTTCAGGTTAATCTTTTTGAGTATGACATCTGCTTCTAGAGCATGACTCCTACCCATTAACAGACAAAATATACAAATTTACAAAAAAAAATCCTTTTGTTGCTCTCCTTCCTGAGAAGAAAGAGAATGTAGTAGAGAAGTGAAAAAGAAACAAAAGACAAAATGCTTGTCAGCATGGTGTGCATATTCTGATTGGGAACACAGTCTTCATTCATACAGTATGCAAGATGATGACAGGGCACATTCTTAAATGCTGTAAGAAAGGGGCACAGGGAATGTCAGAGATTGGATATTGTAATTTTAACTGGGTTTTCCAGGTAAGGCCTCACAGTGAATGTGACATTTGAAAAAATACTTAATGACAGTGGTGCGGATATCTGGAGTAAGAACATGTGAGGAATAGGGACTTTCTTTAGTATTTCTTGCAAGGCAGTTTTGTGTAACAAATTCTCTCAGCTGTATTGGGCTTCCCTGGTGGCTCAGATGGTAAAGTGTCTGCCTGCAATGTAGGAGACCTGGGTTCGATCCCTGGGTCAGGAAGATCCCCCGGAGAAGGAAATGGCAACCCACTCCAGCATTCTTGCCTGGAAAATCCCATGGTCAGAGTAGCCTGATAGGTTACAATCCATGGGGTCGCAAAGAGTCGGACACGACTAAGAGACTTCATTTTCACTTTTCCTCAAAAAATTAGATAGAGTTACTATATTAATATAATCCAGCAATTCTACTTCAAGGTGTATTTCCCCCAAAATGAAAACAGGGACTTGAGCAGATATTTGTATGCCTATATTCATAGCAGCATTATTCACAATAGCCAAAATGTAGAATCAACCCAAGTATCCATTGATGGGTGAATAAACAAAATGTGGTATATACTTACACTGGAATTTTGCTCAGCCTTAAAAAGTAAAGAACTTTTAACACATGCTACAACATGGATGAATATGGAAAACATTGTGCCAAGTGAAATTTATCCAAATACAAAAGTACAAACATTGCATGATTCCACACAAAGAGGTACCTAGAGTAATCAAATTCAAAGAAACAGAAAGTAGAATGGTGAAACACAGAGAATGAGAGAAGAGAATGGGGAATTATTTGGTACGAAATTTCAGTCTGGGAAGATGAAATAGTTCTGGATGGTGGTGATGATTGAACAACAACATGAATGAATTTATGCTGTTAAGCTCTACACCCATGGTGGATTCATGTCAATGTATGGCAAAACCAATACAGAATTGTAAAGTAAAATAAAAAAATAAATAAATTAAAAAAAATAAAGTAGTTAAAATGACAAATTTTGTTATGTATATTTTACCATCATAAATTTAAAACATATAAGTAAACAGCAAAATAGAAAGCATTGAAAACAGTATGACCAGGATCTTACATTTTCAAGAAATGAAGATTGATCTTTTCCATTATTGGGGTGCTTTTTAAAAAAGGGATTCTATACTAGATTAATTGAATAATTTGAAAACATGGAAGTTACAGAAATATTATTACATGAACAGAACATTCAAAATCCTAATCATTTTCTCAAATTAGGAAGCTTGCCTTACAGATCTTAATTTTCACTGAAACTGGAAAAAAATATGATTTGCTAAGTGTGAAGAAGTGGGAATATGTTTTGCTAAGAAACCTAAAGGCAGAGAAATTTTGGAGTAACTCTTTTTCTAAGAATATAGGAAAGAGCTAATAGATGGGTCCATCACAGTTGAGTTCCTCCTGTTTTGAAGTCTACATATTGAGCCAATCTGAAGTGCTTTTTCATTTGTATTTAGCAGACCAAACACTATGGGTACAGGCAATATATGATAAATATATAGGTAGAAGAAATATATATCAGTGAAATGATATGTTTCAAACTATATGTTCATATGTATACATACAAACACACATGATATTCTACATTTCATTTCCTTTATATATCTCCCTGGAAACTCATTTAACATAATCTTTTTTCATGAATCCCTGAATAGAGGATAAGCGTTTTTGCAAGGTATATCTAGATAGTACATTATTGTGATTCAATTTGTCAACAAGATTTCAAAAATTACAATTTGTTGAGTTCACCATTATACAACACATGGAACCTCAAGGTAATTCAAACCCAATCCTTTTTTTTTTTAATGTGTAGAAACCAGAGTTAATACACACACACACATGCAGGGGCAAATTGTCCTAAGTACATTGCATATGAAAGGAATTCACCCGAATGAATATCAAGGTAAAAGCCAAGATTAGAGGTTTTACAACTTTGGGCGCAATTTCATTTTCATTATAAAGGATTTTCCCTACAACAATTATATAATTAACAGCTAGACTATAAATTGGGCTTCCCTGGTGGCTCAGACAGTAAAGAATCTGCCTGCAATGCGGAATACCCAGGTTCAGTCCCAGGATGGGGAAGATCTCCTGGCAAAGGGAATGGCAACCTAATCCAGTATTCTTGCCTGTAGAGTCCCATGGACAGAAGAGTCTGGCAGGCTACAGTCTGGGGGTTGCAAAGAGTCAGGCAAGACTGGGTGAATCTGTCTGTCTGTCAGACTGTATGTACACTGCCTAAACAGGTGCGAACATATTATGTTTCTGACTCCCAGTTGAGGAAAGTTAGTCTCAGTTATATTCTTACTCATACTGATATTTTTAAATAATTTATAAAAGTTTTTATATATTAGTTTATAGGGAAGTGAAAAGTGAAAGTGAAGTCACTTAATCGTGTCCAGCTCTTTGTGACCCCATGGACTGTAACCTATCAAGCTCCACCAACCATCAAATTTTCCAGGCAAGAAAGCTGGAGTGGGTTGCCATTTCCTTCTCCAGGGGATCTTCCTGACACAGGGACTGAACCCGGGTCTCCTGCATTGCAGGCAGATGCTTTACCATCTGAGCCACCAGCCCAGTTTATATGGAGTCCAAATTATTCACATTAAAAGCAAACTAGAAAATGTATATAACTAACATCATATCATTCATTTAATTTTTAAAAGCTGAAAATTGAGTTTTATGAATTTTATTCTAAATTGTATTTTCAATGGAAACCCTATGATTTCAATTCCACAACTAAATTCACAGTCTACAGTACTTGTGACTAGAACACGTGTATACCTGTGGCAGATTCATATTGATGTATGGCAAAACCAGTACAATATTATAAAGTATATAACCTCCAGTTAAAATAAACAAATTTATGTTTTTTTTAAAAAAGAATACTCAGTGTGTTTATACTTAGGACAGTTCTTTATTTTCATCCTTTGAAGCTAAAAAAAAGAAAGTTTTATAGTAGCACCCATGCTGCATACTAATCTAATAACCTAAAGTAAACCTTCTTATCTCAGTGGCTGAGTATATTTATTTCTTTGCCAATCATTGTTTTTGTTAACTGGATAATTAGCATTTTTATCACATTAAGAGTCTTAATTATATTAGTCTATATTTCAAAGTATAGGGAAGAATGTGAATGTAATTCACTTCAAAACAAAAGAAAAGTAGGTTTAGGCACCTGAGAATATTTGTTTACTTCCAAATTAAATTAAGATATGAAGCTCAAACTAGTAAACAAGATAAATTGAAGTTTGACATTTTAACATTATGACATTTAAAAGCTTCTTAAATGAGTATACATAAAAAGTTTTAAAATTAAAACATATGAACATCTCTTCTGCCTCTTGTATATACATGTATCTCTCTTTACATACACATATATAAAATATGATTTATTTACCATAGATCATATATATTTTCCAGAAATTATAATTTGATATGCTTTAAATTCTTTGTGACAATGAACTCATGTTTATGCCATACATCAAGAACCAAAGAGTTGCTCCTTATGACACTACATCTTTTGCAGTGGACCCATCAAACGCAAACAATGTGCTCTTTACCTAAGAAATCTTATTTATTTTCATCACTCATTGTTTTCTTCTGATGTTTCTAGGTACATGTGAACTTGAACATTTGATACATCTATTAAACTACTGTACCCCTAGCATTACTACCGTAAGCTTCTTCAGTATGGAAATTGTGTCATATATTTCACTTTTATATCCTCCTCGTACTTCACAAGTGATCAAAGTTACTTAAACTGAATTTAATGAGAAACAAAAAAAATAAGCAAATGCTATAAAAAGTTTTAAACAAAAGCTTTTTAAGGATATATTCCACTACATTATCTCATCTGCTTTCTCTTCTCTTTCTGGAATAGTCTAAACAAATTAAATCAGGTAGCTCAGAGGTTCTTCTGCTCTAATGTTTGACTTCCATTCTGGCACAGTGTCACTGGACTCTCCACTGATTTCTAAATTGCTTTATTGTGTAATTTGGGAGGACTAGAGGAATAGAATCTACAATCAGAGGCAGCTGGTCGAAACAGGTGTTGCAGAAAATTATAATCCTACTTTGATTAATCCTGTTTTTTACAGCCGCCCTCCAGTTATGCATGACAGGTATCCAAATAATCAAACATACAGTCTTCATTGCAACAATCTGAGTTATTGTCAGGAGAAACATCAGGAATTACTGAAGCATTGATGCCAAAATAATGTGTATTTCATGAAAGAAGCTTTTCTTATTCCATCATTTCTTGAATTTTCTGAGGGGAAAATGTGTGTGTGTGTGTGTGTATGATCTTCATTACAAAGCTGTGCATTTTTCTGTTTATAATGATAATTTTCAATAATCCACAAATTTAAAATTTGCTTTGCAAAAATAATTTTAAAATTCAGCTTAGTGTTGACAAGCCTCCAGTACTTGTTTTGTGCATTTAGAATTACAAAAGCATTTTTAATAAGGCATAAACAATATTGAGAATCTCTCTGTGGTTACTAAAACACTGTTAATTTCATATGTTGGTCAATATGTTGTTAAAGCATTTCTTCTCCTGATTCACCTATCCTTTCCCAACATATTTCAATCACCAACCTGACTCACAACCAGATTAAAGGAACTGTCCAGCATTCAGCCTTTTTGAGCATGGTTCTATATGTAGAGGAATAGCTTAGAGATACTGTAGGCTTAATTCTAGACCACCACAATAAAACAGGTATCACAATAAAATAAGCCACATGAATTCTTTTTCGGTTTCCCAGTAGATATAAAAGTTATGTTTATATGCTCAGGTCTATTGAGTGTGCAATAGCATTATGTCTGAAAAAAACAATGTATATTACTTAATTTAAAAGCAATTTTATTGTTAAAAATTGTTAACCATCATCTGAGCCTTCATGATCATAATCTTTTTGTAATGGTAGCATCAAAAATCACTCATCAGAGATTACCAGGCATATATAATAATAGTGAAAAGTTTAAAATAATGTGAAAATTACCAAAATGTGACACAGACACATATTTTGTTGAAAAATGGCACCAAGAGACTACTCAAAACAGGGTGGCCACAAACCTTCAATTTGTAAAAACAAACCAACAAAACCATGATATCTGTAAAGTTCAGTAAAGGGAAAAGCTATTAAATGAGGTGCACCTCTATTCACTCATCTCTTGGTATCCATGTGGGATAATTAATGCTGGGGTAATTAATCCCAGAATTTCCCTGAAAATACCAAATACTGAGAATGCTCAAGTTCCTTATGTAAAATGACATAACACAGTGAATACACTTAGCCCTCCAGCTGTTGGTTTTACACCTATGGATACAGAACGTCTACTGTTTTTGGCAGAAGGATTAGCTCATTGTGGCATTTGAAGCTACTCTTCTCAGAATAGCCAAGGCATGAAAAACTTTCCTTGTCTCACTTTGTAAGTCAACTCTAGTTAAGTAAATGAGTCATTAGTTTGAACATGGAAGAGTTAAAATGTGCACAACTGTATATTAATTAGACATAGGTGGTAAAATAGTCACTTATAAATCTTTAAAATCCAGCTTTTCTTGCTGAAAATTAGTACATCAGAATTATAATGTGTCTTGTAATGTTTTAGCAACAAGAGGTGTTTACTCAAAGCTCTCAAATATTATAAACATATTTATCTTATATACATTTTCAATGTAAAGTTAAATTTTGAATACTGTTAATACCCTAAAATTGTTATATGATTACTTTTAATGCTTCATGAAATGTTTTCACTTTCAACTTATACTGAATGCATTAACATCATGATACCAGGGAATAATATCATACTTTGCATCTGAAAAAGAGATAGCCTTGATTTGATCAATATTGTGAGGTTTATATATACTATATGATATATACACTAATGAAAGTTTCTAAACTAATGAAAGTTTTAAAATGGAATAAATTGGATGAGCACCCTCATATTCATTACAGCATTATTTGTAATAACAAAGATATGAAACAACTTAAGTGTCCATTGATGGATAAATAGATAAATTAGTGCTATGTGTATATGCATACATAGTGGAATATTATTCAACTATAAAAAATGAAATTTTGCTATCTGCAATAATACCATTGTGAATCTTGAGGGCATTATGCTAAGTGAAAAAAGTCAGAGAAAGACAAATACCATTTGATTTCTTTTATATGTGGAACCTAAAAATGTATATATATATATATATATATATATATATAAACAAAAAAACAAGCTCACAGACACAGAGAACAGATTGATGGCTGCCAGAGGATGAGGGTGAAGGGTGTAAGAAATGGAAGGATTGGTTTTATTTTTAAATATTGAGGAAAAAGTACCCAAATAATGTAAAACTATCATTTGAATTGATTTTGAAATATTTGTTTTTGAGTCACTATTTTAAAAGATGTAAGAGGTATAAGCATGTGATTGAAATTAAATATAATTGTCACATATAATCAGTCCAGTTCAGTCCAGTTCAGTTCATTTCACTCAGTCATGTCCAACTCTTTGTGATCCCATGAACCGCAGCACGCAGGCTTCCCTGTTCATCACCAACTCCCGGAGTTCACTCAAACTCATGTCCATCAAGTCAGTGAGGCCATCCAGCCATCTCATCCTCTGTCGTCCCCTTCTCCTCCTGCCCCCAATCCCTCCCAGCATCAGAGTCTTTTCCAATCAGTCAACTCTTCACATGAGGTAGCCAAAGTATTGGAGTCTCAGCTTTAGCATCAGTCCTTCCAATGAACACCCAGGACTGATCTTTAGGATGGACGGCTTGGATCTCCTTGAAGTCCAAGTGACTCTCAAGAGTCTTCTCCAACACCACAGTTCAAAATCATCGATTCTTCGGCACTCAGCTTTCTTCACAGTCCATACATGACCACTGGAAAAACCATAGCCTTGATTAGATGGACCTTTGTTGGCACAGTAATATATTTGCTTTTTAATATGCTATCTAGGTTGGTCATAACTTTCCTTCCAAGGAGTAAGTGTCTTTTAATTTCATGGCTGCAATCATCATCTGCAGTGATTTTGGAGCCCCCCTCAAAATAAAGTCAGACACTGTTTGCACTGTTTCCCCATCTGTTTGCCATGAAGTGATGGGACCGGATGCCATGATCTTCGTTTTCTGAATGTTGAGCTTTAAGCCAACTTTTTCACTCTCCTCTTTCACTTTCATCAAGAGGCTTTCTAGTTCCTCTTCACTTTCTGCCATAAGGGTGGTGTCATCTGCATCTCTGAGGTTATTGATATTTCTCCCGGCAATCTTGATTCCAGCTTGTGCTTCTTCCAGCCCAGCGTTTCTCATCATGTACTTTGCATATAAATTAAATAAGCAGGGTGACAATATACAGCCTTGACGTATTCCTTTTCCTATTTGTAACAAGTCTGCTGTTCCATGTCCAGTTCTAACTGTTGCTTCCTGACCTGCATATAGGTTTCTCAAGAGGCAGGTCAGATACTCTGGTATTCCCATCTCTCAGAATTTTCCACCGTTTATTGTGATCTACACAGTCAAAGGCTTTGGCATAGTCAATAAAGCAGAAATTGATGTTTTTCTGGAATTCTTGCTTTTTCAGTGATCCAGTGGATGTTAGCAATTTGATCTCTGGTTCCTCTGCCTTTTCTAAAACCAACTTGAACATCTGGAAATTCATGGTTCACGTACTGCTGAAGCCTGACTTGGAGAATTTTGAGCATTACTTTACTAGCGTGTGAGATGAGAGCAATTGTGTGGTAGTTTGAGCATTCTTTGGCATTGCCTTTCTTTGGGATTGGAATGAAAACTGACCTTTTCCAGTCCTGTGGCCACTGCTGAATTTTCCAGATTTGCTGGCATATTGAGTGCAGCACTTTAAAATTACTTTAAAAAAGAGCTGATAGAAAATGGATAATTTGTCCTCCTGAAAGCAGGAAATAATTCTCTCATGTGAAAATTACATTCCTTGCATTTGGAGACAGGACACTGTTACAGTGAGAGACAGACAATTTGGGGTCAAGAATCCTATAGAAACAAACCTTGTTACTTCCTGAATTTACTACCTCATGCCCAAAATTTGTTTAAATTCCTCACTAATTAAGCACCCAAACCTAGGTTTTTGTCTTGTCAATTCCTCTCATGTTTATTGTTTCTTTGCCTAAAAAGTATAAAAGTTGCCTGGTTTGGCCACTTCTTAGGTCCTGTTTCTATGAGACTTCCATGTTCAAGAATTAAAATGTATGTTTTTCCTTTTAATCTCTTTTGTTAATTTTATCATTAGTCCCGGGGGGGTGGGGAGCGTTGAGGAGGGTATTTTCTGCTTCAGTAACAGTTTCAAATTTAAGTATCAACCATAAACTCAAACGTCAGATTGTGTCAAATCCTCCTACTTCATTTAGAGAATTTTGAATCACTTCTAGTTTTAGTGTTTTCATCAAATACGTACCATTATTTTTTAGAAAGCACTTAAAATACTTTTAGACATTCTCTACTGCTATTTGAGATAAATATTATTTAATGTGTCATTACAGTTAATATAATTATGTAAATAGTGGATATAGAAATTTCTATACTCATTATGTGCAATTCTTCTATTTTCTCTTGAACTCAATTCAACTACTTTTTATCCTACACTAATCCACCAAAATAACTTTTGTCTAGGTCAGCAGGGACTCCCACAATCCATTGGTCATTGTACGCAAACCTGTCAGATACTATTGAACAGAGTAGCTCTTTCCTTCCTGGAATCACATGTTTCACTTGGATTCAAGTATTTCATTCCCTCTCCAGTTACAAGTATAATAACCTGCTGAGTATTTCTCTGTCTTTTCACCTTTTTTAGATTGCTGTGTTTGGGATGTCCTTTCTGTATTCTGGCAGTTTGTGGTTCCTCTTTATTGTGGAGGTTCCTTCCTGTGGGTGGGGTTGGACGAATTTCTTCTCTCTGGAGTGCAATGAAGTGTCCAGTAGTGAGTTTTGAGATGTCTATGGGTTTGACGTGACTTTGGGCAGCCTATATATTGAAGCTCAAGGCTATGTTCCTGCATTGCTGGAGAATTTGTGTGGTTATGTCTTGCTCTGGAACTTACTGGCTTTTGGGTGGTGCTTGGTTTCAGTAGATATGCAGGTTTTTGGATCATCTCTTATCAATTAATATTCCCTGGAGTCAGGAGTTCTCTGGTGTTCTCAGGTTTGGGGCTTAAGCCTGCTGCCTCTGGTTTTCAGTCTTATTCTTACAGTAGCCTCAAAACTTCTCCATCCATACAGCACTGATGATAAAACTTCTAGCTTAATGGTGAAAAGATTCTCCACAGTGAGTGACACCCAGAGAGGTTCACAGAGTTACATGGAGAAGAGAAGAGGAAGGAGGGAGATAGAGCTGACCAGGAGGAGAAGAGGGGGAATCAAAAGGGGAGAGAGTAATCTAGCCAGTAAACAACTTTCTATGTGCTCTCCACAGTCTGGACCCCTCAGAGAGGTTCATGGAGTTACATAGAGAATAGAAGAAGGAGGGAGAGAGGTGAGCAGGAGGATAAAGGGAGGAATCAAAAGGAGAGAGATAGATCTAGGCAGTACTCTGTTCCCTAAGTGTTCTCTACAGCCTGGAACACACACAGAGATTCACAGAGTTGGGTAGAGAAGAGAAGGGAGAGGGTGGAGATAGAGGTGACCTGGGGGAGAAAAAGGAAAGTCAAAAGGGGGACAGAGTAATCAAGCCAGTAATCACACTCCTAAGTAAAAATGGGTACTGAAGATTGTATTCTTAAAGGTACAAAATTGATAACAAATACTAAAAAGCAAAGATTAAAAATCTAGAGTAGAGGTTAGACCCTCAAAAATACAATATTATTTTAAAAATCACAAAAAGTATAAGAAATATATATGACGTTTGCTTTTTTTTTTTTTTGGCAAGGTAATAGTAGGTTATACAAATGAAAATTAAAGGAGTAGTAGAGGACTTAAAAAAAGGAAAAAACTTTTTTTCGTTAAAAAAATGATAATAGTAAAACTATATCTAGGAATTTCTTTGGAGCTGTTGCAGGCAGTGTGGGGTCAGTTCAGTTTCATATGGATAAAAGACAATCTTTTTAACAAGTGGTGCTGGGAAAATTGGTCAATCACTTGTAAAAGAATGAAACTAGAACACTTTCTAACAACATACACAAAAATAAACTCAAAATGGATTAAAGATCTAACCGTAAGACAAGAAACTATAAAACTCCCAGAGGGAAACATAGACAAAACACTCTCCAACATAAATCATGGCAGGATCCTCTATGACCCAACTCCCAGAGTAATGTAAATAAAAGCAAAAATAAACAAATGTGACCTAATTAAACTTAAAAGCTTTTACACAACAAAGGAAACTATAAGCAAAGTGAAAAGACAGCCTTCAGAATGGGAGAAAATAATAGCAAACTAAGTAAATAATAGCAAACTAAGCAAATAATAGCAAACAAAGCAACTGACAAAGAATTAATCTTAAAAATATACAAGCAACTCCTGTAGCTCAATTCCAGAAAAATAAATGACCCAATCAAAAAATGGGCCAAAGAACTGAACAGACATTTCTCCCAAGAAGACATACAGATGGCTAACAAACACAAGAAAAGATGCTCAACATCACTCATTTTCAGAGAAATGCAAATCAAAACTACAATGAGGTACCATTTCAGCCGGTCAGAATGGCTGCTACCCAAAAATCTACAAACAATAAATGATGGAGAGGGTGTGGAGAAAAGGGAATCCTCTTACACTGTTGGTGGGAATGCAAACTAGTACAGCCACTATGGAGAACAGTGTGGAGATTCCTTAAAAAATTGGAAATAGATCTGCCATATGACCCAGCAATCCCACTGCTGAGCGTACACACCAAAGAAACCAGAATTGAAAGAGACGCAAGTACCCCAATGTTCATTGCAACACTGTTTATAATAGCCAGGACATGGAAACAACCTAGATGTCCATCAGCAGATGAATGGATAAGAAAGCTGTGGTACATATATACAATGGAATATTATTCAGTTATTAAAAAAAGAATACATTTGAATCAGTTTTAATGAGGGGGATGAAACTGGAGCCTATTATACAGAGTGAAGTCAGAAAGAAAAACACCAATACAGTATAATGCATTATATGGAATTTAGAAAGATGGTAACAGTAACCCTATATGTGAGACAGGAAAAGAGACACAGATGTACAGAACAGTCCTTTGGACTCTGTGGGAGAAGGTGAGGGTGGGATGATCTGAGAGAATAGCATTGAAACATGTATATTATCATATATGAAACAAGTTGCCAGTCCAGGTTCGATGCATGAGACAGGGTGCTCAGGGCTGGTGCACTTGGATGACCCAGAGGGATGGAATGGGGAGGCAGAAGGGAGGGGTTTCAGGATGGGGAACACATGTAAACCTATGGCTGATTCATGTCAATGTATGGCAAAAACCACTATAATACTGTAAAGTAATTAGCCTCCAATTAAAATAAATAAAATAAATAAAGAAAGAAAAAATATATGATAACCATTTCAAGTGTGCCATGTTCAGTTAATCTAAAATATTCCGTAAGATTCCTGGTACACTACAGACTTTCCTGTTTTGGTGAATGCCAATTTTTAAAGAACAAAGCTAGTAGAGGTGATGGAATTCAGCTGAGCTATTTCAAATCCTAAAGGATGATGCTGTTAAAGTGCTGCACTCAGTATGCCACCAACTTTGGAAAACTCAGCCTGGCCACAGGACTAGAAAAGGTCACTTTTCATTCCAATCCCAAAGAAAGGTAATGCCAAAGGATGTTCAAACTGCTGCCCAATTGCACTCATTTCACATGCTAGCAAGGTAATGCTCAAAATCCTTCAAGCTAGGCTTAAACAACAGATGAACCAAGAACTTCCAGATGTACAAACTGGATTTAGAAAAGGCAGAGAAACCAGGGATCAAATTGCCAAGATCCATTGGATCATAGAAAAAGCAGGGGAATTCCAGAAAAAACATCTGCTTCATCAGCTATACTAAAGCCTTTCACTGTGTGGATCACAACAAACTGTGGGAAAATTCTAAAAGTGATATGCAATACCAGACCACCTTACTACCTCCTGAGTAACATATATGCAGATCAAGAAGCAACAGTTAGAACTGAACATCAAAAATCAGACTATTTCCAAATTGGGAAACGAGTATATATATAAAGGTTATATATTGTCATGCTGCTTATTTAACTTAAATGCAGGGTACATCATGCAAAATCCTGACTGGATGAAGCACAAGCTGGAATCAAGATTGCTGGAAGGAATATCAATGACCTCTGATATGCAGATGACACCACCCTATGGAAGAAAGTGAAGAGAAACTAAAGAGCTTCTTTTGAAGGTGAAAGAGGAGAGTGAAAAAGCTGGCTTAAAACTCTAGCATTCACAAAACTAACACTGTAACATCTGGTCACACCACTTTGTGGCATGTAGATGAGGGGAAAAGCGAAACAGTGCAGGCTTTACTTTTTTGGTCTCTAAAATCACTGTAGATGGAGACTGCAGCCATGAAACTAAAAGATACTTGCTCCTTGGAAGAAATACTATAATAAACCTAGACAGTGTACGAAAAAGCAGAGACATCACTTTGCTGACAAAGGTCCGTGTAGTTAAAGCTGTGTTTTTTCCAGCAGTCATGTACAGATGTGAGAGTTGGAATATGAAGAAAGCTGAGCATCAGAGAATTGATATTTTTGAACTATGGTGCCAGAGACAACTCTTGAGAACCCTCTGGACAGCAAGGAGATCAAATCAGTCAATTCTATAGGAAATCAACACTGAATATTCATTTGCAGGACTGATGCTGCAGCTGAAACTCCAATATTTTGGCCACCTGATGCAAAGAGCCAACTTATTGGAAAATACCTTAATGCTAGGAAAGACTGCAGGCAGGAGGAGAAGGGGATGATAGAGGATGAGATGGTTGGATGGCATCATTGACTCAATGGACATGAGTTTGAGTAAACTCTGGGAGGTAATGAAGGACAGGGAATCCTGATGTGCTGCAGTCCATGGCATCACAGAGTCAGACACGACTGAGCTACTGAGCAACAACAAGTCTTTAAAGACTCTTTATTATTTAAGCCAAAAATATTGGCATCATCCTTTGCCTCTCATTTCTTTTTGCAACCTCTTATCTGTTCAAAAATTACTTCTGTTGGCTCCACTCTTAAAATATGTATGAAATCTGACCACTTCTTATGAACTACGTTACTACAACCACTTCCCAAACAATGTCATCTCTCATCTGAGTTACTGCAATAGCCTCCTGATTTTTCTCCTCCACTCTTGCCTCGGAATACTCTATTCTTACCAAGAAGTCAGAAGAATATAGCAGACCCTTGAACATGGGAGTTATTGGAGCTCACCCTCCACTAAGTTGAGGGTGTATAACTTAGAGCGGGCCCTCTGTATCCACAGTTCGATATATTTGGATTCCACCAACTGAGTATAGTGTAGTACTGTCAAATTTACTATTGAAAGAAATCCACATATAAATGAACCCAAGCAATTCAAACTCTTCTTGTTCAGGGTCAACTGTACTTTACAAAGTCAAGTCATATTAAAGTCCTGTTCTGGCTTGCTATCTCTCAAGATAAAATCCCAAGAAATAAATATCTCCTATAAAGCTTTACATAATCTGCTCTCAGTCATTGTGCCCCACTGTTATTGATAGATACAATTTAATATCACTCTTCCCCTTCTCATTTCACTCCAGACATACAGATCTTCTTGCTACTCTCCTGATATTTATCTTCTCTGGTATCTCTCATGACTTATTCCTTTACCTCAAATAGGTCTTCATGTAAATATCACCTTCATGGTTCAGTTCAGTTGCTCAGTCGTGTCCAACTCTTTGTGAACCAATGAACTACAGCACACTACGCTTCCCTGACCATCACCAACTCCCAGAATTTACTCAAATTCATGTCCATTGAGTTGGTGATACCATTCAACCATCTCACCCTCTGTCATGCATTTCTTCTCCTGCCTTCAATCTTTCCCAGCATCAGGGTCTTTTTCAATGAGTCAGTTCTTCCCATCTGGTGGCCAAAGCATTGGAGTTTCAGCTTTAGTATCAGTCCTTCCAATGAATATTCAGGACTGACTGCCTTTAAGATGGACTGGTTGGATCTCCTTGCAGTCCAAGAGACTCTCAAGAGTCTTCTCCAACACCACAGTTCAAAAGCATCAATTCTTTGGCACTCAGCTTTCTTTATAGGACAAATCTCACATCCATACATGATTACTGGAAAAACCATAGCTTTGACTAGATGGACCTTTGTTGGCAAAGTAATGTCTCTGCTTTTTAACATGCTGTCTATGTTGGCCATAGCTTTTCTTCCAAGAAGCAAGTGTCTTGTAATTTCATGGCTGCAGTCACCATCTGCAGTGATTTAGAAGCCCCGCAAAATAAAATCAGTCACTGTTTCACCATCTATTTCCCATGAAGTGATGGGACCTGAGGCCATGATCTTCATTTTCTGAATGTTGAGTTTTAAGGCATCTTTTTCATTCTCCTTTTTCACTTCCATCAGGAGGCTCTTTAGTTCTTCTTCACTTTCTGCCATAAGGGTGGTGTCATCTGTGTATCTGAGGTTATAGATATTTCTCCCAGAAATCTTGATTCCAGCTGTGCTTCATCCAGCCCAGCGTTCTCATGATGTACTCTGCATATAAGTTAAATAAGCAGGGTGACAATATACAGCCTTGACGATCTTCATGGTAAGTACCTATGTTCCCAGCACTTTTTTTTCCCCCCATTACTTTAGATATTTGCACTCATGTTCATTTTAAACAAATTTAGAGTTCTTACAATAAAATTACAAAGGTAGTATAGAGACATTTTGTCTACCCTTCATCCACCTTCCTCTAATACTAATGTCATGTAACCATAATATATTTCCCCAAATTGAAATTTTTCATTGCTGAAAGAAAAAAGTAAAAGTGTTAAGTCACTCAGTTTTGTCTGATTTTGCAACCTCATGAATTGTAGTCTGCCAGGCTCCTCTGTCTATGGGATTTCCTAGGCAAGAATGGTGGAGTGGGTTGCTATTTCCTCCTCCAGGATATCTTCTCGACCCAGGGATTGAACCTGGGTCTCCCACATTGCAGGAAGATTCTTTACAATTTGAGCCACTTATCATTGGTGCTAAACTTTTCATTACATTGATGCAATGCCATTAAGTAACCACAGCCTTTATTCAGATGTCACCAGTTTTTCCACTACTGTTTTTACTCTTCTAGAATCTAATCTGGGACACCTCACTGCCTTTAGTCATCATGTAGTCATGTATTAGTCTCCTGATGTCCTCTTCTCTATGACTATTTTTAGTTTTTCCACATTTTCCGTGACCTTGACACTTGCGAAGAATACCGATCAGGTATTTGAAAACTATCCCATAGATTGACTAAAGTTTCCTCATACTTAGGTTGTGGTCATGGATGTGGTTTTCTTATTAAAAAAAAAAAAAAGGTAAAGTTTATTATGTATACGATTTGGATTTCTGTAAGGAATATCTATATCATATATTTATTCAATCATTTATATTATGTATTCATTCATGGATATTATTTTATAATTTGAGATATAATACTGTCTTTATTTGGTTTATTGACCAAATTGTCCCAGGTTTTATCATTGGGAAATCTTTTAGATTGGTTCTGTGCCCTTTTTAAAAAGGGCATTTCTTTACTTTTTATCAGTACAAGATATCTCAAAATATCTGTATTTTACCATCTACAGTGCTAGACTCAACTATTTCTGTAAGAAATAATTGATTCTCAATTTTCTCAGTTGAAAGACCTTGGAAATATATGATGTTTACTAACCCATGAATACATATCAGTCATTATTTATATATTTGTATAGATATTAAAATAAACATGAGTTCATATTGGAATCTCCAACTTTGATTAAGTCAACCTTAGTCTAGGGTTCATTCTAGCCTTTTTCCCTTTCCCTGAAGGTGAGAAACCTGGCTCCCATTAATTACAATTTATTTACTAATTTGTTAAATCCTAGTATGCATGTAACTTTAGAAATGCTGTTTTCTCATTTTCAACTTGAATGCCTACTTACAGAGATACACAGTACTAGGAGTTTGTCTTATTAAATGAATTTCTTTTGACCTTCCCCCTCATCTGTCATCAACAGGCTTCAGTTCAGTTCAGTCGCTCGGTCGTGTCCAACTCTTTGCGACCCCATGAGTTGCAGCACACCAGGCCTACCTGTCCATCACCAACTCCCGGAGTTCACTCAGACTCACGTCCATCGAGTCAGTGATGCCATCCAGCCATCTCATCCTCGGTCATCCCCTTCTTCTCCTGCCCCCAATCCCTCCCAGCATCATTTCCAATGAGTCAACTCTTCTCATGAAGTGGCCAAAGTACTGGAGTTTCAGCTTTAGCATCATTCCTTTCAAAGAAATCCCAGGGTTGATCTCCTTAGGTTTAGGCTTTCTCCATTTTGCTAGATTAGTCACCATGCATCTATGTCTTCAAACTCACTTTGTGTTGGCTTGTCCTCTGCTCTCACCATAATTAACATTACCTTTGTCCTTTGGGTATATTCCTTTACTACAATTTTTTTCTGGAGATTAATGAGGAAATGTTAGAAATGCCTATCCAGTCAATTCTCCCCATGTAGAATACCAAATTTTTCACAAGCTTTAAAGATTACCCATATCCTTAAGATCTTTAGTCATTATGAAGGGAATGGCAAAACTATACAGAGGCACAACAGAGTTTTTGACATCAGTAATAATATATTATAGATTTAAAATGCATATCGCCCATCATTTAAATCACTGTAACTAGTAAGCTTTCATTGTCATTGGCCAGGTGGTAAGTCTGTTCACATTCCAAAATTTTACTTCTGAAGACCCCCACAAAGGGCTCCCCTTGGCATTAGTCAACAGCAGAATATGCCTGCTTTTATGTGAACACTTGGTCCCAACATCTGTCATATACTTTGCTGCTCTCACCCTGCATCCATGCTTTTACTCTGTTTCCAAACATTTGCTTTCTGTATTGTGTTATTTTGCTTTCATCTTCTCTTGTGTTTTTCAAGTTATCCATTTTAACAAAAATATCTTTAATTTTCCTACTATAAAGGTATTCAATGCTGATTAAGATAAACAACACAGACATAAAATTGAATATAAAATGGTCTTGAGTAATTTGTATTCACTGCAACCTATACGCCATCTATAAAAGATTCAGTATATTTTCAGTGGCACAAAGAGGCTGAAAGTAAAATGATGGGAAAAGATATTCTATGTGAACAGTAATTAAAAGAGAAAAGGTGTGGCCATACTAATATCAAACAAATGAGTTTAGGACAGAAATTGTTATGAGAACCAAAGATGGCATTATATAATGATAAAGGGTGAACGCATCAAAATTTGTAACACTGAAAAATGAATTGTCAGACAGACAAAGAGAAATATAGTATGGTGTTAAAATGTGTAGATTCTAGGCCCAACCCACTGAACAACAACTAAACAAACAATCAAACAAACAAAAAATCGCCAAACCAATTTTATAGAAACAGAATAAAATGGTGGTTACCAGGGGCTGGGAAGAGGGTAGAATGGGCAAGTGTTGGTCAAGGGTACAAACTTTCAGTTTATAAGAAAAGTATTTTCTGATGATTTAATATAGAGAAGGATGACAATAGTTAGTAAGATGGTATTATATCCTGGAAAGATGTTGAGAATAAGTCCTAAGTATGGGCTTCCCTAATGGCTCAGACAGTAAAGAATCTGCCTGCAATGCAAAATACCTGTGTTTGATCCCTGGGTCAGGAAGATCCCTGGAGAAGGAAATGGCAACCTACTCCTATATTCTTGCCTGGAGAATTCCATGGACAGAGGGATCCTGGAGGGCTTCAGACCACAGGGCTGCAAAGTGTCAGACATGACTGAGGGACTAACACTTCACATTCTCTATGCACACAGATACACAAGTTGACTACGTAAGGTGATGAATGTATTAACTATCTTCATCTTGGCAATTATTTTATAACATATACATCTATCAAATCATGTTACACACTATAAGTATATACAACTATATTTGTTAATTATTCCTTAATAAAGATATAAAAATCAACAAATAGTCAATGCTTCCTTTTTAGGGCTGCTGTAACAGTGTCATAAATGTTAAACAACAAAAATCATTATTTCACAATTAGTCTAGTTCTAGAGGCTAGATAGTATATTCAAAAGCAGAGACATTACTTTGCCGACTAACATCCGTCTAGTCAAGGCTATGGTCTTTCCTGTGGTCATGTATGGATGTGAGAGTTGGACTGTGAAGAAGGCTGAGTGCCGAAGGATTGATGCTTTTGAACTGTGGTGTTGGAGAAAACTCTTGAGAGTCCCTTGGACTGCAAGGAGATCCAACCAGTCCATTCTGAAGGAGATCAGCCCTGGGGTTTCTTTGGAAGGAATGATGCTAAAGCTCAAACTCCAGTACTTTGGCCACCTCATGCAAAGAGTTGACTCATTGGAAAAGACTGTGATGCTGGGAGGGATTGGGGGCAGGAGGAGAAGAGGACGACCAAGGATGAGATGGCTGGATGGCATCACTGACTCGACGGATGTGAGTCTGAGTGAACTCCGGGAGTTGGTGATGGACAGGGAGGCCTGGCGTGCTGCAATTCATGGGGTCGCAAAGAGTCGGACACGACTGAGCGACTGAACTGAACTGAGAGGCTAGAAATCTGAAATCAAGGTGTTGGCAGGGCCATAATTCCTGTGAAACCAGTAAGGGAATCCTTCCTCATCTCTTTCTAGGGATTGGTGCTTTCCTGGCAATCTTTGGTGTTTCTTTAATTGAAGTTACATAATGTCAATGTCTGATTGTCACACAGCATTCTCTTTGTGAGTCTGTCTTCATATGGCTGTCTTCTTCTAAGGACACTGATCAACTTGGATTAGGAACTCTTCTCCAGGGGATCTTTCCAACCCAGGGGTCAAACCCAGGGCTCCTGCATTGCAGGCAGAATCTTTACCAGCTGAACCACCAGGGAAGCCCTTCACTATGCTGAAGCTCCAATACTTTGGTCATCTGATGTAGAGAGCTGACTCATTGGAAAAGACTCCGATGCTGAGAAAAATTGAGGGCAGGAGGAAAAGGAGCAATAATGGTTGAGATGGTTGGATGGCATCACCAACTCAATGGACATGAGTTTGAGCAAACTCCGGGAGATAAAAAAGGACAGGGAAGCCTGGCTTGCTGCAGTCCTTGGAGTTGCAAAGAGTCGGACTTGATTTAGTGACTGAACAACTATTCCTGCTTGACCTCATCTTAATTTAACTAAATACCTCTGCAAAAACCCTATTTCCTAATAAGGTCACATTTTGTAAAAGTGGGTATTAGGGTTTCAGCATATCTTCTTTGTGGTGGTATTATTCATCCCATAACTCATTCTTGACTAATGAATGTGTCAATAATTCACAAGAGATATTAGCAAACCAAGACCACAATGAGGTACCATTTCACACCAGTCAGAATGGCTGCAATCCAAAAGTCTACAAGCAATAAATGCTGGAGAGGGTGTGGAGAAAAGGGAACCCTCTTACACTGTTGGTGGGAATGCAAACTAGTACAGCCACTATGGAGAACAGTGTGGAGATTCCTTAAAAAACTGCAAATAGAACTGCCTTATGACCCAGCAATCCCACTGCTGGGCATACACACCAAGGAAACCAGAATTGAAAGAGACATGTGTACCCCAATGTTCATCACAGCACTGTTTATAATAGCGAGGACATGGAAGCAACCTAGATGTCCATCAGCAGACGAATGGATAAGAAAGCTGTGGTACATATACACAGTGGAGTATTACTCAGCCATTAAAAAGAATACATTTGAATCAGTTCTAATGAGGGGGATGAAACTGGAGCCAATTATACAGAGTGAAGTAAGCCAGAAAGAAAAACACCAGTACAGTATACTAACACATATATATGGAATTTAGAAAGATGGTAATGATAACCCTGTATGCGAGGCAGCAAAAGAGACACAGATGTATAGAACAGACTTTTGAACTCTGTGGGAGAGGGAGAGGGTGGGATGATTTGGGAGAATGGCATTGAAACATGTATACTATCATTTAAGAAATGAATCGCCAGTCTAGGTGCGATACAGGATACAGGATGCTTGGGGCTGGTGCACTGGGATGACCCAGAGAGATGATATGGGGGGTGGTGGTGGGAGGGGGGTTCAGGATTGGGAATTCATGTACACCCGTGGCAGATTCATGTCAATGTATGGCAAAACCAATACAGTATTGTAAAGTAAAAATAAAAAATAAAAATAAATAAAATTTTAAAAAGATATTAGAAAAACAACTGTGACAGATAAATATTCCTTATGGATACTGATACAAGAAGAAAAAGCAATCATTTCAATAGATACAGAAAAGCATTTGACAAAATCCAACATCATTTCATGATAAAAAACACTGAACAAACTAGGAATATAAGGAAACTGCCTTAACCCAATAAAGAGCAGATAAAGAGCATCTATGAAAAACCTACAGCTAACACCAGAATTAATGAAAAAAGAGAAAAAATTTCCCACTGAGATCAGGAAAATGGTATATCTGTTCTTGTCAATTTCATTCAGCATTGTACTGAGAGATTTAACCAGGGCAATTAGGCTCCAAAATAAGTCATTCAGACGGAAAGAATTAAAATTTTTATTCACAAACGATATGTCTTTTATAAAGAAATTGTAAATAACCAAACACACACCACATAAAACACACACACACACACAAGCTTAGAGCTAATAAATTATAGTAAAGTTGAAAATATAAGAACAATGAACAAAAATTGTTGAATTTCTTTTTGTTTTTTTTTGTTTTGCTGTTTTATTTTATTTTTTTATTTTTTAATATAAATTTTTTAATTTTAATTGGAGGCTAATTACTTTACAATATTGTAATTGGTTTTGCCATACATCAACATGAATCCACATCATACAGTCCAATAATGAAATTAGGAAATCAATTCCATTGAAAATGGCAGAAAATGAATAAAATACATAGAAATGAATTTAATCAGTAAAACACCTGTACACTAAAAATATAAAGTACTATTGGAAGAAATAAATGCAAGGACAGACTATGTCCATGGATTGAAAGACTCAAAATTTTAAGATGGCAATAGAACAAATTGTTCTTGCAGACTCAATCCAATCTCTATCAAAATTCCAACTGCCTTTTGCAAAGATAAACAAACTGATTATTGAAACACAAATGCAAGGGACCCAAGATAGTCAAAACAATGTTGGAAATGAAGAACATAACTGGATAAATTAAAACTGTTGACTTCAAACCTTACTACAAAGCTACCGTAACCAAAACAACATGCTTCTAGTATAAGGATAGTTATAGGATCAATGGAATTGAATTGTGTTTCTAAAAAACACATGTATATGTAGTCGAATGATTTTTGAGAAGATTGCCACAATAATTCAGTGGGCAAAGAACAGCCTTTTCAAAAAAAAAATGGTGGGGGAACAAATGGATCTCCACATACAAAATAATAATATTGGATAACAACATCACATCTGCTACCAAAATTAACTCAAATGGATTAAATAGGTAAATATAAGAGATAAAATGTAAAAATCTCAGAAATATACATGTAAATTTTTATGATTTTACCTTAGAAAAAGTTTCATTATAACACCAAAACAACCAACACAAGAAAAATAATTATTTGGACTTCATCAAAATTAAAACTTTTATGTGTCTAAGATACTGTCAAGGAAGTGGAAAAAACAACCAACAGAATAGAATAAAATATTTACAATTCATATGAGGGTCCAGTATCTAGATTATATAAAGATCTCTTAAACAACAATAAAAAGGCAAGCAACCTAGCTTATAAGATGAGCAAAGGTTTATGAATAAACATTTCTTCAAAGAAGATATATGCATGGACAATAAGAGCATGAAAAAATATAAATCTTTTTACATTAGGAAAATGCAAATCAAAATCACAGTGAGATAACACTTTACACTCAATGGATGATAATCATAATAAAGAAACAATATAGAAAATGTTGGCAAGGATATGATAAAATATAAACCATTATATATTGTTGGTGGAGATGTAAAAGGTGAAGTTGCTATAGAAAACAGTTCCTTGAATGTTCATAGCATCATTGTTCATAATAATCCAAAGCAGAAACAACCCAAACTGGGATTGAATGTTAACTGGACTTTTTGACAAAGTAATGTCTCTGCTTTTTAACATGGTGTCTAGATTGGTCATAACGTTTCTGCCAAGGAGTAAATGTCTTTTAATTTCATAGCTGCAATCACCATCTGCAGTGATTTTGGAGCCTCAAAATATAAAGTCAGCCACTGTTTCCACTGTTTCTCCATCTATTTGCCATGAAGTGATGGGACTGGATGCCATGATCTTAGTTTTCTGAATGTTGAGCTTTTAAGCCAACTTTCTCACTCTCCTCTTTCACTTTCATCAAGAGGCTCTTTAGTTTTTCTTTGATATCTGCCATAAGGGTGGTGTCATCTGCATATCTAAGGTTATTGATATTTCTTCCAGCAATCTTGATTCCAGCTTGTGCTTCATCCAACCCAGCATTTCTCCTGATGTACTCTGCATATAAGTTAAATAAGTAGGATGACAATATACAGCCTTGACGTATTCCTTTTCCTATTTGGAACCAGTCTGTTGTTCCTTGTCCAGTTCTAACTGTTGCTTCCTGACCTGCATACAGATTTCTCAAGAGGCAGGTCAGGTGGTCTGGTACTCCCATTTCTTTCAGAATTTTTCACAGTTTATTGTGATCCACACAGTCAAAGGCTTTGGCATGGTCAATAGAGCAGAAATAGATGTTTTTCTGGAATTCTTTTGCTTTTTTGATGATCAAGCGGTTGTTGGCATTTTGATCTCTGGTTTCTTTGCCTTTTCTAAAACCAGCTTGAACATCTGGAAGTTCACGGTTCACATATTGCTGAAGCCTTCTGCCATAAAAAGGAATGAAGCTTTGAAACAATCCACAGTACAAAAAGAAGTTGAAAACATTATGCTAAATAAATGAAGCTAGACACAGGTATCCCATATTGTTTGATTCCATTCTTATGAATGCACAAAATAGACAAAACCATCGACAGAAAGTAGATTAGTAGCTCCCAGGAAACAAAGGGAAGAGGAAACTAGGATTGAATGCTACTTGAAATGATTTTTTTCTGGGGGATTATAGCAATATTCTGGGGGGCTTCCCTGGTAGCTCTGACAGTAAAGAATCTGCCTGCAAAGCAGGACATGCAGGTTCGATCCCTGGATTGGGAAGATATCCTGGAAAAGGGAATGGCAATCCCCTCCAGTACTGTTTCCTGGAGAATTCCAAGGACAGAGTAGCCTGGTGGGCTACAGTCCATGGGGTCACAAGGAGTCAGACACAACTGAGCAACAAACACACACACATATACACAGAGCAATATTCTGGAATTAAATAGTGGTGATTTTATACTTTGAATATACTAAAACTCATTGAACTGTATACTTTAAAATGAATAAAAATGGATAAATGTGACTTTATGTCATTTAATTTGTATGTCATTATGTAATAATCCAGAAAGAAAAAAAAAAGTTACACTAGACATCCTGGTATTTTCCTAGCACTCTTATATATGAGCAAATTTGGACTAAAACTTAATGTAAAATTAATCATTTTTATCTATACTCCCAACTGCCTTTTTGAAATCAAGACATAGCTAACTCTTTTATTTTAATGAAATTACTTTCTTTCCTCCAAGATAGCAATATTTCATATTCTTGATTTCATAGGTCCTTGAGATTGGTATTTGAGAATTACATACAATTGTATTAATTTGCTTTCAATTGATCCTCAGTGAGATTTAGTCCCTTTTCACATATTCATTACCAATTTTAACTTTTGGTACTATTCATGTATTACACATTTTTTCCTAAACTTTTGTCAGATTTAATATTTTTAATTACAAAAAGCAAATTCTTTTAAAACTATTCTGAAACAGAATATATTAAGTAAAAAGTTAAATCCCTGTATTTATACATCCACTCCAGCTTCCAAAAGCAATTTAATACGTTTATTTTTACTTTGCATGTTACAATCTATCTTATCAACATTGCATTAGAATACCTGTTTCCACACCATTCCTAACACTGTGTTTTGTTAAGAATGTAAGGTTTTCTAATATTGTTAGTGAAAGTAGTATCTTCCTGGTTTGGTTTGCATTTTCCACCATTTGTGTGGCAGAATATCTTTTGCATGCTTATTGTCATTTGTAATTCTTGGTGTAAAACACCCTCTTCATAGTGTGTGTCCATATTTCCATTAATTATCATTTGTAGAACACTTCATATAGCATATAGCGCAGCAGTTAATTATTCTTCTGTTTACATGTGGTGTGGCAATTATTATATCAATGTTTTATATATATTTTTAACTGTACTTAGTTTATTTTTACTTTTTTTTTACTCAGATAATGTACTTAAATGATTTGGAATAAATTCTGGCAATATTTTTCTCTATAGCTTATGAGTTTCAGATGTTTCTAAATAATGCCTTTTCCCAGGACTATAATAAAGTCTCTACAATATTTGTTAGCTGATAGTGTAGTATATTATTCATATTTTTTTGAAATTTATTGCTTTTGGAACTTATTTGTTACAGACTCTGAATTATTTACCTAACTCAATATTTCTCCAGATGAATAGCTATTCATCATAGCATCTTTTAATAAATAATGTAAGTATTCTAAAAAGTTATTATTACATACATTTTCATCACTTTATTGTATCTGTATGCCATCCACACAATAATATTATTTTTTGTCTAATATTATATTTTGTCTAAAGATAATAAGATTATTTTCTCTAATATTTTCTTTAAATCCATCTTAACTCCCTTCTTAATATACTCTTGCCCTAAAGTATATGTTCATAATTTTGGAGGGAATAGATGAGATATGTGACTTGTTTTATAAATTTCTTCCATATCATATAAAATAAGTAGTTTTATCATTTTAAATTGGTCTCCTCTGAACCATATTAAATAATGTTGTTTATCTTTGCTGTAAATCACACTTTGGGGAATGCCAGAATTTTCCACATGATTCAGAATGCCATCCTTTTCACATAACAAATTTTCAATTGTTTTTGGCCTTTTTCATTTTCACACTGCATTTTCATACTAAAACCCTCTATTTTTTAAAAAAATTTATTGCATGTTGGGCTTTTTTAGTTAATTTTTAACTAAAGTTTTAATGATACTCCATTAATTTCCTCAATTAGACTTTCTTTTCAATATCTTGGGTATTCTTGATAAATCATGCATGGTGATAAGTTGCTTCAGTCATGTCTGACTGAGACCCTATGGACTGCAGCCTTCAGGCTCCTCTGTCCATGGGATTTTCCAGGCAAGGATACTGGAGCAGGTTGCCATGCCCTTCTCCAGGGGATCTTTCTAACCCAGGGACTGAACCCATGTCTCTTATGTCTCCTGCACTGGCAGACATGAGACACCACAATGCAGGAGACTCAGGTTCAATCCCTGTAGCCTGGAGGGCTAGAGTCCAAGGGGTCACAAAAAGACAGACATGACTGAACACATAAACACTCAACAGCTGGATGATAAATTATAGATGAACTTTAAATCAATTTCTCAAATTATATAACAAATTCTTGAAATGACTATATAGATCAATCAATCATGGACAGATTTCTCTCCACAATATTGACTTTATACAGTTTTTCAGCAAAATAGTAGGTCTCTCCATTTATCTATGTTTACTGTAAATACTTTAATAAATTTGTATAATAAAAGTATGTATTAATTATGTTACATTTATTGTAAAGTTTATTTCTAATTGTTTTTTCTTTCTCTAATGCTTAGCATTTCTTCCAATTAATATTACTGATTTACTTCTCATATATTGCAAAGCCATTAATTTGTATGTTTTCCCTGTGTTTAAACAATCTTTTATCTGTTTGTACTGATCTTATTTTATCATTTCCAATAAGTTTTTAGTTGACTCTCATTAAAGAAAATAATATATCAACAAAAAACTGAATGCTTTATTTTTTCCCACAAATAGAGACAATTGGTTTTTCCCTGTTAGGATAAACAAAAATCTCCAAGAGAAATAATAATAATAAATCATAATAATTAGTGGAGGAGCTAGAGAAGAAGGAGGTAGAAGACAGTATATTTGTCCTGTTTATAATTTTAATGACAATAACTGCCTTTATTTCTTATCACTGTGAATAGTCAGTACATTTGAAGCCTTTCTTTTTCTTTTGGCAAACAAACAATACTTCAAATGCAATTTAACTGAACTTACACTCTTTCTTGACTTCTACATCTTTTATATTATAAAATTGTGTTTTGATACTATAAAAAATGTTCTATATTATGCCTTTGCTTTTAAAAATGATCTCAACCGTCTTTTACCTTTACATGTATATTATTGAAACACTACATAGGGCCTCCTTGGTGGCTCATAGGTAAAGAATTCTCCTGCCCATGCAGAAGACATGGGCTCAATTCCTGATCTGGGAAGATCCCATGCCATGGAGCAGCTAAGCCTATGCACCACTATTGTTGAATCTGTGCTTCAAAGCCTGGGCGGGGGGGGGGGGGTGCAACTAGTGAAGCCCAGGCACCCCAGAGTCCTTGCTCTATAAGAAGAGAAGACACCACAACGAGAAGCCCAGTCACTGCAACTACAAAGTAGCCCCTGCTCACTGCAACTTGAGAAAAGCCCACACAGCTACAAAAACTCAGCACAACCAAAATTTAAAAAATAAATAAAATCATAACAGAGTCCACTACATACATTTTATGTTGTGATAGTTTTATGTTCATTAATATTGTTGGCATACCGCTGTTTTAGTATTTCATTCTTTCCTTTTCATTCAACTAGAGTGTCTCCTAATTTTTTTCTCCTTAGAGATAGTACACTCTCAGTCATATTTTTCTCGATCTTTGCATGTTAAAATATTTTTTCATATGTTGTTAAAGAAAAAATAAATCTATGTATTTACAGTTCTATACCCATAATTCATATCTCTCAGAAAGTTATTTTCAAGAATTTATGTCAATGAGCAAAATTCTGTTGCCAGTAATATATTCATCTATGTAATTTTTTATAAGTAATTTTAATTACTTACAATACTATAATAACTTACAATAGTTTTTACATCTGCATATTAAAATTTCAACTGAAGAACACAGGATAGATTGCTTTGTAGCAGACCAACATTCCCCAAAGTACAAGACAAAATATTTTGTTTAAAGGCTGAAATGTAATGAGAACTACAGAGAACAAGATTCTGGATAGTGAAGAAATGTGAAAAGTAAGCTCATATTCTGTAATTATTTTCTGGGAGTATTTGCAAATCCTGAGCAAAACAGACTGAGAAACCAAACTTTGGGCCAAATAGTGGGTAACTTGTGAAGAACAGAAAAGAGATATAGACAGAAAAGAGATATAGACATTCTAATGAGGATAAAGATAAAATTAGAGACATGACACCCTCAAACCCATGGACATTTCCCTGCTAGAGACTTCTGGCAATCTTGTAGTGCTATTTAAAATAAGGATTTAGGTTTAGGATGTGCCAGAATAAAAAGCTCCAGTGAACACACCAGGATTTCAGTTGAAAAGCCTGTGGGGCCATGTCCTCAGTACAAGATTATATCAGAGATAAATTTGTGTCTTACCAAACCTGCAAAGCAGTATCAAATCAGTTCCACTTCTAAATGCATTAAAATAATGAATCTCTAACTATCTTCCTATCACAGTAAAAGATGAATACACTGTAGTAAAATTTAGAAAATCATCTGAAGCCTCTACTTTTTATTATATATAACATATATCTAGCATCAATAAGTTTAATGGATATCAAGAAACAGAACCATATAAAGTAAAAGAAATAAACATTAAAAATGGATTGCAGTTGTTCTAGATATAGGAATAAGCAAAGTATATTAATAGAATTATTAAAGAAAATAGAAGAAAATTAACAATAAAAAGGAAAAGTGGGAAAATTTCAAAAGGGAACTGTATCATAAAAATAAACAGAAAATTACATGCCTTAACCCATATGGACATAGATGTATGGGAAAAGGCAGATGGGAACTTTTTAAGATAATATTCTGTATTTTGATTATACATGAATATGTGGACTTGCCAAAACTCATTTAACTGTATATTAAGATCTGTGCATTTCACTGTATCTTTTTATACCTCAGTTCAAATACTAAAGACAAAAGAACAATATGGATATTATGTAACAAGAAAATATAATATATAAAATTAGAAATGATTTGGTGTGTTTATGAGTTTATATGATTATAAACTCATATTATATGATTATTAACAGAAGATAGATTGATTACAAAAAAGGTAAATTGGAGCAAGGATACAAAAATCAGAACATTCAGAAAATGCATAAAGGACAGGAGCAATAAATAGAGTGAAAAGTTTTAACAAATGCTACTCAGAGTTTCAGAAGAAGAGGATTAGAAGAAAGAAGTATCTGAAAAAATATTTGCTGAAAAGTTCCCAAAGTTGGGAAAACAATTTATAGATCCAAGAAGTAAACCCTAAAAGTAAAGAATCATACCTACATGCCACTCAACTATTGGAAAGAAAAGATAAAGGAAAAATTATAAAAACAATCAGAACACATCATATGCTATGTAGGCAAACAACTCTAAATATAAATGACTAACTTCTATTGAGAAATGATGCAACCTATAAGGAAACATGGGCTTCCCAGATGGCTCGGTGGTAAAGAATCCACCTGCCAAGCAGAAGACATGAGTTCATTCCCTGGGTTGGAAAGATCCCCTGGAGAAGGAAATGGCAACCTACTCAGGAAATTCCATGGATAGAAGACCTTAGTGGGCTACAGTCCATGTGGCTGCAAACAAGTCAGACACAACTTAGCAACTAAACACCAACAACAATAAGACAAGCAGGTAGAGTGCTGAGAGAAAAACAAAATCTTTCTGCCCTGAAATCTATAGCCAAAAAACATCTTTCAAAAATGAAGGCAAAATATAGACCTTTTCAAATATGCAAAACTAATATAATCCATTGTCAGCAGATATACACTGTAACATGTGCAAAAGGAAGCTTATCTGACTGAAGAGAAATGATGCCAGAAGCAAAATAAGATGTACAGAAAGAGATTAAGAATGTCAAACAGAGTAAATACTATTTAACTATGGAAGATTATCTTTACTTTTGCTTTTCCCCCTCTCGATTTCTTCAATAGACTGTCTAAAGCAAAGATATCTCATTGTGAGGATCATAACATTTATTTAAGTAAAAATATTTGCCAACAACAAAAAAGAATGGGTTTAAAATAGAAGTGTGTGTTCATATATTCCTTCATTTTATGTGAAGTGGTCCAATATTAACTCAAAGTAGAGAGTTCTGTGGTAGCCTAGTGGAATTCCTGGTTTGGAAAGTGAGATCCCACAAGACATGTGGCACAGTCAAAAAGATTTTTTTAAAAAGGTCTTAAATCTAAATAACAGAATTTATATGGTAATTCCTAGTGTTACCACTAACATACAAATAGTTATCACTGAAAAATCAATAGATGAAATAAAACAACACAATACTAAATAATGTTAAAAACAATTGGGTAATATTACTTGGCCATAAAAAGGAATGAATTTGAGTCAGGTGAACTGAGATAAACAAACCTAGAGTCTATTGTACAGAGTAAGGTAAGTCACAAAGAGAAAAACAAATATCATATGTTATCACTTATATATGGAATCTAGAAAAATACTACTGATGAACCTATTTGCAGGGCAGGAATAGAGATGCAGCCATAGGGAACGGAGGTGAGAACACAACAGGGGAAGGAGAGGCTAGGATGAATCGAGAGAAGAACATTGAAATATATACATTACTTATATGCACTACCATGTTTAAAATAAGTAACTAATAGAAAGATGCTGTAAAACACAGGGAGCTCAGGTTGGTGCTACACGATGACCTAGGGGAGAGGGATGGTAGGAGGAAGGCTCAAGAGGGAGGGGATAAATGTATACTTATGGCTAATTCACGTTGCGATGTGGTAGAAACCAACACAACACTGTAAAGCAATTATCCTCCAATTAAAGATATTTCGATTCAGAAAAATAAAAGCAGATTATAAAATATACTGAAAAAAAATTGAAAAAGGCAACAAGATGGTGGTCTTATTTTCAGTCACAAGTAACAGTATTACTATAATGGACTGAACATTTCATTTGAAATTCAAAGACTATCAGACTGGAATTTGAGAAAACAAAACAAATCAATGCCCAACAAACTACTCCTCAAAAGAGAAGCACATAAAATGTAAGAGACATATTTTGAAAGTCTATGCACCGACCAGTAATGCAGAAGAAGCTGAAGTTGAACAGCTCTAAGTGGGAAGTCAAGAAACACCTGGAGTAATCGGCAAATTTGGCCTTGGAGTACAGAATGAAGCAGGGCAAAGGCTAATAGAGTTCTGCCAAGAGAACGCACTGGTCATGGCAAACACCCTCTTCCAAAAACACAAGAGAAGACTCTACACATGAACATCACCAGATGGCCAATACAGAAATTATATTGTTTGCACCCAAAGATGGAGAAGCTCTATACAGTCAGCAAAAACAAGACTAGGAGCTGACGGTGGCTCAGATCACGAACTCCTTATTACCAAATTCAGACTGAAATAGAAGAAAGTGGAGAAAACCACTAGACCATTCAAGTATGACTTAAATCAAATCCCTTATGACTATAAAGTGGAAGTCAGAAATAGATTTAAGGGACTAGATCTGATAGACAGAGTGCCTGATGAACTATGGATGGAGATTCGTGACATAGTACAGGAGACAGGAATCAAGACCATCCCCAAGAAAAAGAAATGCAAAAAAGCAAAATGGCTGTCTGAGGAGGCCTTACCAATAGCTGTGAAAAGAAGCGAAGGGAAAAGCAAAGGAGAAAAGGAAAGATATACCCATTTGAATGCAGAGTTCCAAATAATAGCAAGGAGAGATAAGAAAGCCTTCCTCAGTGATCAGTGCAAAGAAATAGAAGGAAACAATAGAATGGGAAAGACTAGAGATCTCATCAAGAAAATTAGAGATACCAAGGAAACATTTCATGCAAAGATGGGCTCCATAAAGGACACAAACAGTAGAGACCTAGCAGAAAAAGATGATAGTAAGGCAAGGTGGCAAGAATACACAGAAGAACTTTACAAAAAAGAACTTCACGACCCAGATAATCACAATGATGTGATCACTCACCTAGAGCCAGACATCCTGGAATGGGAAGTCAAGTGGACCTTAGGAAGCATCACTACAAACAAAACTACTGGAGGTGATGGAATTCTAGTTGAGCTATTTCTAATCCTACAAGATGATGCTGTGAAAGTGCTGCACTCAATATGCCAGCACATTTGGAAAACTCAGCAGTGGCCACAGGACTGGAAAAGGTCAGTTTTCATTCCAATCCCAAAGAAAGGCAATGCTGAAGAATGCTCAAACTACTGCACAGTTGCACTCATCTCACACGCTAGTAAAGTAATGCTCAAAATTCTACAAGCCAGGCTTCAGCAATACATGAACCGTCAACTTCCAGATATTCAAGCTGGTTTCAGAAATGGTGCAGGAATCAGAGATCAAATTGCCAACAACCGCTGGATGATTGAAAAAGCGAGAGTTCTAGAAAAACATCTATTTCTGCTTTATTGACTATGCCAAAGCCTTTGACTGTGTGGATCACAATAAACTGTGGAAAATTCTGAAAGAGATGGGAATACCAGAGCACCTGACCTGCCTCTTGAGAAACCTGTATGCAGGTCAGGAAGCAACAGTTAGAACTGGACATGGAACAACAGATTGGTTCCAAATAGGAAAAGGAGTACATCAAGGCTGTATATTGTCACCCTGCTTATTTAACTTATATGCAGAGTACATCATGAGAAACGCTGGGCTGGAAGAAGCACAAGCTGGAATCAAGATTGCCCAGAGAAATATCAATAACCTCAGATATGCAGATGACACCACCTTATGGCAGAAAATGAAGAGGAACTAAAAAGCCTCTTGATGAAGGTGAAAGAGGAGAGTGAAAAAGTTGGCTTAAATCTCCACATTCAAAAAACAGGTCATGGCATCCAGTCTCATCATTTCATGGCAAATAGATGGGAAAACAGTGGAAACAATGTCAGACTTTATTTTGGGGGCCTCTAAAATCACTGCAGATGGTGACTGCAGCCATGAAATTAAAAGATTCTTACTCCTTGGAAGGAAAGTTATGACCAACCTAGACAACATATTAAAAAAGCAGAGATATTACTTTGTCAACAAAGGTCCATCTAGTCAGGGCTATGGTTTTTCCAATGGTCATGTATGGATGTGAGAGCTGGACTATAAAGAAAGCTGAATGCAGAAGAATTGATGCTTTTTAAGTGTGATGTTAGAGAAAACTCTTGAGAGTCCCTTAGACTGCAAGGAGATCAACCAGTCCATCCTAAAGGAGATCAGTCCTCAGTGTTCATTGGAAGGACTGATGTTGAAGCTGAAACTCCAATACTTTGGCCACCTGATGTGAAGAGCTGACTCATTTGCAAAGACCCTGATGCTGGGAAAGATTGAGGGCAGGAGCAGAAGGGGACGACAGAGGATGAGATGGTTGGATGGCATCACCGACTCAATGGATGGGACTCTGGGAATTGGTGATGGACAGGGAAGCCTGGTGTGGTGCGGTTCATGGGGTCACAAAGAGGTGGACACGACTGAGCAACTGAACTAAACTAAACTAATTTTGAAAGTAAAAACATAGAAAAGGATAAGCCAAGCAAAATGTAAAAAAAAAGATAAAAGAAACCTGACATGACTACCTGGAGTAACAGGCAAATTTGGCCTTGAAGTACAGCATAAACCAGGGCAAAGGCTAACAGAGTTTTGCCAAGAGAACACATGGGTCATAGCCAACAACCTCTTCCAACACAAGAGATGCCTCTATACATGGACATCATCAGGTGGTCAATACCGAAATCAAATTGATTATATTTTTGCAGCCAAAGAAGGAGAGGGTCTATACAGTCAGGAAAATAAGACCAGGAACTGACTAGCTCAGATCATGAACTGCTTATTGTCAAATTCAGACTTAAATTGAAGAAACTAGGGAAAACTACTAGACCATTCAGGTATGACCTAAATCAAATCACTTACGATTATACAGTGGAAATGATAAACAGATTCAAGGAATTAGATCTGATAGACAGAGTGCCTGAAGAACTATGGATGGAGATTCATGAAACCTTACAGGAGACAGGGATTAAGACCATCCTCAAGAAAAAGAAATGCAAAAAAGCAAAATGGTTGTCTGAGGAGGCCTGACAAATAGCTGAGAAAAGAAGAGAGTTAAAGGCAAAGGAGAAAAGGAAAGATATACCCATTAGAATGCAGAGTTCCAAAGAATAGCAAGGAGAGATAAGAAAGCCTTCCTCAGTGATCAATGCAGAGAAATAGAGGAAAACAATAGAATGGGAAAGGCTAGAGATCTCTTTAAGACAATTAGAGATGCCAAGAGAATATTTCATGCAAAGATGGGCACAATAAAGGACAGAAAAGGCATGAACCTAACAGAAGCAGAAGATACTAAAAAGAGGTGGCAAGAATACACAGAAGAACTATACAAAAAAGATCTTCATGACCCAGATAACCATGATGGTGTGATCACTCATGAGCCAGACATCCTGGTATGTGAAGTCAAGTAGGCCTTAGGAAGCATCACTACAAACAAAACTAGTGGAAGTGAGGGAATTCCAGTTGAGCTATTTCAAATCCTGAGAGATGATGCTGTGAAAGTGCTGCACTCAATATATATGCCAGCAAATTTCAAAAATGCCACAGTGGTCACAGGACTGAGAAAGGTCAATTTTCATTCCAATCCCAAAGAAGGGCAATGCCAAACAATATTCATGCTACTGCACAATTGCTCTCATCTCACACACTAGCAAAGTAATGCTGAAAATTCTCCAAGCCAGGCTTCAATAGTACATGAATTGCATACTTCCAGATCTTCAAACTGGTTTTAGAAAAGACAGAGGAACCAGAGATCATATTGCCAACATCTGCTTGATCATCGAAAAAGCAAGAGAGTTCCAAAAAACATCCTATTCTGCCGTATTGATTATGCCAAAGTCTTTGACTGTATAGATCACAACAAATTGTGGAAAATTCTTCAATAGATGAGGATAGACTACCTAACCTGCCTCCTCAGACATCTATATGCAGGTCAAGAAGCAACAGTTAGAGCAGGATATGGAACAACAGACTGGTTCCAAACTGGGAAAGGAGTACTTCAAGGCTATATATTATCACCCTGCTTATTTAACTTATATGCAGAGTACACAATGTGAAATGCTAGGCTGGATGAAGCACAAGCTGGGATTAAGATTGCTAGGAGAAATATCAATAACCTCAGATATGCAGATGATACCACACTTATGGCAGAAAGTGTAGAGGAACTTAAGAGCCTCTTGATGAAAGTGAAAGAGGAGAGTGAAAAAGCAGGCTTAAAACTCATTCAAAAAACTGAGATCATGGCATCTCGTCCTATCACTTCATGGCAAATAGATGGGGAAACAATGAAAACAGTGAGAGACTTTATTTTCTTGGGTGCCAAAATCACTGCAGATGGTAACTGCAGCCATGAAATTAAAAGACACTTGGTCCTTGGAAGAAAAACTATGACCTAGACAGAAAAACCAACATAGACAGCATACTAAAATCAGACATTACTTTGCTGACAAAGGTCCGTCTTGTCAAAGCTATTTTTTTTTCCAGTAGTCATGTATGGATATGAGAGTTGGACTAAAGAAAGCTTAGCACCGAAGAATTGATACTTTTGAACTGTGGCATTGGAGAAGACTCTTGAGAGTCTTTTGGACTGCAAGAGATCCAACCAGTCCATCCTAAAGGAAATCAGTCCTGAATATTCATTGGAAGGACTGATGCTGAAGTTGAAACTCCAATACTTTGGCCACCTGATGCAAAGAACTGACTCATTGGAAAAGACCGTGGTGCTGGGAAAGATTGAAGGCTGGAAGAGAAGGGGACCACAGAGGATGAGATGGTTGGATGGCATCACCAACTCAACGGACATGAGCTTGAGTAAGCTCCAGGAGTTGGTGATGGACAGGGAATCCTCCTGTGCTGCAGTCCATGAGGTCACAGAGTGGGACATGACTGAGCGCCTAAACTGAACTGACATAACTATCTGTTGTTGTCCAAACAAAGTTGATTACAAGTCAACTAAAGAGCATTACCAAAAATAACAAGGGAACTTTTCTAGTGATTAAACAGTTAATCGTGAAGATACAGAGATTGATTATATACAGACATAAATAAAAGACTTTCAAAATACATGAGACAAAAACTGAGGAAAAGAAAAGAAGGAATAGAAAATTCATGAACATAGTTGGAGGTTTTGGTCATACTTTGGTAGAAAAAAAATGCAAAACAAATAAGGACGTAAAAAATTTAAACAGTACTACAACCAATTAGACCCAGTTAATATTTTAGTACACTAAAATCAACATCTGCAAAATACATTTTCAAGTATACATCTAATTTTCATGAAAACAGAACAAATGCTAAGCTGTGAAACATGTCTCTTTATAATCAAAACATTGATATTATACAGATAACATTATTTGATCACAAGAGTTAATTGAAAAAGACAAATATTAGCAAGATATTATTTAAATCCAAAAATATTTTAAAACAGCATAGTAGTCTTCTGACAATCTATGGATAAAAGAATTCCTTTAGATAATTAGAAAATTATCAGTTGAAGAAAAAAACAGATATCATATCAATAGTTGTAGGCTTTAGAAAAGGATTTATAGATAAATTCATAATTTTAAATGCTTTTATTAGAAAATAGAATAGTTTACAAATAAGGTTAAGTAGAGAGGAGGAAAAAAAGATAAACAACAGATTAATAAAATATTTTCAAAAGAGAAAATTAACAATGCAAAAAGTTGGTTCTTTGACAAAATTAATACAATTTTATCCCCTAGCAAGACTGATCGAGAATAGCAAAGACAATATCAAATAATTGGAAGAATGTGGAACAATTCCAATTATCTGTTAGTGGGACAGTAAACATCAGAAAACTGGTAATTATATCTACCTTAAATTAAACTTCATGATTTATGACCCAGATAGTCCACTCATAGCTGTAAGACATGACCCAGAATATTCATACCAGGACCATGTATATGAGCTAAGAATAAAAGATTACCCAAACATTTATGGTTATCAATAGCAGAATGGATAAACTGTGATATATTTATACAACAGAATATTATACAGCAATGAGAATTTATAAACCACTACTGTAAACAATGCCATGGAGGAACCTCAAAAGCATCTATTCAGTTCAGTCGCTCAGTCATGTCTGACACTTTGCAAGCCCTTGGACTGCAGCATACCAGGCTTCCCTGTCCATCAGCAACTCTCGGAGCTTCCTCCAAACTCATGTCCATCAAGTTGGTGATGCCATTCAACCATCTCATCCTCTGTCGGCCCCTTCTCCCCACACCTTCAATCTTTTCCAGCATTAGGGTCTTTTCACATGAGTCAGGTCTTCGCAGAAGGTGGCCAAAGTATTGGAGTTTCAACTTCAGCATCAGTCCTTCCAATGAATATTCAGGACTGATCTCCTTTAGGATGAACTGGTTGGATCTCCTTGCAGTCCAAGAGACTCTCAAGAGTCTTCTGCAACACTACAGTTCAAAATTAATTCAATTGCTACAATTCAATTCTTCAGCGCTCAGCTTTCTTTATAGTCCAACTCTCACATCCATACATGACTACTGGAAAAACCATAGCCTTGACTAGACGGACCTTTGTTGGCCAAGTAATGTCTCTGCTTTTTAATATGCTGTCTAGGTCTGTCATAGCTTTTTTTCCATGATATTAAACAAAAGGAAACAATGACTACATTTACAGAAACTTATAAAAAAGCCAAAACTAATGGCATTAAAAGAGATATTATTGGTGACCCTTTTTCCTGTGGTAGTGACTGAAAAAGTGGATGAGAATGAGTTCCTCATTGCTGATATGCTTCTGTTTCTTGATCAATGTGCTAATGCATGAATATGTTCTTTTTATGAAAATTCATAGATTTGGTACTTTGATTTGTATACTTTTCGCTATGACATATATTGAATAAAGGTTTCCTAAAAAATTGACCAGAGTCTGCTATGATGCAAAAAACAAATTTATGATACATGTATAAAACAATAAAACAATGCAATAGGACAAATTCTACTGTGGCTTGTTGCCTTCAATGTCATTACTTCATAATTATAACATAAATAATGCACAGTTACAAAATTAATCCCTTACATTAATGGTAAATGAGTCTTTTTGTGTTCTGAACATTCATTTTTCAAAAGAAACAATGCTAATTTCAACAATCCTGCTTTTATTTAGAGCAGATCTTCCTAATCAGATCTAGCAGTAAGACTTCTTTGATTTGAAACTCTCAAACTGTCTTCCATTAATGCACCCCAGAGTTCATTGCAGAAACTGTTTATAATAGCTAAAACATGTAAACAACCTAAATGTCCATTGACAGAGGAATGGATAAAGAAGATGGGGTGTATAGATATACAATGGAATATTACTTAGCCATTAAAAATGAAATAAGTAATTTGCAGCAACATGGATGGACCTAGAAAGTATCATACTGAGTGAAGTGTGACAGATATAAGGGATCATATGACATCCTTTATATCTGGGATCTAAGAAGAAATGATACAAATGAGCATACAAAAAAGAAACTCACAGACTTAGAAAACAAACTCATGATTGCCAAGGGGAAGGAATAGTTAAGGACTTTGGGAAGGTCATGCACACACTGCTATATTTAAAATGGATAAACAACAAAAACCTATTGTAGAGTACATGGAACTCTTCTCAATGTTATGTTCCAGCCTGAATGGGAGGGGTATTTGGGGCAGAATGGATACATGTATAGGTATGGCTGAGTCCATTCACTATTCACCTGAGACTATCACAACATTGTTAATTGGCTGTACCCTAATACAAAATGTTTTTGGTGTTAAATTAAAAAAAATCTTTTTAAGGTAAAAAAAAAGATTTTTTTTCAAATTTAATTTTTACTTTCTCTTTCTCTTTCTGCAGTGCTTTCCAACAGAAGTATGTGTGACAATGAAATGTACACATAATATTGCTACTGATCACTTATGGCAGTTAAAATGTGACTAAAGCTACTAGTTACTAATTTTCTAAATTTCATTAAATGTTAACTAATTTAAATTGAAATACTCACCTGTGGTTATTGGATATCATACTGGTCAGTTTAGATCTAGAGCTTCTATATTAAAAGATAATAGAGAGTCTAAAGTTGGGTCTTAACATTGTCTTTTCTTTCTCGGTGTTTTATTACATGTGTCAAAAACAAAATAAAACAAAAAACACATCTTTCTTGAACTGGTGCTTAGAATTCCTAACTCAGTTTTAAAAAAAACTTTACAGCAAGTCACTGACATTACTTTACTGTTATCATCTTGGAGTGTTCATTATTATTGATGAATTGCTATTACAGTATTTCTTGAAACTCTGGTTTCTGAATGTTCCTCACTTATAGCAGCTTCTGTAGAAAATGATCTACAGATTATTTTGTCTTTTACATGAATATTCTGGAAATACTAAATGGAAATTTTGATAAGGGAATCCTGAAATCTGCATTTTTAATAATCTTTCCAGTGATTCTTATGCAAAAAGTATTTACAAGTCTGTAATTTACAGCTTTCACTATTTTAAGTTATGCCTGTTTTAGCACCTGTGATGTCATCCACATAATGTATAAGTGGGAACAGTGTCTTTCACGAAAGTCAGAAAATGAACATACAGCAAAAAGTTCTTTCACTAAACATGTGGTTTAACCATAAACAAGGGTATGGCTTTATCTTTTTTGTTTTTGCTATTTTTTACCAACTTTTGCTATTTTTACAGAAACTCAAAGCTCCCCAAATGTATACAGTGGGGCTTCTCTGGACTTCAAAATATCTGCCTCTATATAAAATCCATGGGTTAAATAATATGGGTGAGAAATTTAGAAAGCAGGAGTCTCAGCCATATTCCTTTAACATTTTTGAATAAATGTTGAAGAACTACAGTCCCTTAGTTCAGTGGTTCTTAAACCTTAAGTGAGTGTTGGGATCACCTGCGGAACTTAGTGAAAGTGCAAAGATCCAGCCTCCAACCTATTTCAATGAGCCTGAGTCTCTGTGTTCTTTATTAACTCTAAGGTGACTCTGATACACACTAATGCTAGAGAATCTCTTTTCTCGCTAACAGACTCAAGAGGGAAACTAGTTCTTTTGAGCATATTTATTTAAGTTATAGCTTTTGTTTCCTCTTATCACTACCACTATCATTAGTGCAGTTCTCCTTAGACATTATCATCTTTATCACAGTTCTCCACATTGTCATTTAAAAATGAAAAATGACTTTTAAAAATGCTGCTTTCCCTCCATATGGGTGACATTAATTTTATTATGAGATAGCCAATAATATATATAGTCCTGGGTTGCCATTTCCTTCTCCAATGCATGAAAGTGAAAAGTGAAAGTGAAGTCGCTCAGCCAAGTCCGACTCTTAGCCACCCCATGGACTGCAGCTTACCAGGCTCCTCCGTCCGTGGGATTTTCCAGGCAAAAATACTGGACTGGGGTCCCATTGCCTTCTCCGTTAAATATCTTAATTGCATTAAATCCAATTTTATCTTTGAAAGCATGTCCTTCGTATTCCTGTTGGAATGGTGTAGGTTTTTTTACTCTCCGCCCACACAATCTTTCTCTCTTTATCAATCTATAAACAAGAGGGATTGTCCTTTACTTTACTCTCACCAACTTGTAAAGAAAGCTGACTTTTCCACTCAGATTAATGGCTAAAGGGAAAATATATATATATGTATGTATGTATATGTGTGTATATATTTGTATGTATATAGCACCTCACTCATTCAATTCTCATTATGAATATGTTTTATCTGCTGTAACTTCCCCTTCATTCTTGTTTGACTTTCTCATATATTAAATAAACTAAGTTCATAAAACATTTCAACTCCTAGCTCCAATTAGTACTGTGGTTCTTCTGAGCCCCAACTTGTGATGATTTATTTGTGAAGCTGAAATTTCCAGAGCATAATGTGCCACTGTTAATTCTCATTCTCATTTCCTGTTGTTTTCTGAAACTTACCATTTCTGATTAGCAAAAAAAAAATAACTAGCAGAATATAAAAACCATCCAAATAAAAATGCTAAAAAAAAAAGACAAATAATTCAAAAAAAGGATGGGCAAAGAACACCACAGGCTATTGCAAAAAAAAGAAATACAAAACCAGATGCTGAACTTCATTAGAAATTGACAGAAAATTAATACAGGGTATTATTGCTTTTAGACTGGCAAAATTGAGAAAATATAAGATTTAATTTTGGCAAGTATATTAAAAAATGGATATTTTCATCCATTTCTTATGTGAAGGTAGACTGATAAAGCAGCTTATAGATGTTTTTCCTAGAGAAATAATCAGGTATATGAGCAAACATGACTTAGGCATTTTATAATTAATCAAAAAAAATGGAAACACTGTATACAAGGAAGTGGTTAATGAAACCATGGGGCATCAATATTATGGACTGCTATGCAGAAGTTCTTTTCTATAGGCAAAACAATTGTGTAAGACACAACACACAGGTTATTAATTTTAAAAAAACAGCAAAGAGAAAGATACTAAATAATACATAATGTACAGTTTTATTTATAACAACAAAGAATGTGTATATGTGTGTATACAAATAATGAAAACATACCTTCTCATGTTTATAGCATACATCAGTTCAGTTCAATTCAGTCGCTCAGTTGTGTCCGACTCTGCGACCCCATGAATCGCAGCACACCAGGACTCCTTGTCCATCACCAACTCCCGGAGTTCACTCAGATTCACGTCCATCGAGTCAAGGATGCCATCCAGCCATCTCATCCTCTGTTGTCCCCTTCTCCTCCTGCCCCCAATCTCTCCCAGCATCAGAGTCTTTTCCAGTGAGTCAACTCTTCACATGAGGTGGCCAAAGTACTGGAGTTTCAGCTTTAGCATCATTCCTTCCAAAGAAATCCCAGGGCTGATCTCCTTCAGAATGGACTGGTTGGATCTCCTTGCAGTCCAAGGGACTCTCAAGAGTCTTCTCCAGCACCACAGTTCAAAAGCATCAATTCTTCAGCTCTCAGTTTTCTTCACAGTCCAACTCTCACATCCATACATGACCACAGGAAAAACCATAGCCTTGACTAGACAGACCTTAGTTGGCAAAGTAATGTCTCTGCTTTTGAATATGCTATCTAGGTTGGTCATAACTTTTCTTCCAAAGAGTAAGCGTCCTTTAATTTCATGGCTGCAGTCACCATCTGCAGTGATTTTGGAGCCCAAAAAAATAAAGTCTGACAGTGTTTCCACTGTTTCCCCATCTATTTCCCATGAAGTGATGGGACCAGATGCCATGATCTTCGTTTTCTGAATGTTGAGCTTTAAGCCAACTTTTTCACTCTCCTCTTTCACTTTCATCAAGAAGCTTTTTAGTTCCTCTTTGCTTTCTGCCATAAGGGTGGTATCATCTGCATGTCTGAGGTTATTGATATTTCTCTCGATGATCTTGATTCCAGCTTGTGTTTCTTCCAGTCCAGCGTTTCTCATGATGTATTCTGCATAGAAGTTAAATAAGCAGGGTGACAATATACAGCCTTGATGTACTCCTTTTCCTATTTGGAACCAGTCTGTTGTTTCATGTCCGCTTCTAACTGTTGCTTCCTGACCTGCATACAGATATTCACATATATGCAAATGCATATTAAAATGACCTGCAATGGCATACCAAATTAGCATCAAGGATTCTCTCAGGTAGAAGAGTGTGATGGAATAGAGTACAAGTGAGTCTTTTCCCTTTACAGTATAGTGTGCATTTATAATGAAAATATATTTTGTCTTTTGCTAATGCAATTAAAAATAATGGCTAGAAGCGAGGCCATACTAATCAGATTGTTTTAGGAACTGGTTCCTGAGGGGCCTAGATACAGTTGCCCAATGGCTGATAAAGACACTGAATCAGGCTATAAGGAATAAATGAGGATTCTGATGTCTGTCTTTTCTCAGGTGGTCTAAACATGCTTTTCTCAATCTGGTTTCATTCTATATAGTTTATATTTCTCTCAGATTTTAGCCGTAAGTAAACTGTCAACCTTGGGACTGGGAAAATTGGTCTCTTTTCTCTTACACATTCTAATGGGAAGCTGAGGAAGCTGGCATCAAGAGCTGCAAGCCAGATATTACATTAAATCACAAGCTGAATAAAATATTTATAAGCTACATTTGAATTTGTTAAAATATCCCCCTTAGGAATTCATCCCTTTGATACTAGTCAAGTACAGAAATATTAAACAAGACCCAAATTACTGTATACCAAAAATCAGTATGAAGCCTGTTATAAGTCAAAACTGGTGGTGAAGTGGGGAGAAGGCAGGCTTGTGGGGAAAAGTTTGGCAGTGCATCCTCCAGAGCAGTGCCTGAACACTGCCACAAAGACAGAGAGCAACCCAAGCCTAGGACAACTCACCAATAGGCAAGTGGACTTCTTCAAAGAAAAATTTATCAGAAAAGATATACAGACTGAAGCTGCAAAGTCAGGAAGAACTCTGTAGAGTACCATAAAACCAATTTTTTTTTCCAGCTTTTAAATAAACTGTCCTTTATGTCTCAAAAAGAAAAAGTTTAGATTGTGTATAATCTTATTTTCTATTCTTATGGAGGATTAAAAAATAGAACTTCCAAATATGGAAACTTTTCACTGACCCTTAAATTTTATTGAGAATTATATCTGCTCTATATAAATTTTAATCTCCTTCATGGTCTCTGAAGGACCAGCTTGAAAACTAACCTCCAGATGTGCTGTGACTATGAAAGCTCTCAGATCAACATAATGACCAGCAAAGCTCTATTATTTTCTTTGTTCCATTACTTTGCACTCTGCTTAGCTTTTCTTTTTCTTGCAAATGTTGAACCACGTCCCTTAGCAATGGGCTCAGGTCCTTAAAGAGCTACAATGCATCATAAACTGGGAAACCTTCAGTTTGCATCAGATATTAGTAGTATCCAGTGGAATATCTCTGTGTGCATTTAAGACAGAGCAAGGAAATGCTTAATGTGAAGCGGTTTCATTATAACAAGCTGCTGAATTATTTACACCAATAAAAATTTATCTGCTGGCGTCCACTGAGAAAAAAAAATTATCCTCTTGGTATACAGAATCGTTGTCTGCAGTGAAATAAGGATGCACAGCACTGCCGTTCTACAAGCACCACAGGAACATTAAATTATTCTCCTTTCTCTCATTTTCTTTTTGTGTTTGGTAAAGGGAATTTAAGGAAATTAATGCCTAGTTTGGACTGAAAGTAATGACCACAAAGCAGTATCCTTATTTCTGAAAGATTTTGCAGATTACATGGTTTTAAAAAATAGTTAAAACTCCCAAGCCTCATAGTTAATACCTATACACAGGTTGAAATAACTATGGCAGTATACGGGACTGCTAACCATGAGGGGAAAAAAAAACCACATATTTTCCTTATATGTAACAAACAGGAAGGAAAAAAAAGAGAAAAAAAAGAGAGAGAGAGAAAATTTAGATTGTTATTAAGATGAGTTGGACTGTGAAGAAGGCTGAGCACTGAAGAATTGATGCTTTTGAACTGTGATGTTGAAGAAGACTCTTGAGAGTCCCTTGGACTGCAAGGAGATCCAACCAGTCCATCCTAAAGGAGATCAGTCTTGGGTGTTCTTTGGAAGGAATGATACTAAAGCTGAAACTCCAGTACTTTGGCCACCTCATGCAAAGAGTTGACTCATTGGAAAAGACTCTAATGCTGGGAGGGATTGGGGGCAGGAGAAGAAGGGGACGACCGCGGATGAGATGGCTGGATGGCATCACTGACTCGATGGACGTGAGTCTGAGTGAACTCCGGGAGATGGTGATGAACAGGGAGGCCTGGCGTGCTGTGATTCATGGGGTCGCAAAGAGTTGGACATGACTGAGCGACTGAACTGAACTGAACTGAACTGAAGACGAGAATAAATTCTTATAGTGTTGGAGTTTTAAAAGTGAGAAATTTTTATTTCATTTTAGTTGTATTGATGTCTTTCTTTAGACTCATGGAAAATTATCTACAGAAATATTAGTAAGGAACAGGCCAGGTAAGGAATATTCTCTGTCAAGAAACTTCAAACCCTCACTACCAAAGCCATGGGACTCTGGACCAAGATGGCGACATAGGAGGCTCCTGAATTTTCTCCTCCCATAGAGACAGAGTTACAGCTATACATAGAGCAATTTCCTCTGAAAGAAATCCAAAAACTAGCTGAGTAAGTCCTACACAGAAATAAAATGAGAAAGTATCCACATGAAAATGGGTAGAGAAGGCAATATACACACTCTCTATAAGCCCCACCCCTAGCACAGCACCATAGAATCAGAAGGGAACCTCCAACTCCCAGCTTTACCTGAGAAGTAAATGGTTTGGACCATACATCTAGTGCTCCAGTTTTTAAGGCTATGAGCCCTCAAAACACCTAAATCTGAAAGCCACTGGGCCTTGTATTCATGGTTCCACAGGACCACTCGCATACCTGGTTTATTGCACTTCACTTCATTGTGCTTCACAAATAATACAGTTTCTATAAATTGAAGATTCATGGCGATCTTGCATTATCAAATAATGGTTGGCATATTTTAGCAATAAAATATTTTTACATTGTTGTTTTAGACAATGTTATTGCTCTTCATAGACTATAGTGTAAACATAGCTTTTATATGCACTGAGAAATAAAAAGATTGTGTTACTTGCTTTATTGTGATACTCACTTAATTTCTGTGTTCTGGAACTGAACTTGCAGTATATCTGAGATTCAACTATATAGTAAACAAAGAAATAGTTGTAAATAGGGATATGTACACTTATCAAGGTTATCCACGCAGGGCTCAGCACAGATAAAGCAAACAAAAACACTCATCTCCAGAGGGGGTTTGATGAGTACTTTACAAAGTGTAGTCTACCAGCCCAGATTCTAGTTTGCATGCCATCTATGTGCTGACTGCCATGCTCCACAGAATCCAAAAGAGTTGATGGGTTCTTTCTCTGCCTTTCTCTGGCTTACTCCAACAATAAAGACAGGTTGCCAGTATCTCCTTTGTAGGGTTTTGCCCACACATCTTAAATCCCAGCATTTATGACTGTCACTCCAGATATGGGACCCAAAGTCACCTAGCTCTGACAGGCAACAGGGGGATCATTCCAAGTTGCTCCAGATTATGGAAAATAAAGAAGCAGTTTTTAAATGGGCATTGGAGCACCACCCCAGGCTATACATATGGTCCAGTACAAAGAAAAATCTGAACAGAACAATTACTAATAAGATTTTGAATCAGCTATCAAAAACCAACCCCCCCAACAAAGCAAAGTCCAGGACATGGGAAGATTTCATGGATGACATTTACCAAACATTTAAAGAATTAAAAGACTACTTAAACTCCTTCAAAAAGTAGAAGAGGAGGGAACACTTCCAAAGTCATTTTACAAGGACAGCATTATCTTGTTATCAAAGCCTGATAAGGACACTACAAGAAAAGAAAGTTATAGGCCAATATTGCTTATGACCATTTATGAAAATTTCTCAACAAAATACTAGCAAATCAAATTCAGCAGGACACTAAAAGTGTCATACATAATGATCAAGTGGCATTTATTCCTGGGATTCAAAGATGGCTTAACAAATGCAATTCAATACAAGCGATATAACACATTAACATGGAAACAACCTAGATGTCCATCAGCAGATGAATGGATAAAAAAGCCGTGGTACGTATACACAATGGAGTATTACTCAGCCATTAAAAAGAATACATTTGAATCAGTTCTAATGAGATGGATGAAACTGGAGCCGATTATACAGAGTGAAGTAAGCCAGAAAGAAAAACACCAATACAGTATACTGACACATATATATGGAATTTAGAAAGATGGTAATGATGACCCTGTATGTGAGACAGCAAAAGAGGCACAGATGTATAGAATGGACTTTTGGACTCTGAGGGAGAAGGAGAGGGTGGGATGATTTGGGAGAATGGCATTGAAACATATATACTATCATGTAAGAAACGAAGTGCCAGTCTATGTTCGATACAGGATACAGGATGCTTGGGGCTGGTGCATGGGGATGATCCAGAGAGATGATATAGGGTGGGAGGTGGGAGGGGGATTTAGGATTGGGAGCTTGTATACACCCATGGTGGATTCATGTCAATGTACGGCAAAACCAATACAGTATTGTAAAGTAAAATAAAGTAAAAATAAAATTTTAAAAAAATTAATGATAAAAATCATATGATCATCTCAACAGGTGCAGAAAAAGCATCTGACAAAATTAAACACCCTTTCATAATTGAAAATCAAAAAAAAACTCTCAACAAACTATGAACAGAAGAAATTATTTCAATAATGCCATGTATGACAAAGCCATAGCAAATATCACACTCAATGGTGAAAAGATGGAAAGAGAAATTAAGAAGAGAGTTTCATTTATAATAGCATCAAAACCAAAATATCTAGGAAAAATTTAATCTAGAAAGTAAAAGATCTATACGTTATAAACTACAAAACATTGATGAAAGTGGGGAAGTCACAAAAAAGAAGAGATATTCCATGTTGATATATTCAGTTCAGTTCATTTCAGTCATTCAGTCGTGTCCAACTCTTTGCAACCATATGGACTGCAGCATGCCAGGCTTCCCAGTCCTTCATTATCTCCTAGAGTTTCCTCAAACTCATGTCCATAGAGTCAGTGATACCATCCAACCATCTCACCCTCTGTCATCCCCTTCTCCTCCTGCCTTCAATCTTTCACAGTATCAGGGTCATTAGAAGAATTAACATTGTTGAAATGTCCATACTACCCCCAAAAAGTCTACAAATTCAACACAATATCTATGAGAATTCAATTCCAATTGCATTTTTCATAGAAATAATAAAAAAAACTTACTATATGTTTGGAACCAAAAAAAGACTCCAAATAGCCAAAGCAATTTTGAGTTAGAAAAGTGAAATGGAAGGTATCACACTTAATTTCAAACTATTTTACAAAGCTAGAGTAATCAAAATGGCATATTTGCATAAAAGTAAACACATAGATGAATGGAATAAAAATAAACCCATGCATATCTATGGGGAGAAGGGCATGGCGATCCACTCCAGTGTTCTTGCCTGGAGAATCCCGTGGACAGAGGAGCCTGGTGTGCTGCTGTCCATGGGGTCACACAGAGTTGGCCACGACTGAAGCGACTTTGCATGCATGCATGCATTGGAGAAGGAAATGGCAACCCACTCCAGTATTCTTGCCTGGAGAATCCCAGGGACAGAGGAGCCTGGTGGGCTGCCATCTATGGGGTCACACAGAATCGAACACGACTGAAGTACCTTAGCAACAGCAGCAGCATATCTATGGTCAATTAATTTACAACAAGAATAAAAATGGGGAAAGTATAATTTCCTCAATAAATGGTGTTGCAAAAACTGCATATTGACATTCAAAAAATGAAATTAGATCCCTATTTAGACCATGTACAAAAATAACTCAAAATGTATTACTTAAGTATATGATCCAAAATCATAAAAATTTTAGAAGAAACATAGGGAAGAAGCTCCTTAACATTGGAGCTGGTGATGATTTCTTGGATTTGGCAACAAAAGTGAGAATAAACAAGTGGGAATATATCAAACTAAAAAGCTCTTGTCCATCAGAAGAAACCATCAACATAATAAAAAGGCATCCTATGGAATGGGATAAAACATTTGCAAGCCACAATCAAAAATATACAAGAAACACACAATTCAATAGCAAAGAAATAAATAACCCAAATGAAAAATGCAAAGGACCCAAATAGACAGTTTTCCAAACAAGACATACAAATGGCCAAAAGGTATATGAAAAGGTGCCCAAAGTCACTAATCATCAGGGAAATACAAATCAAAACTACAAAGAGATATTACTGATCACCTGTTAGAGTGGCTATCATCAATCAAACGAGATAACAAATGCTGATGAGGATGTGGAGAAGAGGAAATTTTTTAATCCTGTTTATGGGAATATAAAATAGTAAAGCCACTACGGAAAACCATATGGAGGTTACTCAAGAAATTAAAAGTACAACCATAATATGATATAGCATTCCCACCTTTGTGTTTATTTTCAAAAGAAACAAAACCACTATTTCAAAGAGACATACTCTTATATTCATTGCAGCATCATTCACAACAGCCAAGGTACAGAAATAAACTCAGAGTCTGTGATAAGTGAATGGATAAAGAAAATATGATATGTGTGTGTGTATATATATATATATATATATATGGTATATATGGAAAATATGGTGTGTATATATATATATATGTATATTTACATGTATACACACACTATGGAGTATTATTCAGCTTAAAAAAGGAAGGAAATCCTGTCATTTGTGACAAGATGGATAAAACTGTAGGGTATTATGCTACGAGAAAAAAGCCAGACATGGAAAGACAGTATAAAGACTCACTTATATGTGAAATCTTTTTTTAAAAATATAAACATAAACACATAGCATAAGAATGGTAGCTACCACAGTCTACAGGGTGAAAAAAATAGGGAGAAGCTAGTAAAAGTGTACAAACTTCACATTATAAGATAAGATCTAAGGATCTAATATATAACATGGCTACTACAGTTGATAATACTGTGATGGATGTCTTAATTAACTTGATGTTTGGGAGTCTGTCAAAATGTATACATAAATATATCAAAATCATCACATTGTACACTTTAAACACATTACAATTTTGTCAATTACATCTCAATAAAGTTGTAAAAATATGTTTATGAGAAAAACAGCTGTCCATTTTTAGCAACTGCTTTAGTCTCTTTCTGATTTATAGACAATGATGAGATGCTAAGTGTTTTAATAAGTTTATTCCTAGAAATTGAGAGTTCTTACTTAAGATCTGAGAGAGATCAAAAAAATTGTATATGCTCTTGTGAGTATATGATAGTAGGTATATTTTTCTAAAAAATAAGCCATTATCAAAGTAGAGTATTGTTAGAACAATGGTTTTCAACTGGGGATGCTTTAAACCCTCAAAAGACATTTGGAAATTTCTGGAGAAATTTTTGGTTATCATAACTTTGGATGGAAACTTTCCAGTGCCTAGAGATGTGGCTCAACCTACAATGCATGGGAAGCCCTGCATAAAAATGAATTGTCCAGTCCAAAGATAAATAGTGCCAACAGGGAGAGATCCTCTGGACTTAGAATATTATTATCTTTAACACTTAGACCTAAACCTAAAATTTACTCTATTTATTTAAGAAATTCAAAAATATAAACCTTAGAACATTAAATTCATGAACAGCAAGATTTCCTGTCACTTTTTGACCTATGAAAAGAACAATTCCCTATGGCTCAAATTAATACTTGCTCAAAACTCTGATACTGAATATTCTTTTAAAATTTTCTTCTGGACATTTTTCATTTGTAACAAGAAGAAATATGTAATTCTTGAAGTCAGTGTAAAATGTGTTAGGGATTAAGAGAATAAGCTATAGACTGGGAAAAATTTAACAGAAGGATATATAATATTTGATAAAGTATCATTAACCAAAATATGTAAAAATCTCAAAACTCACAACAAAAAGACTTGATTTAACAAAGGCAAAATATCTGATCATATAGCTCACCAAAGAATATATGCAGTTGGCAAGTAAGTCTATGAAAAAAATGTTTAGTGTCACACACAGGTCACTGTGCTGTGCTTACTCTCTCAGTCATGTCTGACTCTTTGCAACCCATGAACTGTAGCCCACCAGCCTCCTCTGTCCATGGGGATTCTCCAGGCAGGAATACTGGAGTGGGTTGCCATGCCCTTCTCTAGTGGATCTTCCCCACCCAGGGATCAAACCCAGGTCTCCTGCATTGCAGGCAGATTCTTTACCATTTGAGCCACCAGGGAAGCCCAAGAATACTGGAGTGGGTAGCTTATTCCTTCTCCAGGGGATCTTCCCAACCCAGGAATCGAACTGGGGTCTCCCACATTGCAGGTAGATTTTTTTACCAGCTGAGCTACCAGGGAAGTCTGGTAATTAGGGTAATTACCAGACTGGTAATTAGGGTACCACAATTTTTTTCCTCAATGAGCTACCATTACATACTTCTTAGAATGCTGAAAAAGTCTAGAATGGTGATAACACCAAATGTTGACGAGAATGTGGGACAATAGAAATTCTCGTTCATTCCTGATAGGAATGCAAAATTGTACAGACACATTGGAAGACAGTTCGACTGTTTCTCAGAAAATTAAACATAGTCTTACCATGCAATCCTGCATTTGCCCTCCTTGGTATTTACCAAAATGAGCTGAAACTCATAAATATGTCCACACAAAAACTGGAACATAGATGTTTATGACAACTTTATTTACAACTACCAAAATTTGGAAGCAACCAAGGTGTCCTTGAGTAGGGGAGTGGATAAATAAATGGTGGTACGGACAATGGAATATTGTTCTACACTAAAAAGAAATGAGCTATCAGTCCATGGAAACACATGGAGGAATGTTAAATGTACAGCATTAAGAGAAAGAACCCATTCTTAAAAAGAGAACTCATGGTGTAGTATTCCAATTATGTGACATTCTGAAAAAGGTAAACTATAGAAATGGTTAAAAAAAAAAGGGGTCAATTATTTCCAAGGGCCTAGTAGGGGAAGGAAGGATGAATAAATGCAACAGAGAGCATTTGGAGGACAGTGAAAATATTCTGTATAATATTATAATGAGGCACAAAATCTATAGAATATACACCACCAAGAATAAACACCATTATTTTACCCTAATTTAAAACTATGAACTTTGGGTGATCATGACACATATGCTCAGCTGAACTGAAACAGTATTGCTCTGGTATGGGATTTGGATAATGGGGGAGGCTATGTTTGTGTGGAGGTAAGGAATACATAGATATTCTCAGCTCAAATTTACTGAGAACCTAAGACTGCTCTAAAACTTAAGTTTACAAGAAAATGTAATTACTAACATCATAGATCAGGATAAGTAATTCCTTTTTCCCCTTTCCTTTTAGATAACTCTTCAGAAAATGATAACTTGCATTTGCCATGCATATGCATAAAGGCATTTTTAACTGAGTTAGAGTGTTTATTGGACAAACAACTCCTGATTTTAAAGTTCATATAGCTTCTACAAAAAAAATCTTTAGGTAGGAAGACACATGAATATTTCTTTGGCATTACAAAGTTTGCTAGAATTCTGATTCTTCCTCATTTAGACATGGTTGTCTCTTCAGAATGTCCCATCCACTTCTCCCAGTTGCCAAAGGTAGTGCTAGTAAACTGGCTCTTGGAGAGAGAAAGGGAATTCTTTATTTTAGAATTTTCCAGTTTTCTTAATATAAATACATCCACCATTGCCTATGCAATGAATTAGTGCTTCACAGTTGACTCACAATTTTTCTCTTCCTATTTTTATCTTACTTCACTCACGTCCTTCATTTTACCTGTCTTCTCTTTATGTCTCTATACTTAAGGTGAAAGTAAGTTGCTCAGTGTTTCTGAAACTGATTTTGAAAACTATAAGAAAATTCAAATATTTAGAACTCACTGGGACAGTTTTCAGGCTCCTCTTTACTTGGTCAAAGTGTTGGAATTTAAAGTATGTAACTGAAGAGTTATACACTTCTGGAGAAGAGCAGAGAAGTAGATCTAGAAGGAATTAAGAGGCTGAGCCAAAGCGGAAACAATGCCCAGTTGTGGATGTGTCTGGAGGTGAAAGTAAAGTCTGATGTTGTATAGAACAGTATTGCATAAGAATCTGGAATGTTAGCTCCATGGATCAAGGTAAATTAGAAGTGGTCAAACAGGAGATGGCAAGAGTGAACATCAACATTTTAGGAATCAGTGAACTAAAATAGACTGGAATGGGTGAACTTAATTCAGATGAACATTAAATCTACTACTGTGGGCAAGAATCCCTTAGAAGAATTGGAGTAGCCATCATAGTCAACAAAACAGTCTGAAATGCAGTAATTGGGTGCAATCTCAAAAATGACAGAATGAACTTGGTTCGTTTCCGAGGCAAACCATTCAGTGTTGCATTAATCCAAGTCTATGCCCCAACCACTAATGCTGAAGTTGAATGGTTCTATGAAAACCTACAAGATCATCTAGAACTAAAACAAAACAAACAAAAAAAAAAGATATCCTTTTCATCATAGGGGACTGGAACGCAAAAGTAGGAAATCAAGAGACACCTGTAGTAACAGGCAAATTTGGCCTTCGAGTACCAAATGAAGCAGAGCAAAGGCTAACAGAGTTTTGTCAAAAGAATCCACTGGTCATGGCAAACACTGTCTTTTCAACAACACAAGAGATGACTCTAAACATGAACATCACCAGATGGTCAGTACTGAAATCAGACTGATTATATTCTTCAAAGCCAGAGATGGAGAAGCTCTATATAATCAGCAAAGACAAGACCAGGAGCTGACTGTGGCTCAGATCATGAGCTTCTTATCACAAAATCCAGATAAGTTGAAAAAAGTAGAGAAAGCCACACAGGTATGACCTAAATCAAATCCCTTATGATATACAGTAGAAGTGACAAATAAGATTTAAAGGATTACATCTGATAGAGTGCCTGAAGAACTGTGGATGGAAGTTTGTAACATTGTACAGGAAATTATTTCAAACAAGTATTTGGATAACTGTAGCATTTATGAGGGTGGAGAAGGTTATACATGACAAACAACCAGAAACTGATGTTTACAATGAAGTAAGGCTGAAAAGGAGAGGATGCAGTATTCTAAGGAGCACAATAACAGAGCAGATAAGCACTTACCATTTTTCTCCTGCCATAATGCTTGGGAGGGGTGAAATTTCCATGTGGCTCATTCTGGAGTATATTTCAGGGACATCTAGCATTCTATTATATCCAAATAACAACATGAATAAACATGAATGATACTGTCAAATGACTACCTTTAATTTTCTCTAATTTGTAATAAAAATCAGTTGGAAATTCTAGAACATTATTAGAAAGCATGACATAACTCATAATAGGATGCTATCATCTTATTTGTTTTAAAACTGCTCTTTAAAGCACACATTATTATTATTCCTATACAATTGAGAAAGATAACAAAACACTGAGTGAATGTAGGCTATTTTTTACTCAAGGTCACATAGCTGATGAATGATAGAACATAAATTCATTCATTCATTCAGCAAAAATTTATTGAGTGTTGACATTACTGTTGATAAAAAGGTCTCCGTTCTGTTCAGTTTACATTCTATTGAAGGACAAAGATTATTAATTCATCATCACATCATAGCAATAAATGCAGTGGTACAAGTATGCAGAGAATACTCTTGGAGCACATAAACTGGTACCCTAAATAATACTGAGGACTGGAGAAGAAAGTAAAACACAAGCTGACATTTAAAGAACTACTAGAAGTCTGGTAGATAAATAATTTTGGGAAGGACATGCCAGAGGAAACAACACACCAAAAGGCAATGGAAAAATATGGTCAATATTTGAATAACTTCACTAATTTCAATGTGCTGAATGTATAAGAATGACTGGTGAGAAAAAAAGCTAGAGAGACAGAGGCCAATAATATATTGAATACATTACTTATCTTTTAGTTTTTTCTAGTACACCTGACCTGAAAAATATGTGCTTATTAGTACCTGCATCTTATTAAAGCAAAAATTAAAAATTGACAATGTGAGAGAAAGGATGAAATCTCAGACACTGCAGAGCTTCTGGTTCTTAGAAGACTCTCAGAAAAATAAATGTGGCCTATTGATGCATTACGAACAGGGATATGACACAAATACAAATTTAGAAAGTGAGTTTCAGATGCAGCATAAAAAGGACTGGGGGGAAGAAAGTAAAGAGATTGATCAGAAAATACTTGCAAAAATTCAAATGAGAAGTAAGAATAGTTTCGTTTTTTTTTTTTTCCAGGTTTGATGCATGAGATAGGGTGCTCAGAGCTGGTACACTGGGATGACCCAGAGGGATGGGATGGGGGTTCAGGATGGGGAACATATGTACACTTATAGCTGATTCATGTAAATGTATGGCAAAACCACTACAATATTGTAAAGTAATTAGCATCCAATGTGAAGAAAGCTGAGTGCCAAAGAACTGATGCTTTTGAACTGCGGTGTTGGCCTCATGCAAAGAGTTGACTCATTGGAAAAGACTCTGATGCTGGGAGGGATTGGGCGCAGGAGGAAAAGGGGACAACAAAGGATGAGATGGCTGGATGGTACCACCGACTCGATGGACATGAGTCTGAGTGAACTCCGGGAGATGGTGATGGACAGGGAGGCCTGGCGGGCTGCGATTCATGGGGTCGCAAAGAGTCGGACACGACTGAGTGACTGAACTGAACTGAACTGAAAATAAATAAATTAAGAATTTTTTTAAAAGAACAGTTTTAATTAAGGCTGTGATAATAGGAATAAAGCACAGCATTAGGATATTAAACTGTGCATATTAATATCTGATAGAATAGGTATTTATTAATATGAAGTAGGGTACAATAGCTCAATGTTTCTAGTTTATTATATGACATAGCTGTTAACATTTTGGGGTCACAGACTTTTTAAAGAATCTGATTAACCCCTGCCCTGCAATTAAAAGGGATTCATACTATTTCATGAGTTCCATGAATCTATCCAAAATACTAGACTATTACTTTGGATTAATCTATGAAGATATGAATACAGAAAGAAAAAATAATTTGGAGATAAAGAATGATATTTAGTCCATTTATTCTCAAAACATTAATGTGCTATAAAAGAGATATTAAGAACTTGAGGCATATTGGTCTGAAAGGCAGCAGATAACTCACTGGTAAAGATAGAGTTTTAAATATCTAAAGACAGAGTATACAATAGAGTAAACAATGAAAAAAACAAAAAAGGACAGGGGGGCTCAAGTCCTTGGACCATGATAAGTTAGGAAATGATCAATGAATAAAGGTACACATGGGAAGAAAAAGCAAAAGAAGATATCTGGACATCAAAGTTGGGAATTTCAAGAACCACTGCCAGACTTTGGAAATTAAACAATATTGTTGTGAAGTATCTAATTTTAACATTACTTACAGGTTTCTCCAAAATTTTGATCTAATAGAGATTTTAGTATTGTTTAATGCACTTACACTTAGACAGCAAGTGTATCAAACCAGTCAATCTTAAAGGAAATCAACCCTGAATATTCATTGGAAAGACTAATTCTGAAGCTGAAGCTCCAATACTTTGGTCACCTAATGCGAAGAGCTGACTCATTGCAGTCCATGGGGTCACAAACAAAGAGTTGGACACGACTGAGAGACTGAACAACAAAAGTGCATTTAAGTTACTTTACATGATGCTATGTTTATATGTTTATGTTTTCTAAAATTGTAAACTTGTATTTGATATGTGAATGTATGAAGGCATGTGTGTGTTTGTGTGTCTGTGTGTGTGTAGCCACTCAATCATAAAAGCACCCTAGTTTATAACTGACAATAATGAAGCTTGTGGTATAACTTGGATATGGCTCCAGCATGAAAAATCTTCCGACTTTATGACAAGAAAGAAGAATGAATGTAATTGGTTTAGAGTTTATCTAACATTACAACTTATTCCTGGCAATACTGGGTAAATCACTGTCTTTTTCAACACACTGTATAGTGTTAAAAACAAGAGAAACAAAGTCCAAGAAAGTTCCTCTCAACTGCATCTGTTTCACAGAATTCAACTATAGTCTTCCTCTATCAATGGGTAGGAAGCTAATATTTTCAGGAAAATAAAATGATGACAACTTCAGGATACAGATGATGAATTTGTAATATAAAGAGTCCATACATTTTAGATTTCAGGAATTCCTCTCGGCAAACAAGTTCAAGATTCATTAAAACATTTGTTCAAGATCTATCAACAGAGTTTCTTTGTAAAAATTTGGATGATGGCATGTATATTTGATGCACTTTACCATTTTGAAGTTAATACACAGTATGTTATTTGGTATTCAGAATTCCTTGAGCTATGCAGGTAATACTTTTGTTGAAAGTGGAAGCTTAAGGGAATTTTTCAATATAAATGTAGCAGTAGCTGGAAGCCAGTCCAGTTATGACTGTAGTCATCTATACTTACCTTTGAATCTCACTAACTTTGAGTGAGATGAAATTACGGCAGATGAAATTACTTTTTTATGTCAGTTATTCTATTCCAGGAATACCCCTTTGATTTAGTGCAGGTGCAGAACATTATTTTAAGTTCTATTTTACTATGGTCATATGACAAGCTTTCAGTAAATTGCATAAAATGGTAATTTAGTGTAACAAATAGTGCACAAGTAACTAGAGTATGCCCAGGTAAGCTGTCTAAACACGAGAGAATCTCAGAAAGAGCTGTGTTACATCTGGAAGAGCACTATGATGATATTTCAAATTTTTGCTTTAATTCTGTTAAATGGTAACAGTAATATTAAAGTGTCATTATTTCAAAGAATGAAGGTGACACTGGAAAGAGGGAAACCAAATACAAGTCTTACTATTTACCTTTTGGTCAGTTCTACATCACTACTTCACCTCACCATCCTTAAAACAGGTCACTTCACTTGATTCATTCCTCAGGCCAGAATACCAGACAGAACTTGTAAGGCCTTCAGAGTACCTCAGTGGAAAAAGTGAGTGTATGTAAGTATCTGGTCAAAGAAAATTTAGAGATCTGAAAAATTTAGAGATCTGAAGGTGGCTCATTTTGAGTTCAAATCATTGATGTTACATTTCCCTGAAATTTCTAAAAAGAGATCTGTTTCTGTCTGACCCTCAAATCACAAGGCCAAAGTTGAACTACCATTGTATACCCTGTTTGACCACATTGCTGGTATAGTCTCAGTGCTTTTGCTGTATCAAGAAAGTTATATATTTGTGAAAACGACTATAGTAAAGATTTTTGATAGAAACCTTCTCCTGTCACATCACATTATGTTAAAGAAAGACTGGTAGAATAATTAATCTAAGGATTTTAGGTCCAGTACAGATTTTGATAGTCTGAATATGACTGAATATAATCACTAATATCAAAAGGCAAAAGTTGTATTTTGTCATACGGAACCTGTGAAAAAGATCTTTGAGTCAGTTATCTGTAAAACAGCACATTAGAAAAATTTAACAATGCTTTCTATCGTCCATCTCAGTGATTGCACATAGTATATCCTTAATAAACATACTGTGAATAATATTCAATTTTTTTCTATACTGTAATCTCCTATAGCATTTCCTACACTGTGCATTCATGCTAAGTTACTTTGGTCTTCTCCAGTTCTTTGCAACAGTATGGACTGTAGCCTGCCAGGCTCCTCTGTCCATGGGATTCTCCAGGCAACAAATACTGGAGTGGTTGCCATATCCTCCTCCAGGGGATCTTCCTGACCCTGGGGTTGAACCTATATCTCTTACATTTCCTGTATTGGCAGGCAGGCAAATTCTTTACCACTATCGCCACCTGTGAAGCCCACACTGTACTGGAACCCAGCTGTAAATTACTTTGCATTTTTCTTAATTTTATGTTTTGTTAAATGATACCATAACTCCTTAAGGTCAAAAAGACACACTTTTGTAAATCTCTTACACCTCCCAAAGTGTCTAATTGATGCTACTCAAAAATGTTTTAAAAATAAACAATTTACAAATATCATATATAATTATTAGCCATAAACTTTCAAAAATTCCTGAAAGGAAATTTCAATGTTTCTTGAAAATGGAGTCCAATATCTCAAAAATCACAGTGATTTTTTTTTCTGATGAAAATTACTCATTACTTTGTGAAATATTCTCAGTAAATTTAAAAATGCTGTGTATTTTATTCACTAGGCTACTTATATATAGTACCTCCTTTATATTAAGCCCCTTTTCCAAGTCAATAATTATTTCCATTGGCAAACTAGGTCTTTTTCCATGCTTGCATTTCCTTTCCAAACTGCAGAGACACTTACTGGAATACTGAATGTGAATTTTATGAATTTAAGACTATGTTCTCTTCACTTTCAAGTTCCTTATAACAATGTGTCCCACTGTGCTTTGTACACTGGTGAAGCTCAAAACATTTTGTACATGAATGAATCATTCTTTCATAATATAACAATAATAACTGTTTTGTAAACAACTTAAGAAATGAATTTATCCCATCTCAATGATTCTAGGATGACTGCACATGATAAAAAGGTAAGAATTAACAGACATTTATACTTTTCTCAAGAGGGAGCCCTACTCAATCATCTAATTTTTGTGCTTTTATAGGGACATATTGCAATCTTAAAAAGTTAACAAACAATGGAATAATAAACTTTAACAAACTCACAATTTGTGGTGAGTCATTTCATATTTAAAAATCCTACATCTTGAAAACAAAAAAGAGGGGTGGGAGGTAAGAAAGAGAAGGATGAGGAGATAGAAGAGGAGAAAGAGAAAAAAGGAGGAAAAAAATTATGTGAAGCCCAATTTATCTTGAACTAATCATAATCTTAATAAAAACGTGTGCTATTGGTTAGGTAACCAGTTTAATGTATAGAAGTACCATACAGGGTTCTATACCATTTAGCTCTTCTTACTTAACTAAATCACTCTAAAAAATAAAAGTGCCATATGGTTAAACAAAATCTAGTTTCTCTTACCTCTGTCAGTAGTAAAGAATAAATCATTTCAATGTGAACTACAAACATTTTCAACAGTGCAGAATAAACTAAATTCATTTTGGCATTTAACTCAATTAGAAATAATATATTGTTGATTATGTATGTGCAGTTTATTCATTTGAATGTCTAGCACTCACAACTGATTAAATCAGGATATGCATTCTGAATATTAAACACATCAGATGATATTTCTAGATTTTTACTACTGTAAATTGAGGAACTCAATTTCATTTAAAAGCAGATAGCAATTAAAATGAAATTTTAAGATAAAGTACCATAATCCATTCAAAATTGGTTTTCACAGGTAGCCTTCTGATAATTTCTTTAGATATTGCCTGTATGGTAATGTCATAAAACACATTAGGCAAAAATCCAGGAGGGGGAAAAAAGGCAGTAGGGATGGTGAAATGTAATAATCGTGGCCCAGTAAAGAATTAAATTTGATGAGATCACAAACTCTTTCCCTCCTTTTTTACACTTGTTCCAACTAAGCTGCTTTGAGACTGAAAGCTGGAAATAAAAGTTCAGTTATTTTGATGAGTGCTGCATACTATGTTTGGTATATGGAACCAAATTCAGGAAAAGAAATTTTGGTCCATTCTCCTTACTGGCTGGAGTGGATAGCCTATCCCTTTTCCAGGGAATCTTCCCAACCCAAGGATAGAACCCAGGTCCTCCCACATTGCAGGCAGATTCTTTACCATCTAAGCCACCAGGAAAGCCCCCTTACTGACTAATATTCCCATATCTGTATAACTCATATCTGTAGGTCTATCACACTATGAGATAAAAGAGAAGTGAGACATTACAATGCAAGATAGTGTATAAAGTAAATGGAGTCAGATGGTTTGAGTTAAAATTAAGACTAAAGATACATTAGTTTTCTGACTAAAAATATATGATTTTAGATTCTCTGAGCTTCTGATTCATTTAACATAAAACATCATAATACTAACTTAGTAACTGAACAACAACAAATGTAAACAAAAATTATTTTTAAAATATTAGACTTCTGTAAAATGTGGACTAATGTTAATGGTAATAAAAACTATAGTTTAAAGAAGATGACATTGTTGAAGAAACAGAAGGAGAAATTGAGATTTCTGGAACTCAGTCAAATTCTTCAACCCAGATGATTTAAGAAAGCAACGCTCTCCATAACAATTAGTGATAAAATATCCTTGCTGCAAATTCAGACTTAAATTGAAGAAAGTAGGGAAAACCGCTAGACCATTCAGGTATGACCTAAATCTAATCCCTTATGATTATACAGTGGAAGTGAGAAATAGATTTAAGGGCCTAGATCTGATAGATAGAGTGCCTGATGAACTATGGAATGAAGTTCATAACATTGTGCAGGAGACAGGGATCAAGACCATCCCCATGGAAAAGAAATGTAAAAAAGCAAAATGGCTGTCTGGGGAGGTCTTACAAATAGCTGTGAAGAGAAGAGAGGTGAAAAGCAAAGGAGAAAAGGAAAGATATAGGTATCTGAATGCAGAGTTCCGAAGAATAGCAAGAAGAGATAAGAAAGCCTTCTTCAGTGATCAATGCAAAGAAATAGAGGAAAACAACAGACTGGGAAAGACTAGAGATCTCTTCAAGAAAATTAGAGATACCAAGGGAACATTTCATGCAAAGATGGGCTTGATAGAGGAAAATGGTATGGACCTAACAGAAGCAGAAGATATTAAGAAGAGGTGACAAGAATACACGGAAGAACTGTACAAAAAAGACCTTCACGACCCAGATAGTCATGATGATCTGATCACTAATCTAGAGCCACACATCTTGGAATGTGAAGTCAAGTGGGCCTTAGAAAGCATCACTACGAACAAAGCTAGTGGAAGTGATGGAATTCCAGTTGAGCTGTTTCAAATCCTGAAAGATGATGCTGTGAAAGTGCTACACTCAATATGCCAGCACATTTGGAAAACTCAGCAGTGGCCACAGGACTGGAAAAGGTCAGTTTTCATTCCATTCCAAAGAAAGGCAATGCAAAAGAATGCTCAAACTACCGTACAATTGCACTCATCTCACATGCTAGTAAAGTAATGCTCAAAATTCTCCAAGCCAGGCTTCAGCAATACATGAACCGTGAACTCCCTGACATCCAAGCTGGTTTTAGAAAAGGCAGAGGAACCAGAGATCAAATTGCCAACATCCGCTGGATCATGGAAAAAGCAAGAGAGTCCCAGAAAAACATCTATTTCTGCTTTATTGACTATGCCAAAGCCTTTGACTCTGTGGATCACAATAAAGTGTGGAAAATTCTGAAAGAGATGGGAATAACAGACCACCTAACCTGCCTCTTGAGAAATCTGTATGCAGGTCAGGAAGCAACAGTTAGAAGTGGACATGGAACAACAGACTGGAAATGGAGTACGTCAAGGCTGTATATTGTCACCCTGCTTATTTAACTTCTATGCAGAATACATCATGAGAAACGCTGGGCTGGAAGAAACACAAGCTGGAATCAAGATTGCCAGGAGAAATATCAATAACCTCAGATATGCAGATGACACCACCCTTATGGCAGAAAGTGAAGAGGAGCTAAAAAGCCTCTTGATGAAAGTGAAAGAGGAGAGTGAAAAAGTTGGCCTAAAGCTCAACATTCAGAAAACAAAGATCATGGCATCCGGTCCCATCACTTCATGGGAAATAGATGGGGAAACAGTGAAAACAGTGTCAGACTTTATTTTTGGGGTCTCCAGAATCACTGCAGATGGTGACTGCAGCCATGAAATTAAAAGACGCTTACTCCTTGGAAGAAAAGTTATGACCAACTTAGATAGCATATTCAAAAGCAGAGACATTACTTTGCCGACTAAGATCCGTCTAGTCAAGGCTATGGTTTTTCCTGTGGTCATGGATGGATGTGAGAGTTGGACTGTGAAGAAGGCTGAGCGCCGAAGGATTGATGCTTTTGAACTGTGGTGTTGGAGAAGACGCTTGAGAGTCCCTTGGACTGCAAGGAGATCCAACCAGTCCATTCTGAAGGAGATCAGCCCTGGGATTTCTTTGGAAGGAATGATGCTAAAGCTGAAACTCCAGTACTTTGGCCACCTCATGAGAAGAGTTGACTCATTGGAAAAAAACTCTGATGCTGGGAGGGATTGGGGGCAGGAGGAGAAGGGGACGACCGAGTATGAGATGGCTGGATGGCGTCACTGACTCAATGGACGTGAGTCTGAGTGAACTCCGGGAGATGGTGATGAACAGGGAGGCCTGGCGTGCTGCGATTCATGGGGTCGCAAAGAGTCAGACACGACTGAGTGACTGAACTGAACCAAACTGAACTGAACTGAACTGAACAGACATGTAGTGACACCATCTAGAGTAGAAATCATATTCTGTTTTATTTTCATGAAGAGTTGAATTGCCTATTTGGCTCATGTACCTGCTATAACTAATGTTTAATTTGACCTATTATTTTCACTAAATATCTATACCCCAAATCCCTCTTATCTGACTTTCCCATTCCTGATCAAGTGGCCCTTCATGTGTCCCAGTAGCATAATATACATAAGCCATTCACAGACTGTATGGTGTGTGGGTGTGTGTGTGTGTGTGTGTGTGCGAAAGTCGCTCAGTCGTGTCCAACTCTTTGCAACCCCATGGACTATACAGTCCATGAAATTCTCCACGCCAGAATACTGGAGTGGGTAGCCTTCCCCTTCTCCAGAGACTTTACCATAAGTAGTATAAATCATGGATTTCTCAGTCCATGCTAAACTTCTTGGAGTCAGGAGCTTGTATGCTCTGTACTGTTGGAAGTATCTGACTCATAGTAAGAACTTATTAAGCAATCCAAAGGATGTTGATCAAATACATTGTTTAAGTGGGAGATGTTACCTGATTTAGCAAACAAAAATACAGGATGTCCAATTGCATTTGAATTTCAGATATTCAACACAAATTTAGAACTTACTTATATGAAAAGTGAAGTCACTCACTCATGTCCGACTCTGCAGTCCCATAGACACCAGGCTCCTCCTTCCACGGGATTTTCTAGGGAAGAGTACTGGAGTGGGTTGCCATTTCCTTCTCCAGGGAATCTCCCTGACCTAGGGATCGAACCCAGGTCTCCCACATTGTAGACAGACGCTTTACCATCTGAGCCACCAGCGAAGTCCTACTTATATGAAAAATGTATTGTTTATCTTAATTTCAAATTTTATTTATTTTTTATTTTTTTCTTCCAAATGAATTTTTATTTTTACTTTTTTACTTTACAATACTGTATTGATTTTGCCATACATTGACATGAATCCACCACAGGTGTACATGAGTTCCCAACCCTGAACCCCAGTGTTCTATATTTTATTTGGTGGTGCTGTTAAATGAGAAAGAAAAAAACTTAGATGGCTTTGAGGCAATTGAATTCAGATAACTACATCACAGAAATTATTTAAATTCAAATTTAAGTTAGAAATAATGCATGTAAGGAAGAACAAAATCGCTCAAATTAAAAACATGAATTTACTGATCAAAGAAGCGCAACAATTTCTCTTATACTAACCTTTTTAGTATACTTATTAGCATATTTAAAAAGAAATTAGAACACCTATAAAAGATATATACTTTCAAATTAAAGATCAATTTTGCCATTAGTGTTTAGCATATATTCACATCTCATTTCTTTGAAGCTGGACTTAAGCAGTTAACTTGCTTAGCTCTATTCTACAAGTGTTGAAGTGATAGTGTGTCAATTTCAAGTCTAGGTCTTAAGAAGAAACAGTTAGAACTGAACATGGTAAAATGGACTGGTTCAAACTTGGGAAAAGAGTATGTCAGGGCTCTATATTTTCACCCTCTATATTTAAATTATATGCAGAGTACATCATGTGAAATGCTGGGCTAGATGAATCACAATTTGGAATCAAGATTGTTTGCAGAAATATCACCATTTCATATGCAAGTGACACCACCCTAAAGGCAGAAGAAATAAAGAGGAAATAAAGAGCCTCTTGATGAAAGTGAAAGAGGAGAGTAAAAAGCTGGCTTAAAATTCAACATTCAAAAGTTAAGATCATGGCATCTGGGCCCATCACTTCATGGCAAATAGATGGGATAAAATGGGAAAAGTGACAGACTTTATTCCAGAAAAACATCTATTTCTGCTTTATTGACTATGCCAAAGCCTTTGACTGTGTGGATCTCAATAAACTGTGGAAAATTCTGAGAGAGATGGGAATACCAGACCACCTGACCTGCCTCTTGAGAAATCTGTATGCAGGTCAGGAAGCAACAGTTAGAAGTGGACATGGAACAACAGACTGGTTCTAAATAGGAAAAGGAGTACATCAAGGCTATATATTGTCACCCTGCTTATTTTACTTATATGCAGAGTACATCATGAGAAATGCTGGACTGGAAGAAACACAAACTGGAATCAAGATTGCTGGGAGAAATATCAATAACCTCAGATATGCAGATGACACCACCCTTATGGCAGAAAGTGAAGAGGAACTAAAAAGCCTCTTGATGAAAGTGAAAGAGAGGAGAGTGAAAAAGTTGGCTTAAAGCTCAACATTCAGAAAATGAAGTCTGGTCCCATCACTTCATGGGAAATAGATGGGGAAACAGTGGAAATAGTGTCAGACTTTATTTTGGGGGGCTCCAAAATCATTGCAGATGGTGACTGCAGCCATGAAATTAAAAGACGCTTACTCCTTGGAAGAAAAGTTATGACCAACCTAGATAGTACATTCAAAAGCAGAGACATTACTTTGCCGACTAAGATCTGTCTAGTCAAGGCTATGGTTTTTCCTGTGGTCATGTATGGATGTGAGAGTTGGACTGTGAAGAAGGCTGAGCGCCAAAGAATTGATGCTTTTGAACTGTGTTGTTAGAGAAGACTCTTGAGAGTCCCTTGGACTGCAAGGATATCCAACCAGTCCATTCTGAAGGAGATCAACCCTGGGATTTCTTTGGAAGGAATGATGCTAAAGCTGAAACTCCAGTACTTTGGCCACCTCATGCGAAGAGTTGACTCATTGGAAAAGACTTTGATGCTGGGAGGGATTTGGGGGCAGGAGGAGAAGGGGACAACAGAGGATGAGATGGCTGGATGGCATCACTGACTCGATGGATGTGAATATGAGTGAACTCCAGGAGTTGGTGATGGACAGGGAGGCCTAGCGTGCTGTAATTCATGGGGTCGCAAAGAGTTGGACACGACTGAGTGACTGAACTGAACTGAACTGAAAATCATTCCGGATGGTGACCGCAGCCTTGAAATTAAAAGTCGCTTGCTCCTTGGAAGAAAAGCTATGACAAACCTAGACAGCTTATTAAAGACCAGAGACATCGCTTTGATGTCTGTATGGTCAAAGCTATAGTTTTTCTAGTCATGTATAGATGTGAGAGTCAGACTATAAAGAAAGCTGAGCACTGAAGAATTGATGCTTTTGAACTGTGGTGTTGGAGAAGACTCTTGAGAGTCTCTTGGACTGCAAGGAGATCCAACAAGTCCACCCAAAAGGAAATCAGTCCTGAATATTCGTTGGAAGGACTAATGCTAAAGCTGAAAATCCAATACTTTAGCCACCTGATGCAAAGAACTGACTCATTGGAAAAGACCCTGATGCTGGGAAAGATTGAAGGTAGAAGGAAAAGGGGACCACAGAGAGTGAGATGGTTGGATGGCATCACCAGTTCGATGGACATGAGTTTGAGTAAGCTCTAGAAGTTGGTGATGGTCAGGGAAGCCTGGCGTGCTGCAGTCCACGGGGTCACAAAGAGTCGGACATGACTGAGCAACTGAACTGAACTGAACTGAATTGTATGGTGTAAGAGTCGGGCCATAAAGAAGGCTGACTGCTGAAGAATAGAAGCTTTTGAATTGTAGTGCTGAAGAAGACTCTTGAGAGTCCCTTGGAATGCAAGGAGATCAAATCAGTCAACCCTATAGGAAATGAGTCCTGAATATTCATTGGAAGGGCTTCCATGGTGGCTCAGAGGGTAAAGAATCTGCCTGCAGTGGCAGGAGACTCGGGTTCAATCCCTGGGTCGGGAAGATACCCTGGAGAAGGAAATGACAACCCACTCCAATATTCTTGCCTAGAGAATCCCATGGACTGAGGAGCCTGGTGGGCTACAGTCCATGGGGTCATGAGTCGGACACAACTTAGCAACTAAACCACCACCATTCATTGGAAGGACTGACACTGAAGCTCCAATACTTTGACAACCGGATGCAAACAGCCAACTCATTGGGAACAACCTTGATGCTGGGAAACACTGAGGGCAGGAGGAGAAGGGGATGGCAGAGGGTGAAATGGTTGAATGCTATTATCGACTCAATGGACGTGAATTTGAGGAAACTCTAGGAGATAGTGAAGGACAAATAAGCCTGGCACGCTTCAGTCCATGGGGTTGCAAAGTCAGACACAACTGAGTGACTGAACAACGTTTTTGCTTAGTCTGTTGGTAGAGTCAAATTCCTCTATGAAAAGAATATGCCCCAGGTAGCTGTTGCCTCTTTAGCCTAAACTCTGGACTGAAACAGGTAAAGCCAAACCCAGAAACTCACAGCTTGAAGTACAGTCACCCATGCTCACCTGCACACTCGCTATTAAAGATTAAGGATATAATGTGGAATGCCACTTATGCTTTGTTGATATTATGCAACAGAATCAAGTTGATCCAGCTAGTTTTCACAAAAACACTCTTCATCACTGCAGTCCCAGGCAAACCTGTACAACTGGACCCTCAACACCACCATGAACTGTGGTGTTGGAGAAGACTCTTGAGAGTCTCTTGGACTGCAAGGAGATCCAACAAGTCCACCCAAAAGGAAATCAGTTACTCATGATATGTGTAAAGCATTTTCCCCCCCTTTTCCTGTGTTAGAGGGGGCGGAGGATGGGGGTGGAAGACAAATTTACTTCCTTGGTTGCTTATTTATTATCTATATATTAAGTAAGTTTAGCTTCCACTGTATCTTTGGGACATATTTGTAAGACTGTACTTGTTTACATCCTGCACTTAATGGGAACTAACTTTTTTTTTTTTTTTTTCGAAAACAAATGCACTCTGTTTATTGAGGAATCAGAGATGTCAAAAAAAGTGATAGCATTACCTTGCATTTTAAAAAATCTTACTGGAAGAAAAATTATTAATCCCAGCATTCATTTTTTTCTTTACAAAAAACATGAGTCAGTCCTGGTCCAAGAGAGAGAAATCATCTATATTCCAAGGAGAAATAATATTTTTTTTTAGAGGAACTTATCCTGGGGACTATTTCCTTTGATTTTCTTCCTCACTATTTAAGGCTGCATAAATGCTATGAAATTACCTAGGAACTATTAAGCACATAGATGTATATTTGCTAGGAAATCATAGGATATAACAGCTACAGTTAGTCAGGAATTTTACAGAACTCCAACTGTGCGCAAAGCAATATACAGATTTACCCCCACTATTTGAAAGTAAAGGGTTTCTATGAAACACTTCATAAGCTGAAATGGCATAAAGTGAAGAAACAGTTACCTTAGGACATTTCTTGCTAATGTATGCACAAGATGAATCAAGTTAAAGCACAGATACTCACATAGTTCATGGGGCTTGATCAAGATGGCAGAGTAGGGGGATACCGAGCACACCAAACACACAAACATATCAAAAATACATCTGCATGTGGAGTAATTCTTAGTGAAAAAGTGGAGTCTGGCAGAAAGACTTTTTGATAACCAATGCTGTAAAGAAACATTCACACAGGTTCAGACAGGAAGGGAAAAGAAGCCATCCCCTAGAACATGACACTGAATTGGGAGAGAGGAAGATCACACAGGCCCTAGGGAGTAAATGGTTTGAACCACATATTGGGCACCCCAGTCCTGGAATTCAGCACAAGGAAGATGAACCCCTAGGCTGGTTTGAAGACCAGTGGGATTGGCAGCAGAACTGTGTGAAACTTGGACTCTGCTTGTGAATAGTGCACATAATCTTGCTCGCTCCCCAAACAAGGCAGAAGAAGCAGACTGAGATGGCACAGGACTCTGGCCAGTTTTGCATGACTGCCCCAGCATATGCACTGGCCCAAATCAGTACCCACTCTTGCACCTCTGGCTCTTCAGGACAGCTCCCTGGAAGGGAGAAAGCTGCCATTGCTGAGAAGAGTGCTCAACTGTGGGGGACTGAGCTAGCTCAGAACTGGCACAGCAACTGAACAGGGTAGGGCAGCCATGACTGGCCCTCCTGGAGGAGGTAGACTGGAAGTGATCTGAAATTATGACTGGTATGCCAGGACTGCCCCAAGCACATGCCTAACCAACAGCAGGTGCACACTCCAGCCCTTCTTGATCCATCACTGCTCCCTTCTGGGGTGAAGTCACTGATGCTGGGAAGGGGTAAATCACAGATTTAAAACAACAGGATCAGCTTGAACTTGAAACACAGGGCTTCTGCTTCAGTACCTTAGGACCCACCCCTAACCCTATTAGAGGTTGTCAGCCATTGAACAAAGAAACAGCCCTGATGCACACCAGACTCCTGACTTAACCCTCTTTCTCCAACCCCACACCCCACCAAGGGGGTAGCTGTCAGCAGTCCCTCAGGGAAGATGTACCTCCTGTTCACTTCAGCTCCAGCTCTCCCACCAAAGCCACTGGACACAGACAGACTATCCAGGGGCTCACCTGTACAAAGACATCCCTTCAAGATAGGAATAGGTAAAAGTGTCACCTAATTCCACAGACACAAAGTTAGGCAAAATGAGAAGACAGAGAATAGAAAACAAGAAAAAAAACACTGAAAAAAACAAGTAATAAAATATTCTTGTTTTTCAGTAGCTAATTTATGTCTGACTCTTTGTGACACCAAGGACTGCAGCATGCCAGGCCTCCCTGTTCTTCACTGTTTCCTGGAGCTTGCTCAGACTCATGTCCATTGTGTTGATGATGCCATCCAACCATCTCAATCTCTGTTGCCCCCTTCTCCTCTTGCCCTCAATCTTTCCCAGCATCAGGGTCTTTTCCAGTAAGTTGGTTCTTCGCATCAGGTGACCAAAGTATTGGAACTTTTCAGTTTCAACATCAGTCTTTCAATGAAAATTCAGGTTGATTTCCTTTAGGATTGACTGGTTGGATCTCCTTGCAGTCCAGGGAACTCTCAGAAGTCTTCTCTAGCATTACAGTTCAAAAGCATCAATTCTTCAGCACTCAGCCTTCCTTATGATTCAACTCTCACATTCATACATGACTATCAGAAAAACCATAGCTTCAATTATATGGACCTATGTCATCAAAGCAGAGAAGGCAATGGCACCCCACTCCAGTTCTCTTGCCTGGAAAATTCCATGGATGGAGGAGCCTGGTAGGCTGCAGTCCACGGGGTTGCAAAGAGTCAGACATGACTGAGCAACTTCACTTTCACTTTTCACTTTCATGCATTGGAGAAGGAAATGAAAACCCATTCCAGTGTTGTTGCCTGCAGAATCCCAGGGACGGCGGAGCCTGGTGGGCTGCTGTCTATGGGGTCACACAGAGTTGGACACAACTGAAGCGACTCAGCAGCAGGAGCAGCACCATGTCATCAAAGTGATGGCTCTGCTTTTTAGTATGCTCTTTAGCTTAGTCATATAATAAACCAAATAAAGAGTTAAAAGTATTAATAAAATAACTGAACTTTGGAAAAAGAATTGACAAACACAGTGAGAATGTTAAAAGATATCAGAAAACATAAACAAGAATCAGTTAGGGCTGAAGAAAATAATAACTAAAATGAAAAACATACAAGAAGGAATTAACAGCAGAATTGGTAAACAGAATATGTAAGTGATCTGGAAGATAGAAAAATGGAAGTCACACAATCAGAACAATAAAAAGAAAAAAATTAACTAGAATAGTTTAAGGGACCTCTGATATAACATCAAATGCAACAGCATTCATAACATAGGGGTCCTAGAAAAAGAAGAAGAGATAGGAAGAGGTTAAAAAAATGTATTTGATAAAATTATCACTGAACAACTTTCTGGATCTTGAGATGAAAACAGAGATCCAGGTATAGGAAGCACAGAGATTCTCAAAGAAGATAAACCTCAAGAAACTCACACCAACACATATAATTAAAATGGCAAAATTAATGGTAGAGAATTCTAAAGGCAACAAGAGTAAAACAAGAAGTCCCATACAAGTTCAGTCGCACAGTCGTGTCCAACCCTCTGCGACCCCATGAATCGCAGCACGCCAGGCCTCCCTGTCCATCACCAACTCCTGGAGTTCACTCAGACTCACGTCCATGGAGTCCATGATGCCATCCAGCCATCTCATCCTCTGTCATCCCCTTCTCTTCCTGCCCCCAATCCCTCCCAGCATCAAAGTCTTTTCCAATGAGTCAACTCTTTGCATGAGGTAGCCAAAGTACTGGAGCCTCAGCTTTAGCATCATTCCTTCCAAAGAAATCCCAGGGTTGATCTCCTTCAGAATGGACTGGTTGGATCTCCTTGCAGTCCAAGGGACTCTCAAGAGTCTTCTCCAACAACACAGTTCAAACGCATCAATTCTTTGGCGCTCAGCCTTCTTCACAGTCCAACTCTCACATCCATACATGACCACAGGAAAAACCATAGCCTTGACTAGATGGATCTTAGTCGGCAAAGTAATGTCTCTGCTTTTGAATGTACTATCTAGGTTGGTCATAACTTTCCTTCCAAGCAGTAAGCATCTTTTAATTTCATGGCTGCAGTCACCCTCTGCAGTGATTTTGGAGCCCCCAAAAATAAAAAGTCTGACACTTTCCACTGTTTCCCCATCTATTTCCCATGAAGTGATGGGACCAGATGCCATGATCTTCGTTTTCTGAATGTTGAGCTTTAAGCCAACCTTTTTGCTCTCCTCCTTCACCTTCATCAAGAGGCTCTTTAGCTCCTCTTCACTTTCTGCCACAAGGGTGGTGTCATCTGCATATCTGAGGTGATTGATATTTCTCCCGGCAATTTTGATTCCAGCCTGTGTTTCTTCTAGTCCAGCGTTTCTCATGATGTACTCTGCATATAAGTTAAATAAGCAGGGTGACAATATACAGCCTTGATATACTCCTTTTCCTATTTGGAACCAGTCTGTTGTTCCATGTCCACTTCTAACTGTTGCTCCCTGACCTGCATACAGATTTCTCAAGAGGCAGGTCAGGTGGTCTGGTATTCCCATCTCTTTCAGAATTTTCCACAGTTTATTGTGATCCACACAGTCAAAGGCTTTGGCATAGTCAATAAAGCAGAAATAGATATTTTTCTGGAACTGTCTTGCTTTTTCCATGATCCAGCAGATGTTGGCAATTTGATCTCTGGTTCCTCTTGCCTTTTCTAAAACCAGGTTGAACATCAGGGAGTTCACGGTTCACGTATTGCTGAAGCCTGGCTTGGAGAATTTTGAGCATTACTTTACTAGCATGTGAGATGAGTGCAATTGTGTGGTAGTTTGAGCATTCTTTTGCATTGCCTTTCTTTGGAATTGGAATGAATACTGACCTTTTCCAGTCCTATGGCCACTGCTGAGTTTTCCAAATGTGCTGACATGTTGAGTGCAGCACTTTCACAGCATCATCTTACAGGATTTGAAACAGCTCAACTGGAATTCCATCACCTCCACTAGCTTTGTTCATAGTGATGCTTTCTAAGGCCCACTTGACTTCACATTCCAAGATGTCTGGCTCTAGATTAGTGATCACATCATCATGATTATCTGGGTCGTGAAGATCTTTTTTGTACAGTTCTTCCATGTATTCTTGCCACCTCTTCTTAATATCTTCTGCTTCTGTTAGGTCCATACCATTTCTGTTCTTTATTGAGCCCATCTTCGCATGAAATGTTCCCTTGGTATCTCTAAGGGAACCCCCCAAAAAGGCTATCAGCTAAAATTTCTGAAGAAATTTGCACAATATATTTATAGTGCATAAGGTGAAAAATCCACAACCAAGATATTTATCTAGCAATACTATAATATAAAATTGAAGGAAAGATTAAGAACTTCTCAGACTATGAAAAACTAAGAGTTAAACAATACTAAGCTAATCCTATACAAAATATTAAAGGGTCTTCTGTAAGTGTAAAAAAAGAAGCAGCTACACAAAGAATTTATGGGAAAGAAAACAGTCCCACCAAGAATAGGCATATATACAGTAAAGGGTATGGAAGAACCACTTAATAAACTAGTACAAAGATTAAAAGACAAAAAATATAAAATAATATGTAACTATGATGAACACTGAAGGGATAAACATGAAAATGGAATATATGACATAAAACAAAAAAAATTGGAGAGGGAAACAAAAAATCTAGACCTTTTAAAATGTGCTTAAACTTAAACATCTGATACTTTTAATTATAGGTCAACATATGCCTGAAGAAAACAAAAACACTAATTCAGAAAGATACACCTCAATAATCATTGTAGCAATATTTACAATAGCCAAGATATGGAAGTAATTAATGTAAGTGTCCATCAAGAGATGAATGAATAAAGAAATCATACATATAATTACAATGGATTATTATCCAGTCATAAAAAAGAACATTTTTTTTGCCATTTGCAGCAATGTGGATGGACCTGGAAAATATTATGCTTGGTGAAATAAGACAGATACCAAAAGATAAATAGTGTATGCCATCACTTATATAAAGAATCTAAAAAGTAAATGAATGTATATAATGAAATAGGAACAGATATATAAAACAAGGGAAAGAAAGGGGTAAGGGATTAAAACCTACAAATTACTATGTGTAAAACAAATAAGGTACAAGGATATATTGCTCAGCGCTAGTGGTAAAAACCCACCTGCCAATGCAGGCAGCATATGAGACTTGGGTTTGATCCCTTGGTTGGGAAGATCCCCTGGATATGATAACACCCTCCAGTATTCTTGCATGAAAAATTCAATGGACAGAGGAGCCTGGCGGGTGACAGTCCATGGGATCACTAAGAATCGGACACCACTGAATGGACATACTCACATGCATAGAGAGAACATAGCCAATATATAATAACTTTACAATAATACAATAAATGGCACATAATAGCTAAAAAAATAAAATGAGAAAAATTCTTTGACAACTTCCTAGGAACAATCCTGACATTAAAGTACATGTATTAAGATGTTCTAACTACACATTCTAGAAATTAGTGTCAAATGTTCAGTTCAGTTCAGTTGCTCAATAGTGTCCGACTCTGTGACCCCATGAACTGCAGCATGCAAGGCCTCCCTGTCCATCACCAACTCCCAGAGTTTATTCAAACTCATGTCCATTAAGTCGTGATGCCATCCAACCATCTCATCCTCTGTCATCCCTTTCTCCTCCCGACTTCAATCCTTCCCAGTATCAAGGTCCTTCCAAATGAGTCAGTTCTTCGCATCAGGTGGCCAAAGTATTGGATTTACAGCTTTAACATCAGTCCTTCCAATGAATATTCAGGACTGATGTCATTTACAATGGACTGGTTGGATCTCATTGCAGTTCAAGGGACTCTCAAGAGTCTTCTCCAACACCACATTTCAAAAGCATCAATTCTTCAGTGCTCAGCTTTCTTCACAGTCCAACTCTCACATCCATACATGACCACTGGAAAAACCATAGCCTTCACTAGACTGACCTTTATTGGCAAAATAATGTCTCTGCTTTTTAATATGTTATCTAAGTAGGTCATAAGTTTTCTTTCATGGAGTAAGTGTCTTTTAATTTCGCGGCTGCAGTCACCATCTGCAATGATTTTGGAGCCCCCCCAAAATAAAGTCTCTCACTCTTTCCACTGTTTCCCCATCTATTTGCCATGAAGTGATGGGACTGGATGCCGTGTACTTAGTTTTCTGAATGTTGAGCTTTAACCCAACTTTTTCATCTCCTCTTTCACTGTCATCAAGAGGCTCTTAGCTCTTCACTTTCTGCCATAAGGGTGATGTCATCTGCATATCTGAGGTTATTGATATTTCTCCCAGAAATCTTGATTCCAGCATGTGCTTCATCCAGCCCAGTATTTCTTATGATGTACTCTGCATATAAGCTAAGTAACCAGTGTGACAATATACAGCTTAGACATACTCCTTTTCCAATTTGGAACCAGTCTGTTGTTCCATGTCCAGTTCTAACTGTTGATTCCTGACCTGCATACAGGTTTCTCAGGAGGCAGGTATGGTAGTCTGGTATTCTCATCTCTTGAAGAATTTTGCAGTTTTTGGTGATCCACACAGTCAAAGGCTTTGGCATAGTCAATAAAGCAGAAATAGATGTTTTTCTGGAACTCTCTTGTTTTTTCAATAATCCAGCAGATGTTGGCAATTTGATCTCTGGTTCCTCTGCCTTTTCTAAAACCAGCTCAAACATCTGGAAGTTCAGGTTCATGTACTGTTGAAGCCTGGCTTGGAGAATTTTGAGCATTACTTTGCTAGCATGTGAGATGAGTGCAATTGTGTGGTAGTCTGAGCATTCTTTGGCATTGCCTTTCTTTGGGATTGGAGTGAAAACTGACCTTTTCCAATCCTGTAGCTACTGCTGAGTTTTCCAAATTTACTGGCATATTGAGTGTGACACTTTCACAGCATCATTTTTTAGGATTTGAAACAGCTCAACTGGAATGCCATCACCTCCACTAGCTTTGTTTGTAGTGATGCTTTCTAAGGCCCACTTGACTTCACATTCCTGGAGGTCTGGCTCTAGGTGAGTGATCACACTATTATTATTATCTGGGTCATGATGATCTTTTTTTAGAGTTCTTCTGTGTATTCATGCCACCTCTTTTTAATATCTTCTGTTAGGTCCATGCCATTTCTGTCCTTTGAGTTCATCTTTGCATGAAATGTTCCCTTGGTATGTCTAATTTTCTGAAAGAAATCAACTGTCTTTCCCATTCTATTGTTTTCCTCTATTCTTTGCGCTGATCACTGAGGAAGGCTTTCTTATCTCTCCTGCTTTTCTCTGGGACTCTGCATTCAAATGGGTATATCTTTCCTTTTCTCTTTTGCTTTTCACTTCTCTTCTTTTCACAACTATTTGTAAGGCCTCTTCAGACAGCCATTTTGCTTTTTTGCATTTCTTTTTCTTGGGGATGGTCTTGATCCCTGTCTCTGAACAATGTCACGAACCTCCATCCATGGTTCATCAGGTACTCTATCAGATCTAATCCCTTGAATCTATTTTTCACTTCTACTGTATAATTGTTAGGGATTTGATTTAGGTCATACCTGAATGGTCTAGAGGTTCTCCCTACTCTTGAATTTAAGTCTGAATTAAGGAATTCATGATCTGAGCCACAGTCACCTCCTGGTCTTGTTTTTGCTGACTGTATAGAACTTCTCCATCTTTTCTGCAAAGAATATAATCAATCTGATTTCGGTATTTACCATCTGGTGATGTTCATGTGTAGAGGCTTCTCTCGTGTTGTTGGAAGAGGGTGTTTGCTATGACCAGTGTGTTCTCTTGGAAGAACTCTATTAGCCTTTGCCCTGCTTCATTCTGTACTGCAAGGCCAAATTTGCCTGTTACTCCAGGTGTTTCTTAACTTCCTACTTTTGCATTCCAGTTCCCTATAATGAAAAGGACATCTCTTTTGGGTGTTAGTTAACCTGATTTTAAAGTCCAAATCTCAACAACTCGCTATTTTTTAGTATAATTTATTTTATTTGGATTCTAAGATGTTTATCACGTCCAGCACCCACCACGTCACCTAGTCTAGGTCTGCTAAAAGTTATTCTTATGGTACTGTCTTTATACTGGAACTACTGTTTTTGAGGGCTGAATGTTGACACAGATTCCCGAGACTTTTGCCAGTCACTGTCTCTTTAATGGATAAGTATCTTGTCTCTGACCCCTGATTTGGAGCTCTACTACCTATAAACAGACTTTCTGTATGAGGAGAGCCTAGTTAGCCCAATTTTTAATTGGGTGACCATGTAATAATTACTCTGTTTTTACTTCCTCTTCTGATATCTCTCATGACAATATTTTGTACTTTTATGATTAAATATATGTCTAACAAATCCTACTTCTGTCATTTCAATTTGGATAACGAACTCTGCCTGTAAAAGAGACCTGTCTTTATCTAGTGAATATGGTGATTTCCATGTGCAGGCCCATCACAGTTTGTCTTCCCAATTGTAACATTCTCCTATCCTATTTCTGATTATTACACTCACATTTAGAATATTTTAAATGATTTATTGGTCAGTATACATAAAAGTCTTAGAAACAATACATTCAGGGAAACTTTTATTACAGCAAGCTTATTATATATGTTAATTTGTTAATTTATCCCAACACTGAAATAATTACAGACCTTGAAATATCTTTTAAGGTATTTATTTCCATGATTTGGAAGAATATTCTTTGAGGAAAGAAAATCACCAGTAGAATTACCGTCTAGTCATTTCTGAAAAAATAAAGATAATTCTTTATATCATTGAAGGAAAACTGTAGAAGATAGGGGATGTTTGTACATTTCCCTCTTTTTTGATTTATTTTTTTCCTTAAACTTGATTGTAAAATAATAATAATAATAATAGAATTAAAAAAACTTGATTGCATTTTGTTTTTCTCTTTCCCCTTGTTAAATAAATCAATATTCTCTTAAAACAATTCTCAAACTCCCTATTCAGTCCTTCCACACTCTATCAAATTACTTTCTCCAATACAATATTCACCTTATTTCCTAATTGTTACTTTTAATGCTTATATATATGTCCCCTATTAGGCATTTTCTAATTAAGTTAGAACAGGATTTTACTTCATCTTCAGGGAATAATCAACTTTTTCAAACTTCTTAGAGATAGCTGCTCTTAGACATGATTAGTACTAGTACATGTTTACATATGTGTCACTCATCTTCAGTTCAGTTCAGTTCAGTCACTCAGTCGTGTCCGACTCTTTGTGACCCCATGAATCGCAGCACATAAGGCCTCCCTGTCCATCACCAACTCTCGGAGTTCACTCAGACTCACATCCATCGAGTCCGTGATGCCATCCAGCCATCTCATCCTCTGTCGTCCCCTTCTCCTCCTGCCCCCAATCCCTCCCAGCATCAGAGTCTTTTCCAATGAGTCAACTCTTCACATGAGGTGGCCAAAGTCCTGGAATTTCAGCTTTAGCGTCATTCCTTCCAAAGAAATCCCAGGGCTGATCTCCTTCAGAATGGACTGGTTGTATAACTCCCTAAAAGAATTCTTTTAATACCATCTGATATCTAAGGGAACCCCTACCTCATTATTTCCTATCTTAATCCTTTTTGCTTACATCTGGTACCTGTAGTCTCCATTAGAATATAAGTTTTATTATAGCAGTGATCTTGCCTCTCTTTTTCCCATTTTATTCTTAGCATCTCATTATGGCAGATAGTAGGTATTTGGCAAATATCTGTTAAATGGATTAATGAATGTGGGCAGCAATGAAATAACACTCTTCTTTTATAATTCATCATGTGCTGTAGGTGCACTATAGATTTCAAATGATAAATTTTAAACTACAAATAATCATATAGTCATTTTTGTACATGTGAAATTCATGTGGCAAAAGAATTTCAATGAAGTGGTTTCAAATGAAGTATCTAATTAATTTAAAAGCAACAGCTCAAGCCTTGATTTTCATATTACCCAGTACAATGGTAAGGGTTTTCACATAATAAGTATTAAAAAGATACTTGTTTTGATTGATGAAAAATAATCATAAGACTGTAAATAATATTTAATTAAACTCAATTTTTTTTACAAGTCATGTTTAGAGAAAAGGAGGATAGTTATTGTTATAAATCCAATTCAACTCAAGGAAAAATAAGTCACAAAACATGTCCCATTTGCCTTAAAAAGGGTACCACAATCATTTGGAGCAAAGACAAATGCAATTTGACCACCATATTTGTACACAAGGAAACATTTTGAAAGTCTAACATTTAAGTAAACACATATAGTTAAAACAGTATGGAAAGAAGACTCTAATTCATGATAGGCAGTCAAAAAAATTGAAATTTCTAGGAATATAACACATAATGCATAATATTTGTGGTTATAAGAAAGACTATTTTAACAGTTCATGCATAACTGAAATAATAAATAGGTGGTTGGAAATCTTTCAGATGCTGGTGTAATTTTCTTATTGAAGTAAACTTCGTTTATAAAATATTGTGTTATTATCAGGAGTACTACATAGTGAATAAATATTTCTGCAGAATACACTCCATTGTAAGGTATTACAAGATAATGGCTATAATACCCTGTGCCATACAATCTATCTTTGTTGCTTATCTATTTTACATATAATAACTTGTATTTGATAATTCCATTCCCCTAATATGTACCCTTCCCCAACTTTGGTAAGTACAAGTTCATCTTCTCTGTGAGTTTGTTTCTCTTTTGTTATGTACTTTTATTTGTTTTATATTTTAGATTCTATACATAAGGAATAACATACAGTATTTGTCTTTCTCTGTTTGACTTACTTCAAAAAGCATAATATTCTCTAGGTTCAACCATATTTCTGCCAATGGCAGAATTTCATTCTTCATTCTTTAGTAACACAACAGGAAACAAAACAAAACAAAAAAGCTTAAGTTCAATTATTCACAATTGAAGTTCATTAAATTAGACATTCTTAGCAGTACTAAGGGCTTCCCTAGTAGCTCAGCTGGTAAAGAATCCGCCTGGATTCAGGAGACCCCAGTTCGATTCCTGGGTTGGGAAGATCCTGTGGAGCAGGGATAGGCTACCCACTCCAGTATACTTGGGCTTCCATTGTGGCTCAACTGGTAAAGAATCTGCCTGCATTGTGGGAGACCTGGGTTTGATCCCTGGGTTGGGAAGATCCCTTGGAGGAGGGCATGGCAACCCACTCCAGTATTCTTGCCTGGAGAATCGCCATGGACAGAGGAGCCAGACAAGAGTTGGACACGACAGCAACTGAACACAGCACAGCACAACAGAACTAAAGGCATTCCAAATTTTCAAATACTTTGGGGAAAATGTACTAGTTTTCCCCAAATGTTGGGTTATAGCTACCAGTATTTTCTCAAATGTTTCAGAGGACAGTCACATGAGATTATATCCCAGAAATATCCTATAATTCTAGCAAAATAGAATAAAATGCTGCATTTTTCATCTATACAGAAATTGAGATAGTTAATTATAAGAGACTCATTTATAATAACATTGTAAGATTTTAAGACACTAAAAGAGAAACATTATATATTCTTAAAAAATCATTCCACTCTTTGAAAGGTCATTTGAACTTAATATTCCTGGTGATAATTGAAACTAAATTTTCTAATAGATAGTCTTAAGAGTTGTCTAAACAAAAAAGAGGGGATTCACATGACTGAAACAACTTAGCATGGCGCAAACAAGAAAAAGAAAATCGTATAACATTTTTCAAGAACTGAATCCATGTACAGAGGAGATTTCAGTGAACAAAAATGTAAAATGATCTGGAAAAGAATTCTATAGTCTTCATGCTTATCCAACTTGGCCAGATCCCTGTAATGGTCTTTGCTTTTCAGACCTTTTCACACAAACTTCAAAATCTATGACATAGTTGGAAACCTCTGGGAGAAGATGTGAATTTTTTTCTCAGTATTTATTCTGATGCAGTACATTAAAGTAAATCAAGAAGGAAGGACGGGAAGAAAGGCAGAGGAAAAACAAAAAAAAGAAAAAAGACAAAAAAATGAGCATAGGAGAGGAGTTGCCGTTACATGGCAGCCCCTCACAATACACTGATTGAAGTAATTCTGAGGTTTCATACAATTTGATATAATTATGCCCTCATTGAAGATGTCTCCTATTAAAAATATTCTAGGACTTATGTAAAAGAACTGTGTTATGGGGTAGAACAACACTGTTAATAATGTGTTGCAAAGTTGCTACCATGTACAACTGAATAAATTCCAGAGAGACTGGAAAGTTTTATTAATGCAATACCAGCCTACTTTTCCTTTGTGTGCTTAGTCGCTCAGTCATGTCTGACTGTTCACGACCCCATGGATGGTATACCACCAGGCTCCTTTGTTCATGGGGATTCTCTAGGCAAGAATACTGGAGTAGGTTGCCATGCTATCCTCCAGGGGATCTTCCCAACCCAGAGATTGAACTCAGGTCTCCTGCCTGGCCAGTAGACTCTTTACCATCTGAGCCATCAGGGAAGCCCAAGAATACTGGAGTGAGATTCTTTATCAGCTGAGCTACCGCATGTTTAAAATAAGTTTGAAAGAACAGCTGAGTCAAAGAAATGTTTATAATGTGAAACAAAATGACTGTTTCTTTAAATACAAATTTTCCTTAGACTAAGTTCCAAGATTCAAGTTTAGTATTATCATACATTAATTTTTGAACCATCATAGTAAGTAATATCATCAAAATAGGTAAAAACAATTCATGTAACAAAATGAATACCAATAGAGTCTCACCGATCAACAAGTTTTCATCTACTATTCCTATAGCAAAGTTCAGTGGGATAAATGTGTATGGAATTATTTCTCAGGCAAACAAAATATGAGTGAATGAGTCTATTCTCTAGAATCCACTTATATAAATTTTATCCTTTGCAGTTGAAACTTTCAACCAAACCATCTGTCAGGGTAAGTAGGATAAGGTTTTAATTACTTACAGCAATGCAATTATACCATTAATGTTCAGCTAAAATTGAACCGATTCAATTTAATTAGCAATGCAGCTGTGAGTGGAAAGAGATGGGTTATTTCTGATAGCCAACACAAGAGGTTATAAAAACTCCTTTTTTCAGTTGCCAGGACTTTTTCTGGCATAATCCCTATTCTGCTTTACTGCTCTTTAAATGTGTGTGTGCATAAACTCACACACAGTGTTTGGTAGGATATATATATATATATATATATATATATCTTTTCTTAAGGAATGAATGTTTATGTAGTATTATGTTTGTATATGTTTCTGTGTATGTGTACATACACATATATATGATAACCAAGTAAGTCCATATGCACACATACACTTTTGGGAAAGCAAATCTTTTATTTATAACCATGAGTTATATCTGTCCCACATATGATTTGAAAATAGAATTAATTCAACTCACTGAGAAACAGTCTTCCTTTCAATTAAAGTTAATGTTTTAGAGAATGCATCCTCCTTACAGTAACAACACTAGTCCTGGGTAAGGGGAAAATAAAGTACAAGCATAAAATTTATTTAATCATCTGAAGATGCCTGCAATCTATTTGAGGAAATGCGACATCCATATACAGAATTGCTGAATAAAAATGCAAGAAAGATATTTGCAAGATAAAAAAATAATTGAATAAAATAAGTAACGTGTATATATTTTATAATTTAATAAAGTGAACAGCATGTATTCAAATTTTTTAAAAGGGAAAAATAATGTACACTTTAAAAGATTGACATTTAGACTGTCCCTAAACTTCAAACAATGGTTTTAGGCAAAGTAGAGGGATATGTGCGCATCTTTTCATATCAGAGCACCAAAATCACAACTAGCTGTTGAACAACCATTGAGAGGAAGACACTTGTACCCACAAAAACAGATATCCCTCATCCAAGGACAAAAGAGAAGCCACAACAAAACCATAGGAGGGGCACAATTACAATTGAATCAAATCCTATACCCACTGTGTGGGTGACTCACAAACTGGAGAACAATAATACCAAAGAAGTTCTCACAGTGTTGTGAAGGATCTAGGCCCCATATCATGCTCCCCATCCCAGGAATCTGGCCAAGGGACTGGGAATCACCAGGGAATCTGACTTTGAAGGCCAGTGGGAATTGGTTACAGAGCTTCCATGGTACTGGAGGAAACAGAGACTCTTGGAGGACACAAACAAAATCTTATGTGCACCAGGACGTGTGGAAAGAAGCAGTGACCCCACAGGAGATACAGCCAGAACTACTTGTGAGTATTTGAGGGTCTCCTGCAGAGGTGTGGGCTGGCAGTAGCCTGCCATGGGGACAGGGGCACTGGCAACAGCAGTCCTGGGAGATTCAAGGTTGGCATAAGTCCTCTTGGAGGTCACTATAGCCCCACTACACAGTCACCAGGCCTGGGTGGTCTCAGGCCAAACAACTAACAGGGAGGGAGCAAAGCCCTACCCATCAACAGACAATCGGATTAAAGTTTTACTGAGCATGGCCCTACCCACCAGAGCAAGACCCAGTTCTCCCTACAGCCAGTCCCTCTCATCAAGAAGCTCTTATCTTCATTTACTAGAGGTCAGACAGAAGAAATAAGAACTACAATCCTATCAGCCTCCAGAACTAATATAACAAACACAGAAAGCTACTCCAAATGAAGAGATAGGATTATGTCCCAGATAAAGGAACAGTCTCAAAAATGACAGAATGATCTGTTCCTCTCCAAGGCAAACCATTCAATATCACAGTAATCAAAGTCTATGCCCCAACCAGTAATGACGAAGAACCTGAAGTTGAAAGGTTCTATGAAGACCTACAAGACCTTTTAGAAGTAACACCAAAAAAAGATGTCCTTTTCATTATAGGGGACTGGAATGCAAAAGTAGGAAGTCAAGAAACACCTGGAGTAACAGGCAAATTTGGCCTTGGAATGTGGAATGAAGCAGGGCAAAGACTAATATAGTTTTGCCAAGAAAATGCACTGCTCATAGCAAACACCCTCTTCCAACAACACAAGAGAAGACTCTACACATGAACATCATCAGATGGTCAACACCAAAATCAGATTGATTATATTCTCTGTAGCCAAAGATGTAGAAGCTCTATACAGTCAACCAAAACAAGACCAGGAGCTGACTGTGGCTCAGATCATGAAATCCTTATTGCCAAATTCAGACTTAAATTGAAGAAAGTAGGGAAAACCGCTAGACCATTCAGGTATGACCTCAATCAAATCCCTTATGATTATACAGTGGAAGTGAGAAATAGATTTAAGGTTCTAGATCTGATAGACAGAGTGCTTGATGAACTATGGAATGAGGTTTGCAACATTGTACAGGAGACAGGGATCAAGACCATCCCCATGGAAAAGAAATGCAAAAAAGCAAAATGGCTGTCTGGGGAAGCCTTACAAATATCTGTGAAAAGAAGAGAAGAGAAAAGCCAAGGAGAAAAGGAAAGATATAAGCATCTGAATGCAGAGTTTCAAAGAATAGCAAGAAGAGATAAGAAAGCCTTCTTCAGTGATCAATGCAAAGAAATCGAGGAAAAGAACAGAATGGGAAAGACTAGAGATCTCTTCAAGAAAATCAGAGATGCCAAGGTAACATTTCATGCAATGATGGGCTTGACAAAGGACAGAAATGGTATGGACCTAACAGAAGCAGAAGATATTAAGAAGAGATGGCAAGAATACACGGAAGAACTGTACAAAAAGGATCTTCATGACCCAGATAATCACGATGGTGTGATCACTCATTTAGAGCCAGACATCCGGGAATGTGAAATCAAGTGGGCCTTAGGAAGCATCACTACGAACAAAGCTAGTGGAGGTGATGGAATCCCAGTAGAGCTATTTTAAATCCTGAAAGATGATGCTGTGAAAGTGCTGCACTCAATATGCCAACAAATTTGGACAACACAGCAGTGGCCACAGGACTGGAAAAGGTCAGTTTTCATTCCAATTCCAAAGAAATGCAATGCCAAAGAATGCTCAAACTACCACACAATTGCACTCATCTCACATGCTAGTAAAGTAATGCTCAAAATTCTCCAAGCCAGGCTTCAGCAATACGTGAACTGTGAACTTCCTGATGTTCAAGCTGGTTTTAGAAAAGGTAGAGGAACTAGAAATCAAATTGCCAACATCCGCTGGATCATGGAAAAAGCAAGAGAGTTCCAGAAAAACATCTATTTTTGCTTTATTGACTATGCCAAAGCCTTTGACTGTGTGGATCACAATAAAGTGTGGAAAATTCTGAAAGAGATGGGAATACCAGACCACCTGACCTGCCTCTTGAGAAATCTGTATGCAGGCCAGGAAGCAACAGTTAGAAGTGGACATGGAACAACAGACTGGTTCCAAATAGGAAAAGGAGTACATCAAGGCTGTATACTGTCACCCTGCTTATTTAACTTATATGCAGAGTACATCATGAGAAATGCTGGACTGGAAGAAACACAAGCTGGAATCAAGATTGCCGGGAGAAATATCAATAACCTCAGATATGCAGATGACACCACCCTTATGGCAGAAAGTTAAGAGGAGCTAAAAAGCCTCTTGATGAAAGTAAAAGAGGAGAGTGAAAAGGTTGGCTTAAAGCTCAACATTGAGAAAATGAAATTCATGGCATCCGGTCCCATCACTTCATGGGAAATAGATGGAGAAACATTGGAAACAGTGTCAGATTTTATTTTGGAGGGCTCCAAAATCACTGTAGATGGTGATTGCAGCCATGAAATTAAAAGACACTTACTCCTTGGAAGAAAAGTTATGACCAACCTAGATAGCATATTGAAAAGCAGAGACATTACTTTGCCAACTAAGGTCTGTCTAGTCAAGGCTATGGTTTTTCCTGTGGTCATGTATGGATGTGAGAGTTGGACTGTGAAGAAGGCTGAGTGCCAAAGAATTGATGCTTTTGAACTGTGGTGTTGGAGAAGATGCTTGAGAGTCCCTTGGACTGCAAGGAGATCCAACCAGTCCATTCTGAAGGAGATCAACCCTGGGATTTCTTTGGAAGGAATGATGCTAAAGCTGAAACTCCAGTACTTTGGCCACCTCATGCAAAGAGTTGACTCATTGGAGAAGACTTTGATGCTGGGAGGGATTGGGGGCAGGAGGAGAAGGGGACGACAGGATGAGATGGCTGGATGGCATCACGGACTCGATGGACGTGACTCTGAGTGAACTCCAAGAGATGGAGATGGACAGAGAGGCCTGGCGTGCTGTGATTCATGGGGTCGCTAAGAGTTGGACATGACTGAGCCACTGAACTGAACTGAAAGGAATAAGATAAATGCCCAGGAAAACAACTAAATGAAGTGGAGGTAGGAAATCTCCCAGAAATATCATTCAGAATAATGACATTGAAGATGATGCAGGATTTCTGAAAAAGAATGGAGGCAAAGATGGAGAAAATGCAAGAAATGTTTACCAATGACCTAGAAGAACTAAAGAACAAATAAAAAGGATGAACAAGACACCAGAAGGATACCAGATTCATAGCAGAATACCTGAAGCAAAAGAACAACAAATCACCTGGAACAGAGAATGGTGAAAATCAATGCTGCAAAACAGAATATAGAAAAAAGAATGAAAAGAAATGAAGCCAGCAAAACAGACCTATGGGACAGTATAAAATGCAGTATATTTGCATTAGAGAGATCCAAGAAGGAAAAGACAAAGGACCTGAGTAAATATTTGAAGAGACAATAGCTGAAAACTTCCTCAACATGGAAAAGGAAATAGTCAACCGTGTATGGAAAGCACAGAAAGTACCAGGCAGGATAAATCCAAGGAGGAATACACTGAGACACATGAATATCAAACTGACAAAAACTAAAGACAGAGATAAATTATTAACAGCAACAAGGAAAATAAAAATACAAGGCAACTCCCATAAGGTTATCAAAAATCTGTTCAGTTCAGTTCAGTTCAGTCGCTCAGTCATGTCCGACTCTTTGCGACCCCATGAATCGCGGCATGCCAGCCCTCCCTGTCCATCACCATCTCCTGTTCACTCAGACTCACATCCATCGAGTCCGTGATGCCATCCAGCCATCTCATCCCCGGTCGTCCCCTTCTCCTCCTGCCTCCAATCCCTCCCAGCATCAGAGTCTTTTCCAATGAGTCAACTCTTTGCATGAGGTGGCCAAAGTATTGGAGCTTCAGCTTTAGCATCATTCCTTCTAAAGAAATCCCAGGGTTGATCTCCTTCAGAATGGACTGGTTGGATCTCCTTGCAGTCCAAGGGACTCTCAAGCATCTTCTCCAACACCACAGTTCAAAAGCATCAATTCTTTGGCACTCAGCCTTCTTCACAGTCCAACTCTCACATCCATACATGACTACCGGAAAAACCATAGCCTTGACTAGACGGACATTAGTCGGCAAAGTAATGTCTCTGCTTTTGAATATACTATCTAGATTGGTCATAACTTTTCTTCCAAGGAGTAAGTGTCTTTTAATTTCATGGCTGCAGTCACCATCTGCAGTGATTTTGGAGCCCAGAAAAATAAAGTCTGACACTGTTTCCAATGTTTCCCCATCTATTTCCCATGAAGTGATGGGACCGGATGCCATGATCTTCATTTTCTGAATGTTGAGCTTTAAGCCAACTTTTTCACTCTCCTCTTTCACTTTCATCCAGAGGCTTTTTAGCTCCTCTTAACTTTCTGCCATAAGGGTGGTGTCATCTGCATATCTGAGGTTATTGATATTTCTCCCGGCAATCTTGATTCCAGCTTGTGTGTCTTCCAAACCAGTGTTTCTCATGATGTACTCTGCATACAACTTAAATAAGCAGGGTGACAATATACAGCCTTGACGTACTCCTTTTCCTATTTGGAACAAGTTTGTTGTTCCAAGTCCAGTTCTAACTGTTGCTTCCTGGCCTTCATACAGATTTCTCAAGAGGCAGGTCCGGTGGTCTGGTATTCCCATCTCTTTCAGAATTTTCCACAGTTTATTGTGATCCACACAGTCAAAGGCTTTTGCATAGTCAATGAAGCAAAAATAGATGTTTTTCTGGAACTCTCTTGCTTTTTCCATGATCCAGTGGATGTTGGCAATTTGATCTCTGGTTGCCATTTCTAAAACCAGCTTGAACATCAGCGCAGCCGGCTGCGAGTGTAGGTGGCTGCGAGCCTGCTCACTAAAAGCGGCAGAGAGGAGCTTCCCCACGTCCGAGGTCAGGGGCAGCGGCCTAGAGTGCCAGGCTGCGACAGCGCAGGAACGGCAGAGAGGAGCTACAATGCATTCGAGGTCAGTGGTGGCTGGGAGGAGCTACCCCGCATCCGAGGTCAGGGGCGGCAGCTGGGAGGAGACCCCGAGTCTGAGGTCGGGGGTGGCAGCCGGGAGGAGATACCCCGCGTCCGAGGCCAGTGGCGGCTGGGAAGAAACACCCCGCGTCCTAGGTCAGGGGAAGCCAGGAGAAGTCATCTCATGCCCGAGGCCAGGGATGGCAGCTGGAGGGGCCACCCACACCCAAGGCCAGGGCCAGCAGCCTGGAGGAGCAACCCAAGGAGCAGTGGCTGCACAGGTGCAGTAGGGCCTAGAGGAGCTATTCCACGTTGAAGATCAGGAACGGTGGCGGTAAGGAGATACCCCTCCTCCAAGGTAAGGATCAGCGGCTGTGCTTTGCTGGAGCAGCCATGAAGAGATACCCCACACCCAAGGTAAGAGAAACCCAAGTAAGATGGTGTTGCAAGAGGGCATCAGAGGGCAAACACACTGAAATCATACTCACAGAAAACTAGTCAATCTAATCACACTAGGATCACAGCCTTGTCTAACTCAATGAAACCAAGCCATGCCCGCAGGGCAACCCAAGATGGGCGGGTCATGGTGGAGAGGTCTGACAGAATGTGGTCCACTGGAAAGGGAATGGCAAGCCACTTCAGTATTCTTGCCTTGAGAACCCCATGAACAGTATGAAAAGGCAAAATGATAGGATACCAAAAGAGGAACTCCCCAGGTCGTTAGGTATCCAATATGCTACTGGAGATCAGTGGAGAAATAACTCCAGAAAGAATGAAGGGTTGGAGCCAAAGCAAAAACAATACCCAGCTGTGGATGTGACTGGTGATAGAAGCAAGATTCGATGCTGTAGAGAGCAATATTGCATAGGAACCTGGAATGTCAGGTCCATGAATCAAGGCAAATTGGAAGTGGTCAAACAAGAGATGGCAAGGGTGAACGTCGACATTCTAGAAATCAGCGAACTAAAATAGACTGGAATGGGTGAATTTAACTCAGATGACCGTTATATCTACTACTGCAGGCAGGAATCCCTCAGAAGAAATGGAGTAGCCATCATGGTCAACAAAAGAGCCCGAAATGCAGTACTTGGATGCAATCTCAAAAACGACAGAATGATCTCTGTTCGTCTCCAAGGCAAACCATTCAATATCACAGTTATCCAAGTCTATGCCCCAACCCGTAACACTGAAGACACTGAAGTTGAACAGTTTTATGAAGACTTACAAGATCTTTTAGAAGTAACACCCAAAAAAGATGTCCTTTTCATTATAAGGGACTGGAATGCAAAAGTAGTAAGTCAAGAAACACCTGGAGTAACAGATATATTTGGCCTTGGAGTAGAAAATAAAGCAGGGCAAAGGCTAATAGAGTTCTTACAAGAGAATACACTGGTCATAGCAAACACCCACTTCCAACACCACAAGAGAAGACTCTACACATGGACATCACCAGATGGTCAACACCGAAATCAGATTCATTATATTCTTTGCAGACAAAGATGGAGAAGTTCTATACAGTCAGCAAAAACAAGACCAGGAGCTGACTGTGGCTCAGATCATGAACTCCTTATTGCCAAATTCAGACATAAATTGAAAAAAGAAACCACTAGACAATTCAGTTCAGTTCAGTTCAGTTCAGTTGCTCAGTCATGTCCAGCTCTTTGCAATCCCATGAATTGCAGCACGCCAGGCCTCCCTGTCCATCACCAACTCCCGGAGTTCACTCAGACTCACTTCCATCAAGTCAGTGATGCCATCCAGCCATCTCATCTTCTGTCATCCCCTTCTCCTCCTGCCCCAATCCCTCCCAGCATCAGAGTCTTTTCCAATGAGTCAGCTCTTCGCATGAGGTGGCCAAAGTCCTGGAGTTTCAGCTTTAGCATCATTCCTTCCAAAGAAATCCCAGGGCTGATCTCCTTCAGAATGGACTGGTTGGATCTCCTTGCAGTCCAAGGGACTCTCAAGAGTCTTCTCCAATGCCACAGTTCAAAAGCATCAATTCTTCGGCGCTCAGCCTTCTTCACAGTCCAACTCTCACATCCATACATAACTACTGGAAAAACCATAGCCTTGACTAGATGGACCATTCAAGTAGGACTTAAATCAAATCCTTAACGGCTATACAGTGGAACTGAGAAATAGATTTAAGGGACTATATCCAATAGATAGACTGCCTGAAGAACTATGGATGGAGGTTCATGACATTGTATAGGAGACAGGGATCAAGACCATCCCCAAGAAAAAGAAATGCTAAAAAGCAAAATGGCTGCCTGCAGAGGCCTTACAAATAGCTGTGAAAAGAAGAGAGGTGAAAAGCAAAGGAGAAAAGGAAAGATATATATATACTCATTTGAATGCAGAGTTCCAACAAATAGCAAGAAGAGATAAGAAAGCCACCTGAGTGATCAACACAAAGAAATAGAGGAGCACAATAGAATGGGAAAGACTAGAGATCTCTTCAAGAAAATTAGAGATACCAAGGAAACATTTAATGCAAAGATGGGCTCAATAAAGGACAGAAATTGTATGGACCTTACAGAAGCAGAAGATATTAAGAAGAAGTGGCAAGAATACACAGAAGACCTACAGAAAAATAGATCTTCACAAATCAGATAGTCATAAAGGTGTGATCACTCACCTAGAGCCAGACATCCTGGAATGTGAAGTCAAGTGGGCCTTAGGAAGCATCACTATGAACAAAGCTAGTGTAGGTGAGGGAATTCTAGTGGAGCTATTTCAAATCCTAAAACATGATGCTGTGAAAGTGCTGCACTCAATATGCCAGCAAATATGGAAAACTCAGCAGTGGCCACAGGAATGGAAAGATCAGTTTTCATTTCACTCCCAAAAAAAGACAATGCCAAATAATGCTCAAACTACCACACAATAGCACTCGTCTCAATTCTAGTAAAGTAATGCTCAAAATTCTCCAAACCAGGCTTCAACAGTACATGTACTGTGAACTTCCAGATGTTCAAGCTGGTTTTAGAAAATGCAGAGGAACCAGGGATCAAACTGCCAACATGTCTTGGATCATCAAAAAACAAGACAGTTCCAGAAAAACATCTATTTCTGCTTTATTGACTATGCCAAAGCCTTTGACTGCATGGATCACAACAAACTGTGGAAAATTCTTCAACAGATGGGAATACCAGACCACCTGACCAGCTGCTTGCAAAAGCTGTATGCACGTCAGGAAGCAACAGTTAGAACTGGACATGGAACAACAGATTTGTACAAATTGGGAAAGGAGCACATCGAGGCTGTATATTGTCACCCTGGTTATTTAGCTTACATGCAGAGTACATCATGAGAAATGCTGGACTGGAAGAAGCACAAGCTAGAACCAAGATTGCTGGGAGAAATATCAATAACCTCAGATATGCAGATGACATCATCCTTATGGCAGAAAGTGAAGAGGAACTAAAGAGCCTCTTGATGAAAGTGAAAGAGGACAGTGAAAAAGTTGGCTTAAAGTTCAACATTCAGAAAACTAAGATCAAGGTATCTGGTCCCATCACTTCATGGCAAACAGATTGAGGAACAGTGGAAGTAGTGGCAGACTATTTTTATGGGCTCCAAAATCATTGCAGATCATGACTGCAGCCATGAAATAAAAAGACGCTTATGCCTGAAAGAAAAGTTATGACCAAATTAGATAGCATATCAAAAAGCAGAGACGTTACTTTGCCAGCAAAGGTCCATCTAGTCAAGGCTATAGTTTTACCAGTAGTCATGTACGGATGTGAGAGTTGGACTGTAAAGAAAGCTGAGCTCCTAAGAATTGATCCTTTTGGACTGTGGTGTTGGAGAAGACTCTTGAGAGTCCCATGGGCTGCTAGGAGATCCAACCAGTCCATCCTAAAGAAAATCAGTCTTGCAGGTTCATTGGAAAGACTGATGCTGAAGCTGAAACTCCAATACTTTCGCCACCTGATCCGAAGAGTTGACTCATTGGAAAAACCCTGATGCTGGGAAAGACTGAAGGCAAAAGAAGGGGAAGACAGAGGATGAGATGGTTGGATAGCATCACCAACTCAATGGACAACTCAATGGAGTTTCAGTAAACTCAAATTCAATGAATTTTGAGAAAACTCTGGGAGTTGGTGAGAAACAGAGGGGCCTTGCGTGCTGCAGTCTATGGGGTTGCAACATCAGTTCTGTCAGTTCAGTTCAGTCGCTCAGTCATGTCCGACTCTTTGCGACCCCATAGACTGCAGCACGCAAGGCCTCCCTATCCATCATCAACTCCCAAAGTTCACCCAAACTCACGGCTATTGAGTCGGTTATGCCATCCGGCTGTCTCATCCTCTGTTGTCCCCTTTTCCTCCTGCCCCCAATCCCCCCCAGCATCAGAGTTTTTTCCAATGAGTCAACTCTTCGCATGAGGTCGCCAAAGAACTGGGGTTTCAGCTTTAGCATCATTCCTTCCAAAGAAATCCCAGGGCTGATCTCCTTTATAATGGACTGGTTGGATCTCCTTGCAGTCCAAGGGACTCTCAAGGGTCTTCTCCAACACCACAGTTCAAAACCATCAATTCTTCAGCACTCTGCTTTCTTCACAGTCCAAATCTCACATCCATACATGACCACTGGAAAAACCATAGCCTTGACTAGATGGACTTTTGTTGGCAAAGTAATATCTCTGCTTTTGAATATGCTATCTAGGTTGGTCATAACTTTCCTTCCAAGGAGTAAGCGTCTTGTAATTTCATGGCTGCAGTCACCATCCGCAGTGATTTTGGAGCCCCCCAAAATAAAGTCTGACACTGTTTCTACTGTTTCCCCATCTATTTCCCATGAAGTGATGGGACCGGATGCCATGATCTTCATTTTCTGAATGTTGAGCTTTAAGTCAAATTTTTCACTCTCCTCTTTCACTTTCATCAAGAGGCTTTTTAGCTCCTCTTCACTTTCTGCCATAAGGGTGGTGTCATCTTCATATCTTAGGTTATTGATATTCTCCTGCAATCTTGATTCTAGCTTGTGCTTCTTCCAGCCCAGCGTTTCTCATGATGTACTCTGCATATAAGTTAAATAAGCCAGGGTGATACTATACACTCTTGACATACTCCTTTTCGAATTTGGAACCAGTCTGTTGTTCCATGTCCAGTTCTAACTGTTGCTTCCTGACCTGCATACAGGTTTCTCAAGAGGCAGGTCAGGTGGTCTGGTATTACCATCTCTTTCAGAATTTTCCAGTTTATTGTGATCCACACATTCAAAGGCTTTGACACAGTCAATAAAGCAGAAATAGATGTTTTTCTGGAACTCTCTTGCTTTTTCCATGATCCAGCAGATGTTGGCAAGTTGATCTCTGGTTGCTCTGCCTTTTCTAAAACCAGCTTGAACATCTAGAAGTTCACGGTACATGTGTTGCTAAAGCCTGGATTAGAGTATTTTGAACATTACTTTACTAGTGTGTGAGATAAGTGCATAGACATCAACAATTACCTTAAATTTAAATGGATTAAACACACCAACCAAAAGATACAGACTGCCTGGGTGGATATGAAAAGAAGACCCATATACATGCTGTCTACAAGAGATCCAATTCTTATCAATGGACACTTACAGACTGAAATTAAAGTGATGATAGATGTATTCAGACAAATTGAAATCATAAGGAAGCTGGAGTAGCAATATTCAGAGTATGAGTATTTAATGAGCATTTAAAATAGACTTTAAAATAAAGATTGCTATAAGAGACAAAAGACACTACCTGATGATCAAGGATTCAACCCAAGAAAAAGACACAACAGTTATAAATTTTTATAATTGTTATATAGGCCCTCAACACAGGAGCACCTCAATATGTAAGGCAAATACTAACAAATATAAAGGGAGAAATTGACAGTAACACAATAATTGTGGGGAACTTTAATACCCAATGTTTACCAATGGACAGATCATCCAGACAGAAAGTCAATAAAGAAATGCAAGCCTTAAATGATCCTTTAGATGAGTTGAACTTAATTGATATTTATAGAGCATTCCATCCCAAAGCAGCAGACTACACTTTTTTCTCAAGGGCACACTGAACATTCTCCAGGATTGCCCACATGCTAGGCTGCAAACCAAGCCTTGGTTAATTTAAGAATATTGAAATCATATCAAGCTTCTTTTCTGATCACAATGCTATGAGATTAGAAATAAACTACAAGAAATAAGCTCTAAGAAACATAAATATGTGGCAGCTAAACAACACGCCACTAAGCAACCATTGGATCACTGAAGAAATTAAAGAAGAAATAAATAACAACAAACAAGTGAAAATGAAAGCACAAACAGACCAAAAGTTTAGGGATGCAACAAAAAGTAGCTCTAAGAGTGAATTTTATAGCAATACAATATTACCTCCAGAAACAAGAAAAATCTCAAACAAACAACCTATCCCTACACCTAAAACAACTTGAAAAAGATGAATAAACAGAATCTAAAGTTAGTAGAAGGAAGGAAATCACAAAGATCTAAGGAGAAATAAATAAAATAGAGACAAAGAAAACAGTCACAAAGATCAATGAAACTAAAAGCTGGTTCTTTGAAAAGATAAACAAGGTTGATAAACCTTTAGCCAGACTCATCAAGAAAAAAAGGGAGAGGACTCAAATCAGTGAAATTAGAAATAAAAAAGGAAAAGTTACAACTTACTTCACAGAAATGCCAAGAATCATAAGAGACTATGAACAATGATATGCTAATAAAATGGACAACCTGGAAGAAATGGAAAAATTCTTAGAAAGGTACAGTCTCCCTAGATGGAACCAGGAAAAAATAGAAAATATGAACACACCATTCACAAGCACTGATTTTGAAACTGTGATTAAAATCCTCCCAAAGAACAAGTGTCCAGGACCTGACAGCATTGTATGTGAATTTTATCAACCAATTAGGGAAGAGTTAACACCTATCCTTCTGAAACTTTTCCAAAAAGTTGCAGAGGAAGGACAACTTCCCAACTCATTCTATGAGGTCACCATCACCCTGATATCAAAACCAGACAGTGATACCACAAAAAAATAAAAATAGAGGACAATATCACTGATGAACATAGATGCAAGAATCCTCAACAAAATACTAGCAATCTGTATCCAACAATTCACTTAAAAGATGATACACCATGATCACATGGGATTCATCCCAGGGATGTAAAGATTTTTCAACATCTGCAAATCAATCAATGTGATATACCATATCAACAAATTGAAGAATAAAAAACATACGATCATTTCAATAAATGTAGAAAAGTCTTTTGACAAAGTTCAGCACCCATTTATAATAAAAACTCTCCAGAAAGTGGGCATAAATGGTACATACCTCAACATAATAAAGGCCATATATAACAAACCTACAGCTAGCTTCATATTCAATGGTGAAAAGCTGAAAGCATTCCCTCTAAGATTAGGAACAAGGCAAGGATGCCCACTCTCACCACTTTTATTCAACAAAGCTTAGTAAGTCCTAGCTTAGCAATCAGAGAAGAAAAAGAAGTAAATGGAATCTAAATTGGAAAAGAAGCTAAACTGTCACTGTTTGCAGATGACATGATACTATGCATAGAAGATCCTAAAGATACTACCAGAAAACTTCTAGAAATTATCAATTAATTTGGTAAAATTGTAGGTTACAAAATTAATACACAGAAATCTGCTACATTTCTGTACATCAACAATGAAAGATCAGAAAGAGAAATTCAAGAAGCAATTCCATTTGCCACTGCATTAAAAAGAATAAAATACCTAGGAATAAACCAACCTAAGGAGACAAAGGACCTGTACCTCAAAAAGTATAAAATGCTGATAAAAGAAATCAAAGAAGACATAAACAGATGGAAAGATATACCATGTTTGTGGATCAGAAGAATCAATATTGTCAACATGACTATACTACCCAAGGCAATCTACCGATTCCATGCAATCCCTATCAAATTACCAATGGCATTTTTCACAGAACTAGAACAAAAAAGTCTCAAAATTTGTATGGATGCACAAAAAACCCTGAATAGCCAAAGCAATCTTGAAAAAGGAAAACAGAGCTGAAGAAATCAGAGTCCCTAACTTCAGACTATACTACAAAATTCCAGTCATTAAAACAGTATAATAATGGCATGAAAATAGAAATAAAGATTAATGGAACAGATTAGAAAACTCAGATATAAGCCATGCAACTATAGTCAATTAATCTATGACAAAGGTGGTGATATTACACAATGTTGGAAAAACAGTCTCTTCAACAAAAGGTGCTGGGAAAACTGGACAGTCACATGTGAAAGAATGAAGTTGGATCATTCCTTAACTTCATGCAAAAATAAGCTCAAGCTGGATTAAAGACCTACGTGTTAGACCGGACACTATACAACTCTTGGAGGAAAACATAGGCAGAACACTCTCTGACATAAATCACAGAAGCATTTTTTTTTCAATCCATCTCCCAGAAAATGGAAATAAAAGCAAAAGTAAACAAATGGGAACTACTTAAACTCAAAAGCTTTTGCAAAGCAAACAATAAACAAAATGTAAAGACAACACACAGATTGGGAGAAAATATTTGCAAATGATGTGACAGATAAAGGATTAGTCTCCAAAATTTACAAACAGCTATGACACTTAATAGCATCATAACAAACAGCCCACTCAAAAGATGGGCAGAAGACTAGAATAGACATTTCCCTAAAGCAGACATACCAATGACCAATAGGCACATGAAAAGATGTTCAACATCACTAGTTATTGAAGTAAAGTAAAGTAAAGTGAAGTCGTTTAATCGTGTCCGACTCATTGCGACCCCATGGACTGTAGCCCACCAGGCTCCTCCACCCATGGGATTCTCCAGGCAATAATACTGGAGTGGGTTGCCATTTCCTTCTCCAGGGGATCTTCCTGACCCAGGGATCGAACCCAGGTCTCCCGCATTGCAGGCAGACACTTTAACCTCTGAGCCACCACTTATTAGAGAAATGCAAATTAAAACTACAATAAGATTAAAATTAAAACCTCACACTAGTTGGAAAGGTTATCATCAAAAAATCTACAAACAACAAATGCTGGAGAGGGTGTGCAGAGAAAGGAACCTTTCCACACTGTTGGAGGGAATGTAAATTGGTACAGCCACTATGGAGAACAGTATGGAGGTTCCTTAAAAATCTAAAAATAGAGCTACCATATGATCTGCAATCCCACTCTTGGGCATATATCCAGAGATAACATGGCCCAAAAAGAAACATGTATTCCAATGCTCATTGAAGCACTGTTTACATTAGCCAAGACATGGAAACAACCTAAATGTCCATCAACAGAGGAATGGATACAGAAGACGTGGTTAGTTTAGTTTAGTTTACTACAGTCGCTCAGTCGTGTCCAACTCTTTGTGACCCCATGAATCGCAGCACGCCAGGCCTCCCTGTCCATCACCATCTCCCAGAGTTCACTCAGACTCATGTCCATCGAGTCAGTCATGCCATCCAGCCATCTCATCCTCTGTTGTCCCCTTCTCTTCCTGCCCCCAATCCTCCCAGCATACAGTCTTTTCCAATGAGTCAACTCTTCTCATGAGGTGGCCAAAGTACTGGAGTTTCAGCTTTAGCATCATTCCTTCCAAAGAAATCCCAGGGCTGATCTCCTTCAGGATGGACTGGTTGGATCTCCTTGCAGTCCAAGGGACTGTCAAGAGTCTTTGCCAACACCACAGTTCAAAAGCATCAATTCTTTGGCACTCAGCTTTCTTCATACTCCAACGTTCACATCCATACATGACGACTGGAAAAACCATAGCCTTGACTAGATGGACCTTTGATGGCAAAGTAATCTCTCTGCTTTTCAATATGCTATCTAGGTTGGTCATAACTTTCCTTCCAAGGAGTAAGCGTCTTTTAATATCATGGCTGCAGTCACCATCTGCAGTGATTTTGGAGCCCAGAAAAATAAAGTCTGACACTGTTTCTACTGTTTCGCCATCTATTTCCCATGAAGTGATGGGACCAGATGCCATGATCTTAGTTTTCTGAATGTTGAGCTTTAAGCCAACTTTTTCACTCTCCTCTTTCACTTTCATCAAGAGGCTCTTTAGTTCCTCTTCACTTTCTGCCATAAGGATGATGTCATCTGCATATCTGAGGTTATTGATATTTCTCCCGGCAATCTTGATTCCAGCTTGTGCTTCGTCCAGTCCAGAGTGTCTCATGATGTACTCTGTATACAAGTTAAATAAGCAGGGTGACAATATACAGCCTGACATACTCCTTTTCCTATTTGGAACCAGTCTGTTGTTCCATGTCCAGTTCTAACTGTTGCTTCCTGACCTGCATATAGGTTTCTCAAGAGGCAGGTCAGGTGGTCTGGTATTCTCATCTCTTTCAGAATTTTCCACAGTTTATTGTGATCCACACAGTCAAAGGCTTTGGCATAGACAATAAAGCAGAAGTAGATGTTTTTCTGGAACTCTCTTGCTTTTTCCATGATCCAGCGGATGTTGGCAAGTTGATCTCTGGTTGCTCTGCCTTTTCTAAAACCAGCTTGAACATCGGGAAGTTCACGGTTCATGTATTGCTGAAGCCTGGCTTGGATAATTTTGAGCATTACTTTACTAGCGTGTGAGATGAGTGCAATTGTGCAGTAGTTTTAGCATTCTTCGGCATTGCCTTTCTTTGGGATTGGAATGAAAACTAACATTTTGCAGTCCTGTGGCCACTGCTGAGTTTTCCAAATTTGCTGACATGTTGAGTGCAGCACTTTCACAGCATTATCTTTCAGGATTTGAAATAGCTCAACTGGAATTCCATCACCTCCACTAGCTTTGTTCATAGTGATGCTTTCTAAGGCCCACTTGACTTCACATTCCAGGATGTCTGGCTCTAGGTGAGTGATCACACCATCGTGATTATCTTGGTTGTGAAGATCTTTTTTGTACAGTTCTTCTGTGTATTCTTGCCACATCTTCTTAATATCTTCTGCTTCTGTTAGGTCCATACCATTTCTGTCCTTTGTCGAGCCCATCTTTGCATGTAATGTTCCCTTGGTATCTCTAATGTTCTTGAAGAGATCTCTAGTCTTTCCCATTCTGTCTTTTCCTCTATTTCTTTGCATTGATCGCTGAGGAAGGCTTTCTTATCTCTTCTTGCTATTCTTTGGAACTCTGCATTCAGATGCTTATATCTTTCCTTTTTTCCTTTGCTTTTTGCTTCTCTTCTTTTCACAGCTATTTGTAAGGCCTCCCCAGACAGCTACTTTGCTTTTTTTGCATTTCTTTTCCTTGGGAATGGTCTTGATCCCTGTCTCCTGTACAACGTCATGAACCTCATTCCATAGTTCATCAGGCACGCTTTGTATCAGATCTAGACCCTGAAGTCTATTTCTCACTTCCACTGTATAATCATAAGGGATTTGATTTAGGTCATATATGAATGGTCTAGTGGTTTTCCCTACTTTTTTCAATTTAAGTCTAAATTTGGCAATAAGGAGTTCATGATTGGACCAGTCAGCTCCTGGTCTTGGTTTTGTTGACTGTATAGAGCTTCTCTATCTTTGGCTGCAAAGAATATAATCAATCTGATTTCAGTGTTGACCATTTCGTGATGTCCATGTGTAGAGTTTTCTCTTGTGTTGTTGGAAGAGGGTGTTTTCTATGAGCAGTGCATTTTCTTGGCAAAACTCTATTAGTCTTTGCGCTGTTTCATTCTGTATTCCAAGGCCAACAAGAAATGGCAAGAGAGAATGTCAACATTCTAGGAATCAGCAAACTAAAATGGACTGGAATGGGTGAATTTAACTCAGATGACCATTATATCTACTACTGCAGGCAGGAATCCTTTAGAAGAAATAGAGTAACCGTCATGGTCAACAGAAGAATCTGATATGCAGTACTTGAATGCAATCTCAAAAACGACAGAATGATCTCTGTTCGTTTCCAAGTCAAACCATTCAATACCACACTAATCCAAGCCTATGCCCCAACCAGTAATGCTGATGAAGCTGAATTTGAACGGTTCTATGAAGACCTACAAGACCTTTTAGAACTAACACCCAAAAAAGATGTTCTTTTCATTATAGGGGACTGGAATGCTAAAGTAGGAAGTCAAGAAACACCTGAAGTAACAGGCAAATTTGGCCTTTGAATACGGAATGAAGAAGACATGGTACATATATACAATGGAATATTACTCAGCTTTTAAAACAAATGAAATAAGGTCATTTGCAGCAGCACAGATATACCTAGAGAGTACTGTGTTGAGTGAACTAAGTCAGACAGAGAAGAGGAAATATCATATAACATCCCTTATATGCAGAATCTAAAAAGAAATGATACAAGTGAACATACCTACAAAACAGAAAGAGATTCACAAACTTAGAAAACAAACTCATGCTTGCCAGGGGAATGGATAGTTAGGACTTTGGGAAGACAATATACAACCTGTTATATTTAAAGTGTATAACCAGCAAAAACCTACTGTATAGCACATGGAACTCTGTTCAATGTTATGTGCGAGCCTGGATAAGAGGGATGTTTAGAGATGAATGGATAAATGGATAAATGGATAAATGTATGGCTGAGTCCCTTTGCTGTTCACCTAAAACTATCACAACATTGTTAATTGGCTGCTAAAAAAAAAAACTAAAATTTTAAAAATGGTTTTAGACATTAGTAAACATATAAACAAGCTTTCCTGATAGCTCAGAAACAAAGAACCTGTCTGTGTTGCAGGAGACATGCCAGAGACACAGGTTCAATCCATGGGTCAGGAATATTCCCTAGAGGAGGAAATGGCAACCCACTGCTGTATTCTTGCCAGGAAAATCCCATGGACAGAGGAGTCTGGCAGGCTACAGTCCATGAGGTCACAAAGAATCAGACACGACTGAGCAACTGAGCAAACATAAATGAGGGAAAGGACATGGAAGGTTGAGGCAGTGTCTGGTGGATGGCTTGGAGAGACAGTGAGAAAGGTGAGTTCAAAGGGAAGTCAGGAGCCAGGGCTTCCTGGAGAGAAGGCTGATGTTTCAGCATAACAGCAAGTACCATGGATTAAAGAGATTTCTCAGGAGAGCCCATAATAAAATTTGTGTCTTCTAAGAAGCTTTTGAAAAGAATCAAATTCCTGAAAGTGCAGCAACTAAATTCATTCTTTGATTTTCCCTAAAACTTATATTTTCTAAATGGTAATATAACACCATGAATATAAGGAAAGAATTAACAGGGTCAGATCTGTGAGGCTTCTCCAGTCACATGCCTCACAGTTGCTATAGAAATGTTTTCAAAAACAGAGTCATAAAGAGACAACTGGCATGTTTGCAGAATTGACTAGAATTATCCCACTTGAGACTATGAAATAAATGAAGAAGTAGAACTTGCTAAGAGCATGGATTCTGGATCATGTCTCAGTTCAGTTCAGACACTCATTTGTGCCCGACTCTTTATGATCCCATGAACTGCAGCACTCCAGGCTTCCCTGTCCATCACTAACTCCCAGAGTTTACTCAAACTCATGTCCACTGTGTCAGTAATGCAATCCAACCATCTCATCCTCTTTCATCCCCTTCTCCACCTGCCTTCAATCTTTCCCAGCATCAGGGTCTTTTCAAATGAGTCAGCTCTTCTCATCAAGTAGCCAAAATATCAGAGTTTCAGCTTCAACATCAGTCCTTCCAATGAACACTGAGGACTGATCTCCTTTAGGATGGACTGGTTGGATCTCCATTAGTTCAAGGGACTCTCAAGAGTCTTCTCCAACACCACAGTTCAAAAGCATCAATTCTTCAGCACTCAGCTTTCTTTATAGTCCAACTCTCACATCCATACATGACTACTGGAAAAACCATAGTCTTGACTAGACAGACCTTTGTTGGCAAAGTAATGTCTCTGCTTTTTAATATGCTATCTAGGTTGGTCATAACTTTTCTTCCATGGAGTAAGTGTCTTTTAATTTCATGGCTGCAATCACCATATGAAGTGATTCTGGAGCCCAAAAAGTCAAATCTGCCACTGTTTCCACTGTTTCCCCATCTATTTGCCATGAAGTGATGGGACTGGATGCCATGATCTTGGTTTTCTGTATGTTGAGCTTTAACCCAACTTTTTCATCTCCTCTTTCACTGTCATCAAGAGGCTCTTTAGTTCTTCACTTTCTGTCATAAGTGTGGTGTCATCTGCATATCTGAGGTTATCTATATTTCTCCTGGCAATCTTGATTCCAGCTTGTGCTTCATCCAGCCCAGTGTTTCTCATGATCTAGTCCCTTAAATCTATTTCTCACTTCCAAATCTAAATGACTTCAAAATCTACTAATATTTAGCAGTGTCAACTGATAGCTAGTTGATTAAGATCTTTGTACTTTATTATCCTCCTCTATAAAGAAAGAGTAGTACCTTATAGGGTGGCTTACCAGGTGGCTCAGTGGTAATGGCTCCATCTGCTAATGCAAGAGGCGTAGGAGATATGGGTTTGATCCCTGGGTCTGGAAGAACACTTGGAGTAGGAAATGGCAACTCACTCCAATATTCTTGCCTGGAAAATGCTATGGACAGAAGACCCTGGTGGACTACAATCCATAGGGTTGCAGAGTCAGATACAGCTGAGCAACCAGACTAAGAAACTAAGCATACATGCACATACCTCATAGGGTTGCTAGGTAAAGCTCTTAGAAAAGTGGCTGACATACTGACATACACATTTACATAATATCTGCTATTATTATTAAAAAATCAATTTCACAAATAACATGTGACTAGAAAGTAAGTTCCTTGGTCATTCTAATAAACAAATAACCAAAGAATTTTCTAGTTATGGTACATTATGCTTAAGGAAAATCACCCTCAGGATGTAACTCTGTGAAAGACAATGTCAATTATACCTTAAGTGCCACCATAAGTCTTATGCAACAAGTTGGGTCAAGTTTTAAAAGGTAGAAATCTAAATTTATAATCTCTTACCTTCACACTTTCTGAGCAAAAACTCTATCAGGGATATTTTATAAACTTAAATGTCTTTATAGGCCTGATATTTAAATAAATAAGTGAAGCAGCAGAAATGCAAGGAATAGGGAAGAACAAGGGCTGTGAATTAATGAAGAGGATGTCTCTGCCAAAGGCAATGGGATTTGGCTACACAAATTACATTTGTAGACTATCAGATCATCAGTTTGCAAACCCATTGGTGCAATCTTAAAAAGGAAGAGCTTCCTTGGTATTTGGCTATCTGTTGTTGGAGGAAATACCTAACCTGAAATTTCCTGAAGAAGAAATGCATTTTTATTTGAAATATCCTTTTTCTCTTCTCTCAGGAAATAAAAACATTGTCAGTATCAAGGAGACATATCGCCTTCCTCCCTGACATTTGTATTCCTCTTCTTTAGGTAATTAAAACTGGAGACATACTCTTTTAGCAATCATTATGCAATTCTGATCATGATAAAGAAAGAATGCCCAATAAATTCTGAAGCTTTTATTTCTATGTTGTTGTTTAGTCGCTAAATCATGTCCGATTCTTTGTGACCCCATGGATATAGCCACCATATTCCTCTGTCTGTGGGATTTGACAGGCAAGAGTACTGGAGTGTGTTGCCATTTCCTTCTCCACAGGATCTTCCCCACCCAGGGATCAAATCCACATCTCCTGCATTGGCAGGTGGGTTCTTTATCACTGAGCCACCAAGTAAGCCCTTTTATTTCTTTATTACTTACCAAATGTACTGAATATACAAATGTAAAAACAAACAAGGATTACAGAAACATTCTTTGCTGAATCATACATAATTAACCCATGATAATATACACCATCTAGATAAACCCAAAAAAGATAACCTCATCCAGCCTTTGCCTTTATAGACAATTGGTGAATTTTGAGAAGTTCATCAAGAAACTGATGACTAAAACATGCTATGATAACTAATCATTATAGAAAAGGACTAAAAGCAACCCAAAAGATCATCAATAAGAAACTGAGTTAATAATGAAACATCCATGTAATAAAGTATTCTGAAGCTGTAAAACAAATAAGAAATATCTCTAATTAGTGCTATGCAGATCCTCTAGGATATATAAATGAAATACATCAAAGTGGAGGAAATGAGTATATGCTAAAGTAAGCCAACATTTATCTAAGAAAGTGTGAATATACATGAACACTGAAAAAAAGTTACCTATAGAGATGGGAACAAAGAGGTATAGGTGTATGAGACAGGTGTAAAAAGTGAGACTTCTTTTAAATTTTTAACTAACATTGTAAATTTAAATTTGGAGCCTACAAAAGTCTACACGTTTGTGAAATATAACCATATATGAAATATACACACATATACATCTCTACATAAAATACATTAAAAATTATAGAAAAATGAAATAAATAAGCCAATACAAAATTGGTAGACAAGTCATACAGAGAGAAGTTGTGGTGAGACAGTGAGATTTTTAAGTTAAAAAGAGTCAAATTCTTTGTTTTTTTCAGTTATATCATTAGTACTGAAAATTATATTTATTATATTAACAAATTATGTCAATTCAATTAGAAACAAAATTTTTCAGATACAGGAAGAGTAATGCAATTAGAAAAATAAAAGGATTAACCAAAATCTCTGTAAATTGTTTGAACTTTAAAAAGTGGGAACCCATTTTTTTTCTTTAAAAAATTATAGATTTCCTGCTGCTGCTACTAAGTCTCTTCAGTCATGTCTGACTCTGTGCGACCCCATAGACGGCAGCCCACTAGGCTCCTCTGTCCCTGGGATTCTCCAGGTGAGAATACTGGAGTGGGTTGCCATTTCCTTCTCCAATGCATGAAAGTGAAAAGTGAAAGTGAAGTCGCTCAGTCATGCCCAACTCTTAGCAACCCCATGGACTTCAGCCTACCAGGCTCCTCCCTATCATTGTCCAATTGAAAGGTTTAAGAAATACTGATAAGTCTGTCACCAGAAATCATCTGTGTTGTGAGGTTTGTGGTCTCTACATACCATTTTCTGTTCAAAAGAACCAGGGCTTCTTGGAAGAAGTGACTGATAACTAGGTTTATGGCAAGGATCTACAATATGAATTTGGACCCCATTTTAATACCAAGGAGGTTATGAAAGATTGTTGTTTTTAAGGACAAATGTCTTTTAATGTAATTTGGGGAGATTTCACAGGTCAAAGTTAGAACATTTTGAGCAACATTAAAGGTAGCTATAATGGACAGAAATATATCTATCTATATGAATAAATCTATGAGTTTACTGGGCTTCCCTGATAGCTCAGTTGGTAAAAAATCCGCCTGCAATGCAGGAGACCCTGGTTCGATTCCTGGGTTGGGAAGATTCCCCAGAGAAAGGAAAGGCAACTCCAGTATTCTGGGCTGGATAATTCCATGGACTGTATAAGCCATAGGGTTGCAAAGAATCAGACACAACTAAGTGACTTTCACTTCTACTTCACTTTCAGGCTTCCCTCATAGCTCAGTCAGTAAAGAATTTGCCTGTAATACAGAAGACCTGGGCCGAATTCTGGGGCTGGGAAGATCCCCTGGAGAAGAAAATGGCAACCCACTCCAATATTCTTGCCTGAAGAATCCCCTGGGCATAGGAGCTTGGCAGGCTACAGTCTGAGGGGTTACAAGAGTTGGACATGACTTAGGAACTAAACCACCACCACTATGAGTTTATTACTATATTTCATATAGTAATAAATCACTTCATTATTTTTAAAATGGTAAAAGTGTTAAGTGGGAAAATCAACACTAAAACGCTCTCTCTGCTTTTGGAATTTTTTATACTAAAATGTTCCCTGAAGGAGAGCATGGCAACCCACTCCAGCATTCTTGCCTGGAGAATCCCCATGCACAGAGGAGCCTGAAGGGCTACAGGCCATGGGGTTGCTAAGAATTGGACATGACTGAGCAACTAAGCACATACTAAAAAGTTACAGCAATTTCTAGAGGTAAGAAACAAATCTGCTATAAAATTATAATGACTAATCCACCAAACATTGCTTAAAAGTTAAAATATCTGATTCTGACACCTCTCTGGAAAATGAGTATTCAAAAACATGAAAGGCAAAGACAGTTATAGAAAGCTTGATAGAAAATATCTAGCAACCTGCCTAATCCTCACCATGATATGTGATTAGAAGGAAGCAAAATTACGGTAATATTTTTTTGAAGTTTGAGGTTTGTATATTAATACATTTTATACTGAAAGTGCTAAGATACAGTTGAAATACATATGACACATTAGCGTTAAACATAACTGATGTACTGAATTCCATTTTTAGAAATCATGATGCAATTTTATCATGAACAGAGGTATTTTACTGCCTTAAGGGAAAATTTGTCAGTATTGCCCCACTTCCCTCAAGTTTATTATCCCTGGAAACAAGACCGATGGTTAAATGGGCACAGATGTTGCCATTAGATGGTCTGGAAATTGAATCCTACATAGTTTATCTTAAAAGTGCTTCTGTTTACTTTTGCTGTAGAGTAAGTAAGTCCCAGTTTGAGAGAGTTTTTCATAATGAAATCATGTTATTTTAAGCTTTATCCCAGTGATGGGCACACAGATTATCTGCTATGAGTTCCCTTCTCCAGACCAAAATCTATGGTTGCCATTCCCAGAAAGAGAGCACTAGTGATGAGTGATAGTTAGGAGTAGTTTTGCAGGTGATTCTTCTAGTGAAATGAATAGCTCAATTATTTAATGTTAACTATATTTCAAGCCTGTTCCATTTTTTACCAACATGTGCTAGAAAATAGAAATAGAGGGGAAAGTACATGTGATAGCTCCATTTTAGGTTGAGAGTGTGCCAGCCTCTGCACTGCTGCCTTTTTATTTGTTATTTGCACATCTGGTGCCACTGATATTTATAAAATGACCTTTTTCCCCCCCTTTCTTCCACACACACAGACACCCAGGGCAGGGAGCTGAACAGTCATACATGCAATGAATACAGTGTTTCATGGTTAATGTACCATCCTTTATGAGAATATGCTAGCATAATGATAGAGGGCTGAAGCATGTAATCTATAATTAATACAAAGTGAACTGTCATGTAGAGGAAAATGGGCCTTTCTGCAGAAGTATAAGTGCAGTCATGGAAACGGCTATAGCTCCTGATTGTAATTATTCAACCTCACTAGGGGTCTGCAACTAGCTATTAAAGTGCTAGTGGTCCCTCGTGGAGTAGTCTCCTATCCAATTAAAGTTTCACAAGTCTATTCAGGAGGCACACTTCAGGTTGTCAAGACATTATGGTACACCACTGTGTTCCATTAAATAGTGTCAAGCACCTGCATTACTAATGGAACATAAAGCTTTTGGTTGCCTCTTGCATATAGAATTTGATCTGATTAATTTTCTTTGTCTGATTTTAATAATTAGCATCTCTAGACAGATAAAACATTTATAATTGAAATTGATGAAGGACTTCACTTTCTGATACTTAGCAGGACTATACTAATTTAGCATTGTCTCTCCTGTGCAAAATGAAAGCATATGCAGAAGTCAGTGAGAAACAAAGAAATGTAGAATGTTTCAGATGACTGACAAAATAAATTCAGTGTAGGTTAAAATCAATAAGCAAATTCACTGGGGATATCAAAGCTTGCACAGCCATGTTTGATATAAATTTTGAAATTTAGAAAAATCACACAATCAAAATGCCAAATATTCTGATTTCTTGAGTTAAGAACTTCCATGAAAACTATTGTGATTTCTACTGCAAATTTCAAAATGAGAATGGGCTGAATTGCCAACATATGAAGTGAAAATGACTTGGGGAACCTAGAAAATATAGCATGACATCTGTTGTTGTTCAGTCACTCAGTCATGTTGGACCGTTGCTACCCAATGGACTGTAGCCCACCAAGCTCTTCTGTTCATGGGATTATCCAGGCAAGAATACTGGAGCGGATTGACATTTCCTTCTCCAGAGGATCTTCCCAACCCAAGGACTGAACAGATGACTCGGGTCTCCTGCATTGTATTTACATATAATTATCCATAACTCCAGAAAGAATGAAGAGATGGAGCCAAAGCAAAAACAACATAGAGTTGTAGATGTAACTGGTGATGGAAGTAAAGTATAATGCTGTAAAGAGCAATATTGCATAGGAATCTGGAATGTTAGGTCCATAAAACAAGGCAAATTGGAAGTGGTCAAACAGGAGATGGCAAGAGTGAACATTGAAATTTTAGGAATCAGCAAACTAAAATGGACTGGAATGGGTGAATTTAACTCAGATGACCATTATATCTAATACTGTGGGCACCAACCCCTTAGAAGAAATGGAGTAGCCATCATGGTCAACAAAAGAGTTCAAAATGCAGTACTTGGATATAATTTCAAAAATGAGAGGATGATCTCTGTTAGTTTCCAAGACAAAATTTTCAATATCACAGAAATCCAAGTCTATGTTCTGACCAGGAATGGTGAAGAAGCTGAAGTTGAACAGTTCTATGAAGACCTACAAGACCTTTCAGAACTAACACCCCCAAATGATGTCTTTTTCATTATAGGGGACTGGAATGCAAAAGTAGGAAGTCAAGAAACACCTGGAGTAACAGGCAAATTTGGCCATGGAGTACAAAACAAAGCAGGTCAAAGGCTAACAGAGATTTGTCAAGAGAATGCACTGGTCATAGAAAACACCCTCTTCCAACAACACAGGAGAAGACTGTATACATGGACATCACCAGATGGTCAACACCGAAATCAGACTGATTATATTCTTTGTAGCCAAAGATGATGAAGCTCTATAAAGTCAACAAAAACAAGACCAGGAGCTGATTGTGGTTCAGACCATGAACTCCTGATTGCCAAATTCAGACTTAAATTGAAGAAAGTAGGGAAAACCACTAGACCATTCAGGTATGACCTAAACCAAATCCCCTATGATTATACAGTGGAAGTGAGAAATAGATTTAAGGGACTAGATCTGACAGAGTACCAGAAGAACTATGGACAGAGGCTCATGCCATTGTACAGGAGGCAGTAATCAAGACCATCCCCAAAAAAAGAAATGCAAAAAAGATAAAATGAATGCCTGAGGAGGCCTTAGAATAAAAGCAAAAGGCAAGGTAGAAAAGGAAAGATACACCCCATTTGAATGCAGATTTCCAAAGAATAGCAAGGAGAGATAAGAAAGCCTTCCTCAGTGATCAGTGCAAAGAAATAGAGGAAAACAATAGAATAGGAAAGACTAGAGATCTCTTCAAGAACATTAGAGATACCAAGGGAACATTACATGCAAAGATGGGCAAAATAAAGGACAGAAATGGTATGGACCTAGCAGAAGTAGAAGATATTAAGAAGAGGTGGGAAGAATACACAGGAGAACTACACAAAAAGATCTTCATGACCCAGATAACCACAATGGTGTGATCACTCACCTAGAGCCAGGCATCCTGGAATGTGAAGTCAAGTGGGCCTTAGGAAGCATCACTACGAACAAAGCTAGTGGAGGTGATGGAATTCCAGTTGAGCTATTTCAAATCCTGAAAGATGATGCTGTGAAAGTGCCACACTCAATGTGCCAGCAAATTTGGAAAACTCAGCAGTGGCCACTGGACTGGAAGAGGTCAGTTTTCAATGCCAAAGAAAGCTCAAACTACTGCACAATTGTACTCATCTCACATGCTAGCAAAGTAATGCTCAAAATTCTCCAAGCCAGGCTTCAACAGTACATGAACCATGAACTTCCAAACATTCAAGCTGGATTTAGAAAAGACAGAAGAACCAGAGATCAAAGTGCCAACATCCACTGGATAATCAAGAAAGCAAGAGAGTTCCAGAAAAATATCTACTTCTGTTTTATTGACTATGCCAAAGCCTTTGACTGTGTGGATCACAACAAACTGTGAAACAAAGAGATGGGAATACCAGACACCTGACCTGCCTCCTGAGAAATCTGTATATGGGTCAAGAAGCAACAGTTAGAACTGGACATGAAACAACAGACTAGTTCCAAATATGAAAAGGAGTACATTAAGGCTGTATATTGTCACCCTGCTCATTTAACTGCTATGCAGAGTACATTTTGCGGAATGCCAGGCTGGATGAAGCACAAGCTGGAATCAAGATTGCCAATACCAATCTTGAGAAATACCAATAACCTCAGATATGCAGATAATACCACCCTTATGGAAGAAAGCAAAGAAAAACTAAAAAGCCTCTTGATGAAAGTGAAAGAGGAGAGTGAAAAAGTTGGCTTAAAGCTCAACATTCAGAAAACATAGATCATGGCATCTGGTCCCATCACTTCATGCTAAATGGATGGGGAAACAGTGAATATGGTGACAGACTTTCTTTTTCTAGTCTCCAAAATCACTGCAGATAGTAACTGCAGCCATGAAATTAAAAGACACTTGCTCTTTGGAAGAAAAGCTATGACCAACCTAGACAGCATATTAAAAAGCAGAGACATACTTTGCCAGCAATGGTCCATCTAGTCAAAGCTATGGTTTTTCCAGTAGTCATGTATGGATGTGAGAATTGGAACATAAAGAAAGCTGAGCGCAGAAGAATTGATGCTTTTAAACAGTGGTGTTGGAGATGACTCTTGAGAGTCTCATGGACTGCAAGGAGATCCAGCCAGTCCATCCTAAAGGAAATCAGTCCTGAATATTCATTAGAAGGACTTATGCTGAAGCTGAAACTCCAATACTTTGGCCACCTGATGTGAAGAACTGACTCATTGGAAAGGACCCAGATGCTGGGAAAGATTGAAGACAGGAAGAGAAGGGGACTACAGAGGATGAGATGGTTGGGTGGCATCACTGACATGAGTTTGAATAAGCTCCAGGATTTGGTTACGGACAGGGAAGCCTGGCGTGCTGTGGTCCTTGGGGTAGCAAAGAGTTGGACATGACTGAGTAATTGAACTGCCTGATCCATAACAATGATCAGATATATCATATATAGCACTTAAAATCTTCTCAACTTTACCTCTTACTTAAAGCTCTGGCTTATAATCACCAGTTATACACAGGTTTTAACCAGTTTCTGACAGGTAAATCAAGTCTATGCTTCACCTTTGCCAGAGCCTCATATATTTCCCTTTCTTCTCAGGAATCTCTGATTCACAGGCATGATACATTAGTGGGGAAATATTTTATACTCATACATTACAGAAATTTGAGGGTGCTAAATTTGTAGGACCACCATTGACCTTTATACACCATTAGTATATAAAGGAGAATAAATATTGCCCCATTTTCCCCCAGAGTGGACAATTCATCAGGCTCCATCATCAGTCTTGGGTTCCTCTGGTGGATCAGTGGTAAAGTATCCACCTGCCATGCAGGAGACATGGGTTCAGTCCCTGATCCAGAAAAATAGAAAGATCCCATGTGCCACAGAGCAACTAACCCATGCTCCACAACTATTGAGCCTGTGTTCCACAATAAAAGAAGCCACTTCAATGAGAAGCCCATGCACTGGAGCTAGAAAATAGCTCCAGCTCATCTCAACTGGAGAAAAACCTGTGCAGCAACAAAGACCCAGCATAGCCAAAATTAAATAAATAAAATAAAACTATTTTAAGAGAAAAAAAGAATCAGTCACTTGCAGCAGTGACCAAATGAGTACTGAAATGTTGTGTGGCTTTCCACCCTTTAACCCTTTCTCCCTAATCCTCTCCTTTAAAAATCTAAAGCCTTTAAAACTCTAAAGCCAGGGCTTTATGAGAAAGCATCAACCCAACTTAAAAATATGCAATTTCAGGAAGAATAAGAAAATTTTAAGAAATGAAAGGTATATCTTCATACACTTTGCTGCTTATCAACTTCTACTTTTTTTTTTTCCATTTCGTTTCTACATAAGGAAGTAAATGGCTCGTCCACAACTAATAAAAAAAAAGTGTTTTTGGTTTAGAAAAGAAACATGTAGATTATATAAAATTATCAATTGTACAAATATATTATATCTGCTCCCTGGAGCCCATTTATTGTTCACTGACTCAGCTGTGTCCAACTCTTTGCAACTCCATAGACTATAGCATGTCAAGCTTCTCTGACCTTCACCATTTCCTGGAGCTTGCTCAAACCGATGTCCATTGAATCACTGATGCCATCCAACAATCTCATCCTCTGTCATCCCATTCTCCTCCTGCCTTCAATCTTCCCCAGCATCAGGGTCTTTTCTAATGAGTTATCTCTTCATATCAGGTGGCCAAAGTATTGGAACTTCAGCTTCAGCATCAGTCTTTCCAATGAATATTCAGGATTGACTTCCTTTAGGATTGACTGGTTTGATCTCCTTGCAGTCCTTGGAGAGTCTTCTCCAATACCACAGTTCAAAAGCATCAATTCTTCAGCTTTCAGCCTTCTTTATGAAGATCTAACTCTCACATCCATACATGACTATGGGAAAAACCATAACTTTGACCATATGAACTTTTGTTGGCAAAATAATGCCTTTGCTTTTTAATAAGCTGTCTACGTTTGTCATAGTTTTTCTTCCAAGGAGCAAGTGTCTTTCAGTTTTGTGGCTGCAGTCACCATCTGCAGTGATTTTGGAGCCCAAGAAAATAAAGTCTCTCACTATTTCCACTGTTCTTCGTCTATTTGCCATGAAGTGATGGGACCAGATGCCATAATCTTTGTTTTTTGAATGTTGAGTTTTAAGCCAGGTTTTTCACTCTCCTGTTTCAGTTTCATCAAGAGGCTCTTCAGTTCCTCTTTGCTTCCTGCCATAAGGATGGTGTCATCTGCATATCTGAAGTTACTGATATTTCTCCAGGCAATCTTGACTCCAGTTTGTGCTTCATCCAGCCTGGCATTTCTCATGATGTACTCTGCATATAAATTAAATAATCAGGGTGACAATATACAGCCTTGAATTACCCTTTTCCCAATTTGAAACCAGTCCATTGTTCCAATTCTGGTTCTAACTGTTCCTTCTTGATCTGCATACAGGTTTCTCAGGAGGCAGGTAAGGTGGTCTGGTATTTCCATCTCTTTAAGAATTTTCCAATTTGTTGTAATCCACACATTTAAAGGTTTTAACATAGTCAGTGGAGCCCATAACAATCAGAAATGCAGAACTCTTCCTGCTTGGAGTGAATACCACTTTTGAGAACATTAGACTACTCTTTCATCACTCTCCTCCACAACACACTTACTATGACAGTTAGCAGATGTGTGCTCCCAAACAACCAAACAGGTTTTATCAACTATAAGGTCAGAAATAGGAAGAACCTTGGTAGAGAGAAGAGAAAGAACTGTGAGAGTGGGGGTTCTTATGTTTTAATGTAACTCATTGTGTCCATATAAGAAAATTGTGGAAATCTGTAGATGTTAGAACTGTGTAACGCTAATGCATTTTTATTTTACTTATTAAAGACAAAGATAAGTCCAAGACAAAATTAACAAAGACTATTCATGGACAGAGGAGCCTGGCAGGCTACAGGCCATAGGGTCACAAAGAGTCAGACACAATTTAGTGACTACACAGCAGCAGCAGCATTTATAAACTTGCAGCAGGGAAATCTTTCAGCCATCACTTTCATTTCAGCAAGGTGTCAAAGATGTTACAAAGGAGAGTAAGCTTTAGTGTAAAGATCCTGCTGGCCAATGCAGGAGACTCAAGAGATGTAGTTTTGATCCCTAGGTCAGGAAGATCCCCTAGAAAAGGAAATGGTAACCCATTCCTATACTCTTGCCTGGAGAATTCCATGAACAGAGGAGCCTGGTAGGCTCCAGTCAGTGGGGTCGAAAGAGTCAGACATGACTGAATCCACTTAGCCCAACACAACAAGTTTTATAAAGTTTAAAAAAAAAAAAAAAAGGAAGGAAGACTGAATCTCTGGCAAGCATTCTATCAAGGGGGATTTGTATTTTTGGAAGTGGGGGAGACTTGCTAATTGGTTTTCAGGTACATGGTTGACCTTTAATTAGTTGCAGTGGGACAATCAAGTGGTCTGGGGGCAATTTTAAAGAGCAAGGAAAGGAAAGTGAAGTCACTCAGTCATGTCTGACTCTTTGTGATAACCTGGACTGCATCCCATCCATGGGATTTTCCAGGCAAGAGTACTGGAGTGGGTTGTCATTTCCTTCTCCAGGGGATCTTCCCAACTCAGGGATCAAACCTGGGTCTCCTACATTGTAGGTAGACACTTCACCATCTGAGCCACCAGGGAAGTCCTTTAAAAAAGGAAGGATTGATCAAAATAAGAGGTAGAGGGTTTCCTATGACCAATAATTCCAAAAAAAACTGGGGCTCCCTAGTTCCTTTTCTGTCGGCAAACTGTCCTTATGAAGGGAAGAAGATAGCTAATTTAGAACATGATTTGTCAAATTTTACTCAATCATTAAGAAGAAAACATATTCCAAAAATTTCTGATGGCAGAAGAAAATGGTAACAATATAATAAAATCATGATTCTATGGATAGACATTGCCTGTGATATATAACTATTATAAATATTATATATGATATATATCTATATATATATAGTAGCTGATAATAGATGTTAGATGCTTACTCTCTCAAAGCTTTAGTTTCCTCATTTAAAAAATATGCTAACACCCACCTCACAGGGTCATTTCAAGTTTTTATGAGATACAGCAGAAAAGTTCTTATTATATAGTGCATAACACATTTATATTTATGTACATCTGTCATATCCAGAGGATTTCTAATGTAACATAAAAGTGAGTTTGAGTAAACTTTAAGAGTTGGTGATGAACAGGGAGGCCTAGCATGCTGCAGTCCATGGGGTTGCAAAGAGTTGGACACAACTGAGTGACTGAACTGAACTGACTGAAAAGTGTCACAAAGATTCTGTAACAAAAGTATTTCCATTTGCCCCAAATTTTCCCAGTTTTAAAGCTGAAAATCCTATATCACAGAAAATTCCTTAATTCTGGGAAAATCAGGACTGTTGGTCACCTTACATAGTTCATAAAGGTGAAATAATTTTTTTGCTCAAACCCTAAGAATAAATAATTCCTTCCCAATAAACATGACTTTAAGACCACAATCAATATTACTGTAATCATATACTGCAGTTTTCTGACCACAAAACATTCCCACAATTCCCACAAGTTAGAGTACACAATTTCCAGATACAGCATTCATAGGTTAGTCAGAGTTACCCATTCATGCAGCATTTTTCACTGGCAAACAAAACTAAAACTCTTTGAGATCAGAACAAAAGGTGATAATGTTGGTAAGCTTTACACAAATTGAGAATGGACTACTTCAAGCCACAGCAAAACAGAACCAAAAACGAATCAAAATGGGACTCCCATAACACCATTTCCTAACACATTGATGAAGATCATGATTCAATTCTTATAAGGATATACAAACACTGATAAAAAATCTTTGTGTGTATATATATATGTATTATATAGATAGGTATATTCAATATATACTATATGCATGCAATAAGTAGCTTCCTAGGTAAAGAACTGCCTGCCAATGCAAGGAGACATAGGGGACATGCATTCAATCACCGGCTGGAGAAGATTCCCCTAGAGGAGGATTGCCCTGCAGGCAACTCATTGCAGTATTCTTGCCTGGAGAATCCCATGGACAGAGGAGCCTGGCGGGCTACAGTCCATTTGGTCACAAAGAGTTGGACACGACTGAGCACACATGCACACATATAATAAAACGGTCTGGGTGTTTTGGGTTTTACTTACCCTCAACAAATTATTTGTATGTTTTGTTAATCACTAATTCTGATAAAACTGACAATAGGAGCGGGGTATATATAGTCAGGGTGTATATATATATATATATATATATATATATATAAAGAAATAAATAATGCAGTTGTTGAGATAAATTCCCTGCTTTCCTTTAGATATGGTCTGTACTCATATCAGGTCAAGATCCTTTTGTCCAGAGTAGGAAAAATCAGGCTCATACTTGTAGAAGATTGCTTTTGCTTTGTATGGGACACATCAGCACATTTATACACACAAATAATTATAGCATTGTTTAACTGGGATAATCAGTGGATTATTAGCACTGTCATAAAAATGAAAATATAATAGATGATAGTTATGCTGTATTAAACCATCTCCCTGAAATCAAAGGGATTAACACAAGCTACTTTTCCAAGATTTCTCTGAGTATACTCTGAATTAATACAGTATTTCTACCCTCTGTTGAATGTGCTAAACCTGAGGTATTTTTTGTAGCAATAATAACTGCTAGAGTTCACTGAGTTCTTACAATGTGCTAAAGTATTTGATACATTATTTTCATTAATTTATCTCATATAGTCCTCAAACAAACTTATGATGTAGTATTTCAACTGCCTATATTTTCAGAAGAGAAAAATTAGTCTTGGGGAGATAAAGTAGCTTACTCTGAGTCAAACAGTCAAATTGGGATTCAAACCAAAGTCTGTCTTATTCTGATATTAAATAGAATTCATAAATAGAAAACTCCTGAAACAAAAATTTAGAAGAGAATATTCAATTAGGAACACAATGTTACTTTTCTACTTACTCAGAAAGGAAATTTTAAAAAAAAATCAAAGATCTCTGGATAAGTACCTCAGAATAGTCCAAGGAAATAAATTTCTGAAGAAAGCACTTAAAGTACATATTCAGCAGGCTGTAGACAATTTAAAGAACTATGTATAAAGTTCCCCATCCTGTGCCTTGCTACAGTTCCAAGAGGTTTGCTCTAAATTAATTAAGAAGTGCTTGCTCTCAATGAATTAAGAAGATGAGACCAACATCAAAAGGCCTCTCCTCTTAAGGAATTTCTAACACAGGCCTCATCTGAGCAGACTCTTGAGGGAGTGAAAGGCCTTTTCGATAATATGCACTATTCCTTTCCCAAGATGTTTCTTTTGATTTGCTGTATAAATATCTGGCCTTTGAGAAAAGGGAAAAAAAAAATCTTTTGCTGTTTCAAATCATTTTGTATAAATTATTTTGAAAGTTCCACTGTCAGAGTAGTTATTTTACTCTCCTTTCTCATTCTTTGAGAGGACTATGCCTTTGAAAATCAGAATAAGAATTCCTTAACTGCTTATAGATTATCTTTGAAGGTAACATCACGTTTTTTAGAAACAGTCTTATCTAATTCCAGCTGACCTTGAATATGTGTCGATTGGCTTAAATCAAGGATTGGCAAACATTATAAATGAATCCCTGCTCAAGGCACAGTGCCTGCACTATTGACTCCTGCCTCACCTTGTATTGTCAGAGTGCAGACAGATTTCAGAACATCTTTCTCAAAGAATTACTCTTGATAGTTGCAAAATTTGAGAGTAAAGGAAAAAAATAAAAAGAACAAGATATTGCAAAGAAAGATTGGGATTATTATTGGGGTGGGGGGGTAGGAGTGGGGAAGAGCAACAACCCTCCTCCCTGTAAGAAGGTCTGAACTCTTATCTCCTCCTCAAAAGTACTGCACCATCCAACATCAAGAATTACATTTAAATGCATTAAAATTAAAATGCTAAATTTGAAGTACCATATATCCAGTGACCATAATATACTTCTCTCTAAATTTTAATCAGCAAGGGGATATATATTTTTCAGGGCTGTTTTTATGTTTTATCACTGGGTCTGTAAATATTAACTGTGCTGTATCATTAGTTGTGAATCTGATGCTAACTTTTTGGTCCCAAACAAGTTCTACTGTTATTAAAATACCTACTGTTCCATTAGTAATAATATCAATATAAGTTACACTTCCAGATTGGCTCCTAATCATTTTGCTCTTGACATTTGAGCTAACTCAAAAGACGCACTTGTCAAACCAGACCCTCATAGATCAAAGAACTTACCTAGTATCAAGATTTGCTAATAACTATGACTATGTTAGAGAATATAGACATTCAAGAAGCCTGGGTGAAGCAAGGAGAGGACAAGGACTTCCTCTCCTGTGGCTCCCACATCCTTTCTTGTGGTTACAGGAATGCACTCCGTTGCCCAAAATAATAGACAAGTTTTTTAAGAAGTACTTGAGTCCCCTCAGATAGCAGATAGTACTAAAGTTATGAAATGTCACTGTTTTATACCCCCAGAGAATTGTATGAGAACCATGTCTCATAAATCAACAGATCGTTTATCACAAGCAATCCCAAATCTAGGACATTCTGCCCAAAACACTGTATAGATAAGGACTGCTCTCCTCATATATTTCATTAGTCTGTTTTCCCGGAGGCCCAGCATCATATTCACAAGAAGAATAGACCCAGCCACCTGCCTTCTTTCTTTTTCCCTAGAAATGTACCCTCACTTAAAACCCTGCCCAACAACTGGAGAATAAATGAATCAAAGGGCACTTTTTAAATTCTTCTTCTACCAGCTGACCTTGGAGAAACTCACTGACAATCAAACAAGATGTTAGAGATTCACTGGCCCAGGGGCTTAAGTGGATGTCTCATGTCCTGGGCTTCATAATCAAAAATAGAAAATATTCCTTTTTTGTGAAATTGCTATTCATTCTTGAATTTGTGAATAAGAAGATAAATGACTGCCCATATTCTATTAATTTTCTAGTGAATATATCCTGTTGACCTTATTATGAAGAGCTAATCCCTGCAAACTATGAGCAGCTATGTAACATAATTGATCTCCTAGAATGCAATCTCACTGGATATATTTAACTTATCTTGAGAAATGAGGCAGTTGGAATAAATCAGGATATAAGGCTTCTGATTTTATTTGTTATAAATACATGAACTTTTATTGATGGTGAACCTCACACCTCAGCTTATACTTGACAATATATTAGTACTGCCTGTTGCCATCCATCCTTTTGAGAAGAATAAAAATCATACAAATAACCTTTATTTACTTTCCAATATATACCAAGACTTTGTCCCAGAGGCTTTGAGTCAATCATTGTATTTCATTTAAGTGCTATTGTCATCAATGACAAAATGAAGTTGCATTTAGAAAGGACACATAGGTTCATTAAGACAAGTCTTTATTACCCTAATTCTATGATGCATTCTTAAAATATTAGTGGCATTCAAAATCCAATAGAAATTACTAAGATGTAGATCAATTAAGTCTCAACACCTTGAAGAAATAAAAAGAGGAATTTTAAATTACACCTAACTTCTGTGTTTGCTGGCTTTTATAAAGTCGTATTTGTATTTCAGTGAAAATTATATATTAAATTATTCTTATACTTTAATTTCTTATAGTTTGTTCTTAGTTTCCCTTCTCTCTCCCTTTCATTCACATCAGCACACATTCCCCATAACCTACTAGCTTTAGAGGAGGATATATATATATATATATATATATATATATATATATATATTTAATATACAGATCATCTTATCCTACAGCTTGCTGTCAATGTGAGGCCAAATCTGGTATTAATAAAATTTTACTACCTATTATAGTTGAATTTATTTCATTATTTAAGAGATTATTTACATTTAAAAATTGCCTATAAAGAATTAATCTAATAATAACTTGATTCTAAAATGAAAATTACAGAAACAGACACTTGCTCTAAGCTTAAGCAGAGTAACTATTCAAATTTCATTCCTAATTACTTGACTTCACATTTCTGCCTAGCATTTTGGATTCAGACCAATAATATAACATTTTTTTCTCACCTCATCCCAGGTGAGATCTAAAGAGAACCTTTCTTCAATTTGCATTAGCTTATAGGTAAAACTTTGCTTTTCATAACATAAGTACTTTATAATATGGTGTGGACAGGAGAAATATAGCTAAAAACATGACTTTTTGAGAAAACGTTGATTTTTATGTCAACTCATACCGTTATGTTAAAAAAAAAAAAGGAAATTAAAGAAGGCCATATGAATCTTTAATGCTATTCCCACAATATCCTTAATATTTATTTTTTAATGTATCATTTTAAAGATATATTCAGTATCTCAAACTTGAAGATAAAAGACTGAACACAATTTTAGGTTTAAAATGTATCGATAATCATTCCTTGGATTTACCTGGGGAGAGAGTGGATTGGAATCCACTTGCCAATGTAGGGGACACAGGTTTGATCCCTGGTCCAGGAAGATCCCACGTACTGTGGAGCAACTAATCCAGTGTGTCACAGCTACTAAACCTGCACTCAGGCCCGCAACCCGCAACTGCTGAGCCTGTGTGCCAAAACTGTGTGCCCTAGAACCTGCACACCACGACTGTTGAACCCAAATGCTGCAACTACTGAAGGCCGTGTACCTAGAGCCTGTGCTCCACAGCAAGAGAAGCAAGCAAGCAAGCAGAGTAGCCCTCACTCACAGCAACGAGAGTAAGTGGAAGTGCACACAAAAAGCAATGAAGACCCAGGGCAGACTAAAACAAGTAAAATTTAGCTGTGGTTCAGTTCAGTTCAGTTCAGTCCCTCAGTCATGTCCGACTCTTTGCAACCCCATGAATCACAGCATGCCAGGCCTCCCTGTCCATCACCATCTCCCGGAGTTCACTCAGACTCACCTCCATCGAGTCAGTGATGCCATCCAGCCATCTCATCTTCTGTCGTCCCCTTCTCCTCCTGCCCCCAATTGCTCCCAGCATCAGAGTCTTTTCCAATGAGTCAACTCTTCGCATGGGGTGGCCAAAGTACTGGAGTTTCAGCTTTAGCATCATTCCTTCCAAAGAAATCCCGGGGCTGATCTCCTTTAGAATGGACTGGTCGGATCTCCTTGTAGTCCAAGGGACTCTCAAGAGTCTTCTCCAACACCACAGTTCAAAAGCATCAATTCTTCGGCGCTTAGCTGTGGTACATATACACAATGGAGTATTACTCAGCCATTAAAAAGAATACATTTGAATCAGTTCTAATGAGATGGATGAAACTGGAGCCTATTATACAGAGTGAAGTAAGTCAGAAAGTAAAACACCAATACAGTATACTAATGCATATATATGGAATTTAGAAAGATGGTAATGATAACCCTGTATGCGAGACAGCAAGAGAGACGCAGATGTATAGAACAGAATTTTGCACTCTGTGGGAGAGGGAGAGGGTGGGATGATTTGGGAGAATGGCATTGAAACATGTATAATATCATATAAGAAACAAATCGCCAGTCCAGGTTCAATGCATGATACTGGATACTTGGGGCTGGTGCACTGGGATGACCCAGAGGGATGGTATGGGGAGGGAGGAGGGAGGGGGGGAATTCAGGATGGGGAACACATGTATACCTATGGTGGATTCATGTTGATGTATGGCAAAACCAATAAAATATTGTAAAGTAAAAAATAAATAAATAAATAAAACAAAGAAATCAAAAAATAAAATTAACACTAGCTTAAAAAAAATAAAAATAACAATAATACTGATTCCTTACAACATGTTTCATACCTTGGAAATGTAGTTTAGGATAACAAAAAGGGAAATTCATATGAAACTGTTCTTAGTTTAAATTCTTAGTCAAGAATTGATCCATAAGATTAAACTTGATTAATTTATACTGAGATAGTATGAAAAACTGGTCAAACAACTCAAATTTTATGAGTGCTGAATTTTGTACTTATTTTCCTGAGAAAACAATGTTGTTTCTATTTAAAACTCTACTGGGAATGTTCAATGAAGTCCATACAAATATTCAAATTTTTCCTCTATCCACTTTCAGAAGTCCAGAGAAGAAATTCCAATAATAGGCAGTAGGTGAATTATGCCATGCATGTGAATGACTTTCTTCCTGTAGAGAGCAACTGTCCTTCCTCTATGTGATAAAACTGTAACACAATATGAGCTGGGGAGGGACGTAGGAGGAATTTGAGATATAGGGGACACGTGTACCCGTGGGTGATTCATGTCAGTGTATGGCAAAAATCACCACAATATTGTAAAGAAATCATCCTCCAATTTAAATAAATAAATTTAAAATAAAATAATAACATGATAAAATGAAAAAAAAATAAAACTCAACTCTAATATCACCTCCATTGAAAATCCTTTCCTATGAGGTCCTCCTCCCCTAGGATTCCATTGCACCTCTCATATTGCCTATGAATTTCCCTTTTGAACTGTGAGGCCATGGAGCAGAGAACAAATCTTTTGTGTCCTCATAGTGATTACCACAGTGCAATGATACTGAATAGAATATTGATCAAGTTACATTTTCCTGAATTTTATTGTCCTAATATACACAAGAACAATGACATCAGCCTTCAGATTATTATATACATTAAATAAGATGTCATGTGAACAAAATCTCTATCATATTAAGTAGCATTCAATAAGTAAATAATAAAGTTGGAATATGTGATATTTTCAGAGTATCATTCATCTACAAAATTTTTAGACATGCATTAAAGAAGGGTATTATAACAGGGTAATCTTGAAAGAGGAGAGTGAAAAAGTTGGCTTAAAGCTCAACATTCAGAAAACGAAGATCATGGCACCCGGTCCCATCACTTCATGGGAAATAGATGGGGAAACAGTAGAAACAGTATCAGACTTTATTTTTGGGGGCTCCAAAATCACTGCAGATGGTGACTGCAGCCATGAAATTAAAAGACACTTACTCCTTGGAAGAAAAGTTATGACCAACCTAGATAGTACATTCAAAAGCAGAGACATTACTTTGCCGACTAAGGTCTGTCTAGTTAAGGCTATGGTTTTTCCTGTGGTCATGTATGGATGTGAGAGTTGGACTGTGAAGAAGGCTGAGAACCGAAGAATTGATGCTTTTGAATTGTGGCATTGGAGAAGACTCTTGAGAGTCCCTTGGACTGCAAGGAGATCCAACCAGTCCATTCTGAAGGAGGTCAACCCTGGGATTTCTTTGGAAGGAATGATGCTAAAGCTGAAGCTCCAGTACTTTGGCCACCTCATGAGAAGAGTTGACTCATTGGAAAAGACTCTGATGCTGGGAGGGATTGGGGGCAGGAGAAGAAGGGGACTACAGAGGATGAGATGGCTGGATGGCATCACGGACTTGATGGATGTGAGTCTGAGTGAACTCTGGGAGATGGTGATGGACAGGGAGGCCTGGCGTGCTGTGATTCATGGGGTCGCAAAGAGTTGGACACAACTGAGCAACTGAATTGAACTGAACTGAATCTTGAAAGTCTAACAACAAAAATAAATTATTACTAAAATTTGAACACAAAACTGAATGCAAAGTAACTGAATACATTACTTTATAAATGAAGAGCCTCATAGCAAATCTGAGCTACAGTGCAGCAAAATGCCTTTATAGAATACCATTTTAACATAATGGATGGTAACAGGTGACCATTAAATGAACAAATATTTCAACTGATTAAAAAAGAAATGTACAAAGAAGAAAGAAGGGAAAGGACAAAGGAGACAAAAGTGGATTCAATCACTATTCAGTAATTGTCCCAGTCAAACATTATATGAATAATGAAGACAGGTCTTAGAAATCCGAGAACACTTTCTGTCTTCATGCTGTAAGCTCCCAAAGGGGTTAAGATAATAAAACTCTCCATTTTGCATGTAATAGAAAACTTGAACAACAGTCCAAAAATAGAGATGCTAGAGTTGGCTCAGTGGTGACATCAGAGATCATAGTGCCGTCTTTGCATTAAGTACCTAAAATTCACAACAGAACTACTGTGTATCCAGACATCATATCTTAGTTACAGGAAGGCAAAAGACAGAAGAGTCAAAGGCTCTACCCCTTGAGACTGCCCTTTTATATCAAGTTCTCACAGAAACTACACTCAGGATACTTCCACTAAAATTGAAACATGTCTGCCCAATTCTGACTTCAGAGGAGGTTGATCAATTATTTACCCCTGTCTACTCAAAATTCATATATATCCTTTTCCCCATTACACAGAACATTCTCACTCACCACTCAGGAGAGAAAGCTCCAAAGTTCATCCAGTCACTGATTTCAGATTGCATGCCTAACAGATAACTCATTTGCCCCCCGGCATCCAAAATATACAGTGGTTGAGAAGAAAGGAACTGCAATAAAAAATCCCATTTGGAAAAAGTGAGCATGAAAATCATTCAGCTGCATTCAATGTATATCTCATATCTAAATCAATATATATCAGAAATAGCTGATAGGATTAGTGAGACTCACTGCCCTACAATGGAATAATTTTCCTGATCAGATATACTGGAAATTCTCATCTCTCCTCAGTGCAAAAATCTTTTTTCATTATCCATCAAGGCAGCACTTTGGACAAAGGGGATAGAGATATTCTTCCTGCAACCTGCATGGCTATAGCAACTTTTTCTTTCACCTCCATTCATTTTAAGAGATATGTATTTTTCATAGGGATTGAATTAACAAACTGTAGCTGGCCAGGGCCAGAGTTTTTTAAAAGATTCTCCTATCAAAAATACAGTCAACTTGTAATTCTTATGTTTCTGGCCCTTATTTAACATGTAAATATAGCCAAACTGATCATCAAGGCATAGCCTGAAACCTGGTAATTTTGAGCTTCTAAATACAGACATCTGTCTACTATCCTCAATCCCAACAGGCAGTCTTCCACATAAATCTCAGTGGCCAGAAGCAGATCTGATGAGGACCCCTAGCTTTGAACTATGATAGAAGGTTGAAATTTCAGTTTCCAAGCCTACTTAGGAAGGCAAGGAAAAAAATTAATGTGAATAGTGTTTGGGAGGCAAATTTGATGACTGCCTTTTGGGTTACAGACAGAGCTAGTCTGCTTTTGTCATCTGTTTCTAAAGGAAAGGCTACACTTCCATCTTTAATACTAGGCTTCTGAGATTTTAATACTAGGCTTCTGAAACAGTTATATTTCACCATAGATTTCTTGATTTTATTGTCTTCAATTATAATCAGTATGGGCTTTCCCAGTGGCACTAATGGTAAAAAAACACGTCTGCCAGTGCAGGAGATAAAAGAGATATGGGCTCTATCCCTGGGTGGGGAAGATTCCCTGGAGGAGGGAATGGCAACTGTCTCAAGTGTTCTTGCCTAGAGAATACCATGGACAGAGTAGCCTGGCAGGATAAAGTTCATGGGGTCACAAACAGTCTAATACTACCGAAATGACTTAGCATGCATGCATGTATAATAAATATATTCATTCAGCTAGTGTTGTCTTAAAAGAAAGAAGGCATGATTTTATGCAGAATTTAAGCATTGTAAAAAATTTCAAAATTCGCAAAGAAATGACATCAAAAGTTAAACACATTAATAATTATTAGCATAAGGTCAATATAAGTATATGTATTTTCAATTCATATTTAAATTAAGACAAATAGAAAAATAATATGACATATAGTGAGATATGTAGATTAACAGATAGAGATGCACACTATAAATATGAATGCACACAGAAATTCAGAAATCTTTTTAGTAATATAACAGATTACACAAGTTGAAAAAAAAACCTTAAGTTGTATAATAATAAGTATTACACCATAAATTTTCTTCTGTAGACTAGATAAGCTTGGAGAAAAGTAAGGAATATTACTGGATATTACTAGAGATAATAAATGAACACAGAACTAAAAGTGAAGATGGTAAGTGCATGGGTTGACATAGTGATTATCCTGGTTGATGTCAGTATTTCTTCATGAGAAGTTGGTGGTATTTAGGGCAGGCCAACTATTCATTTTGTGGCTCTGTATCATAGGAATTTAGGATGGTTAGTATCCCTGGCTCCCAGTTTCAAAATACCTGACATGGTCTCCAACTTGTGTCAACCAAAACTTGCTTACAAGGTGCAACCAAATGTGTTTGAGAATCACCAGCCCAAGAAACCCTGCAGCTTTTTAATGTCACAATGTGTTTAGGAGATGAAGACATGGAGCAAGTTAAAACAAAAAATTGGGACTGAGATTCTCATATAAAGTTCCATTCAAGGGGGTGGAACTCTAATGAAAGGCTGAAAAAGAAAAATAACTGCACTCTGGTAAAATGGAATGACAAACAAGGTGGTCTCTTTTGGCTATGCTCTGATATATTTGGCCTGAGGTTCTGAAACCACATGCCTGACCACAACAGATCTGGGGATAAATTTTTCAACACTGCCTGGTCGGAAAAGAAATAAACCAAAATTTCAGGCAGAAACTACTGGAAATTTTAAAGTGTTTTTAAAAAGTAAATGCATAACTATTATGGAAGGAAAATCCCTCCACACTGGTTGCCCTGTATTCTTACTTCAATCCCCATTGAAGATAATGCCACTTAAAATTTAAAAACACACAATGAAATTGTTAGCCTTGAGAATTCTAAGATATAAGTAACATCAACATTAAACCACCATGTATAGCATGAAATGATTAAACATGTAAGAGAAGGATGGAAAACATTCAGTCAGTTCAGTTCAGTCGCTCAGTTGTGTCCCACTCTTTGTGACCCCATGGACTACAGCATGCCAGGCCTCCCTGTCCATCACCAATTGACAGAGAGTACCCAAACTCATGTCCATGGAGTCGGTGATGCCATCCAGCCATCTCAGCCTCTGTCGTCTCCTCTTCCCGCTTTCAATCTTTCCCAACATCAGGGGCTTTTCAAATGAGTCAGTTCTTCATATCAGGTGGCCAAAGTATTGGAGTTTCAGCTTCAGAATCAGTCCTTCCGATGGATATTCAGGACTGATTTCCTTTAGGATGGACTGGTTGGATCTTCTTGCAGTCCAAGAGATGCTCAAGAGGCTTCTCCAACACCACAGTTCAAAAGCATCAATTCTTCAGCGCTCAGATTTCTTTATAGTACAACTCTCACATCTATACATGACTACTGGAAAAACCATAGCTTTGGCTAGATGGACCTTTGTTGGCAAAGTAATATCTCTGCTTTTTAATATGCTGTCTAGGTTGCTCATAACTTTTCTTCCATGGAGTAAGTGTCTTTTAATTTCATGGCTGCAATTACCATCTGCAGTGATTTTGGAGCCTAGAAAAATAAAGTCTCTCACTGTTTTAACTGTTTCCCCATCTATTTGCCATGAAATGATGGGACCAGATGCCATGATCTTGGTTTTCTGAATGTTGAGCTTTAAGCCAACCTTTTCACTCACAATTTTCATTTTCACTAAGAAGCTCTTTAGTTTTTCTTCGCTTTCTGCCATAAGGGTGATATCATTTGCATATCTAAGGTTATTGATAACTCTCCTGGCAATCTTGATTCCAGCTTGTGCTTCATTCAGCCCAGTGTTTTTCATGATATATTCTACATGTAAATTAAATAAGCAGGGTGAAAATATACAGCCTTGATACTCCTTTTCCTATTTGGAACCAGTCTGTTGTTCCATGTCCAGTTCTAACTGTTGCTTCCTGACCTGCATACAGATTCCTCAAGAGGCAGGTCAAGTGGTCTAGTATTTCCATATCTTTAAGTTATTTCCACAGTTTGTTGTGATCCATACAGTCAAAGGCTTTGGCATAGTCAATAAAGCGGAAATAGATGTTTTTCTGGAACTCTCTTGCTTTTTTGCATGGGTCATGGTGGAGAGTTCTGTAAATAAGTGGTCTACTGGAGAAGGGAATGGTAAACCACTTCAGTATTCTTGCCTTGAGAACTCATGAACAGTATGAAAAGGCAAAAAGATAGGACACTGGAAGATGAACTCCCGGGTCGGTAGGTGCCCAATATGCTACTGGAGATCAGTGGAGAAATAACTCCAGAAAGAATGAAGAGACAGAGCCAAAGCAAAAATAGCACCCAGTTGTGGATGGGACTGGTGATAGAAGCCAAGTCCAATGCTGTAAGAGCAATATTCTATAGGAATCTTGAATGTTAGGTCCATGAATCAAGGCAAATTGGAAGTGGTCACACAGGAGATAGCAAGTGTGAATGTCAACATTTTTAGGAATCAGCAAACTAAACTGGACTGGCATGGGTGAATTTAACTCAGATGACCATTATATCTACTACTGTGGCAAGAATCCCTTAGAAGAAATGGAGTAGCCATCACAGTCAACAAAAGAGTCTGAAATGCAGTACTTGGATGCAATCTCAAAAACGACGGAATGATCTCTGTTAGTTTCCAAGGCAAACCATTCAATATCACGGTAATCCAAGTCTATGCCCCAGCCAGTAATGCTGAAGAAGCTGAAATTGAATGGTTCTATGAAGACCTATACAAGACCTTATAGAACTAACACCCAAAATAGATGTCCTTTTCATTAAAGGGGACTGGAATGAAAAAAATAGGAAGTCAAGAAACACCTGGAGTAACAGGCAGATTTGGCTTTGGAGTACAGAATGAAGCAGGGTAAAGGCTAATCGAGTTTTGCTAAGAGAACACACTGGTCATAGCAAACACATGTGTTTCTTCCAAAAACACATGAGATGACTCTACATGGACATCACCAGATGGTCAATACCAAAATCAGATGATTATATTCTTTGCAGCCAAAGATGGAGAAGTTCTATACAGTCAGCAAAAACAAGACCAGGAGCTGACTGTGGCTCAGATCATGAACTCCTTATTACCAAATTCAGACTTAAATTGAAGAAAGTAGGGAAAACCACTAGACTATTCAGGTATGACCTAAATCAAATCCCTTATGATTATACAGTGGAAGTGAGATTCAAGATATTAGATCTGATAGACAGAGTGCCTGAAAAACTATGGATGGAGGCTCATGACATTGTACAAGAGACAGGGATCAAGATCATCCCCAAGAAAAAGAAATGCAAAAAAGCAAAATGGCTGTCTGAGGAGGCCTTACAAACATCTGTGAAAAGAAGAGAAGAGAAAACCAAAGGAGAAAAGGAATGTAGAGTTCCAAAGAATAGCAAGGTGATATAAGAAAGCCTTCCTCAGTGATCAGTGCAAAGAAATACAGGAAAGCAATAGAATGGGAAAGACTAGAGATCTCTTCAAGAACATTAGAGATACCAAGGGAATATTTCATGCAAAGATGGGCTCAATGAAGGACAGAAATGGCATGGACCTAACAGAAGCAGAAGATATTAAGAAGAGGTGGCAAGATTACACAGAAGAACTACACAAAACAGATCTTCATGACCCAGATAATCACAATGGTATTATCACTCACCTAGAGCCAGACATCCTGGAATGTGAAGTCAAGTGGACCTTAGGAAGCATCACTACAGTGTTAGTGGAGGTGATGGAATTCCAGTTGAGCTGTTTCAAATCCTAAAAGATGATGCCGTGAAAGTGTTGCACTCAATATGGCAGCAAATTTGGAAAAGTCAGCAGTGGCCACAGGACTGGAAAAGGTTAGTTTTCATTCCAATCCCAAAGAAAGGCAATGCCAAAGAATGCTCAAACTACCACACTTTTGCACTCATCTCACATGCTAGCAAAGTAATGCTCAAAATTCTCTAAGCCAGGCTTCAACAGTACATGAACCATGAACTTTCAGATGTTTAAGCTGGATTTAAAAAAGGCAGAGAACCAGAGATCAAATTGCCAACATCCATCGGATCATCAAGAAAGCAAAAGTGTCCCAGAAAAACACTGAAAACATTAGCAAAGACAATAAGTTATTAAAAGGAGGCATATATAGACATATAATTAATTCAGACTTTCAAGGAAAATATAATCATAGAAATTAAAAATCAAATAAGTGAATTATATGATAAATTAGATGTTTAAAGAGAAAGTTCATAAACTACAATAAAGATGGGAGAAAATTATTCCAAATGCAACACAACTATATAAAGCAGAACATGCTAAGGAAAGGAGAGTAAGAGGCATGATGAGTAGACAAAGATGAACTCAACCTTCGTCTAACGTGTATTGCAAAGGAGAAAGCAAATAATAGATACAAAAATTTAATATTTAAAAAGCAGAGAGTTTTCATATTTAGGATTTATAAAGCATCTTGAACAGAATACATAGGAATAACTCCATGATTTGATGATCACACTAAAACTCTAAAATATAAACGAAAAAAGGAATATTTTATGGGGACTGAAGCTAAAACATTGCGTCTTTAAAAGTAAAATTACACTCCTCTCATAAAAAAAAAACATCTCAGCCACAAAAGCAGAAGCCAGAAGATAATGGGATAATAACAGCAAAGTAATGAAAGAAAATGATTGTTGACCTAAATTCTGAGTTCAGATGAACAATAATTCAATGTAGAGAGCAAATGAAAGACAAATTTAGACAACAAAAAGGAGAGATAATTTGCCACTAACAGAACCTCTCTAGAGTAACTACTAATGCATAAACTCCAGTAAGAAGGAATCTCAACTCAGAAGGAACAAATAAGATCCAAAAAAAAAAAAAAAATTGAACAAGTAGATCAGTAAATATGTGAGTTGATCCAACTAAAAGTCAGTTGTATAAAATGATAATAATATCTTGAACAGTTTTGAAAACAAATTGAAAATAAAATATTGCAAAACAATAAGATTATGATGATGGTATGAGAGGAGCCTGGAATTAAAAATTCTAACATGTTTATATTATTTGGGAGACATATTATCAACTTATTTTCAGTCAAGTTTGAGTTAAAATTATAAACAAATGGTGGCAAGTATATTCACAGTTGCTAATGCAGACAAGATACCAAAGCAGTTTTAGGACTAAAAACCAATAGTAATAAATGACATAAATTACTAGGAATATTTAACAACCTGTTTATGTATATTATGCAGCATATTCTATGACACAGAGTTCACAAAAATAAAATCCAAGTGAATGAAAACCTAAATTTTTAGATCTATTAAAGAAATTAAGCCCTATAGACTGATATCTCAGGAGAGTAAAAGATCTCAGTAGGACACAAGGAGCAAAAAAATTGATATTAGTTTGATAAATTTGATTTTAATAAATCCAAAACTTTATTTCAACAACAGAAATTATAAATGACTCATTAACAAAAATGGTAGATTTAAGAGAACATATATACTAGGCAAATGATTAACATTTGCCTTAATAACATGTATTAAGTATCAATGCAATCCAATTGAAAAGGGGTAAGCAGTGAAATCAGAAAAATAATGGAAAAAGAGTTCTCAGCACACATCACTCTCAGAAATCCAATTTAACAACCACCCAGAGTTGAAAGTAATGGTAAACAGTAAATCCTTGTTTAGCTATTACATATATGATAATGTGCATATTCAATATCTTATAATAAACTATAATAGAAAAAATAATATATATATATATATATATATATATAATCTCTAGCTTGGTTGTCCTGTGAAAGTCTTTTCCTCTTGAAATCAGTCCATAAAGACTTCAAGAGGTGACTACTTCAAATGCACACAGCAATGCAAAGCTACAGAAAAAAATAATGAAGCATAGCTTCATCAAAACAGTAAAGTAAACTTCAGTAACTAGACCCAAAGAAATGGAGATCTACAAATTAACTAACAAAGAGTTAAAAGAATGGTCTTTAAAAAGTTCAGTGTGCTACAAGAGAATAGACAGGCAAGTAATGAAATCAAGAAAACCATACTAAAGCAAAATGAGAATTTCAAAAAAGATATAGAAACAATAAAACAGAACCAGAATTTCTGGAACTGAAAAACAATGACTGAGTTGAAAAATTCAAGAGAGGTTTAAATGTAGACTTGATCAATCAGAAGAAAGTATCATTCAACTTGAAGATAGGTCATTAGAAATAACCCAATCAGAGTAAAAAGGAAAATAATTTTAAAAAGTGAGAAAGCCTACAGAACATATGGCACATCATAAATAAACTATGCTTTAGGAGAAGAGAAAGAGAAAGGGGTTCCATATATCATTTATATATAACATATATAAATATATAATAATAATACATTATATAAATATATAACAAACAAGGACCTACTGAATAGCTCAGAGAACTTTGCTATATACCTGAAACTAATACAGCATTCTTAGTCAACTATTTGTCAATATAAAATTAAAAAATTCTAGAAATAGCTGAAAACTTCTCAAATCTAGAGAGCAAAATAGGCATTCACATTCATGAAATGCAAAACATTCCAAGAATCTTTGAACTGAATCTAAAGAACTCTACACTGAGATACATAATAATCAAAAGTCAAAGAAAAAAATTTGAAATGAACAAGAGAAAAGAGACATCAGATATGAAGAAACCCTTAGAAGGTTATTAGTGAGTATCTCAGCAGAAACCTTGTAAGTCAGGACAGAATAGGAGAATATATTCAAAATGCTGGAAGAAATAAGAGCAGTCAATCAAAAATACTATTTTCAGTAAAAATTATTCTTTAAAAATGAAAGAGAAATACACTTTTCCAGAGAAACAAAAACTTAGGGAGTTGATAACCATGAGACCTGCTTTATAAGAATTAAAAAAAAAAAAAAGTTATTCAAGTGGAGAGGAAATAATCCTGAAAGCAACAAAAATAAGATATGAAAGTATAAATTTCACAGATAAAGGCAAATATACACACAAATATAGAATAAAGTAAAATTGTAAAGGTGGTTCCCAAGGCACCTTTAATTTTAGTGTAAGACTTATGGTAATTATAACTACACAAACTGGAATATAATAATTATATAAAATAAAGATGCAAATTGTTATATTATTAACAAAATGCTGTAAGAAGGAAGAAGTAAAATTGTAGAGTTTAGTTTATAATTGAAGTTGCTATTATCACCTTTAAAAAAACAGTTATAACTATAAGATCTTTTATATACACCTCCAGATAACTATAGACAAAATACTTAAAGAATATGCACATGCAATAGAAAACTAGAAAGAAATCAAAGCATATCAATATAAAAAAATCACCAAATCAAAAATGAAAAAAGAAAAACAAACTACAGAACTCACCAAAAATAATTAACCAATTATCAGTAATAAGTTCTTACCTATCAATAATTTTAAATGTAAATGTATTGAACTTCACAATCAAAAACACAGAGTTGCTAAATAGAACAATGAGTTCCATCTTGAGAAGGAAAGGCAACCCACTGGGAAATCTCATGGACAGAGGAAACTGGCAGGCTACAGTCCATAGGATCATAAAAAGTCAGACACAACTGACTCCTAAAAGACAACGACAAGCTCCAGCTACATGTTGTCTATAAGATAATTTAGATTTAAGGACAGCTATGCAAATGAAAATCAAAAGGGAGAAGTGGCTATACTCATGTCAGACCAAATAGAACATAAGTATCACAGATGGCAATCCACTTCAGTATTCTTGCCTGGGAAATCCCATGGAGAGAAGAATCTGGTGGGCTCCAGTCCACGGGGTCACAAGAGTCAGTCATGACTGAATGACTAAACCAGCATCAAAGTTTCTAAGTATGCAGATCTGAAAGAAGTACACAGCTACACAATAAGCATGGGAGATTTTAATACTAAATTTTCAACAGTGAATGGAACATCCACATAGAAATTTAATGACAGAACAAACTACTTGTCCAACACTATAGACCTACTGACTCGATGGATGCGACTCTGAGTGAACTCCGGGAGTTGGTGATGGACAGGGAGGCCTGGCGTGCTGTGATTCATGGGGTCGCAAAGAGTCGGACACGACTGAGCGACTGAACTGAACTGAATAGACCTACTGGACGTAACAGACGTATATAATACATTCCACACCAGAGTCACAGAATGCACATTCTTTTAAAGCACAGAAAGAAAATTATACAGGACAGATTATATATTATGTCACAAAAGAAGTATTAATAAATTTAATAAAGTTGAAATATCTCAATTATCATTTCATTCAATAATGGAATTAAATTATTAATACAAATCGATAATATAAGGAAAATTAGGAAATTCAGATTTATGTGGAAATTAACCAACATTCTATTGGTCAAACATTGACTTAAAGAAGACATCTTTAAAAAGAAAAACTTTAAATATCTCAAGACAAAAATGAAAACATAACTTACCAGGATTTATGGGGTGTAGCAAAAGCAGTACTGAGTGCTCCTTATAGGAATAAATGGATTATTAAAAAAGAACTCCCTCAAATAAAAGTTTAACTTTAGACCTTGAAAAAAAAAACAAAAAGAACTAAGCCCAAACTTGCAGAACAGAGGAAATGATAAATACTAGAGCAGAAATAGATTAGAGAATAAAAAAATAACAAAACTAGAAGTTGTTTCCTAAACTATCTGCAGTATTGATGAAACTTTAGACTAAGAAAAAGGGAAGAATAAAATTATAAATTAAATAGGAGACATTAAATAAAGAAAAAGATCATAGGAACTTATTATAAACAATTATACACTAACAATTGGACAACATAGAAAAAATAGATAAATTTCAAAAATGAAAATCAATCGACAGCATCAGGAAAAAATAAAAAAGTCCAAACATACTAATTACTAGTAAGGTGATTTAATCCCCTTAATCAGTACATAAAAACCTTCCAAAAAAGAAAATCCTAGAATAAGATGGCTTTGCAGGTAAATTTCATCAAGCACTTAAAGATGAACTAATGCCAATACTTCTCAAACTCTTGAAAAAACACTGAAGGAAGGGAAGACTGCCAAACTCACTTTGTAAGATTAGTATTACCCTAATACTAAAGCCAGATACGGACACTACAAGAAAACTAGAGGCAAATGTTTCTGATAAACATAAATACAAAAATTCTCAACAAAATATTAGCAAACTGTATTCAACCACACGTTAAAAGTTTCAAACACCATGAACAAGTCTCTGGGATGTATCCCTGGGCTATAAGGTGATCCAACATATAAAACTGAGCAATGTAAAACACCACATTAACAGAATAGAAGTAAAAATTATATGATCATATCAATAGATGCAGAAAAAGCAAATAAAAAAAGTTAAATATCCATGTGATTAAAAACACTTAACAAACTAGGAATAGAAAAAAATTACCTCAACCTAGTAAAGGCCATACACAGCATGCCCACAGGTGTACTCACCAGTGAAAATCTGCAAGCTTTTCCTCTATGATCAGGAACAAGACAAGGATGTCTCTTGTTGTTTTTATTTATATAGTACTGAAAGTTCTAGCTGGAGAAATTAAGCAAGAAAAAGATGTAAATGCATCCAAATTTAAAGGAAGAATTCAAATTATCTGTTTGCAGATAACATAATATTCATCAGTTCAGTTCAGTCGCTCAGTCATGTCCGACTCTTTGTGACCACATGAATCGCAGCCCACCAGGCCTCCCTGTCCATCACCATCTCCTGGAGTTCACTTAGACTCACGTCCACCAAGCCGGTGATGCCATCCAGCCATCTCATCCTCTGTCATCCCCTTTTCCTCCTACCCCCAATCCCTCCCAGCATCAGAGTCTTTTCCAATGAGTCAACTCTTTGCATGAGGTGGCCAAACTACTGGAGTTTCAGCTTTAGCATCATTCCTTGTTACGTGCATAAAATCTCTAAAGATTATACAAAAAAGCCCATTAAAACTAACAAACTCAGTAAAGTTGTAGTATACAAATAAACACACAAAACATCAGTTGTATTTTGATGTACTAACTAAAAGAACTCTAAAAAGAAAATTAAAATAATCTCACTTACAACAGGATCATAAATAGAACAGTTAAGAATAAACTTAACCAAGGTGGTAAAAGACGTATCTGAAAAGTACAGAACATTCATCAAAGAAATTTTACAACAAATAAAAGACATTTTGCATTCACCACTGAATATTATTAAAATGCCCACACTGCCCATAGAAGTCTGCAGATTCAATACAATCTTGATAAAAATTCCAATGCTTATTTTTCTCAGAAATAAGAAGAACAATAAACTAAAATTTGTATGGAGAAAGAAAGAATCCTAAATAGCCAAAAGGATCTTGAGAAAGAATAAAGCTAGAGGCACCATAATCCCTGATTTCAAAACATATTACAAAGCCACAGTGATCAATATAGAATGATTATGGGCATTAAAAATAGACATACAGACTAATGAAAGAAAATCGGGGACTTATAAACAAATCTTCAGGCTTCCCAGGTGGCGCTCATGGTAAAGAACCCGCCTGCCAATGCAGAAGACATAAGAGACCTGAGTTTGATCCCTGGGTCAAGAAGATCCTCTAGAGCAGGAAATGGCAACCCACTCCAGTATTCTTGCCTGGAGAATATGATGGGCAGAGGAGCCTGGCAGGTTCCATGGGGTCGCAAAGTTGGACATGACTGAAGGGACTTAGCACGCACAACTAAAATTTCACCTATATGGTAAAATGAATTTTGACAGTGGTGCCAAGACTACATACATATGGTGAAATAACAATCTCTTCAAAAAAGTGTTGGGTAAAATGGATATCGACTTGCAAAATAATTAATTTGGACCCTTATGACACACACAAAAATAAACTCAAATAAAGTAAGCCTTAAATGTAAGACCTGAAACAGTGAAACTCCATGAAGAAAACACAGGGAAAAAGCTTCCTGAGCTTGACTTTGGCAATGATTTCTTGGATATAATGCCAAAAGCATCAGCAACAAAAATTAAAAAATGGGATTACATCAACTAAAAAGCATTTGTACTGCAAAGGATATAATCAACAAAATGAAAAGGCAAGCTAAGAAATTGAAGAAAGTATTTGCAAACCATATTATCCAAAATATATAAGGAACTCCTAAAACTCAATAGAAAAAAAAAGCTCAATTTAAAAAATGGGCAAAGGATTTGAATAGACCTTTCTCCAAAGAAGACACACAAAAGGCCAATTGTGCATCTGTGCGTCTGACTTCACAATCCATGGAATGGGTTGCCATTTCCTATTCTTGGGGATCTTCTCAACCCAGGGATCGAATTGTGTCTTCTGCATCGGCAGGAGGATTCTTTACCGATGGATCACCTTCGAAAAGCCAACAGGTATTGGAAAAGGTGCCAAATATCATTAATCATCAGGGAAATGCAAATCAAAAGCAAAGGAGACAGTGGTTTTAGGATGACTATTATCAAAAACCAAAAGATGATGTACATTCCAAAGGATGTGGACAAAAGGGAACATAAAAGTGGGAAGGGAAATTGGTGCAGCCCCTATGGGAAACAGTATGGAAGCTCCTCAAAAAAAACTGTACTATCATATGGTCCCTCCTTTAGGTATATATCCAAAACAATTGAAATCAAGATCTTGAATGGACATCTGAATTTCCATATTCATGAAATCATTATTCACAATAGCCGATACATGGACGCATCCTAAATGTCTATAGAGGGATGAATGAATAAAGAAAATGGAATGGAATGTTAGCCTTTAAAAGGGGAAAAATCCAGTTATTTGGGACAACAATGTTCTATCTACTCTTTGATCATTTCCAGTTTCCTAAACAAATTCCAGTTTTAAATTATTATCTAGATGCATTGGTTTGCCTAAAAATCCAGACATAAACGTACTACGAATTAACCAAGGTATACAATAATGGCTTTAATTTTCCTTGTAATTTGCCTTATGTTATTAAGAATTGTATTGGATATTTCTGGTCACAGTAGCATACTTATCTGATAATTTTTTAGGGAATTGCAATAACTAGCCCTAGTAACCTTGCAAAACAACTAATTTGGAGGCCACCAACTTAAAAATACAGTTTGCCTGTGTTCCTGCAAGGGATTGCATTGAAATAGCCAACACTAGAATTCATTTACCACATGTTTTGGCTACATTCACAGTTTCCCGAAAATACCCTGTTTATCCTCATAAGCTTGGCATTTCAATCAAAGTTGGGAATTTTATTGTACACTTCTTCTAACAGATAGTGCATATAAATACTAAATAAAACTAGCCAAATTCTTATCTCTGGTGAATTTCTCTGTTGATACTTATGCTGCTCCTGCCAGAAGTGTCTATTTATCCTTTCTATTTGATTGCTCTTTGTAAGATATCCCTCTAGCTTCTGACAGCTATATTTATTTAAATAGCTTTTGCTGTGGATATTTATCAAAAGATTTCTTGAACATCTGTATCAATCACATGCAATAGTTATGTCTTTATGTGCAAATTTACATCAAATTAAAATAATAGTCCATTATAATCATCTGCATATGCTTCACTGGTATATCCTCTAAAAAGGCAGAATATTTACCAACTAAGCTGAGCCCAGAATCTTACAAGAAGCAAGCATTTAAAACATGAGTGCTTATTTACGTATTCCATTGTCATTTTGGGATTGTATTTTTGACAATTCCAGAAATATGGGTGAAAATGAAGTTAACTAGCTAAATTCTACATTCTTCAAGGCTTATAAAAATGCAAGACTGGCAAAATGTCAGGTTGCCAGATTTAAAAACAAAAATAAATCCAGATAAATTTTATTTAAAAAATAAATCTTCACATAAATATGTACCAAATATTTTATGGTACATATTTATATTAAAAATAAAAACATGGTGTTTATCTGAAACTAGATCTCACTTTGCATCCTGAATTTTATCTAACAGCCCTACAAGTGGATATTCTGTAGCCCAGTATGTTTCTTCCTATTTTAAAGAATTTCTTATTATCAAACAACAAGATTTTCTTTAAAACTTTAAGAAAGATATTATATAGCCCAGGTAAACTGCTTTTATTTAGTTTACTAAGCAGCTCTAGAACAGCCTGTCCATAAACTTATAAACTAATGCTGTGACCCTATTTGTTTAAAAAGCTATTTTGAAATGAAATTTTTCTTTACCATATTTCTCTTTTAAAAAATGAGGCAAAATTTTAGTTTGGCTTGCTGCTGCTGCTGCTGCTAAGTCCCTTCAGTCGTGTCCGACTCTGTGCGACCGCAGAGACGGCAACCCACCAGGCTCCCCCATCCCTGGGATTCTCCAGGCAAGAACACTGGAGTGGGTTTTATTTCCCTGAGTATAGATTTTTTTCCCTCTTTATTATCCAGTTTTTTAGATAATCGTAATTTAAAGGCACTTTAAAAATATTATTTGATTTTTGTGTCTAATTTAAAATATACCTGTTATTTTTATCAGTAAGTGCTTCTTTTCCTTTGCTTCCCTACTTCTAGGCAAATATAGTAAGTATATGACTTTTTTCTCATTTTAGTTTCACTGAGTTTTTACCTAACAAAAAGGAATAAGAGCTTCTGGTAATAGAAGAGTGTTAATAGAATCATAGAATACTGACAAATCAATACTCACTTTCAGTGTTTTAAATGTTAATATTTTTCTGTAATTAAAAAAGAGGCATTCTAATGTGAGTTTAGGAGAAAATTTTAGGCCCTACTCACCAGAAATAATCTTTGATTGATCTTACCTTGCTAAAAGTAAGATAACTTCAGAGTTCTGTTCTTGAATTTTAAATAATCTCCCTTTCCATTTGTCATTAATGTTATATATATATATATATATATATATGTTTGGTAGTCAATTTTTTTAGAGAAGTTTTAGGTTTACAGAAAAACTGACTGGAAATACAAAGTTCACATATACTCTAACCTCCTTACCCCTGCAAACACACAGGATTCCATTATTAACATCTTCGATTATTAGTGTGGTATATTTGTTATAACTGATGAACCAATATTAATGCACTATGATTAACGAAAGTCTGTAATTTATACCAGGTTTCACTCTTTGTGTTGAACATTCTACAAGGTTCTGACAAATACAGAATGACATGTATCCAGCATTACAATATCATAAAAAATAGTTTCACTACACTAAAAATCCCCTGTGCTTCACCTATTCATTCTTCTCCCCACCTTCCTGAACCTCTGGTAACCAGAGATCTTTCTTGGTCACTGTAGCTTTGCCTTTTCCAAAATGTTATGTAAGTTGGAATCATATAGCATGTGTAGTCTTTTCAGATTGGCTTCTTTGACTTGGTAGTATGCTTTTAAGGCTCCTCCAGATCTTTTCATGACTAGATAGCTTATTTCTTTTTATTGTTAAACAACATTCCAGTGTAAGGATATACCAACACTTCTTTATTCTTTCACCTCTTGAGAGATATTTTGATTGCTTCTCAATTTGGCAGTTATGAATAAAGCTACTCTAAACATTTGTGTGTAGGTTTTTGTGTGGATAAATATGTTTTTTATGAATGATTTCTTCTTTCCATCTTTTACCAGAATGCCAAATTCAGTTACAATTACTGTTACATGAAGGTCAATGTATAATTATCTTCCGTATTAACCTTATTTGCCTCTCAGGACAAAGTCTAATTCAGGTGACATAGAACCTGTATCTGTTGTTTGGCTTTTTTATCAGTCTTGTAATGTGATACAGCAGTTCTACACTGCTGTTTTCATGGCAGAATAAAAAGGGTTGATATCTTTATTTGGGAGGGGAGAGTAGTGGAAGGAATGGTTTGTGAGTAGCATTACTTTAGATGAGCTATGTGACTCCTAATACCCTTTCTATACCATGCCTAACTGGATCGGTAAATCATACCAAGCTGAAAGCTATATATCTATGATCAAGTGTGTTTCAAATATCTTATTCATAAACAGAGATTTATTCACTGAGGCGGCATTATTTTGTATTCCTATGTGTTATATAAAGTAGAACATCAAGAAAATTAAGTCAGAATCGGACAACTGATCAAATACTAGAATATGCAAATGTTGGAATTATTCCTAATAAAGAGCTTCGAATATGAGATAATCTCCATTTTTCATATTAAGATAATTATATACTGCATTTGTGGCTTTTGCAAACATAGCTGTAATTACCCCTGGCATTGTATTGCTTACTGTCTTTTTTCCCTACTTATTAAAGCTATTTATTTACCACAAATGCTTTGTATGCAAACATTAGTCTGCTGTTAACAAAAGTGAAGCCCAAATTTGTAATTAGCTACAGCTGTACATGCTGCTTCCTTTATTCAAAAGACTCCTATCATTGTGAAGCTGGTTAGTTCATTTTATTCTTTGTGGGAACCAATCTTGGATACGTGATAAAGATCTTCTCTCTCTATGCTGAGTTTAAATCCACTATTATCTGTTTTTAGTTGGGATGGGGAGCACAGTTTACAGCACTAGCTGAATTGAAGGCAGGAGAAGAAAAAGGTCTTGAGGAAAGTTGTGCCTATTGCACAGCTATGAGTGATTATATCAGTTAATAATTTAAGCACCACTTTAAAGTTATATGTTCAAGTTACATGCAATTTAATGCCAATTAACCAAAATCAAGCACATCACTTAACATCATAGAATCAATATATGACCTGATGCTTTTCACTGATGGTTAAACCTATTCAATTTGTAGCCCATGGATAGAATCTCATATAAAATAGCCTGGGTTCTGTGACCAGGGGAAAGTTATTTAACCTCTCTATTCTTTAGTTTCTTCATTGTAAGATGAAGATAATAGCATATACTTCATTGGGACCTAGTGAAGATTAAGTGAATTAATATTCAGCAAACATTTAGAGCACCACCTCACACATTAAAAAATGATATTAGTGTTAGCTACTGAATATTATTCAAAGATCTGGTACATTGTGGTGGTGGTTTAGTCACTAAGTCATGTCCGACTCTTGTGACCCCATGGACCGTAGCCCATGAGGAACTTCTATCCATGGGATTTTCCAGACAAGAATACAGGAATGAGTTGCCATTTCCTTCTCCAGGAAACTCCCCCATGTCCTCCCCCACCTCCAACCCCCAGGGATCAAACTGGGATTTCTTGCATTGCAGGCAGTCTCCTACATTGCAGGCAGATTCTTACTGACTTAGCCACCAGGAAAAGAGATAAAAATTTACCCTACCAATTGTTGATGTAATTGATTAAAGTCTAAAGAAATAAAGTTATCTCTCTGAAGTTCACTAAACTAATGGGTTATAAAACAGAAAGGTCAGGCAACACAGCAAAGTATTTCCTCAAAATCTTTTTTTATATGTGGCTGAAACCCCTAGGAAGGGAAAATTTCCTACTCTTATTTGTTATGATTTTGGAGTACAATGTAAAAAATAAGAGTATATTTGACTATTCAATGGCCTACTTCCAAAACAAAGTTGTTTACAGATAACTGACACTGTAACCTTTGTAATTACCACTCTAGATAGGCCCAGAAGACAAAATTACTAAACCTGTTGAAGTTGGTTATTCACCAACAATGATTCTAATTTTCCTGAGATGACTCTGATATTTGACAAATGAAATATCAAAGAAAAGAGTCTAATAGAAATAAAATGGAAAAATGGCATTTTAAAAAACTTCACTCCAGAAGATTTACATATAAAGATCAATAGTTAGAATTTCAATTTATCAATGAAGTGTGTTCAGATAAAAAGATGAGTTTCAGTAAGTAATGCTTTCATTAAAAATAGGATTTTCTTAATCTAAATCTAAAACTCACAAATATATAAATCTCAAAAAAAAAAAAAAATCCTGTGACTTTCAGGCAGAATCTGGAAGATAATACATCAATCAAGGCAAATAATATGAAGATGCTATTTCCTTGTTTTCTTTGAGATGGATTCCTAATCTAAAATAAATGCTAAGACTGAAAGACAAATCTCTAAAAAGATGTCAATCTTATTAACAAGTTTTAAAACTAAACCCAGTATTAATCAATCAAAACTATTGGTAGAAAATAGGGAAGTCAAGTACTTAAAAACTGAGTACCTTAGAATACATCATATTTTGCCTTTGTTAGTTTCAAAGCTGTGTGTTTGTAGATGTATGTTTAGAAGGGTAATGGTAAGAAGGAGTGAAAAATATGGGTAACATTAGAGGCAAAGTGGGTCTTTGATTCCAGGCTAGAGCAATTAATCATTTCCCACAGTACACAGTCTCATACAACAGTGAAACTTACGAGATTCTTTACTTTGCTGTATAAAAAATGTGCTTACAAAGCACCAACTCCAAGCAGCAATCATGAATTATTAATACTAATGAAATACAAATGTAAGTTGTGTCAGACATCTATAATTTGATTTGGGGCAGGTAGCAAAGTTTTATTTATCTATTTATTTATTGGTGCATTGGGTCTTATTTGCATATGTGGCCTTCTTTCTAGTTGTGGTTTTTGGGTTCAGTAGCTGCCCTCCAGCGTGTAGGATCTCAGTTCCCTGAGTGCCCCAGTCAGGGACTGAACCCACGTCCCCTGCGTTGGAAGGTGGATTCTTAACCACTGGACCACCAGGGAAGTCTCCTGGAAGGTAGCAAAGTCTTAATATGTACTCAGAAGAGATTTGTTTTGAAAGCTTCATTGCTTTCTGTAATCTTCTTTTAAAATTCTGAATTCAGCTCAACAGTTGCCAGTTTGATTTCACTTTGTCTCCACATGAACCCAAGGCTACTACCAATCCTGAAAGCATTAACAAGGGAGATACAGCTGCTCTTGTAAATTAATTCTCTTAGTCTCAACTTTCCTGAGAAATGCTTGAGATCTTTGATGTTCACATCTTAACTAAGCTTCATGGTTTTCAGTTGGAACTGATAAGTACTCAAGGCTCTAAAGGAAAAAAAATAAGTCCAGGGCCTTGGTAAACCCACACAAGCATCTAACCCTTTTTGTTTCCCCAAAGCTATTGTTGCCTGTCCACTGATGGGAGAATTGAGACAATTGTGGGAAAAATTGGCAGAGCTTCCTTGGGTCACCGTCTTCCTGCTGATTGTGAATTGTTTCCCTGATTATAACTCTTCCCTGATGTACCTTGGTTATCACATTGAACCTCCTGCTTGAATCATGCTTAAGCTTGCTATGTTCTCTAGATTCTTGACATGGGGCAACCTACTGCTTTAGCTCTATTAAACCTGCAGTATTGTGGCTTCACTACTGCATTAATTTTTCATCACATGCTTCAGTGCTGAATTTAAGTTTTTTTTCCCCAATATTTATCTTAATAATTTTGTTTTCCTTAATTTAGTTACATATATAATTATTCACCATCTATTTCTATTTATCAAGTTAAAAAAAATTAAAGTGGCCTTGTTTTTGCCATAAAACTGTTCTATTTTACTACAGTGAAACTGCTATCATTTTATGACAGTCACAAATAACGAAAACTCACGAGGAAATGTTTTAAAACTCTAGTGTGATGGCTGTACTCATACTTGAAATCTTATCCCTGTTATGAATAACAGTCTGTGACTCAGAGCTTTACTGAAATGCCTATTTTCAAGAAAATAAAATTCAGTCTTCTTTTGAAAAGCTTGTTTTAAAAAAAGAAAATTGAACAGAATATTTTTTCAAATGGATTGTAATTAGAACTTGTTGTATGACAGTTTCTCTAAAATAGCCTACTCATGAGGTCTACCTACCAGGAAGGGTCTACCTAATAATGATGAAAACAAAAACAAAGAGGCGCTGAAGCACAAAAGCTGAAGAATCAGAATCAGGGTAAGCTGCAACCACAAAAGGATAAAGCTAAGAAATCTTATGTATCAAAAACGTGAAATCACAAGTTATACAGGTAGAAGCTCAGGGAGAATGCTTCAGGTGTCCTAAACATGGCAAGCCCCTGAGCACAACAAACGCAAAATAGAATAACAGGCACCAATTTTCCACTTTTGATATATTGAAGGGAAAGATAACTTACAGTTGCCAAAAATAACTCTTGTGCCCCCAAATACAATTCCTGCCACAGAGTCTGAAAATCCAACCACTGCTGTTAAAGATGTTTAGAAGATGTTCATATCTCTGATATTATTCATATTCCCACAATTTCACCCTTCTTATAGTCAACTTCTCTGTCAATTCTAGCCCCTGTATTTCAACCCAGCCCTTCAGTTTTTGAAACTCTTATCTTTTTGCATTTACTTGACTAAATGCAAATTCGAGGGAAATTATCATTAATTTTGAGTTTCCCACTCCCCCTCCCCACCTCAAGAAAAGACCTTCAATATCTCAATAGAATCTACCTGTTGTATGGTTACATTATATTTTTAACTCCTCACAACAGCTATTTTAATCCTTGCTGGTCTCCATCACCATTTACTCTAAATCTCAACATACAAATTCACCTGATTCTTTACAGAAACAAAAATAATTATTACATGGGAAATTCTTAAGCCTCTTAATTCCTCACCTACAGAAAACAAATTGGATCCTGCTCTTATACATATGCCCTTAGAGAGCCTCCTTTCCCTAATCTTCATATACATGTCATTTATCACTTATCTATCTCTGCTGTATTTCCTATCCTTCCCCTCTCTCTTCAGGGGTTCTTAAACTTGGTTGCAGATCTTAATCAAGTTCTTAAACTTGATTCCAGATCTAAATCACTGGAGAGCTTGAAAAATATTTATAGCTGGGTTTCAGTTCCAAAAATGCTTGTTTAATTTGTGCAGTGTTTGGCCTGGACATTAAGATATTTAAAAGCTCCTTGGGTGAATTTGATCACAGCCAAGATAGAACGTCACTGTTCTACTGGTTTATGTTCCAAAAATGCAAGAGTGTTCAAAATTATTTCTATATTAAAAACAAAAGGGATGGTACAGGGAGGGAGGTGGGAGGGGGGTTCAGGATGGGGAACACGTGTACGGCCGTGGCAGATTCATGTTGATGTGTGGAAGAACCAATACAATATTGTAAAGTAAAAAAAAAATAAACACTGCAATGTCCAAATCTGTAACAATTTAAGCATCAAGTTAAATAATGACAGTGATGTTTATATCAAATGAATAAAATAGCAATTCAAGATTTTACTTTGATGTAAAGAAAGAAAGAAATGGAAGGCAGAGTTAGCTCTTCCTTACAATAGAATGATAGTTAACAGATGAAGAAAGAAAGCTGGAATTGGAAAAATCACCATTTGGCCACCACTGCAGTAATGATAATTGAAAAATATATTCCAATATATACTCAAAATAGTGGGTGAAATTTGGATAAGAAATAGAAGTTTGTATAATTTCAAAATGCCTCTCCATAACATATTTACTAATGAGATATGAGATTAAATTGGATAAAATGTGATTTTACAGTTACAAAATCAAATGATGAAAATTAAAATCTTCAGTAATGAGATCGGTGAATATCACATATCACTCAGTAGAAGACAATGAGAAAAAACCCAGCATCACTTCTGTGATATTCCAGCTGAATAACATTGCCGGGGTCTAGTCATGAAGAAACAGACTGACCAATTTAAAGGACATCCTAGAAAATGACTGCACTGCAATCTTTAGAAATATCAGAGTAATAAAAGTCAACGTGAGAGTGAGGAACTCTTTCAAAGTGAAAAATTTTAGTATTACTAGACAGCTGTGTACAACACAGGATCCTGGACTGGATCTTTTTGCTTAAAGACTAAATGGTATAATTACTGAAACTTGAATGAGGCCTTTACATGAAAAGAGAGTTCTTAGAAACATTCTTGCAACCTTTTAAGTTCAAAAATGTTTCAAACTAAAAAGAAAGCAAAACAAAAACAATGACCTTATAGCTTTCAGAAGTGTCTCTAACACTCTAAGTTGTTTCTGGGTTGTATGCTTGTTTGTATTTACTTTTAAAGAGCTACTCTTCTAAATATTTCTTTATCTTCTTTCTGTACAGTCCTGCTTCTTGAAAGGAAAGAATAAATTTGTTGTCTTCACTCATTTGTTTTCTTTCATTCCTCAGGCTTAGGTGTTTGAATTCTGCTTTTAATATTCTACTCAAACTACTCCTACCAGTGCCTTTGGTGACCCTTTTGTTAAATTCAATAAAAACAATTGTTTTCAGACTTCTAAATGCTGTAGTACAACTTTTCCCTGGGCTTTCCTCTCCCCAATGCCTACCCTTCTCCCTACTTCATGTATTCATTTATTTGTCAAATATCCAATTAACTTATTTTGTGCATCAGACACTTCCTAGCAGCTGTAGTTTACCAGTTTACCAGCGGGAACATGCTCTGTCTTGTTTGCCAGTGGAAACAAGGTAAACAAAATCCCCTTCTCCAGGGGATCTTCCTAAGCCAGGGATTGAACCCATGTCTCCTGCTTGGCAGGTGAATTCTTCACCACTGAGTTACCTGGGAAGCCCAAAGAGAAGCATGGTTAAAACAAGATCCCCTGGAGAAGAAAACGGCAACCCACTCTGGTATTCTTGCCTGGAGAACTCCATGAACAGATACAGTCCATGGGGTTGCAAAGAGTTGGACATGACTGAGCAGCTAACACACACAAATAAGACCACATACGGAGTTTGGATTTTATGTCGCTTACAACAGAAAGACACAGTTCTGATCAAATCCAGTGGGGCTTTTTGACTTAAATTTTAAGGTGAAACTGGCACTTCCTTCCCTCCATGTCTCTTTAGAAGATGTGTCTAACCCTATGGTCCCCTCCCCCACAATTTATGCTCTTCTCTATTCTTTGAGATTGATCTTGTTTTCTCCAGGGGATCTTCTCCCCTGGAGAAGGAAATGGTAACCCACTCTGGTATTCTTGCCTGGAAAATCCCACAGACGGAGGAGCCCATCAGGGTACAGTCCATGGGGTCAAAAAGAGTCGGACACGACTGAGTGACATCACTTTCACTTTCTTAGTCTTTGATGCCTTCTAAGCATTGCATCAAAGAGCCTCTACTCCTCCTGCACTACGTGTACTCCATTGATCATATATACCTATGGTTTCATCTAAAACTTGTATTAACTGGTGACTCTCCATGGTCTATTCTCAGCTCCAAACTCAGTCTCACAGTCACTCTACATCTGCCGAGACTCAGCTCATCATCATCTCCTTCAGACCAGCACCCCTTCCTACATTCCCTGCTTTAGTGAATGATAAATCACACCATTCCAGTCAGAATCTTTGTAGATAGCTATGGTTACTCTAAATATTTAATTAATGACTATCTTGTGTCAGATTTTCTCATTAAAATCTCTTTTATTCATCTCTTTCCTGTCACCACACTATAATACCATTAGTTCAAGCATTCTTTGCATAATCTCTCAACTGAAAATACCAGTGATTTTCCTATTTCTACTTTTGGCTCTGCCCCATACAGCCCATTTTGCTTAAAGATGCCAGAATAAACTTTCAAACTCATTTGATCAAAAGTGACTCATGTTCAGACATATTTGACTATGCAGGAGTTCCACCGATGTGTCTCCTTTGCCAAGATGGTTAATAATAGTAATAAAAATTGTTATGATGATTTATTGAGTGACTGATACCCTTTTGGGTATAAGAACTATATACGTATTAATCCATTTCTCATATTGACTATGAGGTAGGTTCTAGTACTACTTCCACTTTACAGATATGATAACTGATGCACAGACAGCTTGAGTAACTTGCCCCAAGGTACAGAGCCAGCGAGTTGCGATATGTGTGTGTGTGTGTGTGTGTGTGTGTATTCAGTGGCGTCTGACTCTTTGTGAGCCATGGACTGAGGCAAGAATACTAGAGTGGGTTACCACTTTCTTCTCAGGGGATCTTCCCAACCTAGGGATCGAACCTGCATCTTTTGCATCTCCTGTACTGACAGCCTGATTCTTTACGATCAGCACCAACTGGGAAGCACCCCAGCAAGTGGCAAAGCTAGGATTTAAACTTAATCTGACTCTAGAGTCAGTTCAGTTCAGTTCAGTTCAGTTGCTCAGTTGTGTCTGACTCTTACTCCAGGCCTCCCTATCCATCACCAACTCCCAGAGTTCACCCAAACCCACGTCCATCGAGTCAGTGATGCCATCCAGCCATCTCATCCTCTGTTGTCCCCTTCTCCTCCTGCCCCCAATCCCTCCCAGCATCAGAGTCTTTTCCAATGAGTCAACTCTTCGCATGAGGTGGCCAAAGTACTGGAGTTTCAGCTTTAGCATCATTCCTTCCAAAGAACACCCAGGACTGATCTCCTTTAGAATGGACTGGTTGGATCTCCTTGCAGTCCATGGGACTCTCAAGAGTCTTCTCCTGAGTCAATGCTGACTAAATTCAAACTTATTACTACAATATACAAGTCTCTGCATGGCTTATCCTTTGAAAACTTCTCAGCTCTCTTTTCTCAAACATCTTTATCATACCATACTCTCAGGTTATGTTAAATATATTGCAGGTCCCTTGCCAGCATCACACTCTCATCTTCCATGACATTTACATGAGTTACCTTTGACTGTGATACCTCTCTTGCCTTTGTCACCCACTTAGAACTTATTTATCCTTTAAGACTGTCAAAATTCATTTTGTCTACCTCTAGGAAATCTCTTGTTGATGTTGGTGTCCATTAGTGCCTTATCAGTCTGTGCCTCCCTCTATTATAGCAATCTCTCTATACCACTATATATTTACATGTTTCTTTGTTTTATATTCCCCTTAACACTGAGAATTCCTAAACAGGAGGAAATCTTTTAGTTCTATATCCTAGTATAGTGTGTAACAATGGATGCTTTATACATCATTTAAAAATAATCAATTAATGAAATAAATGCCACTACCATTTTAAAATTAATGAATACCACCATCATTTATTGCTATCTCATTACAACCCAGTTTCAGGGTTATCTTGTTGAGAAAGTGATCCTTAAAAATGAGGTCCACAATAGAGGAATATTGAAAAAGAGAAAGGTAAAAAGTCACTGAGCATAAGGAATCTAGTTGTTGATGCAAAGGCAGTTCTTAGATATCTAGAGACTACCATTCGGACACTGGATATAAGAGGAGGGGAATGAAGGTTAGAATGTTATGAAGAAGAAAAAGAATACATTAAAAATGGGATGCTAAGAAATGATGCAAATGCAAATTTAACAGTTTCATTTGGTAGGATTAAATGGACTCAGCTTTCTAAGAACTTAATAACCATCTTTTGTTGTTGCAATAATAATTTCTTTCTTGAGAAATGAAACCAATTAGTTACAGTCCTCTCACCACACCAAACTCTTTTCTTTGTTCTGCCAGCCTATAGATGTTTAGTTACAAATAGAAAAAAAAAATCTGCTAATCATTTTGCCAAGTTAGAATCTTGGAATTAAATGTGAGATTTTTGCACTCACATATATTGACTAGGGAGACCTCTATGCAGTGGACAAGTTGTTCTCTTTGAAGTGAGGCATTTAAAGAAGAGTAGCGGTGCTGGTAAAGAGGGCCCAAGAGTCTGAAAATCCAGCCAAAACTAAAGTTTAAACATTTAGAGAAGATTGGTACTTGGAAAGCTATTCACCAGTGCAAGCGTTCTAGCCTGGAAAGGTAAAAAATAAAATGCTGTTTACAAGTTTTCTCTGGTTTGTTATATAAAATGTGTTGTGCATGTGATATCTAAATTTAAAGTAACATGATTTAAACTGCAGTATGTGATGAAGAGTCCTCTGAGGTCACTAAAGCTTTGATTTTCCAGTTAGCTTATTTTATAGCTAGTGCTTTGGAAACCATCAAGTCCATAACGAGATAGATCAATCAGATTGTTTTTATTGGTCTACTGCGTACCATACACTATACACAGCAGTATTCATTGAATCAGACTGCTTGGGAACAGCAGCTTTAACCTTGAGGCTTGAGCAGAGAAAATAACAGCTTCAAAATTAAATCTCCATGAATTATATATATTCTTATATAAAATTGAATTTTTAAACAGTGTCAATTGAAATCCATTGGTAATGAACCAAGTACAGTTATTTCAAAGAAGAATCATGGTCAAAACATCCCATGTTCACTGATTTAAAGTAGCTTACTAAACTTGGTATTCAAATATCAGACCTTGCAGTGGTTCATAGAAACATATTTTTTTAATGGCTTCAATAATACACTATTTAAAGGTAAAGCAAAAAGAAATACATGACCTTCAGAAGTTGCTTCAAACGCCTATGATGATTTTATTTTTTATGTTTGTTTATGTGCCTTTCAAAAAAATCTAAGGTATATTAAAACATGTAATGCAAGCCAATCATATGGTAAATGGCACACTTATGCTATTCCATAAATGTTCATTATTTTCTCCAGATTTTTGAGGAGGCTCAAAGATTGATATAAAAATCTACAAATTTCCTGAACTATTGGTCTTCTCAGTGCAAATCCTTAACTTTTTCAGTGATCAAATTCCTTTACAACTCAAATGGCAATCAAGGGGAACATGGAGAAAGTGTTGCAAAGATCTCTAATCACAAATAGTGTATCCTCAAGGACAAGGTCAGGAATTCACATTACAAAGTCCACAGAGTATACATAACCAAGACTCCCTTAAAGTTTACCTCTTAGCCTCTATCAGGAAGAATTTCACTAAGAAATACTCTCATAATATTTCAAGGTCTCAAAAGTAAAACATTACCCCTAAATATTTGATTAGACTGAAAAGGGTTTAAAAAATTATATACAACTTTCAGAAAAGATATAATTTTTCTGCTTCTTCTTGACTTTTTTCCTTCTTTGCCAGCAGATTTTAAATTCTACAAGTGCAGAGCCAAGTCTATAAAATCCACTATTATATATCCATCACCTAGTAGGTACTCATCCAATATTTATGGAATACTAAATGCATGAAGAGATAGATAAGTGTTGCTGCTGTTGAAATTTTTAAAAATCTTATCTTCTTGAATTTTCTGAAACAACTCATGGTGATTCTCTTTTTCCTCTAGCAATCTCTTTAGAATAGTCCTTTATAACTTGGCACCAACTTGTCTTTCTAGTATTATCCTTTGCCACATTTTAAAAATACTTCTTGGCATTTGCTGAAAATATTCAATACTTTTCTTACATTAAATGCCTTTCTTATAGTAAGGCACAGTAAAGCCAGCACTAAACAAATACTTGAGAATATTTCAGGTATGCTACTTATGATGCAAAATAAGGTATCAAATCATTTCCCTCAGTCTTTACTGGTATACTGTGATCTTGTTGGACCAAAAGTAGGGTCTTCAATTAATCTATGACTTACTCCAAGACTAACTCAGTATTTTCTACATGATAGGTATTCAAAAAATATTTGGGGATTAAAAGAGGAATGAAAGCTAATTCCACTAGACATTAATGTAAAATAATCAGAGTAATTAATAATTTTGCTAATATAAATCAATGGTTTCATTCAATACAACAGAGCTATTGACCTTGAGGTACTGAGACATCAGTCTTGAAGAAGGACCAATAGCTAGAGGCAGAACATACGGTTGAAGTCAGAGAGTGACAGTGTCTAAGGGCCACTGTCTAAGCAGAAGGCATCTCTTTGGCATTTTTCTTCAAAATTCTCTGAGCCTGTGGCAGTATGGCAATGAGACTGCCAGATATATTAATAGAGCTGTAGCACTTAAGGAAGTAAATGTGACAGCTGCAATTTAAACCTGCCCTGGGGGCAAAACTTAGGGATAAAGGAGAAGCATGCTTAACAAGGCTTTATATTTTAGAAAAAGTCCCCAAAAGTGCACAAAATGCACCATTGGATAAAACTAAGTTTTCTAAAAGACACTTTTCCATGGAAACTGACACAGATGGAAGAAAACGGTCCACAGGTTTGCTGTGAATCAGACATCATTCCTTTCTGCCTGCTTTGTCCTCATATGTGAGGTTATATATTGAATATTTTGCAACAGACAGTGCAACTCAGAGAGGGCTGCAGCTTATCAGAGCAAGGGACCCTAATGTGGACGCTGTTTTCAGTTGTATTCACAACGTTATGGAAAGGTGCTGCAAGGGAATGGTCAATTTATGTTCCAAGTGACTCCTGAGTTTAATCCTGAGTTTAATGTTCAATAAACATGTATACTGGTCGTCTACCATGTAGCATACACTGAGGCAGCTTTGTGTAACAGCAATGTGGGCGTAAGTAGTTGTGCAGATTCAAATTTTGGCTTCTATCCATGCCTCGATGCATTCATTAAATAAGCTCTGCCACTAATAATAATAATATGTGTTGAGAGGTTACTAACTGCCAGACACTGGGCTAAGGGTTATATCATTTAATCTTTATAACTAATGAAATAGATACTGCGATTATGATTTTCCTTATAATAAAGGGTTACAATTTATTTTTTTCACTCCAGCTATAAAACACATAGATTCCCTCTTGTACAAATGAAGAAACTACAGCCTAAAGAGGTGAACTAACTATTCCAGTGTGACTCATGACATGACAAACCTGGGATGTGAATCCGGGCAGTCTGAATCTACACCTAAAATATTAATTGATACTTTATGTTGTCTCCTAATTAATTTACAATTTCAGGTTCTTATCTTTCATCTAAAAACTGAGGATAGAAAAACAGCTTCCTTGCTATCGTGAGAATTAAAAAGGATGCTCTAGTTTTAATGACAGAAATAAGGTACAGAAATCATCTAACATAGAAGGCAGTCACTAACCTATCTCCATTATAATCCAGTATTATTTCATTTTTCATTGATTTCTCCCATCCTTGAACTTTCATATATTTGATAGTTTAAACTACAAAATTTAAAATCCACCCATATCCTGTCTTGTCCTACTGGCTGTTTCCTATGCACTATAGTCTTCTATTCTTACATGGTTAATTAACACATTTATGAATGAAAACAGTTATTCATATAGTACATATCCCACTTAATTTAGCAACTCTCAGCTGAACTTACCTTCAATTCACTTCTCTGTGGTCTTCTGATTGGTGAGATTTCTCTTAGTTCTTCTCAGTTTGCTGAATCATCTTCCACTAGCAACAAGCTGTCACACTCAATCTTTCTGTTTCAATGGCTGCCTTAAGGTCCAAAGCTGTGGACTAGGAAGGAAGAGCAAGCCCACTGGTGAACATGATTCCTGGCCTCAGTGGGTCTCTCTTCTGCATAGCTTTTGAGCCAGAGTTCACTCCCCCTCACCACTCTTTAGAGATAAGTCCAGAACAGCAATCTCCGGCGCCCAGGACCCAAGCGTCTCCATCTCAAGATTCTCCTGCCGGCCTTGGTAACTCTTGTGAAATCCCGTGAGATCAGGCTTCCTCTGGGAAGAGAGATTGCAGCTGCAACACCTCAGGCAGTTCCCTGAGCTGCCCTGGCCCTCATGGCATCCCAGCCCATCCTCTTCCTCTATCAGGATCCACACATCCTACCTACAGATACCTAAAGTCACAAAGCACCCCCCGGCAGGCTCTACCTGTACCTTGTTAGCTTCCCTAGAAAACCCCACATTCCTCCAACCAGACCAGCCTCTGCCAGGCCAACAGGTATTCTCCATGGTGTTCAAATCAAACAAAGCCAGTTTTGGTAATAAAGGTACATTTGATTTCTATTTGCCTAACTTCTCTGTCAATTGGTTCTAAACTCTAGATGATTGAAAAGGGAGGTTAAGTATTAATTCTCTAACCATTTCCCAAAAAATCCACATCTAACTAAATTATTTTTGTTTCTACACTTGTGACTTAAAATATCAGTTTTACATTTCAACTTTAATAACTGCCATATAATAAATATAATCAAGTCTTTTGGTTATTTCAGAAATCTGGTTTTTCACTGGACTAAGAAATAACTTAGGAAAAGTCACCTACTACATTTCCTGATGCATACTCAGTGTTTAATGAATCTAATTTACTCTTTTTCATTCCAAGTATACCACACACACGGTGACTCAGCAGTAAAAAAATCTGCTTGCCAAAGCAGGAGATGCTAGAGATGTGGGTTTCATTTCTGGGTTGGAAATACTCCTGGAGTAAGAAATGGCAACCCACTCCAGTACTCTTGCCTGGAGAATCCCATGGACAGAGGAGCCTGGAGGGCTACAGCCCATAGTGTTGCAAAGAGTCAGATGTGACTGGACAACTAAGCCACACACATAAAACACAGGTTTCAGTACAGAAAAAAATAAGTTCTGTTTAAAATAGCTGGCTAATCGAGTTTACTTGAACATCATATCTTTATTTTGTCCTCACAATGTCTATCTAACATGGAAATCTCTTCTAAACTATTGGCAAGCTTTGTAACTCAGAATTTTTTTTTTTTTGTATGATTCATGGTTAATTGCAAGGTGCAGTTGCAAGCAATCTGTATTAATTAGCTTAACATCAAGATCCTCCGAGAAGCTACCGGTTTTTCTTTGAACCTCAGATACACATTTTAGTCTTTTTCAAGTTCTTTACTCAAGTTTCTTTCAGTTTGAATTTCTGTAATTCCGAGGTTAGATAGCTTAGAACTACAATTCTTGGACCCTCTTTAGACAGGCTTCAGGATTCTAATTCAGTTCAGTTCAGTTGCTTATTAGTTCCCATTAATTAGATAGTGGAACAAAATCTTTGGAAGGCAAAAGTAAATTGGGAGTTAACTTCCTCCAACTCTTTCTATTGCTGCTGCTAAAATGGTTTGTGGACACATTCATTTCTTCATAGTGTTCCAATCTTCAGTTTCATGGGTAAGAAAAGCATTTAGTCATGGTCATGGCAGGATTTAGCCTCCTACAAAACAGTCAGTGGCTATGTGGATATCAAAAGGGGGCTATAGCACTGGTGGTGGTAGTTTTCTAATATCTGGATTATAGCTGTAGTGAGGTGTTCTTGAACTGATCTGTTCCAATACTGTTTCTATTTTCCTCTGATAGATGTAGCACAAATTTCTGAGTTTTCTTGAAGGACCAATCTAGAGCCTCCTTCCACTCCTCCATTTATTTTATGATCATTCATTATATCAAAAGACTTTCTGTTTAAAACTGTAGCAATGCTTTCTGATTTCTGAAGTAATTCCTGACAGCTACAGAGCTTCTCAAGTTTAATTCTTGAGTCTGTACTTATTTTGCAGAACTAAAGACCTACTTTCTGAAGTATGTGTGTGCTAAGTTGCTTCAATCATGTCTAATTCTTTGCAACCCTATGGACCATAGTCAACCAGGCTCCTCTGTCCAAGGGATTCTCCAGGCAATAATTCTACAATAATTCTACAATGCCCTCCTCCAGGGGTTCTTCCCAACCCAGTTATTGAACCAGTGTCTCTTATGTCTCCTGCATTGGCAGGTGGGTTTTTCCACTAGTGTCGCTAGGGATGCCCATATATTCTAAATACGTTAATTATACACACACACACACACACACACACACACACACACTAGCATTATTCTCAAAGGCTTGAAAGAACTATATTTCATTCAGTACTTTGAATTTGCAAGTGAACTGTCATGGATGGGTCATTATAACAAGAAATTGACTTATATTTTTCTATTTCTATCATCACAATTGTCATAGAATTTGAAATCAGATACTATTGATAGATATAGTAGTTGTGCATAGTTTAAAACATTAAATATAAATTAGCAGCTATGGATAGATTTCATATAACCATATATACTATTTTAAATGTCTTTTTAACAATTATTAATAAATGTATGTTCTACCAATGTTTTTTAAGGTTTAAAGGAACCTGAGGACTCATTAAATTTTCACCAATAAAGAAATTCATTAAAAGAGGACTTGTGGAAAGGTTCGTTAGCTTTGGAAAGGATCAGAACCTAACCTTTATAAAAGAAAGAGAATATTCCTATTTTTTTTCCTAGCAGCTACATTTTCTGGGACGATTCCAGATATACTGACAGTACCAGATGTCAGTAGCTAGGAAAGCAAGCCAAAATAATGAAATTTTTAAAAGTCAGAGCAGAAAGCAAAACAAGGCAATAGATAATTAAAAGAATATTGGGGGTGCATAAAATTAATCAAAGCATGAAACAAGTCTTTCTAGTTATGAAATTCAAGTTAAATTTTATAATTGAACTAACTATGAACTATATCAAATCAGTTGTATGAATGCAGAATAGGTTGAAACCCATCAAATTTTATAGCATATGCAACCCAAGAGTTCATAAAAGGAAAAAGCAAACCCAATGTAAAACAGGTCTATTTCTGATTTGCAGCATGAGAAAGATTTATTCATCAAGCTTTTTACAATTACTAATAAATTTGTTTTTTTGTGGAATAGCTAGAATATGTTCAATTTGTTATATATCGATTGGTTACTTTTTATATTTTGTTACAATAATACTTTATGAAATAGATTTCCAACAATTCTTGTGGTGGAGTAAATTGCAAGCTGCCACAGAGAGTAGATCTTATAACACAAATTTAAAGATTCTGAATATACCGAAACTATATTTAGGTTTATTTTAGAAACAAGATTTCAGGGTCTAGCAGGGTGAAATAGGGTTCTAACGGACAAAAATCTGAACCTAAGGTAGCCAATCACCTTGTCACTCTTACAAGACTTCTCCACTTAATAGCTTTTAGTGCCTAAGATTGTATTTAGTTTCCAAGTATGGGCTTCAGTAAAGAATTAGAGTTGATAGGGAGACTTATAGGAGAAGAAAAAGACAAGATAATGGATGGTTTATACTGCAAACTTGTACCATTGATTTGGCTGAGTTTTATTCAAAATATAGCCTCAACTTCTGCATGAAAATTCAGGTCTCTGTAACTTAGTTCCTTAAATATATGTAAAAGTTGTCATATAACTGGAATTGAACTTTACTACTTCAAATACTGACATTAAAATAAGAAGAAACAGTGAAAGACATATGCTTATAAAAGGGAATAATCCCATGGACAGAGGAGCCTGGAGGGCTACAGTCCAAGTGTCACAAGAGTCAGACACAGCTTAGCCACTAAACCACCACCACCTAGGTCACATACTGAGGTTTTATAATATAATCGTAGATTTATCATGTGATACATATATACTGAATAAATGGCATTTGAATAAGAGCCCAGCATAGGAAAAGCATGCCACAGAAGGGCATGCCAGCATTTTGTATTCATAAAATGCCTTTCTACCATTTTTGCAGAGAACGTACTTCCGACATGTATTTATTATATTTTCAATCAAATTCAAGGTGTTTCTTTTAATTGGGTCATTCCATAAATGAACCAATCATGCATAATAAGTTATGTATTTCCCAACCACTGAAAAGGAAAAAAACGTTGATTTATCACGTCTAAATCACCGTAGGGATGTCCTATTATAGAATAAAAATGTTAGGGACAAACATGTTAGACTACCTGAAAAGAGTTAGCAAGGCCAAGACATGCCATAATCTATATAAATTTGAATGAGGTTTGCAATCAGACTTGAAGCACAATTTGTATTTCTCTAGCTGAAACTGTGACTCTATACACATTTTGTTTTGAAATCACTAAATCAAATTTACACATGTGTCTTGATTAGTCAATCAAAAGAAACAGTGAAAAATAAGTTTTCTGGTTTTGATAGGAAATGATGTTATGGAAATAAATTGGTGAATATTTGCCTGACAATCTCCTTGTTGCCCTACTCAAAGATTACTTTTCTCCTCTAGGAAGGATGACAAGAATTAAGTAGTAATTATCTTTTACATAATTAATGTACTTCGCTAAAATATGACTGTATCCTTGAGCCATCTTTGCTCTAGCCATGGTTAATAAGCTCATATGAACTCAGTTAATTTTAACTGTAATCTGGTGTTATTTAGGATATCCTTATTCAGCATATCACCTCTTATCTACAGTTAACAACAGTCCATGCAACATTATCTAGCCTAGTTTTAGTTCAGGATAGTTAACAGGTAAAAACAATCTATAGAACTCTATGATATTAAGACAGCTATCATTTTACAAATGCAAATCAAGGTTTACAACATCTTTTCACAATTTGTTTTCCTGACTTTTTATGTTTATATATTACTTTAGGGACTTCCCTGATAGTCCAGTGGCAAAGACTCCACTCTCCCAGTGCAAGGGACCCAGGTTTGATCCCTGGTCAGGGATCCCATAGGATGCAAATAAGAGTTCTCATGTCTCAGCATAGATCGAAGATCCCTGCATGCCACAACTAACACATGGTGCAGTCAAATAAAAATATTTTAAAAATATGTATATTACTTTGAGCTTCCCAGGTGGCGCTAGTGGTAAAGAACCCACTTGCCAATACAGGAGACATAAGAGATGCAGGTTCCATCCCTGCGCCAGGAAGATCCCCTGGAGGAGGGCATGACAACCCACTCCAGTATTCTTGCCTGGAGAATCCCATGGACAGAGAAGCTTGGTGGGCTACAGGGCTGAAAAGAGTCAGACACAACTGAAGAGACAGTGTTTGTGCGTGTGTGAGCATGCACACACACACACACACACACACACACACACACACTACTTTATGGTTTTTCTCACTTTTTAACTCATTCCTCACTTGAACTTTTTAGTCTGAAAGTTCACTTAAAGTGTTCACTTCATTCACTTAAAGTTGCATTGAATTCCTACTCTGAGCCATGTTCTATATACTCTTTTCAACACCAGGAAGCCCAGAAACCTTGATGCCCCCTTCCCTGAGGTAAGCGTTCCATCAGATTTTGTGATAATCACTTTCTTGATTTTCTTGAGTTCTACAATCCATATGTGTATGTGTGTGTTAGTCGCTCAGTTATGTTCCACTCGTTACAACCCCATGAACTGTAGCCCGTCAGGCTCCTCTGTCCATGGAATTCTCTAGGCAAGAATACTGGAGTGGGTTGCCATTTCCTTCTCCGGGAGATCTTCCCAACCCAGGGACCAAACCCAGGTCTCCCACATTGCAGGCAGATACTTTACGATCTAAGCCAAAAGGGAAGCCCATATATGTATGGTTAATGATTATAGTTCAATTTTATCACATTTTGAGAGGGGAAACATAAAGTATCTGTCTTTTGTGACTTGAATATTTTATTCTTTTGCTCAAAATTAGGGTTTAGATATTTATTCATGCTGAAAGGTATACTTACAATCTGTTCCTTTCAATTGTTATCTATACATTTTAACATCACAATTTCTTTATCCATTTTGTGTATAGAATTTCAGTTTTTCCAGATTTTTCCATATAAAAATAGTGATAGGAGCATTCTTATATTAACATATACATACAATTTTATGTAAATATACATATATTTAGATATACAAGGTTTTATACATAATCTTTTTATAACTTTTTGCATATATGAGGACTTTGGAGTAAAATTGCTGGGTCATAAAATATGTGAATCTTCAATTGTTTCAGCTACTGCCAAGCTCTTATTTAATAATGTGGTAAAATCAATAGTTTATGCAAGTACCCAATGTTCCACAACTTTGCCAACACTTAATTTTCTTAGATTTTTATGTCTTTGCTAAATTGGTAGGTTTATAATGCCATCTCATTGTATTTTAATTTGCATTCACCTAATTACAATGAGTTAAGCATCTTCTCCTATGTTTATTCAACCATGTTATATTCTAAATGCTTTCTAGTTTTTCCATTCATGATTAAGGTTTTTAATCTACTTGGAATTTATCTTTTACTTATGATAGGAAGTTTGAGGCAAGTTTTGCTTTTTTCCCATACATTTACCCTATTTATTGCCAATTTATCTTATCTTGTTCTGCACCACCATCTCTCAGAGGTACTAGATATTCATATATGTGTGGGTCTGTTGCTAGGTCTTCTGTTATTCACTTGCTCTAAGTTTTTATCTATGTGTCAATGCCATAGACTTAACTACTATGCGTTTATAGTTGGTAGATATTTGGGCCACTCTGCAGCAGCAGAATGGACCAACACCCAAATTTGGTTTGCATGAGACACATAGAATGCCAAACAAAGACCAAGAGTATGTGAAAAAGTTTATTATTTATATAATGATGCTTTCTGAGGTGATCAGAGAAGCCTTCCCAAGTAGGTCCTTAATGCCTTGAAAGAATAATGAGATGAGACTTGTTTGGGGTTTTTATTGAGATAAGGGGTAAAACCAGGGTGTGTTACCACACATGGGCAGAAGCTTGATGGCTTTAATATCCTGCTGTGCCAAAAAAGTAAGCACATTAGATTTAATCATTTTGCCTAGATGTGGGGCAGAATGGGAAGAGGAAAGAGGAAAGCTGTAGGTAGTCAAACTTTAAATTATGGAGTCAGATTCCTTAGTACAATTTGCTCCTGATGTTAACTGATGACTAGATAGGTCTAGTTTCGTGATTAAATCTGAACTTGTGTAAGCCATTACGATGCTGTATGAGGCCTATAACCTGAAGCCTATAAAGGAGAAAGTTCTATTGAACTCTGTATTTGAGTCCTACGTTGTGTTTTCTGAGCAGTGAAATGAGTGGTTTTGTCATGATCAGTAATGTCTGGAGCTCCAAAGACAATAAGCAGTGTCTTACTGTGTCCTTGTATTATGGCTTTATGATATGCAGAGGTATGTGTGGACTTGATTTATCTTTTGGGTGCCTGAGAGGCAAGAGATTCCCAGTGTCTTTGCCCTAAAACAGACAACCTTAAATAAGGATTTATTTTGCTACCTTTGGCTACAGGAAACAGCCAGACTATTTGAAATGCCTCACAGGTATAAAACTGTGCATATGGGGCCTATTGTTGTCCAGAGCATTCAGTGCTAAGATGACTTCCTGACATTTGGCCAATTGTGCTGAACCCTGAGTCCCACCCTTTATCAGAGATATCTTAGGAATACAAAGAACAACTCTCTACTGAGCTCCATCACGTGTAATGGTGCTATACTATCCATAAGTTCCCCTTGCTACACACTCAGTAAATCCCAAGGAGTCATGGAGTTAGCCAAGGAGTCCTCCAGTACTACAGTATTTGGCAGAGGACTGAACATAGGGGAAACCATCCTCTCCTGCAGGTAGAAGCCCAGGTTTGGCTCCATTATGTAGCAAGGAGGTTTTGATAGCCAGGCTGAGATCACAGTGTGCTGTTTCCCTGACCCAAAGCATAATAGGCAACTAGATACAGACAGTTATAGGCCTAGGGTCTACAAACGCTTCCATTTCCAAGAGAACCCACTTTATGGACAGCAATGCCCTCCCTAATAGCACAGCATGTAATATGGAACAAAGGTGGACAGTTTCTTGCATCAAAGACCATTTGCTAATCATGACCATTATGGAAAGTCCAGAGACTAGAGAAGGCATGAGAGGTTGTGCCTCTAAAATGAAGGGGCATCTGGGACTCCTTCAAGCACTATCCGGAGTACCTGTTGTATTTCAGTTTGGACCGACGCTAGAACCTTTTGTTGGAGGGTCTCATTCAAGGTGAGTTCATTTACAAATAACAGCATAGATGGCTTCTAGAAAACGTAATGGTGGAATATACTGCCTCTAGAACCCAGAAAAACCTAAAAGATGTTGTGGGTGCTATGAGGGTCATAGAAATTTCTGGACAGTATCAGAGATGAAGAGGCCTTCAGCTGACCAAATGATTTTCGGAAACTTAACAGAGATGGCAGAGGTTCACAGCATGTGTGAGTCAAGGATACAACTTTTTGTGTGTGTGAGTGCCGTTGTATTTTTATGTTCTGTGTGAGCCTTGAAATGAAACTCCTCAGAGGAGGAACTTATCAATGCAGTGTCATATCTGTGATCTTGGAGAAATTTACATTCAGTTAATATTTGTGTGCTAAGGTATATTTAGGAACCTCCAGAAGTTAAAGAATTTTGCAACAGAAACTTGTATCAAATCATGTCAATAAATGATTTTTTTGTCATGTCAATAAATGATCTCAGTAAAGCTGGTAAAAAAGCTAAGTCAAATTATGACTGAAAGACTGCTGAAATAGACACTGAGCAGAGCATATTCGCCAATTCTATAATAGCAAAGCAATTACTAAAGGCTGATTGAATGGAATCAGTAATTTCAAATTTCAAAAACATTGGGTAAGGAGGCCTCAACAGGACACACTGCATTAAAATTGTGATAATCCACTAGGAGATGGTACTCTATCTTTGTAGGTTAAAGTGTAGAATAAATTGAGCTATCAGATGGAGATGCAATGAGGATAATCTCACTTTCTCTACAAGTTTTATATCAGTTCAGTCCTCATGTGCCTTGGTTTAATTACACTGTGTCACATTAGTTATTCTAATTGAAGCAGAGAGGGTATATTCATGGGGTCCCCTTTTACCAAACCAATATTTAATTGGTAAAGAATCTATTTAATTTTAATTCATTATTTATTGGGCCAGAGTATTCATGTGCACTATGTGATACTTTGGCACAATGGATGCTATGATCATTGAAAAGTTAGACAAAATAATAATTCTTATGGTTAACATAAGGCAAACCTATCTGTTCTCTATTTTATATTTGGTAATTCCCCTAAGGGTATAAGGGGTACCCTTGTGTAAATTAAGTGAGACCACCAGATAAAATTAGTTTAGTCACAATTTTAATAAAGACCAAGATATTTGTCAGTTGGTATATTTTCAGTTCAGTTCAGTTGCTCAGTCGTGTCCGACTCTTTGTGACCCCATGAATCGCAGCACGCCAGGCCTCCCTGTCCATCACCAGCTCCTGGCGTTCACTCAGACTCACGTCCATAGAGTCCGTGATGCCATCCAGCCATCTCATCCTTGGTCGTCCCCTTCTCCTCATGCCCCCAATCCCTCCCAGCATCAGAGTCTTTTCCAATGGGTCAACTCTTCACATGAGGTGGCCAAAGTACTGGAGTTCCAGCTTTAGCATCATTCCTTCCAAAGAAATTCCAGGGCTGATCTCCTTCAGAATGGACTGGTTGGATCTCCTTGCAGTCCAAGAGACTCTCAAGAGTTTTCTCCAACACCACAGTTCTAAAGCATCAATTCTTTGGCGCTCAGCATTCTTCACAGTCCAACCCTCACATCCATACATGACCACTGGAAAAACCATAGCCTTGACTAGACGGACCTTAGTTGGCAAAGTAATGTCTCTGCTTTTCAATATGCTATCTAGGTTGGTCATAACTTTTCTTTCAAGGAGGAAGCGTCTTTTAATTTCATGGCTGCAATCACCATCTGCAGTGATTTTGGAGCCCCCCAAAATAAAGTCTGACACTGTTTCCACTGTTTCTCCATCTATTTCCCATGAAGTGGTGGGACCGGATGCCATGATCTTTGTTTTCTGAATGTTGAGCTTTAAGCCAACTTTTTCTCTCTCCTCTTTCACTTTCATCAAGAGGCTTTTTAGTTCCTCTTCACTTTCTGCCATAAGGGTGGTGTCATCTGCATATCTGAGGTTATTGATATTTCTCCCGGCAATCTTGATTCCAGCTTGTGCCTCTTCCAGCCCAGCGTTTCTCATGATGTACTCTGCATAGAAGTTAAATAAGCAGGGTGACAATATACAGCCTTGACGTACTCCTTTTCCTATTTGGAACCAGTCTGTTGTTCCATGTCCAGTTCTAACTCTTGCTTCCTGACCTGCATATAGGTTTCTCAAGAGGCAGGTCCGGTGGTCTGGTATTCCCATCTCTTTCAGAATTTTCCACAGTTTATTGTGATCCGCATAGTCAAAGGCTTTGGCATAGTCAATAAAGCAGAAATAGATGTTTTTCTGGAAATCTCTTGCTTTTTTGATGATCCAGTGGATGTTGGCAATTTGATCTCTGGTTCCTCTGCCTTTTCTAAAACCAGCTTGAACACTGAAAGTTCATGATTCACGTATTGCTGAAGCCTGGCTTGGAGAATTTTGAGCATTACTTTACTAGCGTGTGAAATGAGTGCAATTGTGTGGTAGTTTGAGCATTCTTCAGCATTGCCTTTCTTTGACATTGAAATGAAAACTGACCTTTTCGAGTCCTGTGGCCACTGCTGAGTTTTCCAAATTTGCTGGCATATTGAGTGCAGCACTTTCACAGCATCATCTTTTAGGATTTGAAATAGCTCAACTGGAATTCCATCACTTCCACTAGCTTTGTTCATAGTGATGCTTTCTAAGGCCCACTTGACTTCACATTCCAGGATGTCTGGCTGAAAGTGAGTGATCACACCATCGTGGTTATCTGGGTCATGAAGATCTTTTTTGTACAGTTCTTCTATGTATTCTTGCCACCTCTTATTAATATCTTCTGCCTCTGTTAGGTCCATACCATTTCTGTCCTTTATCGAGCCCATCTTTGCATGAAATGTTCCCTTGGTATCTCTAATTTTCTTGAAGAGGTCTCTAGTCTTTCCCATTCTGTTGTTTTCCTCTATTTCTTTGCATTGATTGCTGAGGAAGTCTTTCTTATCTCTTCTTGATACTCTTTGGAACCCTGCATTCAGATGCTTATATCTTTCCTTTTCTCCTTTGTTTTTTGCTTCTCTCTTTTCACAGCTATTTGTAAGGCCTCCTCAGACAGCCATTTTGCTTTTTTTTGCATTTCTTTTCCATGGGGATGGCCTTGAGCCCTGTCTCTTGTATTTTAGCAGACATTAAAGTTAATTCACAACCTGTTGTCATATTGTTGAGATGTAAAAGCCAATAAGCATCCTTCCATTTTTGTCATATAAATTATAATTAATATATTTTGGATTTCAATTATCACTTCAGTTTCAGTGGTTTGTTTTCTCCTGTACTATCCACGTTTCTTTCTTTTTCCTCCTGCCCTTCCTTTTTAGTCTAAAGTAGATACACTTTGTGGTGAAAGTGGTCTTTTCTACTGTGTTTTTAAGTGTCTTTTCTAGAGACTTCAAATTAGTATTGTCAAGATTAGGTGCCTCCCCCATTATCAGTGTCTAAGGATGTAGGGCCAAAATAGGATTTCAATGAACCTCCTTTTCTGAGCCACAGGGGTACCGCATTTATTTTCCCCTGGAACCTTGAGGATCAGGACCTTTTGTGCAGATAGAGAAACAGGCAGTGACAGCGGTAGAAAAGGCAGTCCATAGGATCCTGATAAGTCATATACCTTTCAGATCACAAACCTCAACAATTAAAATCATCAAACAGCAGGCTATGCTCAAACAGTAATTAGAAGGTTGTCATGCTAATAGGCCAAATTCCTAAAGATTACATACAGGTGCATAAAATGTCATAAGTATAGGTAATGCAAGTAGCCTACGACCCTCATTCCTTCCTGTCCCCATACATCTTGGCAGATATAGAGCTTAGTAGGTTTGAAAGTGAAAGTCACTCAGTCATGTCCAATTCTTTGTGACCCCATGGACTACAGAGTCCATGGACTTCTCCAGACCAGAATACTGGAGGGGGTAGCCATTCCCTTCTCCAGGGGATCGTCCCAACCCAGGGATTGAACCCAGGTCTCCCACATTGCCGGTGGATTCTTTACTAGCTGAGCTACCAGGGAAGCCCCAATATTTTACATTAACTTCCCTGATAGCTCAGTTGGTAAAGAATCTGCCTGTGATGCATGAGACCCCGGTTCGATTCCTGGGTCAGAAAGATCCCCTGGAGAAGGGATAGGCTACCCACTCCAGTATTCTTGGGCTTCCCTTGTGGCTCAGCTAGTAAAGAATCCACCTGCAATGAGGAAGACCTGGGTTCAATCCCTGGGTTAGGAAGATCCCCTGGAGAAGGGAAAGGCTACCCACTCCTGTATTCTGGCCTGGAGAATTCCATAGACTGTATAGTCTATGGAGTCACAAAGAGTCAGGCAGGACTGAGTGACTTTCACTTTTCACTTCACAGCCCATTCATACTCTCCAGGCCAGAATACTGGAGTGGGTTGTCATTCCCTTCTCCAGGGGATCTTCCCAACCCAGGGATCGAACCCAGGTCTCCCATATTGCAGTCAGATTCTTTACCAGCTGAGCCACCAGGGAGACCTTTAGTAGGTTTAAAGCAGCACAAAAGAAAAGTGCACATTCCCTGGGTGTCCCACCTTTCCAGTAAGGATTTTCCTCCATCAAGAAGCTCCTACTGTAAGATGACAGAGTATAAGTACATGTGCTCATCTCTTCCTGTGACAGCACCAAAATTGAAACTAGCTGTTGAAAAACCATCAACAAGAGGATGCTGTAACCCATCAAAAAAAGATACCCTACATCCAAAGACAAAGAAGAAACCTCAACAAGATGGTAGGAGGGGCGTAGTCACAATAAAATCAAATCTCATACTCTGGGTGGGTGACTCACAGACTGGAGAACAATAATATCAAAGAAGTTCTCATGTTATTGTGAAAGTTCTGAACCCCACATCAGGCTTCCCAACCTGAGGATCTAACAAAGGGCCTGAGAATCCCCAGGGAATCTGGCCTTGAGGGCCAGTGGGATTTGATTATAGGCCTTCCAAAGAACTGAGGGAAATAGAGACTCCAGTCTTGGAGTGCACAAACAAAATTTTGCACTCACCAAGACCCAGAGGAGAGGAGTAGTGACTCCACAGGAGACTGAACCAAAACTACCTGCTAATGTTGGAGGGCCTTCTGTGAGGTGTGAGTTGGCAAGGGTTCACCACAGGGATGGGGGCACTGGAAGGTCCCCCTTGGTGTAAACCCTCTTGAAGTTCACTATTAACCCTACCATAGAGCCTGTAGACCCCAGGGCTGGATCACCTCAGGCCAAACAACTACCAGGGAGGGAGTGCAACCCTACCCATCAGCAGATAATTGGATTAAAGCTTTACTGAGCAAGGCCATTCCCCCCTCCCCGCCCCCCACCCCCCGAGCAAGACCCAGTTTTTTTCTCATCTCCAGTCCCCCCAATCAAGAAGCTTACACAAGCCTCTTAACCTTATCCACCAGAGGACAGACAGAAGAAGCAAGAAGCACGGTCTCACAGCAGCTAAAACAAAAGCCATATTACAGAAAATTAATCATGATGAAAAAGCAGAAAGTTATGTTCCAGATGAAGAGACAAGGTAAAATCCCAGAAAAATAGCTAAATGAAGTGGAGATAGGAAACCTCCCAGAAACTGATTTCAGAATAATGATAATGAAGATTATTCAAGATCTCTGGAAAAGAATGGAGGCAAAGATTGAGAAAATGCAAGAAATGTTTACCAAAGACCTGGAACTAAAGAAGAGAGATGACTAATACGCTAGAAGGAATCAATGACAGAACAACTGAGGCAGAAGAATGGGTAAATGCCTGGAGGACAGAAAGGTGGAAATCACTCAGAACACAATACAGAAAAAAGAATGAACAGAAATGAAGACAGCCTAAGAGACCTCTGGATACATTCCAGGTGGCAGTAGTGGTAAAGAACCTGCCTGCTAATGCAGGAGACATAAGAGATGTGCGTTCAATCCCTGAGTCAGAAGATCCCTTGTCAGAGGGCATGGCAACCCACTCAAGTATTCTTTCCTGGAGAATCCCATGGAGAGAGGAGCCTGGAGTTCTACAGAGTCCATAAGGTCACAAAGAGTTGGACACTACTGAAAGCAGCTTAGCACTGGATACATAGTAGTGCTGGACAGGTTCTGGCATTTTTTACAGGATAATCATGTACTTTTTCAGGGAATCCCTTGTAGATTATGGAATGACTATTCTTTTCTTTTAGATGTTTAAAAACATTTTATTTTTAATTGAAGGATAACTGCTTTACCATATTGTTTTGGTTTCTACCAATCACCTACATGAATCAGTCATAGATATACATATGTCCCCTCTCTCTTGAACTCCCCTCCCAATGCCTACCCTATCTCACCCCTCTCGGTTGTCAGAGAGCACCAGTTTGAGTTCCCTGAGTTATACAGCAAATTTCCCCTGGCTATCTATTTTGCATAGGATAGTAAAATCCTATGGACAGAGAAGCCTGGTAGGCTGCAGTCCATGGGGTTGCTATGAGTCGGACACAACTGAACGACTTCACTTTCACTTTTCATTTTCATGCATTGGAGGAGGAAATGGCAACCCATTCCAATATTCTTGCCTGGAGAATCCCAGGGACAGGGAGCCTGGTGGGCTGCCGTCTATGAGATCGCACAAAGTCGGACACGACTGAAGGGACTTAGCACCAGCAGCAGCATCTATTATCATGCTACTCTCCATTCATCCCAGCCTCTCCTTCCCTCACCCCATGTCTACAAGTCTGTTCTCTATGTATGCATTTCCATTTTTGCCCTGTAAAAATGTTCATCAGTAACATCTTTCTAGATTCTATATGTATACATTAATATATGATATTTGTTTTTCTATTTCTGACTAAATTCACCTTATATACTATAAGGTGAAACTATAATGGCTCTAGTTTCATTAATTAGAACTGACTCAAATACTTTCCTTTTTAATGGCTGAGTAATATTCCATTGTATATATGTACTACAGCTTCTTTATCCATTCATTTCCCAGGGATGCAAGGAATCTTCTATATATGCAAATCAATCAATATGATACACCATATTAACAAAGTGAAAGATGAAAACTATATGATAAACTCAATAGATGCAAAAAAGCTTTTGACAAAATTCAGCACACATTTATAATAAAAACTCTCTAAATTATGGGCATAGAAGGAACCTACCTCAACATAACAAAGGTCACATGAGATAAACACACAGAAAACATTATTCTCAATGGTGAAAAACTGAAAGCATTTCCTCTAAGATCGGGAACAAGACAAGGGTGCTCACTCTCACCACTGTTATTCAACAGAGTTTTGGAAGTTTCCTATCCATGGCAATCAGAGAAGAAAAATAAATAAAAGGAATCTAGATTGCAAAAGAAGAAGTAAAACTCTCACTATTTGCAGACAACATGATACTATACACAGAAAAACCCTAAAGATACTATCAGAAAATTACTAGAGCTAATCAGTGAATTTAGCAAAGTTGCAGGGTACAAAGTCAATACACAGAAATCACTTGCATTCCTAATAATGAAAAATCAGAAAGAAAAATTAAGGAATCAATCCCATTCACCATTGCAACAAAAAGAATAAAATACCTAGGAATAAACCTACCTAAGAAGATGCTGGGAGGGATTGGGGGCAGGAGGAGAAGGAGATGACAGAGGATGAGATGGCTGGATGGCATCACTGACTTGATGGATGTGAGTCTGAGTGAACTCCGGGAATTCGTGATGGACAGGGAGGCCTGGTATGCTGCGATTCATGGGGTCGCAAAGAGTCAGACACGACTGAATGACTGAACTGAACTGAACTGAAGAAGACAAAAGAGCTAATTACAGAAAACTATAATACACTGATGAAAGAAATCATAGATAACACAAATAGATGGAGAGATATTCCATGTTCTTGGGTAAAAAGAAACAATATTGTGAAAATAACTATACTATCTAAAGCAGACGAATGGATAAGAAAGCTGTGGTACATATACGCAATGGAGTATTACTCAGCCATTAAAAAGAATACATTTGAATCAGTTCTAATGAGGTAGATGAAACTGGAGCCAATTATACAGAGTGAAGTAAGCCAGAAAGAAAAACACCAATACAGTATACTAACGCATATATATGGAATTTAGAAAGATGGTAATGATAACCCTGTATGCGAGGCAGCAAAAGAGACACAGATGTAAAGAACAGACTTTTGGACTCTGTGGGAGAGTGAGAAGGTGGGATGATTTGGGAGAATGGCATTGAAACTTGTATACTATCATGTAAGAAACGAATCGCTAGTCTAGGTTCGATACAGGATACAGGATGCTTGGGGCTGGTGCACTGGGATGATCCAGAGAGATGATATGGGGAGGGTGGGAAGGGGGTTCAGGGTTGGGAACTCATGTACACCTCTGGTGGATTCTTGTCAATGTATGGCAAAACCAATACAGTATTGTAAAGCAAAATAAAGTAAAAATAAAAATTTTTAAAATTAAAAAAAAGAAGTCAAGGTAAAAAAATAATAAATAAAACCTAAAAAAAAAAAAAAAGCAATTGACAGATTCAATGCAATCCCTATCAAATTACCAATGGCATTTTTCACAGAACTAGAACAAAAATCTCACAATTCATATGGAAACACAAAAGACCCCCCAAAAAACAAAACAATCTTGAGAAAGAAGAATGAAGCTGGAGGAATCAACCTTCCTGCCCTCAGACTATACTACGAAGCTATAGTTATCAAGACAGTATGGTACTGGCACAAAAACAGAAAGACAAACCAATGGAACAAAATAGAAAGCCCAGAAATAAACCCACACATCTATGGACACATTATTTCTGACAAAAGAGGCAAGAATATACAATGGGGCAATGATAGTCTTTTCAGTAAATGGTGCTGGGAAATTTGAACAGCTTCATGCAAAAGAATGAGAGTAGAACACTTCTTAACACTGTACACAAAGATAAACTCAAAATGGATTAAAGGCCTAAATGTAACACCAAAACCCGTAGAACTCTTGAGAAATGACTGTTCTCTGAGGCCATTCTACTTCAGAAGAGAATCATGCAATACCCCTGCTGGAGCAGGGAGGAAAACGGGATATATGCTTGGCATAGAGTGTTATGGGATCAGGGAGAAAGAGAAGAGCTGAGGTTTCACATAATTCGATATATAAGCTTTCACTTAATGACTTTTTTCTCAGGCTGTGTATTTGCTCTTTTATTACCATATGGCTGGTGTATCTGAATATGGTAGATTTCTCATAAGTAAGCAATAAATAAATTGTTCTTTATTCTTTTGTGAGGTAGAAGATTTAAATATAGGAACATATTCTGGATAGTGAGATTTCACCTATTCTGTTTTCAGCCTTTGTATCATGCCCTTCCATACTCTTGGCATATTCTGTAAAGTTTCTAGGGATTTCTTCAAGATGAATTACCTGATTTTTCCTTTGAATCCTCTTACTCTGCACTTTGCTCTGCTCTGTTATGTTAGTTGCTATTCACCTAAACTCTTTCCCTGTTCTAAAGTATTGAATTCTTCTATCCACCCTTGTTTCATTTTGTTTTACTTTGTTGGTAATATTCTTATTTTTTTTCTATCATTTGAGTGAGGTTTCTGGAGAAAAACTTCAAATATGTTTTAAGAAACATCTTTAGGAGGCAGTTTATTAAAATGATTTATTGAGAAAATAGTATGATATACACATACATATAATTTTGTACATATATACTATGTTTAAATGTATATAAAATTTAAGTTTGTTTATATTGAGTTAATTTAATATGTCTATATATAATAATTATAATTTATAGGGATTATATTAGACAATGTATATTATTAAGATATTTTAACATATCTGAACAAATGAAATAAGAGTGTGTTCCTTTAATACAAGTCTATGATGAAAATAAGGTCAAGAGAAAATAATGAACTAGATAGAAACAGATTAGAATTAGTTCCAGGGTTAATGAAAGAATAGTTCTACTTAATGATATCCTTGGAGAATGTATTATCAGTAAAATTTGTGGGAAAGCAATGAAATTTTCCTTTGATCACATGACTAACAACAACCATTAAACTCTTTTAGAAATGAAGATACCCTGAGAAGATATGACATGCCTAGGTCATACTGTAATTATCATAAAGTGACTTTATCACAGTGGGAAGCTATTTAAAATGAGACTGACTCAAAAGTATCATAATGTACTTGTTTCTTTTCACAATATCCTGTTCTATTTTTATGCAGTCACCAAAAATTATATTTATTGACTGAATCAAACCTTAAATCCAGTGAATCCACATTCTTATTTATGTACAAAATAATTAAGAAAAACATTAATATTTGATACAAAAAGTTTTTGGAATACATGGAATTTTACCATGGGCTTTTAAAAAAGTTATTTATTTTTTAATTGAATGATAATTACTTTACAGAATTTTGTTGTTTTCTGTCAAACCTCAACATGAATCAGCCATAGGTATGAAACTTCCTCCCATATCTCTCCCCTTCCCATACCTCCTGGTTGATATAGAGCCCCTGTTTGAGTTTCCTGAGATATATAGCAAATTCCAGTTGGCTACCTATATTCCATATGGTAATATAAGTTTCCATGTTACTCTCTCCATATATCTCACCCTCTCTTCCCCTCTTCCCATGTCCATAAGTCTATTCTTTATGTCTGTTTCTCCGTTGCTGCCCTGCAAATAAATTCTTTAGTACTATTTTTCTAGATTTCGTATATATGCATTAGTATACAATCTTTATCTTTCTCTTTCTGACTTACTTCACTCTGTATAAGACGCTTTAGGTTCATCCACCTCATTTGAACGGACTCAAATGCATTCCATTTTATTGTTGAATAATATTCCGTTGTGTATATGTACGACGTTTTTTATCCATTCAACTGTCAATGGACATCTAGGTTGCTGACATGCTCTAGCTATTGTAAATAGTGCTGCAATGAAAAATGGGATACATGTGTCTCTTTCAATTTTGGTTTCCTCAGGGTACAGCCGGAGAAGGAAATGGCAACCCACTCCAGTATTCTTGCCTGGAGAATCCTATAGACAGAGGAGCCTGGAGGGCTACAGTCCACAGGGTTGCACAGAGACGGGTATGACTAAAGTGACTAAGCAGCAGCAGCAGCAGCAGGGTATAGGCCTAAGAGAGGGATTGCTGGGTCATATGTAGGCTTTATTTCTAGTTTTTTAAGGAATTTCCATACCATCTTCCATAGTGGTTGTTTCAATTTACATTCCTACCCACAGTGTAGGAATGTTCCCTTTTCTCTACACCATCTATTGTTTGTAGATTTTTGATGATGGCCATTCTAATCGATGTGAGGTGATATCTCATTGTAGTTTTGATTTGCATTTCTCTAATAATGAGCGATGTTGAGCATCTTTTCCTGTGTTTGTTAGCCATCTGTATGTCTTCTCTGGAGAAATGTCTGTTTAGGTCTTTCCTCACTTTTTGATTGGGTTGTTTTTCCTGGTATTGAGTTGTATGAGTTGCTTGTATCTCTTGGAAAAAAATCCTTTGTCAGTTGTTTCATTTGCTATTATTTTCTCCCATTCTGAGGGTTGTCTTTTCACCTTGCTTATAGTTTCCTTTGCTGTGCAAAAGTTTTTAAGTTCAGTCAGGTTCCACTTGTTTACTTTTGTCTTTATTTCCATTACTGTAGGAGGTGGGTCATAGAGGATCTTGCTTTGATTTATGTCATTGAGCGTTCTGCCTATGTTTTCCTCTAAGGGTTTTATAGTTTTTGGTCTTACATTTAGTTCTTTAATCTATTTTGGGTTTATCTTTGTGTACGGTGTTAGGAAGTGTTATAATTTTATTCTCTTACATGTAGCTGTCCAGTTTTCCCAGCACCATTTACTGAAGAGGCTGTCTTTGCCCCACTGTATATCCTTGCCTCCTTTGTCAAAAATAAGGTACCCATAGGTGCATGGGTTTATTTTTGGGCTACCTTGTTCCATTGATCTATATATCTGTTTTTGTGCCAGTACCATACTGTCTTGATGACTGAAGCTTTGTAGGATAATCTGAAGTCAGGAAGGTTGATTCTTCCAACTATATTCTTCTTTCTCAAGACTGCTTTGGCTATTCAGGGTCTTTTCTGTTTCCATATGAATTGTGAAATTTTTTGGTCTAGTTCTGTGAAAAAATGCCATTGTTAATTTGATAGGGACCACATTGAATCTGTAGATTGCACTTGGTAGTATAGTCATTTTCACAATATTGATTCTTCCTACCCAGGAACATGGAATATCTCTTCATCTGTTTATGTCATCTTTAGGTTTATTTCATTAGCATCTTATAATTTTCTGTGTACAGTTCTTTTATCTCCTTAGGTAAGTTTATTCTTAGGTATTTTATTCTTTTTGTTACAGTGCTGAATGAGATTGATTCCTTAATTTCTCTTTCTGATTTTTCATTATTAGTGTATAGAAATGCAAGTGATTTCTGTGTATTGATTTTGTATCCTGCAACTTTGCTAAATTCACTGATTAGTTCTAGTAGTTTTCTGATACTATCTTTAGGGTTTTCTATGTACAAAACCTTTCACTGTGTGGATCACAATAAACTGTGGAAAATTCTTCAAGATATGGGAATACAAGACCACCTGACCTGCCTCTTGAGAAACCTATATGCAGGTTAGGAGGCATCAGTTAGAACTGGACATGAAACAACAGGACTCGTTCCAAATAGGAAAAGGAGTATGTCAAGGCTATATATTGTCACTCTGCTTATTTAACTTCTATGCAGAGTACATCATGAGAAACGCTGGGCTAGAAGAAGCACAAGTTGGAATCAAGATTGCCAGGAGAAATATCAATAACCTCAGATATGCAGATAACACCACCCTTATGACAGAAAGTGAAGAGGAACTAAAAAGCCTCTTGATGAAAGTGAAAGAGGAGAAAGAAAAAGCTGGCTTAAAGCTCAACATTCAGAAAACGAAGATCATGGCATCTGGTCCCATCACTTCATCGGAAATAGATGGGGAAACAGTGTCAGACTTTATTTTTTTGGGCTCCAAAATCACAGCAGATGGTGACTGCAGCCATGAAACTAAAAGACGTTTACTCCTTGGAAAGAAAGTTATGACCAATCTAGATAGCATATTGAAAAGCAGAGACATTAATTTGCCAACAAAGGTCCATCTAGTCAAGGCTATGGTTTTTCCAGTAGTCATGTATGGATGTGAGAGTTGGACTGTGAAGAAAGCTGAGTGCTGAAGAACTGATGCTTTTGAACTGTGGTGTTGGAGAAGACTTGAGAGTCCCTTGGACTGCAAGGAGATCCAACCAGTCCATTCTAAAGGAGATCAGTCCTGGGTGTTCTTTGGAAGGAATGATGCTAAAGCTGAAACTCCAGTACTTTGGCCACCTCATGAGAAGAGTTGACTCATTGGAAAAGACTCTGATGCTGGGAGGGATTGGGAGCAGGAGAAAAAGGGGACAACAGGGGATGAGATGGCTGGATGGTATCACTGACTCAATGGATGTGAGTTTGAGTAAACTCTGGGAGCTGGTGATGGACAGGGAGGCCTGGCATGCTGCAGTTCATGGGGTCACAAAGAGTCGGACAGGACTGAGTGACTGAATTGAACTGATGTACAGTATCATGTCATCTGCAAACAGTGAGAGCTTTATTTCTTCTTTTCCAATCTGGATTCCTTTTATTTCTTATTCTTCTCTGATTACTATAGCTAAGACTTTCAAAACTATGTTGAATGACAGTGGTGAAAGTGGACACCCTTGTCTTGTTTCTGATCTTAGGGGAAATGCTTTAAGTTTTCACCATTGAGAATAATGTTTGCTGTAGACTAATCATATATGGCCTTTAGTATGTTGAGGTAGGTTCCTACTATCCCCAGTTTTTGAAGAGTTTTAATCATAAATGGGTGCTGAATTTTGTCAAAGACTTTTTCTGCATCTATTGAGATGATCATATAGTTTTTATATTCAATTTGTTAATATGGTGTATCACATTGATTGATTTGTGGATATTGAAGAACACTTGCATCCCTGGGATAAGCCCAATTTGATCATGGTGTATGTGCTTTCTGATGTGTTGCTGAATTATGTTTGCTAAAATTTTGTTGAGGACTTTTGCATCTATGTTCCTCAGTGATATTGACCTGTAGTTTTATTTTTCTGTGTTGGCTTTGTCTGGTTTTGCTATCAGGATGATGATGGCCTCATGGAATGACTTTGGAAGTGTTCTTTCCTCTGCAATATTTTGAAAGAGTTTTAGAAGGATAGGCATTAACTCTTCTGCAACTGTTTGATAGATTTCTCCTGTGAAGCCCTCTGGTCCTGGGTGTTAGATTTTGGGGAGATTTTTTATCACAGCTTCAATTTCAGTGCTTTTAATTGGGTTGTTCATAATTTCTATTTCCTCCTGGTTCAGTCTTGGAAGATTAAACTTTTCTACGTATCTGTCCATTTCTTCCAGGTTATACATTTTATTGCCATATAGTTGTTCATAATAGTCTCTTATAATCCTTTGTATTTCTGCCTTGTCTGTTGTAACCTCTCCTTTTCATTTCTCATTTTGTTGATTTTATTCTTTCTTTCTTTATTTTTTTGATAAGTCTGGCTAAAAGTTTGTCAATTTTGTTTATCTTCTCAAAGAATCACCTTTTAGTTTTATTAATCTTTACTATTTTTTCTGTAATTCCTTTTTCATTTATTTCTGCTCTAATCTTTATGATGTCTTTCATTCTTCTAATTTGGGGATTTTTTTCTTCTTTTTCCAGTTGTTTTAGGTGTAAAGTTAGGTTTTCTATTCGATGTTTTTCTTGTTCTTGAGGTAGGATTGTATTGCTATAAACTTCCCTCTTAGAACTGCTTTTGCTGCATCCCATAGGCTTTGAGTTGTCATGTTTTCATTATCATTTGTGTCTAGAAATTTTTTGATTTCTCCTTTAATTTCTTCAGTAACCTGTTGGTTATTTAGAAACATATTGTTTAATCTCCATGTGTTTGCGTTTTTTACAGTTTTTTTTTCTTTTTTTTTTTTGTAATTAATATCCAGTCTCATAGCATTGTGGTCAGAAAAGATGCTTGATATAATTTCAATTTTCTTAAATTTACTGAGGTTTGACTTGTGACCCAAGATGTGGTCCATCCTGGAGAATATTCCATGTGCACTTGAAAAGAAGGTGTATTCTTCTGCATTTGGATGAATGTCTGGAAGATATCAATGAGATCTACCTCATCTAATGTATCATTTAAGACTTGTCTTTCCTTAATTTTCTGTTCGGATAATCTGCCCATTGATGTGAGTGCAGTGTTAAAGTCTCCTATTATTGTTGTGTTACTATCAGTTTCTCCTTTTATGTCTGTTAATGTTTGTCTTATGTACTGAGGTGCTCCTTTGTTGGGTACATAGATATTTACAATTGTTTTGTCTTCCTGTTGGATTGATCCCTTGATGATTAGATAATGTCCTTCCTTATCTCTTGTAATATTCTTTATTTTAAGGTCTATTTTGTCTGATATGAGGATTGCTACTCCAGCTTTCTTTTGCTTTCCATTTGCATGGAATATATTTTTCCATCCTCTCACTTTCAGTCTTTATGTGTCTTTAGGTCTGAAGTGGGTTTCTGGTAGACAGCATATATATGGGCCTTGTTTTTGTATCCACTCAACCAGTCTATGTCTTTTGGTTGGAGAATTTAATCCATTTACATTTAAAGTAATTATTGATATTTGGATAAGATCAAGTATAGGTTCTACCATGGGCTTTTGTATAGTGTCTTCAAGGGGTTAAATATACATTGTGGACATTATTTGAAATATTTTGTCTGTGCTTAAAACAGACTTGAACTGCCTGAGAGATTATAATTACATTGTACAGCATTATTTTCTAATATTTAGTATAAATAATGCATATAGGCAGTACCTAATAAACTTTTATAGATATAATGAAAGAGTACTATTGTCACCTGGAAAATCATGATTAAGGTGATTTGAGGACATGCCTTCTAAGGAAAAGGAGGTAATATGAAGAGTTGTTATAAATAACATTAGATTATTCTGTATTTCAGATGCTCAAAATGGTGGAAATATCAGAAGACAAAATAAGTTGGTAGAAACATGTTTTTGAATGTTCTTAGACCTAACATTTAAAAACATTGTGACTATAGCAATGTGAAAAGTTTGTGAAATTTATAACAATAGGTGTATTATGGCAAGTCATTCTGTATTAATAGTAATTAACCATCTGCAACTTTCATATCACAAGGAGAAACTTATGATAATTCTCTGTTCAGTAAGGCATGCAAAATCTATTTTTTACTCATTAGTTCCTTAGTTTAGTACTGTTTCTTTTATTACCAATTCTAAGATATAAATTATCAAAAGCTTTCCTTCACCTAACTTTCAAAATATAGAATATGTATTTGTTTTATATGTTGGCAATAATATATAGTCCCAGCCTGATTATTTTTAAAGTTCATGACTAGAGAGTATTCAATGTTTGAGATCACTTGACTATTCAAGCTTTCTGCTAGGAAAAAATGTATTTCCTGTCAATGCTAGGGTGACATTACATACTCCAGAATATGCAATAAAAATACATTTATTTCATATCTGAGATGTCTGGTACAGATCTTTCTGAAAGGCAGAAAGCACGTAAAATCTAAGAACTTCTGGAAAAGCACTAAATGCTGTAATCCAACCTGTCACAACCATATTGCTGTTTAAAGATATTGCCTGAAAAGAACACTTGGAAAGCTCTTGAGTTGGTAAATCAGAATGCTTGACTTTTCTCAGTAGCCAGTCAAGGTGATACAATTTCAGTCCTGAGCATAGTGCTGTGTATATAGAAGTAGAGATACGGGAGCTGAAGTTTTCTGATTTTTTATTTCTTTACATTTCTTCCCTTAGAAAATTTACTTTTTTAATATGATAAATAAAATAAGGAAGATATACTTAAGGATCTCACCCACATCATTTAATCCTAAAAATATAGCTATTTTCATCAAGAAGTAACTACACAATTTGCAGGGGGCAGTGCAAAATTAAAATGCAAGATTCTATATTCAAATTATTAAGAATTTAAAAATGGAATTAATTTAATTGCAAAGTCCTTCTAACCTTAGACCCCTCTGTGGCCTCACAGATCACACACCCTGTTGTCTAATAACAAAATTATATTTTGTTATTGTGTATTTTGGATTGTGTATTTTACTACTCTCAATTTACAAATGAGGAAATACAAACCCAGAAAGTAAATGGTTCACCAAAGATCACAGAAGATTTGGAGATGGGACATCCTAGATTCCAAACTTCAAAATAAATTTTGTGTTGCTTATTCTTAAAATATATGTGAAGACATCTCATAACTAAGTAAATTTTATAAGTAAAAACAGACTTGGAAGCATAACCAAAAGGTTTCAAAAAATGTTGATAATATCTAAAATATGTAACAGTGTTATTATTTAACTTAATAGTGTAATGTTAACACAACATTGTGAATGCACCTAATGCCACTCAATTGTACACTTAAAAATGTAGATTTTATGCTATGTATGTTTTAACATAATAAATATCTCTCTTCCTTCATAATATATATACCTGAATGAACTTTTTGCCCAACCCTGTGTGTGGTTTGTAGGCATATAATCTATACACATCCTAGTTGTGTGTCTCAGGAGAACTCCAACTACAGCACTCTGAGATCTACATATTTAAAATAATAACAATAAAGTCAACTTTTGAGACCACTGAATTCTCATTTTTATGGTTAAAAGATTCTTCTTTATTCTGTTTTCTGGTCATAACAAATGCAGTATAATTCTCTGGAATTATATCCTCAACTTTCCTATATTCATGTCTTTGCTGGATCTAATATTCTTCCTTTTCTGACATGTCCTGTTTATGCCTGATGTAGGAACCCAGCCTTTTCCCCTCTTCACAAACACACACCCACTTTTTGAAATCCTACTTATGCATCAAAAACCCTAGTAAAAAATTATATCCTTTATGTTCAACCATAACTATCAAATATTCCATTTTTGCAGTCATACTTCCATTGTTTTTCTCTTATTCTGCAATGGATTACAAATAGTTATGAACATATTTATCTCATTTCCTCAAATTGCCTTGAAGTCAGAAATCTCTGCAAATGTTTATAGTAATATGTGTTTTGATTCACCATAATAAACAAGATTTTTAAAAGAAGCACTATGACCTTATTTTGCTTCCTAAAATTTGAAATGATAAACTGTATCTCTCATGAACCTACAGGTCTATACCTCACCTGAAAATACAAATCATTTATTTATTTAATATTTGGAAACAAAGCTACACAATAAGGGAAAACAGAATATCAAGTCTTTTGTATAAGTATGCATTATGAATCCCATAATTTCTTATGGATATTAGATTTTCAATCAGAATATTCATTCAAATGCTAAAGGTAGATTTTAATTTTCCCTTTAATCAGTTCCTCAACTTAGAATGAGTACTAATAACTTTCCTATGAACTTGACTGCAAAATTCAGAGAGGCATTGTTCCAATGCATCATTTTGCAAACAGATGTTACTTTATGCTTTTAATCCCAGTACACAAATGAGCATAAAATTCTTATAACATGCCAGCCTGGTCTTTCCTCTTAATTCTTTTGGAAAGTTGGCCATGTTCTCTTAAATCTCAAGAAAAAAAAAATATATATATATAATTCTCAGCTAATTCCTTAATAATAAAATGCCCATTGATTACATTCCAATTGAGATCTATTTCACTAAGACAATAAATATTAAATTTGAAAAACCAACTTTAAAATAATTATCCCATAAAACCAGATATAATATTGACTGACTAAAAACAAGATAACTTGACATCAAGGCCACTTAGTCCTTCAGCAATAAGATTTTGAAAAATGTAGATATGCTTTTTAAATGATTTACCTTTCTATTTTTAGCAGCTGGTACCTAAGAACTTGAACATGAATTTGAGCAAACTCTAGGAGGCAGTGGAGGACAGAGGAGTTTGGCATGCTTCAGTCCATGGGGTAGCAAAAGTCAGAAACACCTTAGTCACTAAACAACAACTAAGAATTAAATGACTTTCAGAAAGTCTTTTAGGAATGTTAGTTTAACTTAATACAATTCCAAGTTAATGAAGTGTGGCCAGTATGCATTTTATTTTTAATCTATATTTATTTCTTAAAAATAGTTTCAATTAATACTTCTTTGTAAATGAAACTTATTTACTTTTGGCTTACCAATGTATGATAGAGATTCTGATCTAATATTAACATTCTCACATGAAGCAAACATTTTATAGATCCAGAATTTTAGGCAAAAAATAATTTAAAATTAGAAATTCTTTATGTGCATATATTATATTTAAATAGCTTCATTTTGTGTTTACTGTAATATAAATATATACCTGTTTCTACAGGAATAAAATTGTACCCAAATGTATTAAATGAAGGAAAAATAAGCCAAATATTCTACTTCTTTATCTTCAGAAAACTATTTTTGCATTTACAAATATTCACATATTTTAAATGTGTGTGTATATGTACTACAATTTCTAAGGACTAAGAGAAGTAGGTCAAAAATTTGCTATGGTTGAAAATCTGTTCATTTGTGTGATCCTGAAATTTGAGTCTAAAATGGCAATTTTTAATTGCAACTATTAAAATCCACAGCTAGTATATCATCCTCACTTGATAGGCAGTGTGGAGTACTAATCAAGGTCATGGTTAGTATACCTCTAATACTAGTTAAAGAACTTTTTCATGAAAAACTTTGAAATTACTAGATAACCATTTGGGAAAATATGAATTTGGTCTATATATTGTAAACCAAGATAAATTCCACACATATCCAACACAATGAAAATAAATAAATTCATGCAAATATTAAAATGAAATATAAATTAATTCCTTTAAAATCTGGACTGTATATGGTCTCTCTAACTAGGTCTCAAAGTCCAGAATCCATTAGGAAATAAATTAATTTAATTAGCTGAATCAAAATTTCTACATTGTCAAAAACAGGAAATATTGATATATCAAAAGATATATGACTATCTTGGAAATAATATTTACATTTATATCACAGATAAAAAGTAATCATCCCCAAATAAAAAGAGCTAAAAATATAGAAGATAATAGCCCAATACAAAAAGATATTTGACATTTGTAGAAATTCATTGAAAGAGATACAAATAATATTAAACATGAAAAGTTCTTCAAACTCACTTATGCTATGAGAACTGCAAACTAAAAACAGTAAAATAATATTTCACAACCATTTAATTTATAAAAATACAAACATAAAGAAATCCTTTACACAGAAAAGAATTTCCCAAAATGAATGAAGGTAACTATGTATCAAATTAGAAACTAAACCAGGGTATAATTTGCAAATGAGAGAAAGCTATACTATATATTTAGTAGGCTGTATTCTAAAGACACACAAAAAAAACTTCAATAATTTTTAATGTCATTCTTCATTTTTAAATTCTAATTTTTAGGTTTGTAGGAATTGGCAATATTTTGTACATTGTGAGAGAGAAATAATTTGATACTGTCAATCAGTAGTTTCAGTAAAAGAAAAAAATAAAATATAAAATCAAACTAATTATGTTATACACTTAAACTGAACAAGAAATATTAAAAACATGACTTCTAAATTCACATTTCTTGCTCTGAACATTTCAATTGCTTTAACACTATACTTTCTTTCAGTTAATGCCTCTAAAGTCACATTGTGGACTGCAAAACTGTTTACAGCTAAAAATGGCTAGGTCTTGATAAGGAAAAGAACAAGAGCTTGGTATAGCTTATTGTCACAAAAAACAAGCTCTTAGAGATTAATTGGGTCATAATAGAAGAATCCTTGTGCCGACTTTGAGGGATCCAGAGTGAAAAAACTGACAATTTGAGAATCAGAAGAACAAGGAATGTAATTGACTGAAATGCTTTAAATCTCTGAATATTTGCAAGTTTAAAAGGATCTTCCAAAAAGAGATTGCCTAACAAAGTACCTTTCTCCTCATCTAAGATGACTTATAACCAAAGTTTTACTTTGAAAAAGAAAAAAAATAAAAATTTAACTTTCTAGTAGGACTTGTGTTTCACGGTAACCAAATATTCCAAGCTGCTAAGGGGAAAAAATATAGGCTTATATAGAAAAATAGATAGCTAATAAATATGATGACTCATTGGAAAAGACCCTGAAGCTGGGAAAGACTGAGGGCAGGAGAAGGGGTGACAAACTATGAGATGGTTTGATGGCATCACCGACTCAATGGATGTGAGTTTGAGCAAACTCCAGGAGATAGTAAAAGACAGGCGTGCTGCAGTCCATGGAGTCTCGGAGTCAAATGCAACTTAGCAATTGAATAGCAACAATAAATGTCCAAGAAATGATAAAACTAGAACATGACTAATATACAACTCTAATAAAATAATTCACTCAGGTTAAGTTTTATTAATTGGAGTTAAAATTACTAGAAAATTGGTTGAGGTGGCACTGAATATTCAGATACACAACCTAACAACAAAGGGAGGATCTCAGTTTTCCACACCCCTCTGTCCATCCCGAGCATAACCCTTGATTACTTTCAAAGCTAATGTTTGGGAGGTTACTCGTCCTGGTGCAGGGCCCCCTCCCGCTTGGGGACTCTGATGTGTGACTCGGATCCCTCAGTCCTTGGGGAGGATGTCTGCAATTGTGATTTCCCTTCCAGTTGTGAGTTCTCAGTCCCTACACTGAGAACATGGGTCCTGACTAAACTGCATTTCTGTTGCTTCTACCCATAGTATTGTATCTCCTCGATTAACTGTAGAAAATCTTCTGCTACTCTTCAGGTTGTTCTCAGATATAGCTGCTCTGTAAGCAGTTGTAATTTGGGGGTACCTATGGAAGGAAGTGAGCTGAGAATCTCTCTACTCCACCATCTTGACGCCTACCAAATTTACTTTATACTTGGTCAACTGATAGCCGCTGGGTGACAAGGTACAAAATCTACCTTTCCATTCTCAGCAAGAAATCTAGTCACCCTTTTTGATATTGAACCATAGAAGGGATAACATAAAAATCCTTACCTATCACAGGAAATGACTAGATGAGATTATGTAGATCTTCTTCATTTATTGCTTAAAGATTTATATGAAATATGTCAAAGTGTGTTTCCACCTGAGGCAATAGTCATAACTTTTTTTAAGAGCCCAGAAAAACTATTTCTTCAACTTCTATAGTAGCAGCAGTGTCAAGAGAGCTGCTGCTTAAAATTTAAAAAAAAAAAAAAATCAGTAGCTTTCATTTGATTTTTTTAAAGCTGATCAGAATCTTCAGGATAGTGGTAAGAGCCAAGAAATAGTTAATACCGACAACACTCCTCCCCTAGCACTGTAAGGTTTTTATTTCCCTCACAGCACTTCAATCATTTCAGTGTGTCATTTTCAACCACTAGAAGTTCATGAAAATGCAAAGGCTTAAATCATTTGGCTCTAAATCATAATGTGATATGGCCTTGTCAATCTATTCAAAGAAATTTATATTCCTTGGGATTTTTCAGCAAATTCCACGGAGTTTCCACCAAGGATTAATGTTGACTGGCACTGCACAAGTTTTGCAACAAGGTTGAAAATACAAAAGGAGGCTGATAATTGGGCTTAATATTAGAGTATTCTATTCCAGGCAGTAAACATCTTACCTCAGCTTTTAAGGCTTTCTCCAATACATGACTGAGCCACAGGGAACAGCATATCATGTGCTTGCTGAACTGCTGTTCTCAAAGTCCTTTTCACTTTCAAATACCTTTGAAGTCCTACAGGACTCCATGTTTTGTAAATGATTTCTCCATTCACTTTCAAAAATGATTTGGTGGGGATGAAGTCTAAATATTAAGCACAACTCAAAACTGATTCCTTGATGCTAAACATAACTAAATTTAAGAATATACAGATACAAGGTGCACTATGGTTTAATAGCTACTGATTTTATTGGTGGGTTTTTATGCTTTGAATGTGGAATTTTAAAAATTGAAGTAAATTTGAGTTACAATATTATATGAGTTTCTGGAATAGAGCAAAGTAATTTAGACACGTGTGTGCGTACACACACACACACACTTACCCATTATTGTTTGTAGTGTGTGTTAGTTGCTCATTCATGTCCAACTCTTTGTGACCCCATGGACAATAGCCTACCAGGCTTCTCTGTCCATGAAGTTCTCCAGGCAAGAAGACTGGAATGGGTTTCCACTTCTTTCTCCATGGGATCTTCCAGACCCAGGGATTGAACCTGGTTCTCCTGCATTGCAGGCAGATTTTTTACCATCTGAGCTACCAGGGAAGTCCATTATTGTTATGCATCCTACATATACTAGTTTGGAGAAGGAAATGACAACCCACTCCAGTATTCTTGCTTGGAAAATCCCATGGACAGAGGAACCCGGCAGGCTACCGTCCATAGGGTTGCAAAGAGTCGGACATGACTGAAGCAACTTAGCATTTACTAATTTGCATCTGCTAACCCCAAATTCCCAATCCAACTTTCCCCTGCACCCTTCCCTGCCAGGAGCCAGCACAGGAGATCCCACCCATGACGAGGTCATTCCTAGAGACCTGACGGGCAAGGCGAGTCAGGTCTCAAGGGATCCTCTGTCTGAGCATCTACCCTGAAACCAAAATCTGTCTGTTTACTGTCTGCTATACTATACTCTTCTGACATTACAGGGGGCTATCCCTGACCACCTTTCTCTGGAAAAAGTTAACTTAGAGCTCCAACTGGTCTCCTGCATATGAAAGGAATGTTTCAGCTCAAATCCCTCTGATTGGCTAACTTGCCTGACAGGTTCCCCCGACTTTACAACTTGTGAATTGTTTACAGCCTCCAACCATGAGAGGCGTGAAGTTTAAAGCATCTTAAAGATACAGAGCCTTTTCTAAAAAGCTAAAAATTATATTGGTGATGGGTTTCACTGTTGAGTCAATGACTGCTGCCAGTCCTCCATATTCTTTATCTCTTAGGCACCTGAAGGATATTAATCAATGTAATTGGGATATAGAAAAAGGAATATAGTAGTTTTGATGTTAGCAACACTAGACTTTTGAGTTAGTGAGTTTTCTCTTTGTTATAAATCACTATACTCCTCTTTCTTTGTTATAAATTGTTGTGTCCTTGCTATGTAAGAATGTAACTTTATTTAGTGCTTTTTGAGAGTGGTACCAGAGGTTGGAAAGAACAACACTTTTAAGTTTTCTAGTTGACAGACCCTTATCAGAAAAGGGCTGTAAAATGCTAATTGGCCTTCTGGCCAGAAGATGATGTAAAACACCTAAGACTTGTGTATACAACTAGGTATGCAGAGAGAAAGCCTGGTCTTGATAAGAGTCAGGGCTGCTGACACAGCATAATTTTGTATTATCCATTGATATCTATCTACAAACAAAAGTATAAAAAGTCTTTCTGGACAATAAAGGATGAACCAGTTTCTCAGACCAGCTTCTTGAACTGGTTTCTTGGAAATCTGGTTCCCCCCGTGTCGACTTCCTCTCTCTCTTTCTCCCTCTCCCTCCCTCTCCTTTTCAGGCTGAATTCCCATCTGGAGCACGGAGGCTCGCCATGTCTACTTACTTGCCCTGGCTTCTAAGACCCACGCGAGAGGGAGCCCAAGGCAGGGCACCCTCCGCTATTCAAGCGGGCACTGGTGGCCTAACGTAGATGGTGCAAACCTCTTGTCTCGAGGTTCTATTAGTTTTCCATGTAAACCAAATTATTCAGCATCTTTTCTCCACTAATTTTCCTACTATACTATTTCTTCCTAATCTCTTTTTATATTTCTAAATAAGTAAGTTTTTCCTCGCTAATTCTGTCTTCCTTTGAATTACCCTGGATCTACCAGGGCTGGACCCCAGCACTTCCCCCTCTCTTGACAACCACAAATGTGCTCTCTATATCTGTGAGTCTGTTTCTGTTTCATAGATAATAACATTTGTGTTATATTTTAGATTCGTCATATGTCAATAAGAGATATCATATGCTATTTGTCTTTCCATTCAGACGTAGCTGAAAATGGTATGGAATTTTTGGATAATTTTAGAAAGTATATCATGTTTATCAGGTGGATTTCAAACAACACTTGACCTCAGTTAAGATGTTTGTATTAAATTGTTGAGAATATGTCTGCAGTAGTTAGGGAAGCATATATTTACATTGTATAAGCAGCACAATTTTAATTATGGAGACTTTATGTTACAATTAGAGCTGGGAAGAATTTAAATTTCAATTCATTCTGCAGTGCTATTTAGATTTCAAAAATATGTCCTTTATCTTCACTCAAAACATATAATTTTCTTATATTTCTATTATATGCCAGAGTTGCTTGTACATGTTACATGCTAAATAAATGTTTTTCAAATTATTACATGAACAATGATTCTTAAAAAAGGATTTTCAATGTAGATTATGCACATGATTGTTAATAATAAAATATTATTGATATACTATACAATAAAGATGGAATCTTTATCCATATTTAAAAGATAAGCAGTATTTCTCAGAAAGGTACATGAGTGATTATGTTCTTAAAGTATTATCTAACTGTAGAATAAATCCATATGCAAATTTGAATTTCTTAAAGTATAAATATATAATCAATTTTATATTAAAAGATAAATACAATTACTAATCTCTTTCCAATTATCTATACAAGGTATGTCACTGGAAAAGATGAGTGTGTTGATGGTTAATTAGAGAGGTGTATATATGTGTTTGTATTTACATTTAGATTATCATACTAAAAGAAGTGAGTCAGAGAAAGAAAGACAAATATCACATGATATCCCTTATGTGCAGAATCTTCAAAAAAGACACAAATGAACTTATTTATAAAACAAAAACAAGTCTCACAGACTTAGAAAATGAATTTATGGTTACCAGGGGGAACGGAAGGGGAAGGGATAGATTGGGAGTTTGGGATTAACATGCACACACTATTTTTAAAATAGATAACCAAGGACATATTGCATAGCACAGGGAACTCTGCTCAATACTCTGTAATAATTTACATGGGAAAAAGAGTTTGAAAAAGAATGAAGTGACGTGAGGTGAAAGTCACTCAGTCCTGTCTGACTTTTCTCCAGGCCAGAATACTGGGGTGGGTAGCCTTTCCCTTCTCCAGGGGATCTTCCCAACCCTGGGATCATCTCCTGCATTGCAGGCTGAATCAGTGCTGTAACCTGAAACTAACACTGTTTTGTTTTTTTATTAAAGCACATTATTAATCAACTATGTTATATTGAACACTATACTATCTTATCCAACATAAAATATAAATTTATAAATTTGGGAAGTTGTAATATTTTGACTTTGTTCTAAGATTGTTTTAACTATTCATGCTGTCTTATAATTTTTAATGAATTTTAGAGCTGGCTTGTTCACTTCTCAAAAAATAAAAGACAATTGGAATTTTGATAGAGACTGCATCGCATCTTTAGATTGCTTTGGGTAGTATTGCCATCTTAACAATATTTTTCCTTACCCAAGAATACAGCATGTCTTTCTATGCATTTATATCCTTTTTATTTCATGCAACAATATTTTGCAATGTCTAAGTTTTGCACTTACCTGGTTAAATTAATTTTTATTTATTTTCTTTTTGATGCTGCTAGAAATGTTCTGTCAATTGTAATGGTTCTCCTAATTTCATTTTTGGTTCATTCATTGCAAACATATACAAATTCAGTTGATTTTTCTATATCCATCTTATATCCCACAGTCTACCTGAACTTGGTTATTAGCTCTAATAGGTTTTTGGCATGATTTAGGATCTTCAGTCTATAAGATCATGTTGTCTGTGATTAGAAAGAGTTTTGCTTCCTTCTTTCCAATCCAGACTCCTTTCACTTCTTTTACTTCCTAATTTTTGCTGGCTACAGCTTGCACTACAATCTTGAACGGGAGTGACAAAAGCAGATATTCTGGTATTGTTTCTGATTTTAGGGACACATTAATCTGCTCAGGCTGCCATAACAAAATATTCAAGATTGGGGTTGTTAAACAACAGATATTTATTTCCTCACAGTTCTAGAAGCAGGTTCACCATCCAAGGCACTAGCAAATTAGGTATCTAGTGAGGGCTCTCTTCTCGGCCTGAAGGCATCCACTTTCTCACTGTGCCTTCATATGGACTTTCCTCAAGGACTTTCATACAGGGAGAGAATGATTATCTCTTTATCTTCTAATAGGGACATCAATCCTCTTACGCATATATCCCAACTTTATTATTCTTTCTGTTTTTTTTTTTTCTGTTTCTGAATGTTCTTTTGGTATCACTCTTTATCTTTCAAAGAGCTTAAAAATAATAAATCTATCTTGTATATTTACATATCCTTTGTGAAGATTCATATATCCATCTGGAATTAGTTTTCCTTTTCCTGATGAGTTTCCTTAATATATTTTACACTGTAGTCTTTGAGTAATAAACACTCTCACCTTTTGTGCGTCTAAAAGCATCTTTATCTAGTTTTCAACTTTTCTGAGTAAAGAACTCCAAGATGATAATTTTCCTTTAGTACTTTAAGGACACTGTTTCACTTCCCTCTTCATTACAATGAGATATCTGCTGACAGGCCTTTCTTTGTCCCTTTGTATTTAACATTCTTTGTTTTTTCTCTATCTCTTGTTAAGAATTTTTCCTGAGTACTCATTATAAGATATTGATTATCACAATGTGACGATCTACTTTTCTTCATTTATTTTGTGATGAGAGCTTATTAGCTTTCATAGAACTTGGTGTGTATTTTAAACAAATTCAGAAGTTTTTCAACTATTATTTCTTTAAATATTTTTCTATCATCTCTCTTTTTTTTCTCCATTAGGGACTTCAATTCCATGTATTAATATATTAGGTTGCTTAGAGTTTTCCCTCAGCATGCCAATCTTCTTTTTTAAAACAAATCTTTTCCCTTTGCTTTCAGTTGGTTAGTCTCTTTGTTGTCATTGATCAGTCACTCAGTCATGTCTGACTCTTTGCAACACCATGGACTACAGCTTGCTAGGCTTCCCTGTCCTTCACCATCTCCCTGAGTTTGCTCAAACTCATGTCCATTGAGTCAGTAGTTAGTTTGTATTCACTAGTATTTTGATTCATGCCAGATATATGGGTTTAATTCCTGGATTTGGAAGATCCCCTGGAAGAGAGCATAGCAACCCACTACAGTATTTTTGCCTGGAGAATCCCGTGGGCAGAGTAGCCTGTCAGGCTACAGTCCATAGGTCGCAAAGAGTCAGACACAACTGAAGCAACTGAGCACAGCATTTCCTTCTGCCCTGTCTAATCTATCCATCAACTGTATTTCTCATCTCAGACTTTGACATTATATCTTTAGAGGCTCATCTAGCATTTGTGTGTGTGTATGCATATTCTACTTAATTTTTAGAATATAGGGAATGTAGTCATAATAAGTATGTTAACATCCAAGTTTGCTAATTCTAACAGTTCTTTCAGTTCCAGGTCAATTTTGATTTGCTGATTGATTTATCTCCTCTAATCCTTTTTGGTGGTTCTTTTGGAAGCTCAATAGTTTTTCACACATAGGCTGATGAGTGCTCAGTTACGTATGTGAGGAAGACCCTTTACAGCTCTGTCTCTGCAGCCCTTGCCTATCTGATATCTTTCCCTGAGACCTCTAGCTGTATTTTATCTTTCCTATCCTTGACGTTCATCTTCTCAATTCAGTGAGTCAGCCAGGCTCTCTGTGTATTCCCCTCCTAGAAATTCTCCCAAGGCAATAGGTAAAGAACTTTTAGAGATTATCCCATTTGTTTACATTCTTGGGAATATCTGTTATTCACTGCCTGTGTCCAGTGTCTTGAAAATCTTTGTTCATTTTTTAATTATTTTTTTGGGTGAGATATTATATCTAGTTTCTATTATTCCATTTTGCCTAGAAGTAGAATAGTGGCTCAGACGGTTAAGTGTCTGTCTACAATGCGGGAGACCCGGGTTCAATCCCTGGGTTGGGAAGATCCCCTGGAGAAGGAAATGGCAATCCACTCCAGTATTCTTGCCTGGAAAATTCCTTGGACAGGGAAGCCTGGTAGGCTACATGTAGTCTATGGGGTCACAAAGAGTTAGACACGACTGAGAACTTCACTTCACTTCAGAATTATTATTAGGTAACTTCTTAATTAATAGATTGTATACCAGCAGGAAAAAAAATCTTTTAATACACTACCAAGTAGAAAAAGTCAGGAAACATATGATTATATATAGATAGAAAAAGATAAAGATAAGGAAGGAAATATACCACAATTTGATAATAATATTATTTAAATAACAGGTTTATGATAATGTTCCCACTTTTTTCTCACTTTCCAAATTTTTTCTGAGAAGCACAGATGACTAATTTTTTAAGTATACAGTGAACAGTGAACTTCTCCTTTGAATGAAGTAATTGGATTTGCCTAACAAATATTTTAAAATGTTAGCTTCTGTAAAACAGTTCATTTTTAGGGAAATATAGTGCTAATGTATCAAAAGTTCTGTAATTATTCTCATAGTAACCCAGGAATAAGTTGAGTAAACTACTACCTCCAGTCTTTGCCATTTTGACTTCTATAACCCTGTGCTGCTGCTAAGTCACTTCAGTCGTGTCCAACTCTGTGTGACCCCGTAGGTGGCAGCCCACCAGGCTCTGCTGTCCCTGGGATTCTCCAGGCAAGAACACTGGAGTGGGTTACCATTTCCTTCTCCAATGCATGAGAGTGAAAAGTGAAAGTGAAGTCACTCAGTCATGTCTTGACTCTTAGTGACCCCATGGACTGCAGCCCAGGCTCATCCAGGGGATTTTCCAGGCAAGGGTACTGGAGTAAATATCTCTAAATATGCCTTTTGCTATCTGTCTTGTTATACAAATGTGAAAAAGACATACATGGCGCTTTCTTTAAAAAAATACCTTATCAAGAAAAAATAAAAGATCACTTATGGAAATAAACAAATGTTACCTCCAATTAAGTTAAAAACTTATGTCTTCTCATCTGTATACTTGCCCTGCATTAGTTCAAAATGAATAAAGATGTCTATCTTTGAACAATATGTTTCCAATTCACAATATCAAAAACCACCACACACACACACAAAAAAAATCAGGATAAAAGTTTATGGTAAAAACAATGTGTAACCACATTGTTGCACATTAGAAACAATGTGTGACATTCATCCATTCGCTCAACAGGTATTATTTAGAACCTGATATGTGCAAGGTCTTGTGCTTGGCATTAGGTATATATCATGCTGAACAAGTCATATGTAAATACTGCCCTCAAAATGCTTCTGAGCCAGTCAGAAATTTAAAAATGCACATTTCAAGTTATTCGGTGTATTCATTAGTTATTCATAAAAATATTTCTATTGCCTCACTGTTAACGGGGCTTATTGCAGGCCCTGTGGATGGAGCCATCTGCATTCACTTGTTTGTTTCCTGTCACATCATGGCTAGAGCTCAGATTTTTCCATATTGAGCATTATTAACTCATGCAGTAGTTAAAACTAGATCTGAGCCGAAACTTTCTGCCTTGATTCTGCTCCTGGATCTACTAAAAGTTCCAAGTTCCTGTGGCTTCCTGAATTCACTAAAAGTTTAGAAGCATCTGTGCTTCAGGATATTCCAGCAATGCCTGGTTGGTAATTTCTGAAACTCCCAGTTTGTATTTCCCCAGCATCTCTGGCAACTTAAGAACAATGAAGTATTTCACACAAATTGTCTAGAAATGCATTGAAAATTTAAAATTCAGGCAGGCAGACTTTGCTTACCTTAACCATTATTATGATACAGTTTTATAATGTATTTATCTCCTTTCTCCTTAAATGGAGGATGTGCACCAGCTTTTACTTGATGGCTCAGAACATCCACTGTGAACTTTAATTACTGCTTTAAAATGTATAATAAAGCATACTTGGTTTTAGCATTCTCAGCTAGCCAACATTTTTTTAATCTCTCTTTATTTGTACCCTTCTCTGTGTCTTTCAAGTTTTTGGCTTTATATATACACTGTAATATGAAAACTATATCTCACTTTTACATCATGTGTATTAAATAAAATAAATTTAGCTCTGGGTTAAAAATCCAAGGGTTTGTTTTTAGGTAATAAAAGATAATGCCAGTGCAAGGGCAGTCTCATAATGTTCACTGTTTCGGGGGGTTTACTTAAAACCTTAGACCTCAGAAGTTATTGTATTTAAGAGATTTAGTGTTTTACAAACTATACTCTGGAAATAAAATGTTTACACAGGAAATATAGAATAGATACTGTTAATTCATCCTTGTATTCTCTTTCTTAAGCATACATATACTGAGATTCTACTATGTGCCCAAATCTTTTGAAAGCACTGGTAGATGCATTTAGAGATGGGATGTTAACTATCTTTGATTGCACAACTCATTGAGGAGGTAGATAAGAGACAGGCATGTCAATAGTTGTTTACTTTTTGTTGTTGTTCAGTCACCTAGTGCTGTCTGACTCTTTGTGACCACATGGACCACAGCATGCCAGGCTTCCCTGTTTTCCAATATCTCTAGAGTTTGCTCAACTTAATGTCCATTGAATCAGTGATGTTATCTAATCATCTCATCCTCTACCACCTTCTTCTCCTTTTGCCTTCAATCCTTCCCAGCATCAGAGTTTTTCCAACAAGTCAGCCCTTCACATCAGATGGCCAAAGTATTGAAGCTTCAGCTTCAGTCCTTCCAATGAATAGTCAGGGTTGATTTCCTTTAGGACTGATGGTTTGATCTCTTTGCTGTCCAAGGGACTCTCAAGAGTCTTCTCCAACATTACAGTTCAAAGGCATCATTTCTTCAGCATTCAGCCTTTTTTAAAGTCCAACTCTCACATCTGTACATGACTACTGGAAAAACCATAGCTTTGACTAGATGGATGTTTGTTGGCAAAGTGATGTCTTTGCTTTTTAATATGCTGTCTAGGTTTGTTACAGCTTTTCTTCCAAAAACCAAGCGTCTTCTAATTTCATGGCTGCAATCATTTTTAACTGGATTTTAATTATAATAAGAGAGCCATACTGAGAAAAGAGACAAGATACACAATATAAATGGTCACATTAGGGACTAGCTACTAATTTGCAGTATAAGGCCTATGACAAGGAAAAAGACAAAATGTAGAAAGTTGGATGGCAAAAAAAGACTAGAATTTTCATTGTAGGGAATTTGGTTTAAATTAGGGATATTAGAATATCATATTTATCTTTCAGAAATATAACTCTAAAGATAGTGCAATCAACTCATGATTATTTCAATGGGTTTGTATATTTTTATCTTAAAGAAAAGGATAAATAAATAATCAAATCTACCCTTATAACTATGTATTACTTCTTTAGGAAATGTACATTGCCTACATTCTGCGTGGTTCTCACACGCCAGGCATCAACACAAGAATTCTTAAATAGCTCCTGGCAGAGTTTCTAAAAATCACTAACAGAAGCCACACATCCAGAAAATGCACGTCTTTTTTGATTTCCCTAAGTCTCAGGTAGGTGGTAATCTCATATTATTTCTCAGAAAAACCTGCTCACTCAGAGTGTTTATGAATTTGCCATATGGTATTTAAAACCTCAAGTCAAAGTAATGTTAGAAATTGTACAGACAGAATCAGAGCATGCTGGTTAATGCTGTTCTCCATTTGGGACCAGGGAGATTTCTTTGTGTGCCAAAAACTGAAGCCAAAGCATCTTAATATTTGACTTTTACTCTATTTTTTTAAAATCAATTGTTCAAACCAAGAGTTACATTAAGAGCCTGGAGGGCTTTTTCCTCACATAAATGTTACTCATACAAACATAATTTTTACAAATCTACCCCATACAAGAATGCTCCCAAACTAATTTATGTAGTACTATGTCTATACATGTGCCTAATTATCTTCACTGATTATTTGCAGGTGTCAGTGAATGAGAAACCAGGGAACAGATCCATTGATTTATAATAAATATTGAAATGACTTGTAAAATGTATTGTGAAAGAGCCATGTGATGAAAAAAGGGAAATGTAAACATTTATATAATTCTCCTCAAAATGCTTTTATACAATAGAGATTATAAAAGTGAAAAGCAAAGAACCTGTTCTGATCATCAGATAAAAGAAATCTGTGATGGAAGATGGTCTGAGATTATGGGGACTCACTTTCTTCCCTCATGAATAGAAAATACATTTACATTATGTCATGTGAAATTATTGAACAGCTGCTTGGAAAGAGAGAAAAACAAGAACACCAGCCTGCCAAGGGGATGCAGTGCCGACATGAGATCAGATGCATAGAGTAAATAGAAATGGCATTCAGGAAAGGTGATAAGCAATCAAGTAAAGACCAAAGTGAGATGCTCTGACCTTATATTTAGCATCCGTGCCAAATTAGCAGAGCTGTGCAGTGTACTAGAAAATTAAGTGGAAAAAAAGGACAAAGTAAGTGTAAAATCAAAGCAGAAGTTGCACATGTTTGGAATATCTGAAATAATTATGCTCTATTTCATATCCAGAAGGCTACACTGTGATCAGCTCATCTTTTCCTGAGGAACCACGGGTTCAAAAGAAAATACTATGAGCTTGACCTATACTAATTAAACAGAAGCAGTATGCTCTCTCTGGGTCTTGCCCTAGATGAGTCTGAGTGGTCTCAGGGTAAAGAGGTGACTTAAAGAGAGGAACAAAGATCTTTAGCTGCATTCATTATGTTATCCTAATTTTCTTTGCTGTTCAGCCACAGTTCATTAACTCAGCAAGTTTTCTTTGCACGGGACTGTGAGAGACCACTGTACCCAGTTCAACATATATGAACTCTTATTACTAGTCAGATAGCCACAAGGAAAGAAACACTGAGGTAAATCAGACCTTTCTGTTCTCTTATTCCACCAGGATGCTAATCATTTCTTGAGAGTATGTAAATGAATTTATCGGATGCCCTAAAGCTTCCTGAAGTAAGCTATTTGAGCAGAAGTAATTGATTCCAAGAGAGCAAAGGAGGAAGATTCATTCAATTTGTCTTTTACTATCAACATTAAATCAAAACTATTCAGACAGGTGAAAGGAAATCAAAGTCCAGTTCCATTCTAGTAGATGACACCAAGTTCAAATGTGATCACAAACCTTCCCTAAGGAAAAGAACCAATGGTTATCTTTCTAACAGACACAGAAAAATATGCTAGAGATCCCTTAGCAAACTGCCACCTGTCCTCTTGCAGCTGGCTCCCATGGGGGAAAAAAGTTCATAATGAATATAATCACTTGTCTTTCCCATCATCCTAACATGCAATGGAATCTGCAATAGGCCTCCTACCAAGACAGCATACACTTATTTTCGTGCAAAAATCTTATTTTTCAAGAAAGAGATCAACTAATCACTGTCAGTTTTTTTCAGCAGGAATCATAGGATGATTTACACTTGAAAAAGACACTACCAGTCTAGAGCCAGATTTGCTAGGGGTCCACATTCTGGGGTTCCACTAGGCAAGTATATGCTCTAACAGCATCTGGCTCCTCACAGATTTCTTTTTTCTGTGTATAACAAGTGCTTCCTCATGTGACTTTCAAGTGAGTTCAAAAGTAAGGGGAAAGAACAGCAGATCTATGTGTTGTCTCTGCACTCCAACATCATTTATAAATAGAGCAAGAAAATCTTGTTTGTCAAGACAAGGATATGTTATAAAGCTGAATACGTTTGTTTTCTTATCCTTTCTCCAAGAACTGTGACATCTCTTTTCATATCTCTCACTCATTCAACAGGCATTTTCCGGCTTGATTTCCTTTTCCCCCTACAATCTGGGTTTTAGGAATATTCTGCCAGATATGTCTGTGACAGTGTCCAAAATGCCCAACATCCTTCTCTAGCAGATGAAGTCCTACCTGCAGATCTCTACTCAGTGAAACAGTGAACTTAATTAAGTTAATTAAGTTGAACTTAATGCGTGAGTAACCCATGAATGGGTCAGCAGGGCTCCACTTACGCACTCTTATGAGTTTTTTGAAATGAGCTGAGCTATTTAAACAATCTCTTTCTTGATTTCTATTGAAGAATACAAAAATAAGTGGACAATTCCACTTACTAGATAGAGAATTAAGAATGAAGTAAAAAACAGATTTATTTTGTGAAAAAGTGCAGAAAGGTTAAGAAACAGCAAGAGAGAGAAGGAAAGAGAAATTCCTGGAGCTACCTTGAATCTTGATCTCTTTCTTATTCTGATCTATACAAGTAGTAAGTCATTGTAATAAATTCTCCTTTATAGCATAGCAAGACCCGTGTGAGTCTGTCTCATGATAGAAACAATTTCGCACAGAAAATCTATTAGTGGTGCCTATAAATCAATAAATCGAATATCATGACATTTTATCTGGTATAGTCCTGCTACTCTCTACTCCAATTCTTTTGGCACAGACAGTCCTAAGGAAATCCTTAGGGCAGTAGTTCTCAACATATGGCTTCTGGAACAGCCATATCAGCATTACCTGGAAACATATTAGAAGTACAATTTTTTTCCAGTTTTATTGAGAAGTAATGAACTTATACCGCTGTATAAGTCTAAGGTATACAGCATGATGGTTTGACTTAAATACATTATGAAACGATTACCACCATAGGTTCATATAACATCTATCTTCTCATGTAGAAAAAAAAGGAAAAGAATAAAGGAAAATATTTTTGTCCTTTGGATAAGAATTTTTGGGCTTACTCTTTTTATTATTATTATTTATTTTCATTTTTATTTATTTGGCTGCACTGGGTCTTCATTGTGGCATGTGGGATCTAATTCCCTGACCAGGGATCGAACCAGGGCCCCCTGCATTGGGATTGCAGAGTCTTAGTCAATGAATCACCAGGGAAGTCCCATAGGATTTACTCTTTTAACAAGTTTCCTATATATTATACAGCAGTATAACTATATCCATCATGTTGTATATTATACCCTGCTGCTGCTGCTAAGTCACTTCAGTCATGTCTGACTCTGTGAGACCCCATAGACAGCAGCCCACGAGGCTCCCCCGTCCCTGGGATTCTCCAGGCAAGAACACGGGAGTGGGTTGCCATTTCCTTCTCCAATGCATGAAAGTGAAAAGGGAAAGTGAAGTTGCTCAGTCGTGTCCGACTCTCCGAGACCCCATGGACTGCAGCCCACCAGGCTCCTCCGTCCATGGGATTTTGCAGGCAAGAGTACTGGAGTGGGGTGCCATTGCCTTCTCCATATTACATCCTAGTACTTCTTTATCTTACAACTGAAGTTTGTATCTTTTGATCATCTTCCTTCCATCCACCCATCCCCTACCACCTGCCTCTGATTACCATACATTGGATCTCTTTTTCTATAAATTTTGTGTTTTGTTCTGTTTTGTTTTGTTTGATTATACATATAAGTAAGATCATACAGTGTTTGACTTTGTCTGACTTATTTCAGTTCACATAATGCTTTCAAAGTCTATCCATGTTGTCACAAATGGTAGGATTTCCTCATTTCTTATGGCTGAATAATATTCTATTATTATACATATATTCTATATATTCTATTATATATAATCTCTCTATATATACACCACAACTAGGAAATTCTTAAGGTCAACTTCAAACTTACTGAGTAAATTGCATCATGAATTCTGTGAATGGGGTCCAGAAGTTTGACTTTTAGAAGGTTTCGCTAAGTATCCTGATACAAACTAAAACTTGAGGCAATACTACTACCGCATTTAAAATGGTCAGACTAGATCTGAGTTCTATGTTTTACAGTAGAATATGGGCTGAATTATATAATGTTAAATGTTTCAAGAACTGGTCCAGTAAGTTGAAAATTTACTCAATAATGCCTAGTGTAAGTCAGTGGATTATGGTCAGGAAATCTTAAAAATGAGTGAGCTGATAATCATAGTCAGATGGAAGGGAAATATATATCAAGAAATAGCAACAATACAATGATATAATTGAAAACAGAGGTATGTGCAAAGTTTTAGTACACACAGAAGTCATTATACATGTCAGAGAGATGGAATCTGAGAGGGGAAAAAGCAATTTCTATGCACATAGGAAATTTTTATATAATACATCACTTGGCAGCTAATAATATTTTTCCAGTAAATGATGGGATAATCTAGAGAGCAATTTCTCTTTATCCTGACACATGATTGCAGAACTAATGTGGTATGCCCTTCCATTTTGAGCCAACCACTTTGTGTTTCAAATCAGAAGGGTTTGAGATCAAAAAGGAGAGGATAGTAATACCTTTCTTATAGGACCAGAATATAATTACAGTCTCCATTGTATATGAAAAGTCATTCTGTGGGGATTGCCTTCAAAATATATCTAAGAATCTACATTTTATGTCTTACTGCTTAATTGCTATCACTTTTATCCTACTCACTATTACCTCTTACCTCAAATCTATCTTCCTGCCTCCAGACTTGACCTCCTTTAGTATATTCTCAACACAAGCAAAGTGTACCAAAAGGTCAATCAGATTTGGCTCTTCCTCTCTCAAAATCCTCCAACAACTCTCCATCTGAGTCAAAGCCAGCATCTTTACAATGACCCACATGAATAGACTTCTGTCTCTTCTGTTAATTTTGTGAGCAATTTTTAATGACTCATTCTGTTCATAATAGACTCTTTGTTTCCTAAACATGTCAGTCATACTCCTATCACAAAGACAGTCCTGTTCCTTCTACCTGAAATGTTCTTCCAAAGATATCTATAGAGCTCAGTCTTTAGAACTTTGCTTTAAAGATACTTTCTCAGAATTTCTCAGGTAATCTTATTGAAAACATCAATTCACCTCAAAAATTACTGTATCCTTTCTATATTTTATTTCTGCATCACCTGTCAATATCTAGGAAGATCCACTGGAGAAGGGATAGGTTACCCACTCCAGTATTCTTGGGCTTCCCTTGTGGCTCAGCTGGTAAAAGAATCCACCTGCAATGCAGGAGACCTGAGTTCGATCCCTGGGTTGGGAAGATCCCCTGAAGAAGGAAAAGGCTACCCTCTCTGATGTTCTGGCCTGGAGAATCCCATGGAGCTTATAGTCCATGGGGTTGAAAAGAGTTGGACACAACTGAGCGAATTTCACTTCACTTATCAATGTCTAACATACTTTATCTGTTGCTTATTTACCTGAGTCTGTCTGAGTTCCCATATAATAATGTATACTCAATGAGGGCAAAAATATTTGACTCTTCTTCCACTCTTGTATCTTCGAATAGTGCCTGGCTATTGAAGACAAAAAATGTTTAAGAATGATTAGTATTAAAGACTGCTCTTTAAATCTGTCTCCTAAGTTAAGCTCCTTGATACTTTTCCAGCATAACAAACACACAAATGTTTAAAAATGTATACTTCATCCCTCCTTAGAGATTCGTGGCTTACATTAATATATCTGTAGTAATGAGGAAAAGGTTTTATGAACAAAACTTGCTTTACTTTTATTAACCAATTTTTCCCAAACTCATTTGAAAATGGACAATTTCTTTTTTATTTTACTGTTCAATGGTTTTTAATAAATTTTCTAAGTCATGCAACCATCATAAGTCAATTTTAGAACATAGTCACCACCCCAATAAGATCTTTCTTGCCATTACTGTTAACCCCCACTAGGCCCCCACCATTACCACCCCATTCAAACATCAGCCTAGTTTCCATTTCTACAAATTTGCCTTTCCTCAGCATTTCTTTTTTTTCTTTTTTTCATCTCTTGCATCCAATTTTGGGTCCTTTAGCCAACATTTTTTTAAATATCCCCACCCCAGTCTCTGGTGTGGGGAGTCTCTCATTTTGCTCTCTGTTTTGACAAGTTGACTTTTTCAGATTCCATATATAAAGTACTATTAAACACTATTTGATTTCTCTAATTTTATCTCACTTAGTATAATACTTTAATGACATGGTTTTCTTTTTATTGTGTGGTAAGTTACACTGATTGCTCTTCAAATGTTAAATCAACTTTGTTCAACCAGTTAACTTTTTTGATATAAAAATCAGAAATGATATCATTCTTTACAATACTGACATTGGTTTTTATGCTTTATCTCAATTATTTCACTGATCAGTTCTGTCAAGAATTTCTCAAATTTATAAAGTTTATAGTTTATATTTATTTTATTCTTTGGCTTATGATGGCATTTAATTTTCTGTTCATTTTATAACTTCTAGAAATTTATAGATTACTGACTTACAGGTTATCTTCCTTTCTAATATCTGATTTTAAAATTATGGATTTTTATCTAAGCTTTTTACCTGCACATAAGTTTTCTACATGATATTTTAATTAATGGTTTTCTTCAAAATATATGCTACATTTTATTTTTCATTTATTCTTTGCAGCAGCAGTTGCTTAGGTAGAAATTTGCTAAGTAAATTACCAAGCCTATACAAAAAGACTCATTAAATTTAGCTACTAATTTCAAACAGTCTCATCGTGATGAGAATATTTGTTCTTAAAGGTCAATTACTTGAAATGTTGAGACTGGTATTATTCACCTGTTTTGAAAACTTCCAAGAATACTTGGAAAAATAAATTTTCTAAAACTGAAATTTTGGGACTCACTTCATGGCCCAAGCTATGTTCAATTAAGAAAATATTTCAAGTATATTTGAATAACTATGTAAAAGTTGGACAAATAATTCCACATATAATTTTGTTAATCATTTAGTTCAAGTATTTTTGTTGTTACTGACTTTTGTGTTGTATGTTTCTGAGAGAGAGGAGTATTAGTCATCCCATTATAATCAACATATTTTTCCTTAGATTTCCACATAGACTTAGATTTGTTACCAGGGGGCTTCCCTGGTAGCTCAGTTGGTTAAGAATCTGCCTGCAATGCAGGAGACCCAGGTTTAATCCCTGGTCTGGGAAGATCCCCTGGAGAAGGAAATGACAACCCACTCCAGTATTCTTGCCTGGAAAATCCCATGGACAGAGGAGTCTGGCAGGCTACAGTCCATGGGGTCACAAACAGTCGGACACAACCTGGCAACTAAACCACCACAAGCACATATTCTTTATGAAAGAATACTTTTATCTTAAAGAATTTTTATTTCTCTTCATTTCTGGTAATGGTTTTTACCTTGTTATCTACTATGTCTTATATAATTATAACTTTTTCAGCCTACTTTTCATTAGTACTTACATAGTATATTTTTTCATTACCTTTACTTTCAACCATTCTGTATTCTTATGTTTTAAAGGTGTCTTTGGGAAGCAGCATACAGTTGTTGTTTTTTTTTTAATATAGTTTGGTAATCTTCAAATTTTACTTAAAGCTTTTAATCAATCTTCAATCAAACAAGTGTGCATTTTAGTTTTTTACTTTCTATTTTTCCTAACTGATGTTGGTTTCAGTATAAAAACACAAAATCTCATGACAGTTTAACACAACAATCCCACTCAACTTATATGCTGTTACATTATTTTTAATTTTCCATATATTTTAAGCAGTACTGAACATTATCATCTTTGTAGTCAATATGCCTTTAGATTTTCACATGTATTTACCCTTTCTATTGAATATCATTCTTTTCTGTATCAACAAATATCTTTTCATAGGAAACATTTTCCTTATCCCTGAAAATAATACTTCTTAACATTTCTATTAATGTAGTTTTATTGGTTACTAATTCTCTCAGATTTTAATGTTAAAAAACATATTTATTTTGCCTTGAAGCAATAATCTTTGAAGGATATTTTTCCTGGACAAAGAATTGAGGTTTCCAGTCATTTTCATTTAGGACTTCAAGATATCATGCTATTGTCTTTTAGGTCATATTGTTTTAGTTGCAAAAATTGGTCATTACATTCCTGGGACTCTCTGAATCTATGACATGATGCTCTTTCATTAGTGCTGAGAGGTTCTCAGCTATTAACTTGCCTCTGCTTCACTTTCTTTCTCCTTTTCTTCTGGGACCCCAGTGACATGTATGTTAGAATCTTCCTGCAGGATCCTTTGCATCTTTTAATCTGCTTTCTATATTTATTTTCTATCCTTTATTCTCTCCATGTTTTACTCTGGAAAATTTCTTCTAACCTATGAGATGGTTGGATGGCATCATCAACTCTATGGACATGAGTTTGAGCAAGTTCCAGGAGTTGGTGATGGACAGGGAAGGCTGGCGTGCTGCAGTCCATGGGGTCACAAAGAATCAGACACAACTTAGAGACTGAACTGAACAGCTTCCTTTACTATTAAATCCATTCATTGAGCTCTCTATTTCAGTAACAGTATTTTTCAGTCTAAGATTTTCATTTTGTTCTTTTTATAGTTATCTGAAAACAATCGTTAAGTTTTACTTAACATAGTTATTTTTAAATCTGCTTTTCTAGGTACTTTGTGAGTCTATATGTATTACTTACTGTTTTTCGTGGTATACTCACACTCACATGAGTATGAGTACACCTTCCTAAATTAGCAAATCTACAGAGTTTTGATTAAGTCATAGATATTGTATTTGAAAATTTGTAGAAACAACAAAGGCTTGGTAGGTTATCATCTTTGTCCAGGAAGGAATTACATTTGCCCTTACTGGGAAGATCAGACAATAGCAATATAGGATACTTACTTTGATTATAGAGATTAAGATGTTTTTAAGTATGGCTTTCCTTACTTTAAGAGCAAGTAATTGATGATATGCCTTTTCTCCTAGGATTCTGCCTTTTAGAAGTGGGGATTGAAAGACTATTGGTTTAACTAAGCTATCCGTTCTTGGTGTGCCCTGGACTCCAATATTTTTGCCTCATCCCAGAGATTCACTGAGGCCCAAGTAGCTCTGCTTACTTCTCAGGGTCACATATTCAGTAATCTTGCAGACTTCTGCAAGGGAAAATCTACCCCAAAAGTCAAATTAACCACATTGGGTTTTCTTTTTCCTTTGGAATTTCTTGGCTTATGAGTCCCCAAATGTCATTACATTATGATCTTTTTCTAGCTATCATTACTAAAAGGATTGAATCACATTTCTTAATCTTTCAGTGGAAACTGTCAATCCTTTAAATGTAGATTAGTTAATATTGCGTTTTCCACACAATCACGTTTCCTGTAGTATGGCCAGCACTGATGATGCATTATTTCCTGTAAGTATTTCACTCCAGTTTCTGTGATTTTTTTTTTTTCTTTCACTCATGCTGTAAGTTTTGATCTGGCATTTTCGTACTTTAATAACATGAGTTTTTTTTTTTTTCTTCTATTGAAATATAAGTCTGTGGAAGTCAAGCAGTTTCCGTTCAAAATTTGCACAAAGTTTTATGAACTGATGTGTGACACACTAATGACTGACTTGTGCCATGCATAAATTAGACAGCAACTTCGAGTGGCTCTGAAATTTCTTTCATTTACTCCAAGGGATTTGATACTTTCACCTACCTTTAATTGGCATAGTATGTGTAATTGTACTTACTCTATTCCGCTGCTGCTACTGTTGCTGCTGTTGCTGCTAAGTCACTTCAGTCGTGTCTGACTCTGTGCGAACCCAGAGACGGCAGCCCACCAGGCTCCCCCATACCTGGGATTCTCCAGACAAGAACACTGGAGTGGGTTGCCATTTCCTTCTCCAATGCATGACAGTGAAAAGTGACAGTGAAGTCGCTCAGTTGTGCCTGACTCTTAGCGACCCCATTGACTGCAGCCCATCAGGCTTCCGTCCATGGGATTTTCCAGGCGAAAGTACTGGAGTGGGTTCCCATCACTTTCTCCACACTCTATTCTAGTGATGAACAAACGAACAGCTCTTAACAAATATGCATAGGAACTGATAGCTTATGATGAACAATGTCAGATTCATGGTCTCTGAAGATTTGGCTTCGGGACAAGGGACCAGGCTTGATCACTCAAGAACTTTTATGTACCAGATTTTTTTTTTTTTTAAGTATAAAAAGGGACAGAGAAAGTCTCTAGCATAGACATCAGAAGGGGGACAGAGAGAGCCCCCACTCTTGAGTCATAGCAAGGCCTTATACATTTTTACCAGACCCACTCCAGTAACATACATTGTAAATTAACAAGATTAGAACTAACAATAGAAAGGTTCTATGAGGACCTACAAGACCTTTAAGAACTAACACCCAAAAAAGATGTCCTTTTCATTATAGGAGACTGGAATGCAAAAGTAGGAAGTCAAGAAACACCTGGAGTAACAGGCAAATTTGGCCTTTGAGTACGGAATGAAGCAGGGCAAAGGCTAATAGAGTTTTGCCAAGAGAAAGCACTGGTCATAGCAAACACCCTCTTCCAACAACACAAGAGAAGACTCTACACATGGACATCACCAGATGGTCAACACCGAAATCAGATTGATTATATTCTTTGTAGCCAAAGAAGCTCTATACAGTCAGCAAAAACAAGACCGGGAGCTGACTGTGGCTCAGATCATGAACTTCTTATTGCCAAATTCAGACTTACCATGAAGAAAGTAAGGAAAACCACTAGACCATTCAGCTATGACCTAAATCAAATCCCTTATGATTATCCAGTGGAAGTGAGAAATAGATTTAAGGGACTAGATCTGATAGACGGAGTGCCTGATGAACTATGGATGGAGGTTCGTGACATTGTAGAGAAGACAGGGATCAAGACCATCCCCATGGAAAAAAAATGCAAAAAAGCAAAATGGCTGTCTGAGGAGGGCTTACAAATAGCTGTGAAAAGAAGAGAAGCAAAAAGCAAAGGAGAAAAGGAAAAATATAAGCATCTGAATGTAGAGTTCCAAAGAATAGCAAGGAGAGATAAGAAAGCCTTCCTCAGCGATCAATGCAAAGTAAATTTATATTAAAAAAAAAAGAAATAGAGGAAAACAACAGAATGGGAAAGACTAGAGATCTCTTCAAGAAAATTAGATATACCAAGGGAATATTTCATGCAAAGATGGGCTCAGTAAAGGACAGAAATGGTATGGACCTAACAGAAGGAGAAGATATTAAGAAGAGGTGGCAAGAATACACAGAAGAACTGTACAGAAAAGAGCTTCACGGCCCAGATAATCATGATGGTGTGATCACTTACCTAGAGCCAGACATCCTGGAATGTGAAGTCAAGTGGGTCTTAGGTATGGGGAGGGAAATGGCAGGGGGGTTCAGGATTGGGAACACGTGTACACCTGTGGTGGATTCAGGTTGATGTATGGCAAAACCAATACACTATTGTAAAGTAAAATTTAAAAAAAAAAAAGCATCACTACAAACAAAGCTAGTGGAGGTGATGGAATTCCAATTGAGTTATTTCAAATCCAGAAAGATGATGCTCTGAAAGTGCTGCACTCAATAGGCCAGCAAATTTGGAAAACTCAGCAGTGGCCACAGGACTCAAAAAGGTCAGTTTTCATTCCAATCCCAAAGAAAGGCAATGCCAAAGAATGCTCAAACTACCGCACAATTGCACTCATCTCACACGCTAGTAAAGTAATGCTCAAAATTCTACAAGCCAGGCTTCAGCAGTACATGAACCATGAACTTCCAGATATTCAAGCTGGTTTTAGAAAAGGCAGAGGAACCAGAGATCAACTTGCCAACATCCACTGGATCATGGAAAAAGCAAGAGAGTTCCAGAAAAACATCTACTTCTGCTTTATTGACTATGCCAAAGCCTTTGACTGTGTGGATCACAAGAAACTGTGGAAAATTCTGAAAGAGATGGAAATACCAGACCACCTGACCTGCCTCTTGAGAAACCTATATGCAGGTCAGGAAGCAACAGTTAGAACTGGACATGGAACAGCAGACTGGTTCCAAATAGGAAAAGGAGTATGTCAAGGCTGTATATTGTCACCCTGCTTATTTAATTTATATGCAGAGTACATCGTGAGAAACACTGGACTGGAAGAAACACAAGCTGGAATCAAGATTGCCAGGAAAAATATCAAATGATATCAGATGTTCAGATGACACCACCCTTATTGCAGAAAGTGAAGAGGAACTAAAAAGCCTTTTGATGAAAGTGACAGTGGAGAGTGAAAAAGTTGGCTTAAAGCTCAACATTCAGAAAACTAAGATCTTGGCAACTGGTCCCATCACTTTTGCGAAATAGATGGGGAAACAGTGGAAACAGTGTCAGACTTTATTTTTTTGGGCTCCAAAATCACTGCAGATGGTGATTGCAGCCATGAAATTAAAAGATGCTTACTCCTTGGAAGAAAAGTTATGACCAACCTAGATAACATATTGAAAAGCAGAGATATTACCTTGCCAACAAAGGTCCATCTAGTCAAGGTTATGGTTTTTCCAGTGGTCATGTATGGATGTGAGAATTGGACTGTGAAGAAAGCTGAGTGCTGAAGGGTTGATGCTTTTGAACTGTGGTGTTGGAGAAGACTCTTGAGAGTCCCTTGAACTGCAAGGAGATCCAACCAGTCCATCCTAAAGGAGATCAGTCCTGGGTGTTCTTTGGAAGGACTGATGCTGAAGCTGAAACTCCAATATTTTGGCCACCTCATGCGAAGAACTGACACATTGGAAAAGACCCTGATGCTGGGAGGGACTGGGGGCAGGATGAGAAGGGGACAACAGAGGATGAGATGGCTGGATGGCATCACCGACTCTATGTACATGAGTTTGAGTGAACTCTGGGAGTTGGTGATGGACAGGGAGGCCTAGCATGCTGCGATTCATGGGGTGGCAAAGAGTCAGACACGACTGAGCGACTGAAATGAACTGAACTAAACCCACTCCCACCACATATATTTTAAGAAGACAGGATTAGTCAGAAAGTTCTCAAGAAGGAGAAACATGTTCTCAAGCAGTAAAGGTTGTTGTTACATAATCATTGATACAGAGTTTAAGGAGAAGCATATCCTTGAGCAAGATGAGTCGTTTTGTTGTGCCGTCATCAGCTCTGAGCTTAAACAAACAAACAAAAAAAAGTTTGTCCTTTTCTCCTCCTTGAGAACTCCAGATCCCTATCTCCTCCTCAGGGACTCTGGATCCCTTTCTCCTCCTTGGGGACCCTGGATTTCTTATCACCCTACCTAGGGATTGACTCAGAACCAAGGCTGTTAAATCATGATTGCTGTTTGAACAATACTGATTAAAAATAAATCTTATGTTAGATAAGTGAAACTGTGGGAAAAAAAAAAAACTGAAATACAGTATTTTTAATGGCATAGTCTGTGGAAATCAAAAGACTCTTGAGAGTCCCTTGGACTGCAAGGAGATCCAACCAATCCATCCTAAAGGAGATCAGTCCTGGGTGTTCATTGGAAGGACTGATGCTGAAGATGAAACTCCAATACTTTGGCCACCTCATGCGAAGAGTTGACTCATTGGAAAAGACCCTGATGCTGGGAGGGATTGGGGGCAGGAGAAGAAGGGGACGACAGAGGATGAGATGCCTGAATGGCATCACTGACTCGATGGACATGAGTTTGAGCGAACTCATGCCAGTTTGAGTGAACCAGTCTATCATTCATTTAACCATTTAATCATTGAACACATTTTTACAGAATGCTTGGTCTGAATTAGGGACAAATATAGCCAGTGGGAACAAAGGAAACAGTAACTTTCTTGAAGCACAGTTTTTGAATATTCACAGCTTTAAATATTGAAAATATTTTTAAATATTTTGTATACTTTTTAAAAGTAATAAATTATGTTGACACACAGCACAAACCAACACAATATATTATTCCAATTATAAATAAATAAATTTATTTTTAAATTTTTAAAAATAATAAACTGGCATTACTGTTATTAGAATTACAATGCACAGTTCTGTTCAACATTTTATTGGAATAGTTACCACGGTAAGAAACATATTTAGGCAAAACATTTAGAAAAATAATGTTGATAGGAAGTAGTTAGCTTTCAATTAAGCTGGCAGTTGGGTTTCATAGTGATTTTGAATTTCAGGAAATCACATTAAATAAGATAGTGGGAGGAGTAAGTTGGAAACTTGTTAGGAGGTTAATCTCAAAAAGAGGTGACACTTTGGCCCAGTTTTGGTTTCATCTGCATGGCTGTAACATAACAAAGCCAGAAGGATTGTCCCTGTTCCTGCTCTGCCCTGTCTAATCCTCTTATGTTACCCTTTGGGCACTGAATAAATTACAGCTAATCTACAAACAACAGGAAGATCTGTGCGATTTCAGCTTTTGAGAACATTTTTCTAGGGAGATGACAAGTAAGGAATAATGAACACCAGTCTAAAATGGATTTTTTTTTTTTTTAAGAAAGATGAAACTATATATTTTGGCCACAGCAAAGGTTTCAGGGGAGGAAAAACAAAACAAAACACTGAAGAACACAGTTTACTTGGTCATGGGTAAATGTAAATATTCTGTTCCTTAAAATGTTAAAAGAAGAAAAATGTCCATCTCAGAGAAAGGAGTTGATTGGACTGATACAGATGTCACTGAGGAAGGTGGGTATCAGATATCTTCCTGAGATGGCAAAGATATGTCCACATCAAAAGAAAAACTTGTCACATTTAAGTTGACAGCTGGGATAGAAACTTTTCCAAACCCAGAAAAAAAAAGTCTACCCCTGTTGGAATTATTTAGGATTCTGGTTGCCTCCTACATCCACATCTAGCTCAGGGATTATTGAGCTTGTCATCAGGATTCAGTCTTAAGGTCCAGACAAACACTCTACTATTAATAGAATTCTAGGCTATAGTGATTGTCAACACTTTGAAACATGACCTTTTCATGTGCTACTCATCTCTATGTCTTTTTTATGCTTTGAAACTGCCTATATCTGTTCTTTGCCTGCTTTCAAATAAGAGAGTTACCTCTTTAATTGCTTGTTGAAATGTTAAAGGGCTTCCCTGGTAGCTCAGCTGGTAAAGAATCCATGTGCAATGTGGGAGACCTGGGTTCAATCCCTGGATCTGGAAGATCCCTGGAGAAGGGAACAGCTATCCACTCTAGTATTCTGGCTTGGAGAATTCCATAGGGTTGCAAAGAGTCGGACTCAACTGAATGACTTTCACTTGAAGTGTTAGACCTCTTTACATTCTAAGAGTGTTAAATGTATTCCTAATAGGTACTTGCAAATTACTTCTTTCATTTACTGTTAACATTTTAATAATGCTTATTATGATTTTGTTCATAAACATTTTATGAATTTCCATTTTTTATATATTCAGAATTAGTAATCACTTTCTTCACTATTTCTGCCATTGATGTCTCATGTTTTTTCTTCTCTACTGAGCTTATATAAATATTCATCTATTTTTAAAAAGATAAATATTAACTTCAACTTTTTCAGAATGTTTTAACTTATGTTTAATAAACTTATTTACTAACTTTATTGACTTGGAGTTAACCTTTAAATCTATTCAAAATTTCTTTTTAATGAAATGAGATGAGATTCTAATTTAATTCTTAAGGGTAGACTATTATCAATTAGGCAATTCTCTCAACTATGATTTACAGTGTAACCATTATAATATGATAAGTGTATTTCAGTTTTGTCTGGACTGTTTTATTCCACTGTCTCATGCCTGTACTAGAATGTTTAAAAACTTTGAAATTATAGAAAAGACATTTAATGTTTAATAATGTATATTAGACTTTTTTGATATTTGAATTTAACTACTCATGTTGTTTGAGTCGCTCAGTCCTGGTCTGATTCTCTGCAACGTTATGGACTGTAGCCCACCAGGCTCTTCTGTCCATGAATTCTCCAGCCAATAATGTTGGAGCAGGTAGCCATTTCCTTCTCCAGGAGATCTTCTCATCTCAGGAATCAAACCCTCAGTTCAGTTCAATCATTCAGTCATGTCTGACTCTTCATGACCCCATGGACTGCAGCATGCTAGGCCTCCCTGTCCATCACCAACTCCTGGAGTTTACTCAGACTCATGTCCATTGAGTCAGTGATGCCATCCAACCATCTCATCCTCTTCATCCCCTTCTCCTCCTGCCTTCAATCTTTCCCAGCATCAGGGTCTTTTCCAGTGAGTCAGCTCTTTGCATCAGGTGGCCAAATTATCGGAGTTTTAGCTTCAGAATAAGACCTTCCAATGAACACTCAGGATTGATCTCCTTTAGGATGGACTGGTTGGACCTCCTTGCAGTCCAAGAGACTCTCAAGAGTCTTCTCCAACACCACAGTTCATAAGCATCAGTTCTTTGGCATTCAGCTTTCTTTATAGTCCAACTCGCTTATCCATACATGACTGCTGGAAAAACCATAGCCTTAACTAGACGTACCTTTGTTGGCAAATTAATGTCTCTGTTTTTTAATATGCTGTCTAGGTTGGTTATAACTTTTCTTCCAAGGAGTAAGTGCCTTTTTATTTCATGGCTGACATCACCATCTGTAGAGATTTTGAAACTGAAGTCGCTCAATCGTGTCCGACTCTTTGCAACCCCATGGGCAGTAGCCTGCACCAGGCTCCTCCATCCATGGGATTTTCTAGGCAAGAGTACTCGAGTGGGTTGCCATTTCCTTCTCCAGGGAATCTTCCCAAACCAGGGATTGAACCCAGGTCTCCCACATTGTAGATAGATGCTTTACCATCTGAACCATCATTTTGGAACTCCAAAAATAAAGTCTGCCACTGTTTCCACTGTCTCTCCATCTATTTGCCATGAAATGATGGGACCAGATGCCATGATCTTAGTTTTCTGAATGTTGAGGTTTAAGCCAACTTTTTCACTCTCCTCTTTCACTTTCATCAAGAGGCTATTTCTTCACTTTCTTCCATGAGGGTGGTGTCATCTGCATATCTGAATTTATTGATATTTCTCCCAGCAATCTTGACTCCAGCTTGTGCTTCATCCAGCCCAGCATTTCTTATGATGATCAAACCCTGGTCTCCCGCATTTCAGGCAGATTCTTTATCATCTTGAGGTGTAATTCATATATACTGAACTTCACATCCTTAAAGTGTACAATCTGATGTTTGAAATAAACTTCCACAAAATCATGACCATAATGCCAGTAATTTGCATGTTCCTCATCTTCCCCTCACCCCCCACCAAATTCCCTCATGCTTCTTTGTAAGCCTTTTTGTCTTTCCAGCCCAACTAGTCTTCACTCAACCTTTGGATAACAACTGATCTGTTTTCTCTCTGTTATGATAGATAAGGTTCGAATATTTTAGAACTTGATTTAAAATTAATCATTTAGAATATAACATTTGCGATGGGGCTTTATATCTTGCTCTTTTCATTTATCATAATCATGTTTAGATGCATATACATTACTGCATGCATCAATAGTTCATTATTTTTTGTTGCATATTATTCTGTTTTCTTTCTACAGTAGAATTTGTATACCCATTCATTTGTTGATGGATATTTGTGTTGTTTCCAGTTTAAGGTTATTACAGATAAAGCTGTTTTGATATTTATGTACAAGTATTTGTATGAATATATGATTTGGTTTTCTTTGGTAAATACCTCGGAGAGATAATTGTTGGATTTTTCAGAAAACTCTAAAATTATGTCTAAGGTGTTTTTACCATTTTATATTCCTACCACTGGTGTATATGTTCTTTGAGGAAGAACCTATTCAAGTCTTTCTATGTTCTGGATACAAGTTCTTTATTAGACATATTATTTGCAAGCACTTTTTAAAATCATTTTGTTCTTTGTTTGTATGTTCTATTAACAGTGTTTTGCAGAGTGGACATTTTGAATTTTAATGAAATCTAAAAAATACTTGAGATTACTAATTTTTTCTCAAATGTTGTATCCTTTAGTTTTATAGTTTAATATTTATTTATACAATGTATTTTGAGTTAATCTTTCAGTATAAAATATATCAAGGTTTATTGTTTTGCATATGGAAGCCCAATTGTTCCAGCGTCATCTGAAAAAAAAAAAAAAAACACTGTTCTTTTTCCATTGAATTATCTTTGACTTTTGTAAAAAATCTATTAAACCTATATGTAAAGATCTATTTTTGAACAACCTGATTCTTTATAGTGATAAATTTACCTGCTGCTGCTGCTGCTGTTAAGTCGCTTCAGTCGTGTCTGATTCTGTGCGACCCCAGAGATGGCAGCCTACAAGGCTCTTCTGTCCCTGGGATTCTCCAGGCAAAATTTGCCTATCTATGCCAATATTACAATGATTTAACTACTGAAGCTTTAAAATAAGACTCTAAAAATAGATAGTTAAAGTCCTTCAACTTTATCCTTACTTTTCAAAACTCTTTTTGGCTATTCTAGATCTTTGAATTTTCACATAAATCTTATTATCAACTTGTCAGTCCCCTGTCCTCAAAAAATAAAAATAAAATGATAAATTTAAAAATCTCCTGGGGTTGTGATTGAGATTGCATGAAGGAGAAATGCTATCTTAATAGTATTTAGTTTTTGGATACATTTGCTAAAAACAAGACAGCAAACCCCAAATGGAGTCACTGTGGCTAAATCCCACATAACCAAATTGAGACTTACAGTTTCAGCTCTTCCAGAAATGGAACCTTAAACCAGACAATTGGGAATCACCTAGTCAGCACTAATCAGGTAATCTGCCTGATAAATCTCTGTCATCCTCTAAAAGAAAGTGACTTTGTCATAATCAATACCCTTTTTTTGCCTATAATAAGTTCTTTGTTCCCACTCCTTTTCATTTCATTTTATAATGCACCTCAGAGCACCTTCCCATGTGCTAGATTGGATGCTGCTCAATTCATACATAACCTGGTGAATGAAGCAAATAAGATTTGTAAGGTTTACTCAGTTGAATATTGTTTTTTAACATTTTGCATATCTCTTTCCCCCACTTATTTAGATATTTGGCTCCTTTTAACATATTTTGCAGGTTTCACTTTACAATCTTGAACATTTTTCCTTAAATTTATCCGAAATGTCATATTTCTGATGGTGATGTAAATGGTAATTTCCATTTCTATTTCCAACTCTTTGCGACCCCATGGACTGTTGTCTGCCAGGTTCCTCTATCCATGGAATTCTCCAGGCAAGAATACTGGAGTGGGTAGTCGTTCCTTCTCCAGGGGATATTCCCAACCCAGAGATAGAACCCAGAGTCTCCTGCACTGTAGGCGGATTCTTTACCCTCTGAGCCACTAGGGAAGCCCAAGAAAGCTGGAGTGGGTAGCCTATTCCTTCTCTAGGGGATCTTCCTGACCCAGGGATCGAACTGGGGTCTCCTGCATTCCTACATTGCAGGCAGATTCTTTACCAGATAAGCTAGCAAGGCCTTGTTCCTAGTACACAGAGATAAAATTGATTTTTCTGTCTTAATATTATATCTTGAAACCCTGCTGTTATTTATTTCTAGTAGCTTTTCTTTGTACACTCTTTAGGATTTTCTGCATAGATGATCAACTGCTCTGCAAGTAGAGATTTAGTTCTTGGTTTCAAATATGGATGAATTTATTTATTTGTATTACCTAATTACACTGGCAAGATCTTCTATTAATAGTTGAAAGTTGAACAGAAGTAAACAGAACAATTATTCTATTCCTATTTCTAGTTTTAGGTTAAAAGTCAATATTTTAGCATTTGAATATGATACTAATTATAAAATGTTTTTGGAGCTGTCCCTGCTCAGACTGAGGAAAATCCATTCTGTTCCGAATTTACTGAAAGATATTACTGGGAATAGATTTCGAATTCTTCTTAAATGCTTTTTCTGCATCTACTGGAATGATCATGTATTTTGTTTTGTTCTCACCTTGTTTATATGGTGAGTTACATGATAATAATTGTAGTTTTGTGTTTCCATTTGCAGTTGTATCAATTTTTGCTTTATTTACTTGATGCTCTTCCCAGGTGGTGCTAGTGGTAAAGAATCCATTTGCCAATGCAGGAGACATAAGACATGCAAGTCCGATGCCTGACTCAAGAAGATACCCTGAAGGAGAGCATGGCAACCCACTCCAGAATTCTTGTCTGGAGAATCCCGTGAACAGAGGAACCTGGTGGGCTACAGTCCCTGGGGTGGTAAAGAGTCAGACACAACTTCGTGACTGAGAACATATGCACTTCTTGAATAATATGATCACTCTAAAGCTGATCACCAAAGAATTGATGCTTTTGAACCGTAGTGCTGGAGAAGACACTTTTTTTTTTTTTCCTACTAATGCACTTTATTTTTGTTTTTTTCAGATTTTATTTTAAAGGAGATCAGTCCTAGGTGTTCATTGGAAGGTCGGATTCTGAAGCTGAAACTCCAATACTTTGGCCACCTCATGTGAAGAGTTAATTCATTGGAAAAGACTGTGATGCTGGGAGGGGTTGGGGGCAGGAGGAGAAGGGGACGACAGAGGATGAGATGGCTGGATGGCATCACCGACTCGATGGACATGAGTTTGAGTGAACTCTGGGAGTTGGTGATGGACAAGGAGGCCGGGCGTGTTGCGATTCATGGGGTCACAGAGAGTCGGACATGACTGAGCGACTGAACTGAACTGAGCAACATTTTTTGTGCCTAAATTTACTTTGTTTGATAATAAACTATTTCTTTTGATCAGTATTAGAAGGTAATCTCTTTTCTATTTTACTTTACTTTTTATTTCGGCCTTTATATTATATTGAGTTTCTTATCAACAATATATTATCTTTTCCTCATTTTTTCAAGGGCATTTTGGAATATAAATTAAAGAAACTATGTTATGTACCACTTAGTTTCAGAGTATTTGTAAGGACAAATAATAATTTGGAGACTCCTTGTCTATCTGCCTAATTTACAAATGAAGACAAAGCCCTAAAGACATTATGCAACATATTTATAAGAATTCAGGATTCCTGACCCACAGACTAATACTACTCTCATTATTATAGAATGCTACTACATATCAGCAAAAATATGCATATGTAGATTATTTGTATTATAGATAAATCTTTATTGATTGAATTCCTGTTATATTTGATATATTTATATATTACATTTGTGATAACTAAGTTAATAAATGAAAATTGTGAAAAAACAAGGAGTGTTTGTTTGTAAATTTAGGTAGGAAAGATAAGATTAATACATATACTATAAATTCATACAGGTTTTTCCAGAGGTGAGCTGAAATATACTCTATAAACCTTCTGGAATTCTAATAAAACTGTTGTAAAGATGAAATGTATGTGTGTGTGTAAATTAACATTTATGATACATTAATATGTCTTGTTATATATATGAACATATATACAGTATATAAATATCATGTTAATATTGACATCCATTATGGAAAAAGACATGGACAGAGGAGCCTGGTGGGCCACAGTCCAGAGGGTCGCATAGAGTTGTACATAACTGAAGCAACTTAGCAGGCATGCACACATGATATTTATTATGTTTTTATATGTGTTTTATATGTTTTGTACAGGTGCTATATATGTGGCATTTATGAATGTGCCAGGTGGAACTATTAGTGATAATAAATATTGAAAATGTTTTATTTATAGATACAACAATAGATCCTGTGTAATACAAGGAACATATCCATCATTCCCACGGTTTTCAGTATTTTCATGGTATGTTCTTTCACCCATCATTCTTATAATTCATGATTTATATTCTTTATACAATTTTTTGCTACATGTAAGCCAATATCATAATATAGTAACTTTTATGCTTTAGCAATTATTACATTTTGAGTAAAGTTTATATGAAGAAAAAAGGGGAAGCTACCCCTTATTTTAGCAACTAAAAAAATAATCATGAAGGCTTTATTGTATTTTCTCAGTTTTTTATATAATATGATGCTAATGTATTTATACTTACATGCATAGAATTGCATATCCCAATTTCCAGTGTATTCTTTTCCATGTAATATTATAATATTCTTAGTATACTCCACATAGGCATAGTCTCCTTAAACAATTTCTAATGATCGAATTATAGTCTATATAATACTGACTTTATGTTTTTTCATAATCAATTTCCTATTTCTAGATATTTAGTCATTGATTTCTTCCAATGTTTCAATATCATATGTAATACTTAGGTGAAAACTCTATAGTTTTTTGTTTTAAATCAAATTACCAACATCTGTTGGATCACAGAAAAACTAAGGGAATTCCAGAAAAACATCTACTTCTGCTTCATTCACTACAGAGCTAAAGCCTTTTACTCTGTGAATCACAACAAACTGGGGAAAATTCTTAAAGAGATAGGGATACCACACCGACCACCTTACCTGTCTCCTGAGAAACCTGCATGCAGGTCAAGAAGCAACAGTTAGAACCAGACACGGAACGATGACCTGGTTCAAAATTGGGAAAGGAGTACGTCAAGGCTGTATATTGTCACTCTGCTTATTTAACTTATATGCAGAGTACATCATGCAAGATGCTCAGCTAGATGAATCACAAGGTGGAGACAAGATTATCGGGAGAAATATCAATACCTTGGATATACAGATGACACCACCCTAATGGCGGAAAGTGAAGAGGAACTAAAGAACCTTTTGATGACGGTGAAAGAGGAGAGTGAAAGAGCTGGCTTAAAACTCAACACTTAAAAAACTAACATCATGGTATCCATTCTCATCACTTCATGGCAAATAGATAGGGAAACAATGGAAACAGTGACAGACTTTATTTTCCTAGGTTGCAAAATAACTGTGGATGGTGACTGCAGCCAAGAAGTTAAAAGACACTTGCTCCTTGGAAGAAAAGCTATAACAAATCTAGACAGGGTATTAAAAAGCAGAGACATCACTTTGCTAACAAAGGTCCATATATTCAAAGCTATGGATGTTTCAGTAGTCATGTACAGATGTGAAAGTTGGACCATAAAGCAGGCTGAGCACAAAAGAATTGATGCTTTTGAAATGTGGTGCTGGAGAAGACTCTTGAGAGTCCCTTGGACTGCAAGAATAAACCAGTCAATCCTAAAGGAAATCAACCCTGAATATTCATTGGAAGGACTGATGCTAAAGCTGAAGCTCCAATAGTTTGGCTACCTGATGTGAAGAGCTGATTCTCTGGAAAAGACACTGATGCTGGGAAAAACTGAGGGCAGGAGGAGAAGGGGGTGACAGAGGACAAGATAGTTGGTTGTCATCACTGACTCAATGGACATGAGTCTGGGCAATCTCCAGGAGATAGTGAAGGACAGGGGAGCCTGGTGTGCTGCAATCTATGGAGTTGCAAAGAGTCAGACATGATTGACTGAACAACATAAACTTAGGATGGAATAGTATAAAAGTGTATGTATATTTTTTGGTTTTTCTGGATATATATTGTCAATTTTTATTTCAAAGTGATTATTCTGATTTACAGCTTCAACAGTAATGTTTGAGATTTTCCATCTCTCCACACTACAATAATGAATATTAACTGTATTTGGTCTAGCTTGGTGTTGAAAATGATGAATGCATTTTTTTTGGATACTGTTGAGGCTAAGCATTTTTTTTATTAGATCATTTTCTTATTTTAACTTCTCTAAATTTTATCTATTGTCTTTAAAGCCATTCCTTAACTCTGTTATCAATACATATAACAACACAATTTATTGCTTTGTAGTTAGTTATTCAAATCCAGAAATATGGTTCAAGTTCATAAAGAAATCCTCATTTACATGGCAATAGGCACATGAACACATAGAACTGTAAGGTACAATCAGAAAGTTACTTTAATCCCCACCCTTGCCTTCTCCCAACACATGCATTCAAAACCATTTTGTAAAGTGAACTATTGCCTACCATTTGGGTGAAACTGTACACAGGTACATTAACATTTCTTGTCACTCTTGGTTAGTAAAAAGTCCTTCAGTGATTTTGAGTGATAAAACAACCTCACATAAATATGATCCACAATTCCATGCAATATTCAAAATTCTGAATTCTCATTTAAAGTTAAAACTTTCCTGTACCTGTTCTGACATGCCCCAGGTAGGAAGTTTGCAGAAGGAAAGTAGTACAGATTGGCCTGCCTCCACTAGGACTGAAGTTGAGGTGTGCATTACAAGAGAAAGAGATAATTTAGCAGGCTGCTTAAGAGCATTGACTTGAACCAGATCACCCAGGAAGGAAGGTCAGCTCTCACATTTACTAAATCTATGACCTTGGTAAAATATTTTTTCTTATTAGATGGTGGTCTGGATCAAATAATTCAGTGAATATAAAACATTCAAAAGAATGCCCAGAAGAGAAGGTGTTGCCTATGGATTCTTTTTTTAATATAAATTTATTTATTTTAATTGGAGGTTAATTACTTTACAATATCGTATTGATTTTGCCATACATTAACATGAATCTGCCACAGGTATACACGTGTTCCCCATCCTGAACCCCTCTCCCTCCTCCCTCCCCGTACCAACCCCCCTGGGTCGTCCCAGTGTACCAGCCCCAAGCATCCAGTATCATGCATTGAACCTGGACTGGAGATTCGTTTCATATATAATATTATTTCCTAGCATTCACTCCTGTAGACATCGCCTCTCCTGCCTAGTAAGCCATAATACATGTCCCCTGGAGGGTTGGAGCAGATACTGGGAGGTAGAAGGGATAGATTCATTAAAGGAACGAAAATATGTATAATGTAAAACAATTTGATTTTCACTTATTCTGTCCATGGTAAATGTTTAAAGCTGACTTTTGCTTTTGTGAGGTTTATATGGCTTTTTCAATGAGCATGTAACTAAAAATCTCTCACTACACTTTTCTTGATCCAGGCAAAATGCATCTTGTCAACACAATCATCACAGAGCTTCCAGCCTTTTCCTTTCATGGTTTCATTGCCCTTCTTTCTTACCACTTTGCAGAGTAATAGTAAATGACCCCAGGTTGGCTTTCTTGTTTACTTGGTCCATACTTAGTCATCACATACAAATATATCTTACCTGTAGACCATGGGACTGCAGTAACTTCTCAAAACATACCTCTCTGCCTTTTTTTTTTAATATAAATTTATTTTAATTGGAGGTTAATTACTTTACAATATTGTATTGGTTTCATCATACATCAACATGAATCTGCCATGGGTGTACACGTGTTCCCCATCTTGAACCCCATCCCTCTTCCATCACCATACCATCCCTCTGGGTCATCTTAGTGCACCAGCCCCAAGCATCCAGTATCATGCATCAAACCTGGACTGGCGATTCATTTCATATATGGAAATAGAACTGCCTTATGACCCAGCAATCCCACTGCTGGGCATACACACCAAGGAAACCAGAATTGAAAGAGACATGTGTACCTCTCTGCCTTTTTGCCACGAACTACATTAGCTATTACTCACCTACAGACGTTTTATTCAACAAGTGTCATTGATTAGTCAATCCGATGTTACCCAAATAACAGAGGCTATCTGGTAGCACAGTTGGTAAAGAATCTGCCTGCAAATTCAGGAGACACAAGAGATGTGGGTTCGATCCGTAGGTCAGGAAGATCCCCTGGAAGAGGAAATGGCAACCCATTCCAGTAATCTTGCTTGGAAAATCCCATGGACAGAGGAGCCTGGCAGGCTACAGTCCATAGGATCAAGAAGAGTTGGACAAGATCAAACATGAACACGTACATGTACAGCTGTCCAAATAGCCATATATTTCTAGAACTTTATCTATTTCTTCTAGGTTGTCCAATTTGTTCACAAGTAGCTACAGTAAATTTTATGACGTTTTTGTATCTTTGTAATATCAGTAGTTATTTCTCTTCTTTCATTTCTTATTTTGTTTATTTGGGTCTTTTGTTGTTGTTCTTGATGAGCCTGGCTAAAGGTTAATCAATTTCATTTATCTTTTTAAAAAACTAGCTCCTAATTTCATTGATGTTTTCTATTATTTTTTATCTCTATTTCCTCTCTTATCTTAGAATTTCCTTTGTTTTGCTGACTTTGGGCTCTATTTGTTCTTGTTTTTCTAGTTCTTTTAGGTAGCAGGTTAAGTTATTTGAGAATTTTCTTATTTCTTTGGTGGAAGGTTTGTATTGCTATAAACTCTCTTTGAACTGCTTCTGCTATATCCCACAGATTTTGGAATGTTGAGTTTTCATTTTCTTTTGTCTTGAGATATTTTCTGATTTTCCTTTTGATTTCTTTATTGACCCCTTGCTTTTTAGTAGAATATCATTGGTCTCTATATACTGTTTTCTTTTTCCTCATTTTTCTTTCTAGTTGATTTTTAGCCTTATACCACTGTGACTGGAAAAAAATCATTGGTATAATTTCTATCCTCTCAAACTTCTTGAGATTTGTTTTTTGCCCTAGCACATTATCTCTCCTGGAGAACATTCCATGTGCACTTGGAAAAGAATGTGTATTCTCTTGTTTTTAAATATATTGTCTTACATGGAAGAAATGGACAAATTCTTAGAAAAGTACAGCTTCCCAAAACTGAACCAGGAAGAAATAGAAAATCTTAACAGACCCATCACAAGCATGGAAATTGAAACTGTAATCAGAAATCTTCCAGCAAACAAAAGCCCAGGTCCAGATGGCTTCACAGCTGAATTCTACCAAAAATTTAGAGAAGAGCTAACACCTATCCTACTCAAACTCTTCCAGAAAATTGCAGAGGAAGATAAGCTTCCAAACTCATTCTATGAGGCCACCATCACCCTAATACCAAAACCTGACAAAGATGCCACAAAAAAAAAAAAAAAAAACTACAGGCCAATATCACTGATGAACATAGATGCAAAAATCCTTAACAAAATTCTAGCAGTCAGAATCCAACAACACATTAAAATGATCATACACCATGACCCAGTGGGCTTTATACCAGGGATGCAAGGATTCTTCAATATCTGCAAATCAATCAATGTAATGCACCACATTAACAAATTGAAAAATAAAAGCCATATGATTATCTCAATAGATGCAGAGAAAGCCTTTGACAAAATTCAACATCCATTTATGATAAAAACTCTCCAGAAAGCAGGAATAGAAGGAACATACCTCAACATAATAAAAGCTATATATGACAAATCCACAGCAAACATTATCTTCAATGGTGAAAAATTGAAAGCATTTCCCCTAAAGTCAGGAACAAGACAAGGGTGCCCACTTTCACCACTACTATTCAACATAGTTCTGGAAGTTTTGGCCACGGCAATCAGAGCAGAAAAAGAAATTAAAGGAATCCAAATTGGAAAAGAAGAAGTAAAACTCTCACTGTTTCAGATGACATGATCCTCTACATAGAAAACCCTAAAGACTCCACCAGAAAATTACTAGAGCTAATCAATTAATATTAGTTTCAGGATATAAAATCAACACACTGAAATCCTTTGCATTCCTATACACTAATAATGAGAAAATAGAAAGAAATTAAGGAAACAATTCCATTCATCATTGCAACAAAAAAGAATAAAATACTTAGAAATATATCTACATAAAGAAACTAAAGATCTACATATAGAAAACTATAAAAAAAAAAACTGGTGAAAGAAATCAAAGAGGACACTAATAGATGGAGAAATATACGATGTTCATGGATCAGAAGAATCAATATAGTGAAAATGAGTATACTGCCCAAGGCAACCTATAGATTCAATGCAATCCTGATCAAGCTACCAGTGGTATTTTTTACAGAGCTAGAACAAATAATTTCACAATTTGTATGGAAATACAAAAAACCTCAAATAGCCAAAGCAATCTTGAGAAAGAAGAATGGAACTGGAGGAATCAACTTGCCTGACTTCAGGCTCTACTACAAAGCCACAGTCATCAAGACAGTATGGTACTGGCAAAAAGACAGAAATATAGATCAATGGAACAAAATAGAAAGCCCAGAGATAAATCCAAGCACCTATGGACACCTTATCTTCTACAAAGGAGGCAAGAATATACAACGGAGTAAAGACAATCTGTTTAACAAGTGGTGCTGGGAAAACTGGTCAACCACTTGTAAAAGAATGAAACTAGAACACTTTCTAACACCATACACAAAAATAAACTCAAAATGGATTAAAGATCTAAATGTAAGACCAGAAACTATAAAACCCCTAGAGGAGAACATAGGCAAAACACTCTCCGACATAAATCATAGCAGGATCCTCTATGACCCACCTCGCAAAATACTGGAAATAAAAGCAAAAATAAGCATATGGGATCTAATTAAAATTAAAAGCTTCTGCACAACAAAGGAAACTATAAGTAAGGTGAAAAGATAGCCTTCGGAATGGGAGAAAATAATAGCAAATGAGGCAACTGACAAACAACTAATCTCAAAAATATACAAGCAAATTATGCAGCTCAATTCCAGAAAAATAAATGACCCAATCAAAAAACGGGCCAAAGAACTAAATTGTTCAGTTCAGTTCAATCACTCGGTCATCTCCAACTCTTTGTGACCCCATGAATCGCAGCACGCCAGGCCTCCTTGTCCATCACCAACTCCCGGAGTTCACTCAGATTCACGTCCATCGAGTCAGTGATGCCATCCAGCCATCTCATCCTCTGTCGTCTCCTTCTTCTCCTGCCCCCAATCCCTCCCAGCATCAGAGTCTTTTCCAATGACTCAACTCTTCGCATGAGGTGGCCAAAGTACTGGAATTTCAGCTTTAGCATCATTCCTTCCAAAGAAATCCCAGGGTTGATCTCCTTCAGAATGGACTGGTTGGATCTCCTTGCAGTCCAAGGGACACTCAAGAGTCTTTTCCAACACCACAGTTCAAAAGCATCAATTCTTCGGTGCTCAGCCTTCTTCACGTCCAACTCTCACATCCATACATGACTACTGGAAAAACCATAGCCTTGACTAGATGGACCTTAGTCGGTAAAGTAATGTCTCTGCTTTTCAATATGCTGTCTTGGTTGGTCATAACTTTTCTTCCAAGGAGTAAGCGTCTTTTAATTTCATGGCTGCAGTCACCATCTGCAGTGATTTTGGAGCCCCCCAAAATAAAATCTGACACTGTTTCCACTGTTTCCCCATCTATTTCCCATGAAGTGACGGGACTGGATGCCATGATTTTCATTTTCTGAATGTTGAGCTTTAGGCCTACTTTTTCACTCTCCTCTTTCACTTTCATCAAGAGGCTTTTTAGTTCCTCTTCATTTTCTGCCATAAATAGACATTTCTCCAAATAAGACATACAGATGGCTAACAAACACATGAAAAGATGCTCAACATCACTCATTATCAGAGAAATGCAAATCAAAACCACAATGAGGTACCATTTCCCACCATCAGAATGGCTGTGATACAAAAATCTATAAGCAATAAATGCTGGAGAGGATGTGGAGAAAAAGGAACCCTCTTACACTGTTGGTGGGAATGCAAACTAGTACAGCCACTATGGAGAACAGTGTGGAGATTCCTTTAAAAACTGGAAATAGAACTGCCTTATGACCCAGCAATCCCACTGCTGGGCATACACACCAAGGAAACCAGAATTGAAAGAGACACATGTACCCCAATGTTCATCACAGCACTGTTTATAATAGCCAGGACATGGAAACAACCTAGCTGTCCATCAGCAGATGAATGGATAAGAAAGCTGTGGTACATATACACAATGGAGTATTACTCAGCCATTAAAAAGAATACATTTGAATCAGTTCTAATGAGGTAAGTGAAAGTGGAGCCTATTATACAGAATGAAGTAAGCCAAAAAGAAAAACACCAATACAGTATACTAATGCATATATATGGAATTTAGAAAGATAGCAACGATAACCCTGTATGCAAGACAGCAAAAGAGACACAGATGTCTAGAACAGTCTTTTGGACTCTGTGGGAGAGGGAGAGGGTGGGATTATTTAGGAGAATGGCATTGAAACATGTATAATATCATATAAGAAATGAATCACCAATCTAAGTTGGATACAGGATGCTTGGGGCCGGTGTACTGGGATGACCCAGAGGGATGATTTGGGGGGGGAGGTGGAAGCGGGGTTCAGGATTGGGAACGTGTACACCCGTGGTGAATTCATGTTGATGTATGGCAAAACCAATATAATATTGTAAATAAAATAAAAATAATAGTAATAATAATAAAATAAATAAATATATTGTCCTGTCGGTATCTATTAAGTATAGCCAGTCTATTGTATCATTGAAGATCATTGTTACCTTATTAATAATCTGTCCTATCTGTCTATTGTTGTAAGTGGGGTGTTAAACTCCCCTACTATCATTGTATTATTGTCAGATTCTCTTAAGTCTGTTAAGTTCAATCGCTCAGTCATGTCCTATTCTTTGCAACCCCATGTACTGCAACACGCCAGGCTTCCCTGTCCACCACCAACTCCAGGAGCTTGTTCAAACTCATGTCCATTGAGTTGGTAATGCCTTCCAGCCATCTCATCCTCTGCCTTCCCCTTCTCCTCCTGCCTTCAATCTTCCTTAACATCAGGGTCTTTTCTAAAGAGTCAGGTCTTCACATCAGGGAGCCAAGGTATTGGAGCTTCACCATCAGTCCTTCCAATGAATATTCAGGACTAATTTCCATTAGAATTGACTGGTTTGATCTCCTTGCAGCCCAAGGGACTTTCAAGAGCTCTCCCAAGGAACTCTCAAGAACTGTCCAACACTACAGTTCAAAAGCATCAGTTCTTCAGTGATCAGCCCTCTTTATGGTCTGACTCTCACATTCATACATGACTACTGGTAAAACCACAGTTTTGACTAGACAGACCTTTGTCAGCAAAGTAATGTCTCTGCTTTTTAATATGTCTAGGTTGGTCAAAGCTTTTCTTCCAAGGAGCAAGCATCTTTTAATTTCATGGCTGCAATTAAAAATCTGTTAGTATTTTCTTTATATATTTAATTGTTCCTGTATTGAATGGGTATATGCCAATGAGTATAATATACTCTTCTTGTATTGATCCCTTTATCTTTATATAATGTCTTTTTTTCTTTCTTTCTTCAAGGCTTTATCTTAAAGTCCACTTTGTCAGTGATGAGTATTGCTTACCCTCATTATTTTGTCATTTCCCTTTACATGAACTATTATTTTCCATCCAATCAGTTTCAGTCTCTGTGTGTCCTTTGCCCTGAGTCTCTTGTAGGCAGCATACTGAAGGTTCTTGGGGTTTGTGGGATTGGAGATAGAGAAGTTAGAGTTAGCCCTGGGTGTGAGGCAGAACTTCCTCTATACTCAGTGGCCATCACCAACCTGTCAGGGGTTAGCTCTGATTCCAAATTGCTGGGACAAAAGTCCTGAGGTTTAGGCTCCAGCCAGCTCTATTCTTTTTATATGTGTTTTTCCTTTCTCTGCAGGATCTTTGAGGATTTTGTTTTTGTTTTTCTCATTTTATTCAAAGAATGTCTTGGAAAATGTTATATTTAAAAATTAATTCATCAGAATGGCAGCCATCAAAAAGTCTACAAACAATAAACGCTGGAGAGGATGTGGAGAAAAGGGAACCCTCTTACACTGTTGGTGGGGATGCAAACTAGTACAGTCACTATGGAGAACAGTGTGGAGATTCCTTTAAAACCCGGAAATAGAACAATCATATGACCCAGCAATCCCACTGCTGGGCATACACACCGAGGAAATAAGAATTGAAAGAGACACATGTACCCCCATGTTCATTGCAGTACTGTTTATAATAGCTAGGACATGGAAAAAACCTATATGTCCATTGGCAGATAAATGGATAAGGAAGTTGTGTGGTACATATACACAATGAAGTATTACTCAGCTTTAAAAAAGAACACATTTGAGTCAGTTCTAATGAGGTGGATGAAACTGGAGCCTATTATACAGAGTGAAGTAAGCCAGAAAGAGAAACACAATACAGTATATTAATGCATATATATGGGATTTAGAAAGATGGTAACAATGACCCCATATGCAAGATAGCAAAAGAGATACAGATGTAAAGAACAGACATTTGGACTATGTGGGAGAAGGTGAGGGTGGGACGATATGAGAGAATATCATTGAAACATATATATTACCATATGTAAAATAGATAACCAGTGTAAATTCGATTTATGAATCAAGGCACCCAAAGCTGGTGCCCTGGGATAACCCAGAGGGATGGGGTGGGGAGGGAGGTGGAAGGAGGGGTTCAGGATGGTGGGATACATGTACACCCATGGATGATTCATGTAGATGTATGGCAAAAACTACCACAATATTGTAAAGTAATAAGCCTCCAATTAAAAAAATAAATATACTTTTTTAATGAATTCAAACTTCAGGAAGTTATATCCATACATTTATCAGGTTCTTTGTCTCTAATGACCTTCTACTAAAAACTAAAATGTATATAATGACCCTTTCCTTCTTCACTTCCGATCATTTGTCTGAGAATAAGCTGTCTACACAAATTTCAAGATTACTGCCTACATACACAGCAAAATAACATCTGGCAGTCCAAGTAAATAATAAAATGACCTTTCATCACCAATGGAAACCTGCATCCTGTTCTGAACTTAGCAACCAAAGTGAGATGGGGAGAAGGAAATTACTGTATAGAAATGCAAGTGAGGATAATAATCACATTCATGAAAAATAATTGAGACTAGAACTAGAATTTTTATGTAAGTGAAGAAAATATTGAGGGGGTTACACAAAATAGTTTAAATATTGTTATTTTTAGAAAGAACAATGAAAATGGATTTTTATATATCTACTGAGGAACAAGCAATGGTCAGAAGCATGATTCATAATTTGTAGAATAGGTAGATTCATAATGGGAGTTGGAATTATTGATACAGTGGGGATTGGGAATTTATTGCTTAAAAAAGAAAATTCAATATTCTGAGGTGGATTGTTTCTACCATTAGAAGGGAAGATTGAATATAAAACAATTCAAATACAAACTTTTTCCATCTATACAATTTGTTTCATGAACTTATATAATTTATTCACTTTTAAGAACCCTACTGTTGCTTTTTCTCATGAAAATTCTTCCACTATATTTTAAGATCTAATGGCCCATCCAGGACTAAATATTCATTCTGTATATATTACAGAATGTACTTTCATTTCAGTAGTTTCCTATATAAACTTATATAGAATTTCAGTATTTTCTTATATAGAAAAGTATCTTTATGTGCAGGTAAAAATTTTTAATGTATATGATATTTACTAACACAAATTTTTCTCAGTCAATGTCACAAGGAATTGTCAAATATCTTGCTAAACATATAATATACCATCATTATTAAAATACCTAATGATCCTGCCTTAATATAAAATTCTAAGAAAAGCACTATAACAACAACACTAAAGAAATAGTTTTCATCAACACTTCAATCTCGATTATTACTATATTAAATTGTTTATTTTTTAATTAGACTAAACCTAATACAGCCCTTCAAGCCTATCCTCTCAATAATTTTCTGTTTTGGACATTAACACTTATTTAAGATCACTATGGTATTTTAAAAATCTTTTGAAAGGTTTTTAAAATGTTCTTTTTCTCTGTCAATTGAAGACTTTCAAAAACATTTTTGTGAAAAATTCAGTGACACCTAACTAAATCAGAATTCAACCAAACAGAATATCAAATCATTTCATCAAAAGTCTTCAAAGAAAGAAAAAGTATTTCTCAAAGCACATTTAAAATCTAGCAATAATATGGAACATAAAAGGTTTAGTTCAGGTTGACATGAACTACATAGACCTTGTCTAACTATAGAACACCATAATGAGAACTGATATTTAAACTGAGAGCCTAAAGGCACAATAATCTCTTGCAAAATTAAACAATGCTTTATCTTCACCTTATTACTCTTATTAAGGTTAAATTAGACTAATAAAATTTTGTAACATTTAAAACATGAGAGTTTCCAACTAGAAAGCCATCACCAAAAATCAAAATGTAAAAGAATATTTTATCCACTAAAAATTCTGAATAACTAAAACTGTATTGTATTATATTAAAGTTTAGTTTAAAATCATCACAACTATAGTTTGTACTTCCATTGTTAGAATAAAGCCTTGGTTCTTGAGTTCCCAATTTTTTTTTCTCTTTCCCATTTATGCTTTGCAATTATTTTCAAAATTTTAGCTATCTCCACATATGTCTGAGAAAAAAGGCTACCAAATATTGATATGTTCATCAGATGATCAGAGCATAATATAGCTGGGCAGACCACCATCCAGCAGCAATGATATTGCATAGGTCTAGGCAAACCACTCCAGTATTCTTGCCTGGAGAATCCCAGGGATGGTGGAACCTGGTGGGCTGCTGTCTATGGGGTCGCACAGAGTCGGACACGACTGAAGTGACTTAGCAGCAGCAGCAGGAAGATTCTCACTCACTTGGCTGGTCCATCTACTTCCAGTCTCCACTGATGTCCTTGCCACAATTTCTGTGCTAAACACTAAAGAACAAATAGCCCTCCTTCTGCTCTACCTCCTTTCTGTCCTTCCTATTTGTTAGTAATCTATCTTGGAATTAAAACTGAGTAATCAAGCCTCTTCAAACTGTCTTAAATAATTAGATTCATTATGAAAGTCTTAGGGTACTTCCCAAAGTTATAAACCATGAGACAAATCATGAGTTTTTCAACAATGTCTTTCTTGGCACTTCAAAGGTATTATTTCCTATTAAATTAACATGTTAAAGATTTTTAGTAATATTGAATTAACAATAACTGAAACTGAAGTTATTACTTTATAAACTTCTTGTTGGGAGGCTGATCAATTTCATAGACATAGTTTCTGAGAATGTTTCTCTAATTGAAAGTAATAACCTCCAAATAAATAGGCTATCTATTCTTAATTTATTAACAATATTTTTAGAGATACTAAATTAAAAATTTTTGCTTGATCATGTTTTAGAATGAGAAAAAAACATGCATAAGGAAAAAATACAACCATTTGAATAAAGAATGAAAAAAAAATCATATGACAAAAGATGGCCCCATATTTGGAGGATGTACACTTTTATTCAAATTCAGACTATCCATGTAAATGATCCAAAGTTTAAACTCTGCCACATGGCAAATATTTGACCAACTCCTGAGCAGGCAACCAGCCAGCCCAGCAGATGGACATGAGAGGATCCAGCCTACGATGAACTTGCTACTTGCCCAGCAGCCGTGAAGTGTGTATTAAGGCCATTATTCCCTGATGAAAAACTCAAAACATCTGTTTATTTGGGGCTGCTGTTTCACCAGATGGAAGTTTGTAACAACCACTGAAATAACTGATACTTGAATGACTTTCTAGATTATCAAAGAGCATCTTTTATGGCTGCATGTTGAGATGAAGATAAGTAGTCTTATTTAGAACTCCTTTCATTTAAGTCTTTCTAAAAATAACCCAGAATACAACTTAATATTTATTTAGTGACTTTCATCACTGTTTCACTTTCATTAATGTGACTGCTCCTTCTAGTTCTCAAAAACTATTATTGTTGGGAGCAAGCACAATAAAAGCCTGACATAGCTGAATGCATATACCTATTAGAATGTTTCTCAAAAATGTCAAATTATCCAGTGTTGTTTGGACCTACCAGTTATCCAATCCATTAGATTAAGCAAGGGTCCCCAGCTATAGCCACCTATATGTGCCAACTCTAAATTCTGTAGTTATGACTCTTGGGAAGATAAATGAGGTTGGAAATGTATTAGGCCCCTCTGTGTATAGGCCTCAACTGAATCTCTGGCCATTTGCCTCACGAATAGCAGAGTAACTCTAGTGTTCTTGAACCCGTTATTTTTTGTAATATCCAAGGAAATGAACATTAAGAAATGGTTTCCTGGATTGAATTAGGAACTACAAATCAGTTCAGTCTTAATGTTTTGCGGTTACCATAATGTTTTAAAATCCTTTCATAGCTATACTCAATTATCTTGACTCTCTCTCTTTTATTTTGGTTATGAGGCTATAGAAGCCCACAGCAATTCTTTTCTTCCCATCAGCTGACAGATGATTTGGGGGGTGATAGCACAAAGCTCGGAGAAGGCAATGGCACCCCACTCCAGTACTCTTGCCTGGAAAATCCCATGGACAGAAGAGCCTGGTAGGCTGCAGTCCATGGGGTCGCTAAGAGTCGGACACGACTGAGCGACTTTACTTTCACTTTTCACTTTTACACATTGGAGAAGGAAGTGGCAACCCACTCCAGTGTTCTTGCCTGGAGAATCCCAGGGATGGGGGAGCCTGGTGGGCTGCCGTCTATGGGGTTGCACAGAGTCGGACACGACTGAAGTGACTTAGCAGCAGCAGCACAAAGCTAAAAAGGATATTCACATATTTCAATATCAGCAGCTGCATGGAGTTGCTGTCTGTTGCCATCCTCTCATTGCTTCAGTAATTAGACTGCTGTGCCTGATAGATACAGTGAAGCTCTTCATGGAAAATTCACCTGTAGTCCTCATCGCTGATGGTCAACTATTCCTGTGCTAGATACAATTCTTCTCCAGGTTCCTCAGTCCAATAGCTAAGTGCCAGTATTAAAAGGTTAAGTATTAATTGGTAATACGTAAGTGTAGTGTGTGTGCATGCTCAGCCACTCAGTCATATTTGACTCTTTGTGACCCCATGGACTGTAGCCTGCCAGGCTCCTCTCTCCATGGGGATTTTCTAAGGCAAGAATACTGGAAAGTGTAGTGTGCAAGTGTTAGTCACTTAGTCGTGTCTGACTCTTTGTGACCCCATGGACTATAACCTACCAGGCTCCTTGGTCCTTGGGATTCTCCAGGGAAGAATACTGAAGTAGGTTGCCATTTCCTTCTCCAGGGGATCTTCCCAAGCCAGGGATCGAACCTGGGTCTCCCACACACCAGGCAGATTTTTATCTTCTGCTATTCTCTTCTCCAGAGTAACTTCCTGACCCAGGAATTGAATAGGGGTCTCCTGCATTGCAGGCAGATTCTTTACCAGCTAAGCCACCAGGGAAGCTTAAGTATCAAGTATTAAATATTAATATTTAAGTATCAATTATTAATGAGGAAAGTGAAGAAGTGGAAAGGAGAAGAGGTAGAAGATGTGGAATCCCCTTTCCTCTTCCTCACAGCTAGTTGCTTACTCACTCCCACACACAAGGCAACAGGGCATGAATATTCAGGATTTATATAGAGATATGAGTTTACACTAACAGCTTCAGTTATGACCTAGGACATTTTCAATAGCCTTCAGCTCTTTGCTATATAGATATTTCTAGGTAATGGAAAGAATAGTTATTAGACATTGTAAAATCTCACAATAAGACAGCAGAGTCAATGAGTTGCTGGATTTAGGTAGGACTTGAAAGTGAAAGTGTTAGTCACTTAGTCGTGTCTGACTCTTTGTGAATCCATGGACTGTAACCCACCAGGCTCCTCTGTCCACATTCTTCAGTCAAGAATACTGAAGTGGGTCACCATTCCCTTCTCCAGGAGATTTTCTCGACCCAGGGATGGACCTGGGTCTCCTGCATTGCAGGCAGATTCTTTACCATCTGAGCCACCAGGGAAGCCTGTAATGCCTACTTTTCAAAGTGGAGGAAATAGAACCTCAGGGTAGCTAGCAGTTCCTAGAGAGACTTTCAGGCACTTCCCCAGTGGCTCAGCAGGTAAAGAATCCACCTACAATCCATGAGAGACCTCCAATTATGATTTGAGAGGAAGAAAGGAGAGATTCACAGAAGATCCAGACAGCTAGGACTGTGAAAGCCTACCAACAGCATAGTTGGTGCAAAATGGCAGCTATTTCAAAGGCAGATATTTCACACCGTGATGTGAAATACTGGTTAACAAATGGTCAGCTTCTTCAAAATGTATCCTCAGGAACTAGCTGGACAGCTTTAAATTCTAGGTAGGAGACTCGGGAATTACGACAGGAATCTGGGTAGATTCAGAGTCCTTAGATAATATAAATACAAATCATTCTTGCTTGTTTATCTTGAGTAAATCCAACCTGAAACAAACAAACAAACAAAAGAATGACAAGTTAACTTAATCCAGCCCCCAATTATTTTGGAATTGAGGGAGCTGTCTCAGAATAGAATCAGTTATAACTCTCTACTTAACAGTTGAAGAAAGGACAGATCAGGTGGTACAAAAATCTGAAATTACACTTACAACCTAGGGCGGTCAAGCTCTGAGCTAACAAGTTCAGGCATAATTCAAGATCATCTGCCCATTAAGAAGAACAGAGTATTCTAGGGTTTTTACAACAGAGAAGCATTTGGTCTGAGAGAATTTTAAAAAGAACCTGATGGGAGTCTTATATGGGGGCATGAAAATTTTAAGAAAGCATCTTATTTAGAGATTCAAATATGTATTAATATAGACATAAAATGTTGACTTCAGTTACACTGATGTTCAAGAATAGGCTCTATTCTTATAAAATATCCTGAAAAGGACAAGGAAGGGTTCTCAATTCTTAGTTCACCAGACTGGTTTTCAGGTGAAGTGAAAACAAATAGAATACAGGACTCCACAAGTATGACGCAAAGACAAACAGACACCAGAGGGTTTAAAGCCAAATCCCACATTACTAAACTTTTCATAAATGTCTTGATGCTGATTGTTCTAGAAACTTGATGCTATTCTGAAAACTGAAGTGATCTAAGTTGTTAGAAGTATTTATTTATTATAAAGTCTAGAAATAAGACAGAGTCTAATATTAATAATCATCATCATTATGAACAAAATTGTAGTCACAGGTGCCCTTCACAAAGCATTTCATACTATTTGAGTCAAGAAACTATCACTGAGCTTTTTCTATATTCAAAATAAAAAGTTCCACGGCCACTAGAGTGTTGCAAGAGTTTGTCACACATAATTAGAAAACTCAACAGAGTTTGGAAACAAAATGAAGATTATGTAGCAGAATATTTAGCATACTAAATTATTTCTTTAATTTTCGTGAACATTTAGACACAAAGAAAAAGTATAATAACTCTCTTTGCAAAAATGTTCCTATTATTGAAAATAGAGCTCAATGGGTCAATTTAGAAAACATCAATTTAAATCCACATTTTAAAGAACAAGTGAATTATGCAATGTGAGATGCTTTTGATTTTTCACTTGGGTCACACAGGAATCCAGTCTTTTAAAATATTTATGAGTAAATTACCTTTCAAAGAATATCTCTGGACTTGTATAATTTTCACAAGTAAAGGGATTCCAACTTGGCGTACTGCTCCGTTACTGTTGGACTTAACTGCCTTTCTAAGTAGTTGTCTGATGGACAAATTCAGAACATTACTATGTTGAATATTACTAAGTAATTGCTGAGGATAGGGTGATTTTTCCACAGCAAAATCAATCTTACAAACTTCCTCACATACAAAACTCTTTGCTTACCTCTTATTTACTCAGTGCTAGAGAATAACTCACTGGATGGTCTGTTTGAATATTCTTTCACTTGTCATTACACTCCTGATCTATTTGACTCCATAGTCTCAGTCCTGCATACCATTTTTATATGATAGATTATTGAAGAAAGCAGAAATACATTTTCCTGACAGTAGGAAGTAATATTGTGTATATGTATACATGTATACATAACGTATGAGCTCTTCATACGTGGTGATTGTATGTTTACATAGCATATACACATTTCACTTACATATCCCCAAAATGTAGGGGACTATCTTCGTGCAAACTCAGTGTAGTTATTTTTTTTATAAGCCGATTCACCTTTTTTCTTATCATTGGTGATAAGACTCCCTACAGAAAACTAACTTTGATGCTACCAATATAAACAAGTTAGTACAGTTCTTCAAACGGAATCCCTTGTACCCATCAATGACACAATGTGAGGAAAATTCATTTCATAGCTCAGAGAATTTCTGTGTCATCTTGACTTTTATGTGTCCAGATTCTTTATTCTGCTTTTCAGATTGCTTTGCTTATTCCTATAAGCTTCTTGCACTCAGTAAATGAATTTAGTTTCTCAGCTGGGCTCAAGAGATCTATTCTTATATTTTTCTCATCTATCTTAATTCCTTAAGGGTTGACTACACTTATTCACTGCTAACGTATTATCAGGGGATTTTCACCTTTTCCAAGAGATATCAAGATGTGCATTTTATGATATGCCAATAATACTTATGGGAACAACTATAATTTTATTACTCCAGAACTTGCATGGAAGTTACATTGTATTTCTAATCATTATTCTGAGTATAACCCTTGATTAAAATTTCCCTTTCATTTCACAATGCTGTTTTAAATATACAAATTGGGTTAATATTCTGTTACACAGTTTTGTCAATGTAATCAAGTTTCAGTGAGTTATATGATCTAATATGGATTCTTCCTTTCTTAATTTAGTATCTTTCCTTTTGTTAGTTCTCTGAAACTTGGTACCTTTAGAAGGTGAGCAAGATAAAGACTCAAACTGCTGCTTATCTAATACAATTCACTGGAAACCCTGATAAGTTTTGGTGAGTGTGGAAATAATTATCTGTGGAAAAGAAGGTTTGAAAGTTATGAAATATATGTCTATTTATGATCCAAAAGCTTTCTCCTCTTACTTCAAGTGATAATTTTTTATTGTAAATAAATTTAAATGATGTTTATTTCTGTTTAATTATTAATTTAATAGCTGCTATAACTTGTATACTTATTAATTCTAACTCCTTGAACTTGAAATATTTAAGATTTCAGGATTAAAGAAAACACTTTAAATATAATTTATGTTGCACATACCCTATTATAATTGATGCATGAACACATAAAAATAAAATAAATAAAATCTAACTTTATGAGAGTACTTTATAGATTGTAATGATTATCTAAAATTAAATCATATAAAATTATATTTACTATATAACTTTAGACAAAGTTTTAGAATATGCATTGTAAGTAAAGCACTGCATCAAGAAAATGAGAAGACAACTACAGACTGAGACAAAATAGATGCAAATGAAACATCTGATAAAAGACTGCTATCCAAAATATACAAAGAATGCTAAAAACTCAACAATAAGAAAAAGAACAACTGAATTTTTAAAAATGGGCAAAAAGCTTGAAAATATACATCATCTCAGAAGATATAAGGATGGCAAGAAATCATATGAAGAGGTATTCAACACTACATGTCATTAGGAATTGTAAGTTAAAACAACAATGAGATACCACTACACATCTATTAGAATGGCAAAAATCCAGAACACCGACTACATCGTATGCTGGTGAGGATGTGAGCAACAAGGACTCCCATTCCTTGTTGATGAGAAAGAAAATGACACTGCTACTTTGGAAGACAGATTGGCAATTTCTTATAAAACTTAACATTTTCTTACTGTATGATTCAGCCATTGCACTTCTTTGTATCTACCCAAATAAATTGAAAATATTATATCTACCCCCAAAACCTATACATGGATGTTTACAGCAGCTTTATTTGTAACTACCAAAATTTGAAAGCAACCAAGACAGTCTTCCATAGATGAATGGATGAATAAACTGTGCTGTATTGAGACATAAGTGAAACAAAAAGGGATAAGTGACGCATAAAGACTTTCTCAGAAAAATAAAAAAGGAATTTGTTACCAGTAGACCTGCCTTGTATGAAACAGAAAAAGAAATTTTTAGAAAGAAAATGATGAGTCAGAAACCTGATCTATGTAAAGTAAGGAAGAGCATCAAACATGGAATAAAGTGGGTTTTGTTTTTGTTTTTGTTTTTTTTACCTTGCTGCATAGCTTACAAGATCTTAGTTCCCCAACCAGGTATCAAACCCAGGTACTGGCAGTAAAAATGCTGAGTCCAAACCATTGGACCACCAGAGAATTTTCAGAATAAATGAAGATTAAATATACCTTTTGTTTTTTATATTCTTACTTGGTCTGATAAAAATTTGTTCAAAGTATAATAGCAATAATACATTTGAATATATATATGCTTATAGATACCTATATGCTTATGTATAAGTGAAGTGAATGAAGTAATAAAAGTGTTGGAAAGGGGGTGTTAGAATTTTTTGTTATTTTGAGGTTCTTACCCATAAAGTGCTATGATTTTTAGAAAGTAGGAGATATTAATTGAAAATATACATTATGAATCCTCTAGAGACCACCAAAAGTGGGGGTGGGCTGGGAAGTACAACAACTAATGTTTTAAGAAAGGAGAGAAAAACAGAAACATATAAATTACTCAATTACAACCACAAAGGAAGAATAAAAGTAGAAGGCAAAAAGATAAAGAAAGGCAACAAATAAAAATAAATATGGAAAATATTAATTGCAATATATAGAAATCCTTTGAATGTCACCAGTTTAATGCACCAATTAAAAGAGATTGTCAGAGTAGATTAAAACAAGACCCAACTTTGTGTTGTCTATAAGAAACCCACTTTAACTACAAATACTTCTGTAGATTAAAAGTAAACCTATGAAGAGAGATATACCACGTTAACACTAATTAAAAGACAGTGGAACAGTTATATTAATTTTAGACTGAGCAGGCTTCATACCAAGGAAAGTTATCAGGGCTAAAGAGTGGCATTACATAATGATAAAGGGTCAGTTCTCCAATAAGACATAATAATACTTAATGTGTATACAACTAACAACAAAGAATCAAAACATTAAGATAAAAATTAGTAAAATTACAAGGAAACACAAATGAACCCTCTATTAGAGTTGAAGATTTCAACACACTTCTATCAGAAATGGACAGAGTCGGAAGGCAGAAAATCAATAAAGACATAGTTAAGCTCAACAATATCACTAGTTGACTGGATATAGTGGGCATCTATAGAGTATTTCATCCAACAATAGCAGAATACACATTCTTCGCAAGCTCACATGAGACATCCTGGGCCACAGGCAGGCCTTAACTTATTTAAAATAATAGAAATCAGGGACTTCCCTAATGGTACAGTGGTTAAGACTCTACCTTTCAATGCAGGGGAAGTGAGTTTGATCCCTGGTCAGAGAGCTAAGATCCCACATGCCTCGAGGCTAGAAAGTCAAGCCATAAGACAGAATCACTATTGTAACAACTGCACTAAGTACTTTGAAAATGGCCCATACTTAAAAAAAACTAAAAAAAATAGAAATTGTATAATGTTTGTTCTCAGACTACAATAGAATTAAACTAGACATTGAAGATAGCTTGGAAAATCTCCAAATACTTGGAAATTAAAACATATACTTCAAACAACGTATGTTCAAAAAGAGAAATCACAAGAGATATTCTTTAAAATACTATATATCATAAACCAAGTGAAAACAGACATCAAAATTTGAAGGTGCAGTGAAAGTAGTGCTGGAAGAAAATTTTATAGCATTGAAAGTATGTACTAAAGAATAAGAAATATCTAAAATCAGTAATCTAACTTTCTACCTTAGAAAATTAGAAAGTAAAAGAAAAACTAAATAAATCCAAAGTAAATAGAAGAAAAGAAATAGTAAAAATTAGAGGTGACAGTCATTGAAGCTGAAAACAGGGGAGCAGTGGAGGAAATCCATGAAACCAAAAGCTGGTCCTTTGAAAACATCAATAAAAAATAAGGCTCTATCAGGTTAACTAAGAAAAAAAAAAAGAGAGAGAGGGTACAAATTACTAATATTTGTAATAAAAGAAGAAACAACAGTACAGATTCCATAAACATTAAAAGGATAATAGCAATTCTATGAAAAACTCTATACCCACAAATTTGATAGCCCATATGAAATGTATCAATTCCTTCAATGATACAATGTTCCAAAACTCACATATAAGGAAACAGATAATCTGAATAGGACTCTATCTATTAAAAAACTTAGTAACTTTATAAACAAAAATATATTAGGCCCCAATGGCTCACTGGTGAATTCTACCACACTTTTAAGAAAGACTTAGAGGAATTCTCAACACTTACTGTCATCCTTATGTATCCAAGGGATTTGTTTCAGGACTCTGAAAAATATTAAAATGAGATGTTAAAGTCCTTTATTTAAAACATTGTATTTTCATGTAACTTACACACATTGTCCAGTATATATTAAATCATTTCTAGATTATAATATCTAATACAATGTAAATGCTATGAATGCATATACCTTGTTTTATTGAGATTCAATTTATTGTACTTTGCAGGTATTAAGTTTTTTACAAACTGAAGGTTTGGGACAACCATCCATTAAACAAGACTATTAATAGCATTTTTTCAGCAGTATCTGCTCACTTTATAACTCTGGGGCACATTTTGGAAACTCTCAATAATTTTTCAAACATTTTCATTTTTACTTTATTTGTTATGATGTGTGATAATTCATCTTTGTTGTTTCAGTTCAGTTCAGTTCAGTTCAGTCACTCAGTCATGTCCGACTTTTTGCGATCCCATGAATCACAGAACACCAGGCCTCCCTGTCCATCACCAACTCCTGGAGTTCACTCAAACTCATGTCCTGAAGTAGGTGATGCCATCCAGCCATCTCATCCTCTGTCCCCTTCTCCTCCTGCCCCCAATCCCTCCCAGCATCAAGGTCTTTTCCAATGAATGAACTCTTCAAATGAGGTGGCCAAAGCATTGGAGTTTCAGCTTTAGCATCAGTCCCTCCAATGAACACCCAAAACTAATCTCCTTTACAATGGACTGGTTGAATCTCCTTGCAGTCCAAGGGACTCTCAAGAGTCTTCTCCAACACCATAGTTCAAAAGCATCAATTCTTGGGCGCTCAGTTTTCTTCACAGTCCAACTCTCACATCCATACATTACCACTGGAAAAACCATAGCCTTGACTAGACGGACCTTTGTTGGCAAAATAATGTCTCTGCTTTTCAATATGTTATCTAGGTTGGTCATAACTTTTCTTCCAAGGAGTAAGTGTCTTTTAATTTCATGGCTGCAATCACCATCTGCAGTGATTTTGGAGCCCCCCAAAATAAAGTCTGACACTGTTTCCACTGTTTCCCCATCTATTTCCCATGAAGTGATGGGACCAGATGCCATGATCTTCATTTTCTGAATGTTGAGCATTAAGCCAACTTTTTCGCTCTCCTCTTTCACTTTCATCAAGAGGCTTTTTAGTTCCTCTTCACTTTCTGCCATAAGGGTGGTGTCATCTGCATATCTGAGCTTATTGATATTTCTTCCCGTAATCTTGATTCCAACTTGTGCTTCTTCCAGTCCAGTGTTTCTCATGATGTACTCTGCATAGAAGTTAAATAAGCAGGGTGACAATATACAGCCTTGACATACTCCTCTTCCTATTTGGAACCAGTCTGTTCCATGTCCAGTTCTAACTGTTGCTTCCTGACCTGCATATAGGTTTCTCAGGAGGCAGGTCAGGTGGTCTGTACTACTGCAAAAAGATTATGATTTGCTGAACACTCAGATGATGGTTAATGTTTTTTAGCAATAGAGTATTTTTAAAATAAGGTAAATACTTTTTATGATAAAATGCTATTGCACATTTAATAAACTACAGCATAAAATAACTTTTATATGTACTGGGAAACCAAAAATTTATAGGACTTACTACATTGCATTTTATGGCAGTGGTGTTGAACCAAATCCACAATATCTTTGAGGTATGCTTTTATTTTTTTTTTTCCATTGTAATGATTTTTTTAAATTTAAACTTATTTATTTTAATTGGAGGCTAATTACTTTACAATATTGTATTGGTTTTGCCATACATCAACATGAATCCACCACGGGTGTACATGTGTTCCCCATCTTGAACCCCCTCCCACCTCCCTCCCCATACCATCCCTCTGGGTCATCCCAGTGCACCAGCCCCAAGCATCCTGTATCCTGCATCGAACCTGGACTGGCACTTCATTTCTTACATAATAGTATACATGTTTCAATGCCATTCTCCCAAATCATCCCACCCTCTCCCTCTCCCACAGAGTCCAAAAGACTGTTCTATACATCTGTGTCTCTTTTGCTGTCTTACATACAGGGTTATCATTACTATCTTTCTAAATTCCATATATATGCATTAGTATACTGTATTGGTGTTTTTCTTTCTGGCTTACTTCTCTCTGTATAATAGGCTCCAGTTTCATCTACCTCATTAGAACTGATTCAAATGTATTCCTTTTAATGGCTGAGTAATACTCCATTGTGTATATGTACCACAGCTTTCTTATCTGTTCACCTGCTAATGGACATCTAGGTTGCTTCCATGTCCTGGCTTTTGTAAACAGAGCTGTGATGAACATTGGGGTACACGTGTCTCTTTCTTTTTCTTTTTTTAACAAAAATTTGAGAATTTATTTTGTATGTGGTTGAACAGTCGATTATATTTCCAGACACTTAACAGTAGATCAAGGTCTCTGTTATCGGCTGTTAATCTGTCTATCTGCCCCCATCTGAAATTCCTACTATTAAGGTTATGCTTTTGAGGACAAAAATATGTGACTTGAATTATCAGCCTCTTATCTGAACTAGATACACAATAAATAATCATAATAATTAACATATTAGTAAAAATAAAGAGTCCAGTATTAAAAGAAACTTTCAGTGCTAGTATCAATGAAGCACTAAGTGTGCAGGCTTAGACCAGTTGAAGCAGTTGTAGGGTATAGATGTGTGTGTGTGTGTGTGTGTGTGTGTGTGTGTGTGTGTTTTATAGGACAATCATGGGAAGTCTTCTGATTCTATCTTTTATATCTTTGCCTTCTATACCTGGGTTAAAGTGGCAGATTTCAAAAGCACAGAATGAGAGATGAAAAGTTCCAATCACTCAGTACTAAAAATAATAAATGAAAATCAAAACAACTTATAGACCCAGACAGCTAGGCTTGATTTAAAATACAGGTCGTGAATGCTCTAGACAAAGACTACCAGGGTTTCAAACATAAGTAAACTTGGTTTAGTAAATTGCCATCATCTGCTGTATCATCGAAAAAGCAAGAGAGTTCCAGAAAAACATCTATTTCTGCTTTGTTGCCTATGCCAAAGCCTTTGACTGTGTGGATCACAATAAACTGTGGAAAATTCTGAGAGAGATGGGAATACCAGAGTACCTGACCTGCCTCTTGAGAAACCTATAGGCAGGTCAGGAAGCAACAGTTAGAACTGGACATGGAACAACAGACTGGTTCCAAATTGGAAAAGGAGTACATCAAGGCTATATATTGTCACTCTGCTTATGTAACTTATATGCAGAGTATATCATGAGAAACTGTGGGCTGGAAGAAGCACAAGCTGGAATCAAGATTGCCAGAAGAAATATCAATAACCTCAGATATGCAGATGACACCACTCTTATGGCAGAAAGTAAAGAGGAACTAAAAAGCCTCTTGATGAAAGTGAAAGAGGAGAGTGAAAAAGTTGGCTTAATGCTCAACGTTCAGAAAACAAAGATCATGGCATCTGGTCCCATCACTTCATGGGAAATAGATGGGAAAAAAGTGGAAACAGGTCAGATTTTATTTTTGAGGGCTCCAAAATCACTGCAAATGGTGACTGCAGCCATGAAATTAAAAGACGCTTATTCCTTGGAAGAAAAGTTATGACCAACCTAGATAGCATATTCAAAAGCAGAGACATTACTTTCTCAACAAAGGTCCGTCTAGTCAAGGCTATGGTTTTTCCAGTAGTCATGTATGAATGTGAGAGTTGGACTGTGAAGAAAGCTGAGCACTGAAGAATTGATGCTTTTGAACTATGGTGTTGGAGAAGACTCTTGAGAGTCCCTTGGACTGCAAAGAGATCCAACCAGTCCATGCTAAAGGAGATCAGTCCTGGGTGTTCTTTGGAAGAAATGATGCTAAAGCTGAAATTCCAGTACTTTGGCCACCTCATGCAAAGAGTTGACTCATTGGAAAAGACTCTGATGCTGGGAGGGATTGGGGGCAGGAGGAAAAGAGGATGACAGAGGATGAGATGGCTGGATGGCATCACTGACTCGATGGACGTGAGTTTGAGTGAACTCCAGGAGTTGGTCATGGACAGGGAGGCCTGGCGTGCTGTGATTCATGTGGCTGCAAAGAGTCAGACATGACTGAGTGACTGGACTGAACTTAACCAAACTGATGCTTTTAAATAGCTTTAAACCCAGTATAAATGCTATTAAATAGTTGCCAGTATGCATAAATTTCAAGTTTTGTTTGGGGAAACTTTCTGTAATTTTTAAAAATAATCTGGATCTGCAGTTACTTGAATCCATGGTTGCAGAACCTACAGATACAAGTCTCTGCTTCAGAATATTAAAGCAGAGAGAATATTACCCAACTCATTCTATGCAGTCAGGATTTCCCTAAAACCAAAACTTGGGACAAATGTAACAAGAAAACAAAACCATAGGTTAACATCTCTCATGTACATAAAATAAAACAAGTCCTCAACAAAATATTAGAATATTGATTTCAACAACATACAAAGAGCAATATAATATTACCAACAAGTGGTTTATCCTAGGTAGCAAGACTGGTTCAACATTAAAATATCCATTAACGTAGTTCTTATTAACAAGCTGAAGAACAAACACATGATGATATGAATCAATACAGAAAAAACATTTTATAAAATCCAACACCTCTCCATGATAAAAATTCTCAGTAAAAAGAAATAAACTTCCTCAACTTGATAAGAAACACCTATGAAAAACCTAGTCTAACATTACAGTTCATGGTAAGAAACAAGAAGTTTTTCCACTAGTATCACGAATAAAGCAGGATGTCCCTTCTCATTACTGCTTTTCAACATTGTGCTGGAAGTTCTAACTAATGTAATAAGATAATAAAAGGAAATAAAATGTATATATACTTAGAATTTAAAAATGTGTTTTTGTTCACAGATGACATGATGACATCATTCATTATCAATGTAGAAAATCCAAAGAATCAACCAAAAACACTCTTAAAAAAACTAGAACTTTATAGCCAAATTGCTGGATGTGAGGTTAATAAACAAAAGTTTATTCATTTCCTATACATCAGCAGTGAACAAGTGCAAAATGAAATTAAGAACAGTATACCAAAAAAATGAAATAGGTATAAATCTAACAAAAAAGTACATGGTCTATACAAGGTTAACTACAATATGCTGATAAAGAAATGAAAGGAGAATTAAATAAATTTTGATAGTTTATATTCATGAATAAAATGATTCAATTTTATCAAGATGTCTGTTTTTCCAGTTAGATAGTGATTTCCAGTACAATCCCAATCAGAATCCCAGCAAGTAACTTTTAAAAAATATTGACAAAGTGATTCTAAAGTTTGTATGTAGAGTCAAATGATCCATAAGACCCAACACAATATTGAAGGAGGACTGATGCTATACAACTTCAACACGTACTACACATTAATCAAGACTGTGACATGGGCAAAAGAATAGATAAATAAATCAATGGAACAGGATAGAGTTCAGAAATAGACTCATATAAATATAGTCAACCTTTCTCTGACAAAAAGCAAATGCAATACTATGTAGCAAAGATAGTCTAATCAACAAAGGATGATGGAACAACTGCCTATTCAAATGCAAAAAAAAAAAAAGAAAGAAGACACAGATCTTGCACCCACAAAAATAAAGTCAAAAGAGATCACAGACTTAAATGTAAGATGCAAAATTATAAAACTTCTAAAAAGTAAATTAGGAGAAAACTTAAATGATCTTGGGTGTGGTGATAACATTTTAGATTCAATTCCAGAGCCCTATCAGCATGGCACTGTAAACATTTTGATTTTGGACTTCTAGCCTCCAAAACTATTGAGAAAATGAATTTCTGTTGCCTTTGTTGTCTTAAGCCATGCAGTTTATGTTATAACAACTAAGAATCTACCACCAGTCAGAGCAATTAGGAGTCTCTTAGTCATGTCTCTTAGGGCCTTGTAGATTACCTGTATTATGACAGTTCATTACCATTTGACTGTCTAAAATTACCCCCACCAGAGTATATCATAGTAGAAGGAACATTCTAGGCATTTTTGTAGACTTTCTTTTGCATGCTGAATGAATGACTGCAACATCAAAAGAAAAAAGAAAAGGAAAGGAAAAATATCTTCAATAAGTCTCTTAATAATTGACATTTATCAAGGGGTTGTTTTGAGCAAACAATTCTTCTGTAACTTTACTTCCATTATTTAACTCAATCTCCAAAGATGTCTGAGTTTAATTTCTCTTGAAAATAAGGAGATAATTGCTACTTTCTTTCCATGTTATATAGATGAGAAATTATGAAGCAAACTATATGCCTTGCAATGCTAGAGGCATTGAGACTTGAATCCAGACAGCAAGACTAGTGAGACTGAGCTCCAAATGGCTATATTATAAAGTACAACACTCTTTTTCTTATTAATTTCTCTGTATTCTCTGCACTAAATGTATGTTCCATGAGAGCAGGAATTTTTGTCTCATATATTCACTGCTACAACCTCAAAACCTATATAAGTGCTTGACACATAGTAGGTGCTCAATAAATATTCAGTGAAAGAATTAATAAATATGCATCAATTTATTAATTCATGCATATTTATTAATTCTTTCACTGAATATTTATTGAGCACCTACTATGTGTCAAGCATTTAAGTCAACAGTCTTGCAATGATATTCTAAGATTAATTAATAGAAATAAAATACTCTAGAGCTAAATATATTTGACAGGGTACTATTGCTTCTGGAAGTTTTTATATTAACTTAATGTTCAGGATCTCATCAGCTCAAAAGGCTTAAATTCAAGTTCTATGTCAGTTACTTACTACATGATTGTCAAAAAGTCATTTCTCCAAGCTCTGTAATTAGAATGTACATTTTATGTAATTGTGAGAATTAAATGAGATATTTGTATGTCTTAATTCTTGTAAATTTTAAAAATATCATGTGTTTCATAACTCAAAATTTTAAAGCATTTCCTTGTATTAGCTTTACAAGCCATAAGATTTACTTAGTTCCCTTTGACAAAATATTCTCAGTATCCTGACATACCTTTTTGCATAGAAAAATCTTGTTCTTCAGTTTTCATAATGACATTATCATGATCAGTTAACCAAAACTTGACTTATTCAGGAAGTCCTATAATAGTCTTGTAACTACATAGACTATCACAGTAAGTAGAATAGTGGTCCAGAAAACTCAATGGTACCACATTTCTTGATATTGCAAAATGGTCTAACTCAGATTTATCCTTTTTCTGACTAGTGTAAAATTTTCATAAAGAATTAGCTAGTCAGAAATATTCTGTGAAAAACAAATATTACCCACTGATTTACAGAGTACACTGCATGAGATTAGAAACTAGATGTATAATTTATTATTTACAGAATTTTTATTGTGAAGGATTTATTATAACCAAATAAAACACAATTAGCTGGAATATCTGTCTGCTGCTGCTGCTGCTGCTGCTGTTGTCACTTCAGTCATGTCTGACTCTGTGCAACCCCAGAGACGGCAGCCCACCAGGCTCCCCCGTCCCTGGGATTCTCCAGGCAAGAACACTGGAGTGGGTTGCCATTTCCTTCTCCAATGTATGAAAGTGAAAAGTGAAAGTGAAGTCACTCAGTCGTGCCAGACATCGCGACCCCATGGACTGCAGCCTACCAGGCTCCTCCATCCATGGGATTTTCCAGGAAAGAGTACTGGAGTGGGTTGCCATTGTCTTCTCCGATCTGTCTGCTAGGACATGAAATTATTTATAATTATATCCAAATTGATTTCATAGTTATGGTCAAACAGTGGAGAGAAGAACTTTGTTTTCAAATCTTATCTGTATAACCCTAAGCTAATTAACTGATATATTTGAAACAGCATCCTAATATTCTTAGTGTAAGCATAATGATACCTATTTTGCAAGGAGTTTCTATAGATTAGATAAGGAAGTATATGTAAATGCACCTATCATTGTAACTGTCCTGTAGAAGTCATCCAAAGATATTCCTTTGCTGTCTCTCTCATTCACCATCTCATTCTCTTTTAACATTTTATTTCAAATGTTAACTATATATTAATGGGTTAGTTTTGAAGTGATTTTAGTAACATTGTCTTTAGGGTAAAATAAGAATAAAATATGTGGCTAACAATAGTTTACCTTTCCTATATTCATCTTGACTACTACCATTTCCAATTCACATAATCTTATAGTTTTCAAGTAAACGTAATAGTTATAAGTGCTTTTACACATAACTTTGTCACTACAATATCATAGCACTGTGAAATATATATTTAACTTCAAGATAAAGAAATCAAAATTAAAGATTTAATAAGAGAAAACACCTTGCAGGGAGATGAATGAGAGAGACAATGGATATAAAGCCTACTCTATAAAGATGTGGTACTTTGTCAAAGAGAACATCTGCCACTGTGTCTGTTAGTTCTACATTTTAGGACTTTTAAATATGTGAAATAAATTCTACAAATTAAGATCATAAGTAACAAAAGCTTGGACAAGATAAATGTTTAATTTTCTTTCTTCTTAAACAACAAGTAGATATTTCTGGATTGGTATGGAGTCTCCATGAGTTATCAGAAATACAGTCTTTAGTTATCTTCCCATTTTTAGCCCAGGAAGTTTCTTTCTAATGCAGTATTATAGTCTTAGATGACTGCTAAGAAATCCTGTATGAATTCTGAGCACAGGTGGTTTCGGGAAGATGCCAGCACAGTACATGAACAATCTTAACATCCTTTCATTAGACTATTACCCAATAATTTCTTGTCATACTTTACTGTCCACTTTGAATTACATAGGAAGATGGAAAATTATCATTTAACTGAGCACATTGCTCCCCAGACCATACCAGAATCCTATTCAGAGGAAAAAATGCAAAATTGTTATGGTAAAGGCAAGATGACTGTCTCTGAGGATTGATGCTTATTTACTGGAAATGCAAGATATTACAGGGTTCGAAATAGTGACATAAGAAACTTCCATCAAGTAGTATTAATGGAAAGAATATGGACTATCACCCCAATCAGCCAAGTCAGGTACCACACTTCATTGATTTAGACTTCTTTCCATTACTGTGATTTATTATTCTCCACCATTTAAGCATCTTTAATGAAATTGACAGGAAAACTTCATTAACTTTCATTTAATTAACCTTATCTTATAATTAATAAAAAATGTTTCACCCTCCACTTATAATTACAGAATTAGATAATAAAGTTCACTCTGATTTTCATTATTCCATACCATCACAATTCAATTATTTATTAACTTCTAACAATATATATTTCAAACCAGGCTATAATATCAATATTTCTAGAACATGATTCAATTACTTAAAAGTTTGGTTCCCTTGTTTGATCTTTATTATGTTATGCCTAACCATTTCTACCTCAGCAATGCAAGCGTGCTCAGTCATATCAGATTCTTTGTGACCCAATGGATTGTAGCTATGTAGGCTCCCCTGTCCACAGAATTTTCCAGGTAAGAATACTGGGGTGGGTTGCCATTTCCTCATATGGGGGATCCTCCCAACCCAGGTATCAACTCCAGTCTCTTGCATCTCCTGGATTGGTAGGTGGATTCTTTACCATGGAGCTACCTGGAAAGCCCTGAAATAACGTGTACCATGAAGGAAATGTACATGGTACATGAGGACAGGGCACAAGCAAAATAAATCTACTTAAATGCAGAAATAAGAGAAAACAGAAAACCTATCTGAGGAGGTAACATTTAAGCCATGATTAGCTCAGCAGTATATTTATCTAATAATAACAATAGCCAAAATGTTAATAATAACAGCATTAGCTATCATTTATTGCTTCCTTACCATTAATCTTTATAAAAACCTTAAGAGAGTACTTAATTGCTTAGTACTTAGTTGCTTAGTCATGTCCAATTCTTTGCAACCCCATGGACTGTAGCCCATCACTATTATTGCCCTAATTATATAAATGAAGAAAGTTAAGGTTAGAGAAGTTAGGTTATCTGCCCAGGGTCATACATCTAGATAGAACTGGGGCTAAATTCTGAATACAGGAGGACCTATTCCCTTAAACACCACATATCATTCCTAAGTCCTGATGGGGTTTAACCCCTACTCTTGGGCTTCCCTGGTGACTCAGTGGTAAAAGAATCTTCCTGCAATGTGGGAGACCCAGGGTTTGATCCCTGGGTTGGGAAGATCCCCTGGAGAAGGAAACAGCTACCCACTCCAGTATTCTTGGAAAATTCCACAGACAGAGAAGCCTGGTAGGCTACAGTCCATGGGGCCACAAAGAGACAGGACTGAGTGACTAACAGTTTCACTTTCACTTTCCAGTTCTAGAACCACTATCTCCAGGTTTCAAGAGAAACGGGAACAAATAATTATTCTCTAGGCCATACTGCTTTATCTTATTATTAGCAGTATGATAAAATATATGAAAATACCTGTAGACAAAGTCTATTATATTTATATTACACAGGTTAAAATGTACAGTTTAGAAAATGCAAGACAAAGCAGTTTTCATTGTAAATTTCATAACATATGAGGAAATATTAAGTCTAATTATTAAATAATAATACTTCCAAACCAAAAATGGAAATATATTTGAACACATTTGAACAATGTATTTTTTAATGTGTTCATAGTAAATATCTTACAAAGTTATAGGTATTCAGTAAGTTAAGTTTAGTCACTTAGAGGTGTCCAACTCATTGCGACCTCATGAACCTCAGCATGCCAGGCCTCCCTGTCATCACCAACTTCTGGAGTCCACCCAAACCCATATCCATTGAGTTGGTGATGCCATACAACCATCTCATCCTCTGTCGTCCCCTTCTTCTCCTGCTCTCAAACTTTCCCAGCATCAGGGTCTTTTCCAGTGAGTCAGTTCTTCACATCAGGTGGCCAAAGTATTGGAGCTTCAGCATCAGTCCTTCCAATGAACACCCAGGAAGACTGATCTCCCTTAGAATGAACTGGTTGGATCTCCTTGCAGTTCAAGGGACTCTCAAAACTCTTCTCCAACACCACAGTTCAAAAGCATCAATTCTTCGGCACTCAGCTTTCTTTATAGTCCAACTCTCACATCCATACATGACCACAGGAAAAACCATAGCCTTGACTATAGGACCTTTGTTGACAAAGTAATGTCTCTGCTTTTTAATATGCTATCTAGGTTGGTCATAACTTTCCTTCCAAAGAGTAAGTGTCTTAATTTCATGGCTGCAATCACCATCTACAGTGATTTTGGAGCCCCAAAAAATAAAGTCTGACACTGTTTCCACTGTTTCCCCATCTACTTCCCATGAAGTGATGGGACCAGATGCCATGATCTTCATTTTCTAAATGTTGAGCTTTAAACCAGCTTTTTCACTCTCCTCTTTCACTTTCATCAAGAGGCTCTTTAGTTCCTCTTCACTTTCTGTCATAAGGGTGATGTCATCTGCATATCTGAGGTTATTGATATTTCTCCTGGCAATCTTGATTACTTATGCTAATTAGCACCCATATATTTTAAGTAGAGCTTAATGGTATTAAAGAAGCATGAATACCTACATTTTTAAATTAATTTCAATGCATATCATCAGTTTTCTTATATCTTTGATACTTTCATTAACTTATTTTGACATGCCAATCAGTATCATAAATGTCCTTTGAGCCTTTTTTTTAATGTAATATCTGGATGGTAACTGAGCTGGATGGAAAAAATTCTTGCATCACAATCATTTTTCACTCAAAGCTATAAAAGCAGTATTTCATTTTTGTCCATAATTGGCTGTTTTTAAAAAGTTCTACCTTTATTTTATTTTCCTTTCAGTAAATTTATTTTTTACTCAGAATTTTTTACTAGTCTGTACTTTGAGTGTCTGTGTGTTGCAGTCTTTTTCTTTTAATTAGCTTTTAACATAGTGAAACCTGCCCAGAATCTGTCTGGTCTTTGTGAGATTTGGAATATGTTTAAGTGCTGCTGTTTTCTCCAATTAATATTTTTAATTAAAATTTCTATTCCATATTCTCATTTTCTTTATTGTTGTTATTGTCCAGTTGCTAAATTATGTCTGACTCTTCACAACCCTGTGAACTCCAGCATGTCAGGCTCCTCTCTTCAGCCACTATCTCCCAGAGTTTTCTCAAATTCATGTCCATTGAGTCAGTAATATTACCTAACCCTCTAGTGTCTGTTGCCCTATTCTCCTCCTGTCATCAATCTTTCCCAACATCAGGGTCTTTTCCAACTTGGCTCTTCACAGCAGGTGGCCAAAACCAGCTTCAGCATCAGTCCTTCTAATGAATATTCAGGGTTAATTTTCTTTAGGAGTGACTGGTTGGATCTCCTTGCAGTCTTCTCCAAGCACAATTCAAAAGCATCATTTGTTCCGCGTTTAGCCTTCTTTACTGTCCAACTCTCACATCCGTACATGACTACGGAGGAAACCATAGCTTTGACTACACAAAACTTTGTTGGCAAAGTGATGTCTCTGCTTTTTAATATACTGCCTAATTTTTAATAGGTTTCATTCCAAGGAGCAAGTGTCTTTTTAATGCCATGGCTGCAGTCAACATCCACAGTGATTTTGGAGCCCAAGAAAATAAAATCTGCCACTGCTTCCACTTTTCCCCCTTCTATTTGCCATGATGTGATGGGACTGGATGCTGTGATCTTATTTATTTCAATGCTGAATTTTAAGCCAGCTTTTCATCTCCTCTTCCACCCTCAACAAGAGGTCATTTCGTTCCTCTTCACTTTGTGACATTAGTGTGGTATCTGAGTTTGTCAATATTTCTCTTGGCAATCTTGATTCCAGCTTGGGATTCATTCAGCCTAGCATTTTGAATGATGTACTCTGCATATAACGTAAACAAGCAGGATGACAGTATACAGCTTTGTCATACTCCTTCCCCAATTTTAAACCAGTCTGCTGTTACATGTCTGTTCCAAAATGTTGCTTCTTGTCCTGCATTCATGTTTTTCAGGAGATAAGTAAGGTGGTCTGGTATTCCCATCTCTTGAAGAATTTTCCACAGTTTATTGTGATCCACAGAATGGTGGCAATTTAATCTCTGGTTCCTATGACTCTTCTAAACCCAGCTTGTATGTGTGGAAGTTGTCGGTTTCATGTACTGCTAAAAGCTAGCTTGAAGAATTTTGAGAATTACCTTGCTAGCATTTGAAATGAGTGCAATTGTTCAGTAGTTTGAATACTCTGGCATTGCCCTTCTTTGGGGTTGGAATGAAAAACTGGCCTTTTCCAATCTTGTGGTCATTGCTAAGCTTTCCAAGTTTGCTAGCATACTGAGTGCAGCTCTTTAACAGCATCATCTTCTGGATTTGAAATAGTTTAGCAGAAATTCCATCATTTCCACTAGTTTTGTTCATAGTAATACTTCCTAAGGTCTACTTGACCTCACACTTAAGGATATCCAACTCTAGATGAGTGGCCACACAATTGTGGTTATCGGGGTCATCAAGATCTTTCTTGTATAATTCTGTCTATTCTTGCCACCAATTCTTAATCTCTTCTGCTTCTGTTAGGTCCTTACCCTTTCTGTCCTTTATCATGCCTATCCTTGCATTAAATGTTCCCTTGATATCACTAGTTTTCTTGAAGAGATCTCTAGTCTTTCCCATTGTATTGTTTTCCTTGATTTCTTTGGAATTTTTAATTTAAGAAGGCCTTCTTATCTCTCCTTGCTTTTCTCTAGAACTCTGCATTTAGTTGGGTATGGTTTTCTCTTTCTCCCTTGCCTTTCACTTCTCTTCTTTCCTCAGCTATTTGTAAGGCCTCCTCAGACAACTACTTTCCTTTTTTCTATTTCTTTTTCTTTGGAATAGTTTTGGTCACTGTCTCCTGTACAGTGTTACAAACCTCCATCCATAGTTCTTCAGGCACTCTGTCTACGAGGTCTGTTCCCTTGAATCTAATCATCATCTCCATTGCATAATCATAAGGAATTTGATTTAGGTCATACCTGAATGGCTTAGTGCTTTTCCCTGTTTAATTTAAGCCTGAATTTTACAATAAAGAGTTCATGATGTGAGCTACAGTCAGCTCCAGGTCTTGTTTTTACTGACTGTACAGAGCTTCTCTATCTTTGGCTGAAAAGAACATAATCTGATTTGGGCATTGATCATATTTTGATGCCCTTGTGTAGAGTCTCGTTGGAGTTGTTGGAAACAGGTGTTTGCTATGACCATTGTGCTCCCTGGACAAAACTCTGTTAGCCTTTGCCCTGCATTATTTTTCACTCGTAGGCTAAACTTGCTTGTGATTCTGGGTATCTCTTCAATTCCTACTTGTGCACTCCAATCCCCTAAGATGAAAAGGACATCTTTTCTTGGTGTCAGTTCTAGATGGTCTTATAGGTCTTCATAGAACTGGTCAACTCAAACTTCTTTGACATCAGTGGTTGGAGCATAGACTTGGGTTGCTGTGATGCTGAATAGTTTTGCCTGGAAATGAACCAAGATCATTCTATCATTTTGAGATTGCACCCAAGTACTGCATTTCAGACTCTTTTGTTGATGGTGAGGGCTACTCCATTTCTTCTAAGGGGTTCTTAACCGTAGTAGTAGATATAATGGTCATCTGAGTTAAATTTACCCATTATCATCCATTTTAGTTCACTGATTCCTAAGATGTCAATGTTTAATCTTGCCATCTCCTGCTTGACAACATTCAATTAACCTTGATTCATGGACCTAATGGGGTTTCCCATGTGGTGCTAGTGGTAAAGAACCTGCCTGTTAGTGCAGGAGATGTAAGAGATGCGTATTCCATCCCTGCATTGGGGAGATCCCCTGGAAGAGGGCATGGCAATTCACTCCAGTATTCTTACCTGGAGAATCCCAAGGACAGAGGAACCTGGCAGGCTATGGTCCATAGGATTTCAAAGAGTTGGACATGACTGAAAAACAGCACCAGCAGCACAGACCTAACATTCCAGGTTTCTATGTAGTATTGTTCCTTACAGCATTGGATTTTACTTTTGCTTATTATGCATTGTCCACTATCTCTACTCTACTCTTTTCACTATTCTTCATTTTCTATGTATTTTAGAAGTGTTTCCCAAGTTTATTATGTATTTTTAGTTTGCTTTTTACTGCCCAAGTTTGTTTCTGCATTTTTCGCCTCATTATTCTTTCCCATAACTTAATCGTTGTTTCCTTTTATTTTGCGCCATTTTTGTGTGAGAATAGGAAGGCAATCTTGATCATGGTTAAACAAAGAGGTTCTGAATCCATCTGCACTTACAATTTATATGATAGGGATAGATACCAAACTTCTCTGTATAACAATTTCCCATATGTAAAACAGAAGACTTGATAGTAATTTAAGAGTTCAGTTCGGTTCAGTTCAGTCACTCAGTCGTGTCCAAGTCTGTGACCTCATGAATCGCAGCACGCCAGGCCTCCCTGTCCATCACCAACTCCCAGAGTTCACTCAGACTCATTGAGCTGATGATGCCATCCAACCATCTCATCTTCTGTCATCCCCTTCTCCTCCTGTCTTCAATCTTTCCCAGCAACAGTGTCATTTCAAATGAGTCAGCTCTTCCCATCAGGTGGCCAAAGTATTGGAGTTTCAGCTTCAACATCAGTCCTTCTAATGAACACTCAGGACTGATTTCTTTTAGGATGGACTGGTTGGATCTCCTTGCAGTCCAAGGGACTCTCAAGAGTCTTCTCCAACACCACAGTTCAAAAGCATCAATTCTTTGGTGCTCATCTTTCTTTATAGTCCAACTATCACATCCATCCATGACCACTGGAAAATCCATATCCTTGACCAGACGGACCTTTGTTTGCAAAGTAATGTCTCTGCTTTTGAATATGCTATCTCGGTTGGTCATAACTTTTCTTCCAAGGAGTAAGTGTCTTTTAATTTCATGGCTGCAATCACCATCTGCAGTGATTTTGGAGCCCCCAAAAATAAAGTCTGACACTGCTTCTACTGTTTCCCCATCTACTTCCCATGAATTGATGCAACCAGATGCCATGATCTTAGTTTTCTGAATGTTGAGCTTTAAGCCAACTTTTTCACTCTCCTCTTTTACTTTCCTCAAGAGGCTCTTTAGTGCTACTTTGCTTTCTGTCATAAGGGTGGTGTCATCTGCATATCTGAGGTTATTGATATTTCTCCCAGCAATCTTGACTCCAGCTTATGCTTCATCCAGCCCAGTGTTTCTCATGATGGACTCTGCGTATATTTTCTTTATACGTATATGATTATATTTACTTGTAGTTCCTGAAATAACTATTCTTGAGAAAGACTTTTTAAATAATGTATTTAGAACAGTTCCTTTTCTTTTTAAATTGAATAATGTTTTCATTATGCCACATAAATGCTTTGTTTAAGGACCTCTAGCCAATCTGGATTTAGAAGACATAAGGAAACGTGCTAAACTGGTTTATAAAATCAAACCCAGTATTAAGAATATACAGAGACTCTTCACAGGAGACTTATTTGTAGCTCAGGCCCCACAGTATCCATCCTTTCTCAGTGAAAGCCCCTACTTTCAAATGCCTTACAGATTTGTTGCTGTTCAATCACCCAGTTGTGTCTGACTCTTTGTGACCCCATGGCTGAAGCATGCCAGGTCTCTCTGTCCCTCACCATATCCCAAAGTTTGCCCAAGTTCATGTCCATTGCATTGGTGATGCCATCCAGCCATCTCATCCTCTGTTGTCCCCTTCTCCTCCTGCCTTCAATCCTCCCCAGCATCAGGGTATTTTACAGTGAGTTAGCTCTTCATATCAGGTGGCCAAAGTATTCGAGCTTCAGCTTCAGCATCAGTCCTTCCAGTGAATATTCAGGGTTGATTTCCTTTAGGACTGACTGGTTGAATCTCCTTGCATTCCAAGGGACTCTCAAGAGTCTTCTCCAACACCATAGTTCAAAAGCATCAGTTCTTCAGTGCTCTGCCTTCTTTATTTTTCAGCTCTCACAACCATGTGTGACCACTGGGAAGACCATAGCCTTGACTATATGGACCTTTGTCAGCAGAGTAATGTCTCTGCTTTTCAACACACTGTCTAGGTTTGTCATAGCTTTCCTGCCAAGAAGCAAACATCTTCTGATTTCAAGGCAGCAGTCACCATCTGCAGTGATTTTAGAGCCCCAAAATAGGAAATCTGTCACTACTTCCACATTTCCCCCTCTATTTGCCATGAAATTATGGGGCCAGATGACATAATCTTAGTTTTTTTCATATTTTGTTTTAAGCCGGCTCTTTCACTCTCCTCCTTCACTCTTATTCAGAGGCTCTTCAGTTCCTCTTCACTTTCTGCCATTAATGTGATATCATCTGCGTATCTGAGGCTGTTGATGTTTCTCCCGCCTATCTTGATTTCAGCTTGTGACTCGTCAAGCTAGGCATTTCTCATGATGTGCTCAGTGTAGAGATGAAACAAACAGGATGAGAGCAGACACCTGCCCTACTCCTTTCTCAATCTTAAACCAACCAGTTGTTCCATACAGGGTTCTAACTGTTCTTCTTGGCCCACAGCCAGGTTTCTCAGGAGACAGGTAAGATGGTCTGGTATTTCCATCTCTTTAAGAGCTTTCCACAGTTTATTATGATCCACACAGTCAAAGACTTTGATACAGTCAATGAAACAGAGGTACACATTTTTCTGGAATTCCCTAGCTTTCTCTATGATCCAGTGAATGTTGGCAATTTGATCTCTGGTTCCTCTGCCTTTTCTAAACCCAGCTTGGACATTTGGAAGTTCTTGGTCTGCATGATGTTGAAGCCTAGCATACAAGATTTTAAGGATGATATTACTAGCATGGGAGATGAGTGCAATTGTCTGATGGTTAGCACATTCTTTAGTATTACCCTCTTGGGAATTGGGATAAGTGTCAGTGTTATTCTAGGTACTGATGTTCCTCTTTCCTGGAGCTTAAATGTTAAAGTTTGGCAAGAAAGGTGATGATGATACATTTTCATCATTGATAAGTGCTACAAAAATATAAGGCCAGGAAATGGAATACAGAATGATGTTAGGGGCCCGGTTGACCACTTTAGAAAAGATGATCATGAAGAAATGATGATCAAGAAAAAATGTCTTGAAGAAGCATCAGTTGACTCAAAAACTGAATAACAAGAAGTAGTCAAATCAAGGAAACATCTCTGGAGGGGACCTTTAAGTTTCTGATATGAAAATGAGCCTGTGGAGCTTACAAAAGCAAAAGCAAGCCAATATGACTGTCAAAATGGTCAAGGGAAAGACTTTACATGATGTCAAAAAAGATGTTGAAAAGGAAAAATCATGTTGCAAATTGTAGATAAAGACCAAAAAAAATTGTATATTTTGAAAACCTATGGGAATTTGATGCAGAATATGACTATGTCTATTATAAAGAATATAAGTGCAAGTATGGATACATATAAAACCATTAGGAAGAATGTTACTGCAGCTAGAGCCAGACATCTTGGAATGTGAAGTCAAGCGGGCCTTAGAAAGCATCACTACGAACAGTTAGTGGAGGTGAGGGAATTTCAGTTGAACTATTTCAAATCCTGAAAGAGGATGCTGTGAACGTGCTGCACTCAATATGCCAGCACATTTGGAAAACTCAGCAGTGGCCACAGGACTGGAAAAGGTCAGTTTTCATTCCAGTCCCAAAGAAATCCAATGCCAAAGAATGCTCAAACTACCACACAATTGCACTCATCTCACATGCTAGTAAAGTAATGCTCAAAATTCTCCAAGCCAGGCTTCAGCAATACGTGAACCGTGAACTCCTTGATGTTCAAGCTGGTTTTAGAAAAGGCAGAGGAACCAGAGATCAAATTGCCAACATCTGCTGGATCATGGAAAAAGCAAGACAGTTCCAGAAAAACATCTATTTCTGCTTTATTGACTATGCCAAAGCCTTTGACTGTGTGGATCACAATAAACTGTGGAAAATTCTGAAAGAGATGGGAATACTAGAGCACCTAACCTGCCTCTTGAGAAATCTGTATGCAGGTCAGGAAGCAACAGTTAGAAGTGGACATGGAACAACAGACTGGTTCCAAATAGGAAAAGGAGTATATCAAGGCTGTATATTGTCACCCTGCTAATTTAACTTATATGCAGAGTACATCATGAGAAATGCTGGGCTGGAAGAAGCACAAGCTGGAATCAAGATTGCCAGGAGAAATAGCAATAACCTCAGGTATGCAGATGACACCACCGTTATGGCAGAAAATGAAGAGGAGCTAAAAAGCCTCTTGATGAAAGTGAAAGAGGAGAGCGAAAAAGTTGGCCTAAAGCTCAACATTCAGAAAACGAAGATCATGGCATCCGGTCCCATCACTTCATGGGAAATGGATGGGGAAACAGTGGAAACAGTGTCAGACTTTATTTTGGGGGGCTCCAAGATCACTTCAGATGGTGACTGCAGCCATGAAATTAAAAGATGCTTACTCCTTGGAAGAAAAGTTATGACCAACCTAGATAGCATATTCAAAAGCAGAGACATTACTTTGCCAACTAAGGTCCGTCTAGTCAAGGCTATGGTTTTTCCAGTGGTGGCTGTATGGATGTGAGAGTTGGACTGTGAAGAAGGCTGAGTGCCAAAGAATTGATGCTTTTGAACTGTGGTGTTGGAGAAGACTCTTGAGAGTCCCTTGGACTGCAAGGAGATCCAACCAGTCCATTCTGAAGGAGATCAACCCTGGGATTTCTTTGGAAGGAATGATACTAAAGCTGAAGCTCCAGTACTTTGGCCACCTCATGCGAATAGTTGACTCGTTGGAAAAGACTCTGATGCTGGGAGGGATTGGGGGCAGGAGGAGAAGGGGACGACCGAGGATGAGATGGCTGGATGGCATCACAGACTCAATGGATATGAGTCTGAGTGAACTCTGGGAGATGGTGATAGACAGGGAGGCCAGGTGTGCTGCGATGCATGGGGTCACAAAGAGTCGGACACGACTGAGCAACTGAACTGAACTGAACTGAACTGAGATACATATATATATAATGGATATATGTATATATAGATAGGTATACATATGTACACATAAGCATAGTTCTATTATATATATTCATGCTCCACTTCTGAAAATTCTGATCAAGTTCTATGCTCTTAAGAGAACCCCAATACAGAAATATAATAGAAGTCCCAGTTTCAGATGACTAAGACCTGAAATAGGGTCAGGAAAGAAAGAATTGAAAGTAAAATACAAATGCTAAAGAACTAAGGAAAAATCATCAGGAAATAGTGATTGGTTATATTGCAGATTGGCTGATTGGATGGAAGAAAAATACAAAGCTGAGTCCAAGATTTAGAGGCTGTATGCTTTGAAGAATAGTGCTATCATTAAGAGAAATAGGCAAGCCAAGACTAGGTGTCAGTTTGGGGGGAAAGGTCATGAGTCTTGCTTTAGACATGTTGAGTAACAAAAAGATAAGCAAGTGGAAATTCCTAGTGTTTTGGGGGACGTGATACCATCTTGAAGGAGAGAATAGACTATAGATATAGACTGGAGAGTATTTGGGTGAAGCTATGCAAATAAATGCAGAGAAGGCAATGGCACCACTCCAGTACTCTTGCCTGGAAAATCCCATGGATGGAGGAGCCTGGTAGGCTGCAGTCCATGGGGTCGCTGAGTCGGACATGACTGAGTGACCTCACTTTCACTTTTCACTTCATACATTGGAGAAGGAAATGGCAACCCACTCCAGTGTTTTTCCCTGGAGAATCCCAGGGACGGCGGAGCCTGGTAGGCTGATGTCTATGGGGTCGCACAGAGTCAGACACCACTGATTCAACTTAGCAGCAGCAGCAGCAGCATGCAAATATATGAGGTCTCTATAGGAAAAAACTAAGAAAAGATCAAGGAACAAAGACAACCTTTCTAAAAGTACTTTGCCTCTTCCCTTCCTGTTAATTTTTAAAAGGTTTTAAATATCTAAGAGTAAATAAAGGAGTAAATCCGGCATGGGTTAGGCATTTTTAAAGTCCTGTTTCTAATTTTTGCCTAAAGCATAACTAGCTCCAAATTCATATTCTTTTTTTTTTTTTTTTTGGCAGAGAGGAAATTTATTTTTTAATTTTTTTAAATATAAATTTATAAAAAATAAATATAAATGTATTTATTTTAATTGGAGGCTAATTACTTTACAATATTGTATTGGTTTTGCCATACATCAACATGAATCCGCCACGGGTATACACGTGTTCCCCATCCTGAACCACCTCCCTTCTCCCTTCCCATACCATCCCTCTGGGTTGTCTCAGTGCACCAGCCCCAAGCATCCACATTCTTTAGAAGTAAGGGTAAGACAAGACATGTGAATGGATTTCTCTTGGTAATTTCAATAAGGGCAAGTTGTGTTTTAGATTTTTCTTTTATTTAAGGCATTTATATGTAGCACACTTGCTTTGAAGTCCATTTCTCTGCAATTGCAACTTGTAATGGGGGAACTAAACTGGTGTACAAAATTTGATATGAATTATTACCTTTTTCTCAAAATAAAAGGATGTGGACATTTATGGTCTTCTGTCAGAAGGAATTACAATATGTGTTCTTTACTGCAGTAAATTCAGGAGTTTTATATTAGCTTACCTTACCTTCTTCAACCGTTTTGTAAAAATGTTAGCCATCCCTCTTCAGATTTATGGTTTTCAGTAATACTGTCTTGATCTCTCAAAAATGATGGTGGTGGAAGAAATCAATAGAGATAATCTGTCCTATATGCTACCTTATAAACTGAAATCTCTCAGATAATGAGTATTTACTGTGTGGATCTAAAATTTTACAGTACATCAGACTTTTTCCATGATGCTCCTTCCAAATACAGATTCTGGAGCTCTGGCCCAGAGATCCTGACTCAGAAGCCTGGAGTAAGGCAGGAATCTGCATTTATCACAAGCACCCCAGTTGATGGACTACCCTTTACTAAATATTGAGTTTTACATCTTCACAAGTTGTGTAACATTGTATGCAATGATGTAAGTGAATAGGTAATTTTGTTTAAAGGTCAATTCTGCAAAGATTTTTCTACTTTAGCTGGGTGAGAGAAACCTAGGCTGGATTAAAGGCCTCTAGTTGAGTTCCTTCTGTAATTTTCTTAAAATAGAGGTTATCATCCTAATATGCTCTTTGTTTAGAGAGAATCTAAATTACCTTCACCTTCATAGGACAGCTCAACCTAATTTCTTCTTCACATGACTCATTTTTTCAAACATTCATTAAATTTCTCAAAAATTTCCACTTTCTTGATTATTATAATATTTGCACAGTTTTGCCATGGAATTACTTTTAATTCCTTTAACACTGTTTTTCACAGGTGATGATATGTCCGATGTTGTATTTTAAAGTTACAGACATGATAGAATACCTGGCCAATGGTTAGTACCAAATGAATATTCAGTTCAGTTCAGTCGCTCAGTCGTGTCCGAATCTTTGCGAACCCATGAATCGCAGGACGCCAGGCCTCCCTGTCCATCACCAAACCCGGAGTTCACTCAGACTCATGTCCATCGAGTCAGTGATGCCATCCAGCCATCTCATCCTCTGTCGTCCCCTTCTCCTCCTGCCCCCAATTCCTCCCAGCATCAGAGTCTTTTCCAGTGAGTCAACTCTTTGCATGAGGTGGCCAAAGTACTGGAGTTTCAGCTTTAGCATCATTCCTTCCAAGGAAATTCCAGGGTTGATCTCCTTCAGAATGGACTGGTTGGATCTCCTTGCAGCCCAAGGGACTCTCAAGAGTCCTCTCCAACACCACAGTTCAAAAGCATCAATTCTTCAGTGCTCAGCCTTCTTCACAGTCCAACTCTCACATCCATACATGACTACTGGAAAAACCATAGCCTTGACTAGATGGACCTTAGTTGGCAAAGTAATGTCTCTGCTTTTGAATATGCTATCTAGGTTGGTCATAACTTTTCTTCCAAGGAGTAAGCATCTTTTAATTTCATGGCTGCAATCACCATCTGCAGCGATTTTAGAGCCCCAAAAAATAAAGTCTGACACTGTTTCCACTGTTTCCCCATCTATTCCCATGAAGTGATGGGACCAGATGCCATGATCTTTGTTTTCTGAATGTTGAGCTTTAAGCCAACTTTTTCACTCTCCACTGTCACTTTCATCAAAAGGCTTTTTAGCTCCTCTTCACTTTCTGCCATAAGGGTGGTGTTATCTGCATATCTGAGGTTATTGCTATTTCTCCTGGCAATCTTGATTCCAGCTTGTGCTTCTTCCAGCCCAGTGTTTCTCATGATGTACTCTGCATAGAAGTTAAATAAGCAGGGTGACAATATACAGCCTTGATATACTCCTTTTCCTATTTGGAACCAGTCTGTTTTTCCATGTCCAGTTCTAACTGTTGCTTCCTGACCTGCATATAGATTTCTCAAGTGGCAGGTCAGGTGGTCTGGTATTCCCATCTCTCTCAGAATTTTCCGCAGTTTATTGTGATCCACATGGTCAAAGGCTTTGGCATAGTCAATAAAGCAGAAGTAGATGTTTTTCTGGAACTCTCTTGCTTTTTTCCATGATCCATCGGATGTTGGCAATTTGATCTCTGGTTCCTCTGCCTTTTCTAAAACCAGCTTGAGCATCAGGAAGTTCACAGTTCACATACTGCTGAAGCCTGGCTTGGAGAATTTTGAGCATTACTTTACTAGCATGTGAGATGAGTGAATATTATTACCTCTAATTCATTTTTGTTTACTTGAAACAAGATTTTATATATATAAAATATTTAGAGTAATAGCAATCTTTTATAATTAATATTCATAAACCTATCATTTACTACTAAAGATTTAGGCTGTGTGGAGATTTTAAGTCTACTCTAGTTTTAAAATATTCATTAACCATTACAGGAAATAGGTTGATAAAAAAGAATATCAGTCTCCTAGCAAACTTTTCTGTAAGGCTTTTAGAAAGTCTTCTTAGAAATCTATTCTTTCAAAATCATACCTCTTACAAAGAAAACCAAATTGAACTAGTCTCTGGCAGCTCTCTGAAGTTGTTAAGCAACGGCGTGAGAAGAAGTGTGATTTTGGAGAGTCAGAGAAACTTGTATTTGACATAACCTAAATTCATTTAGAGATGCTCTGAGTGAATAGTTGAATTTAACTGGCGTTTGAAATTAAAAAAAAAAAAAAATACTGACTTTGAGTTAAGTTACTGAAGGATTTAATTCACACCTCCTTGTCGTGGTCTGTATATTTTACCCCTAATTGGAGCAAGCCTACAAAATTTCTAATACAAGAATAGTACACTGAAATAGTAGACAAATGATCAGTTGTATTTGAGATCTTTCATAGCAACTGAAATGCATCCTGTAGAAACCCTGCACAATTGTTGGTAAGCCTATGTTGCTAAGAATGACTCATATGGGCCTAAACTTATTTCAGAGATTTTGAATATTTATATAAAAATCTCAGCGTTCAGTCCCCGCTTACTTCGCTTCCAGAAGCTTCTATTTATTTTTATAAGAACAATACACTTCAAAGAAATACTGAGATTATATGGGAGGGGATAAAACTGAGCCACCTGTTTATGATATGCTATTTATTAGCCAGTACTGTCATGAAACTTACAGCCAAGTGAAACAGGAAGGTTTTATTTTTAATAAATTTTTGAGTTGTCTATGGATTCTTAGAGCACTTTACTTTTACCAAAAAGTTTTCCATAAGAATACAGTAAAAACCTAAACTTCATCCATGAAACCTAATGAGAAAGTTGAATTTCATATATAACTATATGATACCTAATATTAATAGGTGATAGTAAACTGTAGCTGTATAGTCTATAAGGATAACCTATTATTTTGGAACTTTACACTTCATGCAGCTATAAAATTTAAAGAGGTAAATAATATGAAGAATTTATATTCATCCTTAAGTATAATATAAAGTAATTATTTCATATTGCTCTAAAATGCTTTGTCTGATGTACTGCTGATCCTGCTCGTAGCGCCAATTGTCTCGCTGTATCTCACTGTTCTCTGAACCCATGGTAAGCAAGGCGCGAGCTAAGAGGCTGGAAGAAAATGCAAGGAGCCATAGGACCTGCAGACGTGTCTATTCGCTCCTGGCTGGTGTAGCAGCCATAACGGCAGATATAACATAACACAACATAACCACACACAAACCCTTCAGGGCTTTTTCCAGGTGGAGCTTACATCTCAAAAGTAGCCCATGGCCAAGTAGGTACATCGCGGCGTGCATGCGCAATGCTGAATGTGAGCTTAGCTGTCACCTGGGGTGAGAGGATGTGAGAGCCCGGAGGTAAGAGAGCCTGACTGGCGCCATGTTGTTAATTTCCCCACACCTAATTATTAAATTTCAGTAAAGTACATGTTTATACATTGTCTCGAGTCCAGTTAACCTCTGAAATATATTTTAGAAATAAAATCATTGAATTAATTTCATAGGATAAGGGGAATAAGTCTCACAATGAAAAGAAAAAAATTTCTCCCGACAACATATTGTCTTCTTCCTTGACAGAAATCAGTATCTGTACGCAGGTCTCTTCCTATTCTCTGTTGTAGAAGGATATAAATCTCTAGATCCACAAACTGGCTCTTATTCATATGGTACTGCCTCACAGCTATGCACTCTAATTAGTCAAGGTCATTTAAATACATTTTGCATGAAGTACCTAAAGCTCAATGTGCCATTTTGTGTATTTATCAAATTACTAATCAATATGCTATACCACAGCTACCACCAGCCTTCAGCTACTAGAGGATGTTACATGAATTAAAATTGTTCCAGGCTGTCATCTGCATAAACAAAATTAGTGTCTGCCATTATTTTTCATGATAGAGAGCAATGGAATGCATTCTAAATAAAAACGAATTGCCTTTAGTATTTTACATAAGCCTAAAATGCTTCGTTTTAAACTTTTAACAAACCTAGTATTAAACTGGCTTCGATTTCACTTTTTCTCTCCAACGTATTACCTCCACTCTATTGGTAAAGTAATTTATTCCATCTTCTGTGAGTGCTGGGATCTTATTTGCCAGCATATTTATCTTCCCTGCCACTGCACTGTCATTCATCTGCAATCTCCACAAAGGACCAGACCAGTGCCGAATTGCAATTAGGATTGATTCAACTAAATCCAGGCCACAGAACTGATGTTGACAGGGTGACCTCAAGAGAATTTAAGATGCTATGTTAGAAAACACACACACAAACCCACACACACACAATTTAGTTCCTAGATTCATTAGGTTTATCATGTACTTTTAAAATTTTGGACCAGAACAGACTTTAAAAGAAAAAAAAATCGGTACTACAATGAAAACGTTAACTGCTTCTCAGCAATTTTAAAAACCTAAAAAGAGAAATTTCTTGGAAATCTCCATTTTGAAGCTTAAAGGGCAGTTTGTAGCGAAGAGAAACCTAGCTTCCAATGAGATTGTGTGTCTTGAGCTTTCTCTATGCAGAAGTGAAATAAATGCAAAGCAATACATCTAAAGCTGCTCTGTTCTCATTTCTTTGTTGTGACAGGTCTTCAGTAGTTCCATCATGAGCACCAAAAGAGCACCACCTGGGTGTCAGCTTAGAGGTATTCTAATAGAAGTTCCTAAATAATTTTTGGTTGAGTGTTTTTGTTGGTTTGTTTGTTTTCTGGTTTCAAATGGCAGTAGTTGTAAGCAGAAGCAATAATCTAAGAATTTCCCTGACCTATTGTAATAACAAGTCTTATTAATTCTGAGGTTCTTCACTTTACATTAGGAGTCGTCTATTATAGATGCCCTGTCCTCATTCTTGTTACATAGTAGAAGGAAGGAAAGTTTGCCATCAGGGAATGAGTCAAACTTACTCTGTAAAGCAGAAAGGAAATTGGAAACGGATAATAACAGTAGCTGAGTAATCTTCTCTAAGTAGATTTTCTTTACATTTTTCTCTCGGGAGACTGAATTTTGCTCTCCCAAAGGGATAATGTGGGATGGGTAAGAACAATCTGATTTAATCTAATAAGGGAAATGAGAACATTGCAGAAAGCAAAATTCAATAAAGGAAAATCAAACTGAGCAAAGGAGAGGATTATGTAGTTTGGTTAATAGAATAGGGGATGTGGTGTCAAAACTCCTTCATTCATTTTTCCTGCTTAACCAAATCACTTCAAGGAAAAAAGGTTAGAAAAAGAAAAAGATCTCCCTCCCCAACACAGTGAAAGTCTATCAAAAAAGTGTCATAATGGGACTTAATATTTTAAATTTTAAAAAGTGCACTAAATTAATTTTGGTAGAGAAATAATAATGAATTCCACTCTCCCGACATGAAGACCAGATTTTTACCTTCTTTATAGTATGGACTGTAATAAACAATCTATACTATCTTTCTATACTGGGTCAAGAAAATACCTAAAAGGGCAGCTGACTTTTCCATACAATTGTTGGAATTGTGCATAAGAATGCAAGAAGGAAAAAGTAAAATTTCATCCAGTATCTCTAAGATACTTTTGGTGTGGGTTTACTGAAATCTTAGTTTTCAGACCTTTAAGCAAAGGGCAAACTCTACCAATATCTCATATGCACAATAATACCACACGTATAAATACCTTTTGGATAAATAATGAGGTAGATTGTCTATGAGTTATATAGCTATCTATATTAATTGAAAAGCATGATATTATTTATCATCATACTGCTTTTCATATCAATCAGGAGAAGTGTCTTGTAAATACATAAAAAAGTTTTGTTCACATTATTGATCCTTTGATATCCAAAGTAGCAAAAGAAGGAAAACATAAAACATCAGTAAGTTCTAAGTATTCATAGTAGCAGGGGCATTATGACCCTACTTACAAAAGAAAACTATTTATTTCTGTTTATAACTATTAAACTGCTCATAAAGTATTCAGAACCTCCGGTAGAAATTAGAGAGTAGTTATGACACTCAGGCAGTTAGTTAGAGAGAGAGAAGAAAAAAAAAAAGGCTTCATGCAGTATTTGTGGCAGTAAAGCACTATACAATCTAAGTTTGATTCTCGATTTTATCACAGAAGCTGTTTCATTACCATGAAGTGCTTTAAATGTAGGTAAGTGAGTCACATTAACCAAACTCCCAAAATATTGATTCATACACCTGATTGTGACTTTTTTCCACTGAGACTATGCAATATATATTTCTAGTTACCAAAATACCTCAATTTAATCTTCTATGACACTATTCTAAAAATTAAGACCCCTGAAAAAAAAAATCAAACTTAGAACTATAAAGTAGTTATGTGTGTAGAAAGTCAGGACAAAAGGTAGTCTAACCACTTTGCCTGCTATTTGAGCCCATCTGTGGTGGTAAAGCCTGGAGACTTTTAATGCTGGTGTCAATCAGATACAGGAGCTGAATAAATGTTGAAAAGCTCTTGCTACCCACTCCAGTATTTCTTATTACTCAACAGTATCTTTTGTCATTCGAACACTTCCATATAGAGAACATGTTTTCATTAGAGATTTTTTTAAATTAATTACACTTCAAGTGTGTCTTTTTTTCACAGACATAGTTTAAATCCCTCAGGAGATTATAATCTCTAGTCTAATCCAATCACAGATATAAATTACTTCATGGATTTTCTTATGCTTCAGGAGATTTTTACAGGCAGCTAATCTTATCCACTTTATGTTAAGTGGATAAGATTCTATTCTATTTTTAGAATAGACTCTCTAGAATTCTCTAGAATAGAATCTAGAGATTCTATTCTATTTTTAGCTTCTCATATATTTAAAATTGTGGTTGTTTTTTAAAAGCCACAGACTTGGTGGATTCATGTCAGTGTATGGCAAAACCAATACAGTATTGTAAAGTAAAATAAAATTTTTTTTAATTAATTAATTAATTAATTAAAAAAAAAAGAACCACAATCCCACAGTGGTTATAACAAAAGCCACATCAGAAAGTTAAACAGGATGAAAAAAATAAATAAATAAAAATAAATAAATAAAACCCACAGACTGCTATACACTGGCTGACAGCAAGTATTATTTATATAGACAGAATACAAAACTCCATAGAAAAAGTTCTTATGCATCAGTAGCTTTTAAAATAACATTATACAGAGTGAAGTAAGCCAGAAAGAATACCTGTGGTGGATACATGCTGATGTACGGCAAAACCAATACAATATTGTAAAGTAATTTTCCAATTAAAATAAATAAATTTATATTTTAAAAAAATTTTTTAAAAGTTAAAAAAAGTATACTAACGCATATATATGGAATTTAGAAAGATGGTAACGATAACCCTGTATGCAAGACAGCAAGAGACACAGATGTATAGAACAGTCTTTTGGACTCTGTGGGAGAGGGTGGGATGATTTGGGAGAATGGCATTGAAACATAAAATATCATATATGAAACGAATCGCCAGTCCAGGTTCGATGCATGATACTGCATGCTTGGGGCTGGTGCACTGAGATGACCCAGAGGGATGGTACGGGGAGGGAAGGGGGAGGGGCGTTCAGGATGGGGAACACGTGTATACCTGTGGCGGATTCATGTTGATGTATGGCAAAACCAATACAATATTATAAAATAATTAACCTCCAATTAAAATTAAAAAAATAAAATAAAACTAAAAATAAATAAATAAAATAACATTTGTTATTTTATTATTGATGATACAAGAAACTCATGTAAGATGAGATATTTCATCTGTAGATAACAAAAAATCTATCTTAAACTGATGTGTAATATGAGTATTTATTATTTCATATAGCAAAAACTGTGGTTTCAAGCCTGGTTTCTTCACTGGTTCAGTGACATCATCAGGAATATATTTATTTATAATCTTTCAGCTCAACAAACCTTGATGTCAGTGCTATTCTGCCTGATGGTGGCCAAATACATACAGAGACCTGAACAATTTGCAACATGTCAAACCAGCCATGAAAAGGTTTATTCCTTCTTGCTCATTATTTTTTAAGAGCAAAAATATGTTTATCAAAGGCTTCCCTACTATATTCCTCTCATATCTCATTTGATTTATATTATATAGTATGTCTATGTCTAAATCAATCACTAACAAGAGCAATGAAGTCAGATGGTTTTAGCAATTGGTAAGTGTCAAACTTTACTGTGTATCAGAATAACGGGACTGTGAAAACACAGATCACAGGTTCCCCTGTGTATTGCTATGGCTTTGGTGGGTGAGGTTAAGTCACATTTTCATAAGTCCATAGCTGATATTGATGTTTTCTGTCTTGGAGCCACACTTCAAGAACTGTTGCTCTGGGAGTATACACTGGTCATCTGAAAGAGTATATCTGAATTCAAAACTCCTCTCATATCTGAACTAGAAATGAAATAAAATCTGTAACAATAATAATAATAACTCCCTACAAACAAAACCCAGGACCAGATGACTTCACAGGTGAATTCTACCAGACATACAAAGGAGAACTGATCCTTGTCAAACTTTTCCGAAAGATTGAAGCAGAGTGAATACTCCTAAAGACCTTCTATGAAGCCACCATCATACTGATACCAAAACCAGACAAAGACACCACCATAATAGGAAATAATAGGCCAGTATCCTTGTTGAATATAGATGCAAAATTCTCAAAAAATGTTAGCAAACCAAATCCAACAGCGTATAAAAAAAAAAAAAAATCATACACCATGACCAAGCTAGATTCATCCCAGATTAACAAGGATGATTCAACATATGCAAATCAATCAATGTGATACACCATATCAACAAAAGAAAAAATAAACAACAACACATGATCATGTCAACAGATGCAGAAAAAGCATTTGATAAAACTCAACATCTACTCATGATAAAAACTCTTACCAAAGTGGGATAGAGCAGACATATCCCAACATAGTAAAAGTTAATGAAAAATCCACAGCCAATATAATGATCTATGGTAAAAAGCTGAAAGCCTTCCCACTGAAATCTAGAACAAGACAAGGATGTCCATTCTCATTGCTTCTTTCAACATAGTATTGGGAGTCCAAACTACAGTAATCAGAGAAGAGAAAAAAATATTAGGTATCCAAATTGGAAGAGAAAAGGTAAAACTGTCATTATATGCAGATGGCATGATACTATATATAGAAATTCCCAAAGATTTCACAGAAAAACTACTAGAACTGATAAACTCAGCAAGATTGCAAGATATAAGATTAACATATGGAAATTGCTTGCATTATTTATACACTACTAATGGTATATAGAATTGATGCTTTTGAACTGTGGTGTTAGAGAAGACTCTTGAGAGTCCCTTGGACTGCAAGGAGATCCAACCAGTCCATCCTAAAGGAGATCAGTCCTGGGTGTTCTTTGAAAGGACTGATGCTAAAGGCTGAAACTCCAGTACATTGGCTACCTCATGTGAAGAGTTGACTCACTGGAAAAGACTCTGATGCTGGGAGGGATTGGGGGCAGGAGGAGAAGGGGACGACCGAGGATGAGATGGCTGGATGGCATCACCGACTCAATGGATGTGAGTTTGAGTGAACTCCAGGAGTTGGTGATGGACAGGGAGGCCTGGCATGCTGTGATTCATGGGGTTGCAAAGAGTCGGACACGACTGAGTGACTGAACTGAACGGTATATCAGAAAGGGAACGCAAAAAAAAAAAAAAATCCCTTTTAAAATTGCACCCCCAAAAAAATACTTAGGAGTAAACCTGGCCAAAGAGGTGAAAGACTTATATGATTCAAAGAAATGGAAAGATATTCCATGTTCTTGGATTGGAAGAATTAATATTGCTACAATGGCCATACTACCCAAAGCAATCCATAGATTCAAATGTAATCCCAATCAAATTACCCATGACATTTTCACAAGATTGCCAAAGCAATCTTGAGAAAAAAGAACAAAGGTAGAGATATAACTGACCCAAACTTCAGACAATACTACAAAGGTACAGTAATCAAAGTAGGATGGTATTGGCACAAAAACAGACATATGGATTAATAGAACAGAATAGTGAGCCAAGAAATAAACCCACACACCTATGGTCAGTTAATCTTTGAGAAAAAAGGCAAGAATACACAATAGAGGGAAAAAAAATAGTCTCTTCAGCAAGTGGTGTTGGGAAAAATGGAAAGTCACATGTAAATCAATAAAGTTAGAACACACCCTCAAACAATGCACAAAAATAAACTCAAAATGGCTTAAAGACTGAAAAATAAGATATGATACCATAAAACTTTAAAAAGAATATTGGCAAAACATTCTCTGACATAAATTGTACAAATGTGTTCTTAGGTCAGACTCCCAGTGGAATAGAAATAAAAACAAAAATAAACAAATGGAACCTAATTAAACATAAACGCTTTTGTACAGAAAAGGAACCAAATGAAAAGATAGAGGAGGAGAAAATCTTTGCAAATCATGCAACTGACAAGAGATTAATTTACAAAATATACAAATAGCACATACAACTCAACAACAAAATAGCAAGCATTCCAACTGAAAAATGAACAGAAGTAGATATTTCTCCAAAGACAGATGTATAACCAACACACACATGAAAAATGGGCATCATCACTAATTATTAGAGAAATGCATATCAAAACCACAGTGAGGTACCACCTCACACTGGCCAGAATGGCCATCATCAAAAAGTTTACAAATAACAAATGCTGGAGAGGGTGTGGAGGAAAGGGGACCTTCTTACACTCTTGGTGGAAATGTAAATTGGTACAGCCGCTATGGAAAACAGTACGGAGGTTTCTCAAAAAAAAAAAAAAAAATGGAGTTGCCATATGACCAGGAATCCTACTCCTGGGCATGTGTCTAGACAAAACTATAATTCAAAAAGATACATGCACCCCTCTGGTCTATGCACCACGTGAGTACTATTCACAATAGCCAAGACATGGAAACAACAGGTGAATGGATAAATGTCCATCAACAGGTGAATGGATAAAGAAAATATGACATATTTATACACAGTGGAATCCTATTCAGCCATTAAAGAAAGACTGAAAGAGTGCCGTTTCCAACATCAATGGACCTAGAGATCCTCATACTAAAGGAGGCAAATCTGACAAAAACAGACAAATACCATATGATATCTCTTATATGTGGAATCTAAAATATGACATAAATGAACTTATCTACAAAACAGAAACAGACTCAACAAACATAGACAACAGACATGTGGTTAAAGGGAATGGAGTAGCAGAGGGAGGCAGCCAGAGTTTGGGGTTAGCAGAGTTTGGGGCTGCACCCCACATGCCTACAAGACCTGTACTTGCTCAGCTTTAAGACTGAAGAAAGAGCCCAGAGTCAGCAATAGAGATTTAATGGATAGGGGAGCTTATACATCTTTAGCAAAGTCCTAGAGCAACACCTTACCATAGGTGTGTGTGGCAGACAGTGGGCAGGACATGGTGGCAGTCTTCATTCCCAGGGGGAAGGAGAGACCATCAATTAGAGAGGAATGATGTCAGGTGCACTCATTAGTTACCATGGAAACCAGTAGAGGGACAGGCCTCTCTCTGCCCCTTTGATAAGAACAATCACTAGCTGGGCCATGGACCAAGTATATAGGAAGGTGAGTCATGTGCTTACTGTGTAAGTGAAGGAGGCACTGGTTGGGCAGGGGATGTACAGAAAGCAAGTGGACAGGCATCTCCAGTGGCATGACCATACAACATAGAATGGATAAACAATAATGTCCTACTGTATAGCACAGGGAATTATATTGGCTATCCTGTGATAAACCATAATGGAAAAGGATATTTAAAATATAAAAAAGTCCTCATAAAATCATGAACTAACTTTCATATCAGAAGAATCAAATTCAGTAATCATTATGGTGACATGCATAAAAGTTTCAAGCTAAGGTATATTGAGGAAATTGAAAACAAATTTGACCAAAGACTGGCACTTACAGGAAAAACTTTCTTATGAAAGCCTGTGGCAACTTGTTGAATGTAAATATTAAGAAAATACATTATATTTTGAACTTGTGCTCAGATTCAAACTGGGACCTTTAGAAGCCTAAGAAATGTTAAAAAAAAAAAAAAAACTAACAAAAAATCAAATATAAGTTAAAAGCTTCATGCGATTTTCCCCCCTAGTTTACAAAAGAGATGAATCCATTGCAGATCAATAGTTTCTTTGGGAATAAAACTATCTTAATGAGCATGGGAAGGATTTGCAATGCAACTGAGATAAGGGAAGATAGTATAGGAACAAATGGAATTGACTTTCTTTGACCTCAATAAAATAGATAAGAATACTCAGATTGATGTCAGCATCATATCAACATGAGACAATCCCTTTGTCTCTCCCTTCAATCTACAAATAAATCATCCAGAACTCAACAAAGATTTTACTGCTCAACATAATGAGATGCTGGAGAATTCCACACATCTGTATATCTAAACATGGGTAACCGGAACACCTAGAGAAGGCAGAGCCAGTGGAATAGCAGTGCCTGCTATACTGAACCCCTGGTGGCTAAGCCTGTGGCCTGGGGAGAAGCACCTCACATTCCTACATCCATGGACAACTAGACAGCAATGACAGGAGAGCCTGTGACATGCCTCTCTGGCTTCAGAGGTGCCCACAACACCCACTTACCCCCCACTCACAGTGGCATCACCTGCAAACTCTACAACCCTTGTCACAGCAGAGACACTCACAATTCCAGCTCCTCTTCCAGCCTAGCTCGACCCCCATAGTGGAGACGCCTGCATCCCAAGAGGTCCAAGATGTGCAGAGGCATCTGGTCACCCAGTACCCCAGGCAGCAACACCAGCCACACTGGCAACAGCAAGGCACCAATGATCAAAGAGGCACAGCAGCGATAATTAAGGTACCAGGTGACACCCCCAATGAAGGCAGTGAAGGGTAGGATATGTCAACTGTCAAATATAACCAGAATCAGTGGAGGTAAGAGGAACCAAAAATGTGTGCTATATTGCCAACTACTGAAAAACAAAAGCAGGCCTCTATTCTAACCTGCTAAATCATTAGAATCTAGTTAACAAAGGAAAAAGAAAAAAAAAAACTTTAAAGGAAAGTATTCACATTAAAAAAAATAAAGGTGTTTACTACTTCAAATATGCCAGCGGAGGGGGAAAAAGAAAACTCATTAAGCACCAATGAAGAACCACAGTAACACAATCTCACAGAGAAAATGACAAATGTCCAGAAACTAAACTTGAAGTAGAGGAATTTTCCCATCTAACTGAGAAAGAATTCAAAATAGCGGTGATGAAGAATTGACTCAATAAACTGTTTAGTCAATAAAGAAGTCAAATGAGAAATAAGTACATGAAGACAAATAAAAATGTCATTATGATATACCAAAATGGTTTAAGAGGGAAGTTTACAAGACAGGCATACTTCAAGAAACAAGTATGATCTCAAATGATCTAAACTTATACCTGAAGAAGTCTTAAAAAGAAGAATAAACAAAGCCCAAAGTTAGTGGAAAGAAGGAAAAAATAAAGATCAGAGCAGAAATAAATGAAAGGGAATAGAAAGACAATTATAAAGTTCAATAAAGCTAAGAGCTGGTTCTATAAAAAGCAAAATTGACAAACTTTTCAGCATATTCACCAAGGAAAAAGAGAAAAGGCTCTGTTAAATAATACCAGAAATAAAAGGGGAGAAATAACAACAGATACCACAGAAGTACAAAGGACAATCTAGAATAAATGGATAAATACCTAGTAGCATACAATCTCCCAAGAATGAACCATGAAAAAATTGAATATCTGAATAGACTAGACATGGTAAGGACTTTGTAAAAGTAACAAAATACCTTCTAAAAATCAAGAGTTCAGAACCAGTTGGCTTCACTGGTGAGTCCTACAAAACATTTAAAGAAGATTTAATAGCTATCTTTCTCAAACTTTTCCAAACAAAGAAGAGGAGGGAGTACTTTTTTAACTCAATTTACAAGGCCAGCATTACCCTGATTCTGAAACCAGACACTGATGACATACACATGAAAAAAAAAGTAAGAGGGTAAAAGGATGAAAAAACTGAGCTCTTTTAAAGGAAAAAAAAAATTGTATATGAAAAGTATGATGGGGATTATATACACAGGGAGTTATAATATCTATAAAGATAATCAATATGTGGTAGGGACAGAACAGAAGATATATTAGACTTAGTTCAAATTCCCAGGAGCAAGAAATTTTGCAAACAGTTACACATTGTTAGAGCATTTGGATTTACATTTGAAAGTGTGTGAAGTAGGAAAAAGAAACTAGAACAGATATGCATATTTTTGATAAAACAAACTAAGATGTTTAATGAATAAATTCAGAAACAGCAGCAAAAGCAGGGGATACATTGACATGGTTAAAAGATACTAACAGCCTTAGGAGAGGGGTAAATTTGTTCAGGTTTTAGATGAGAGAGAGGGAGAAAGGGGTGAAAGAAAAAGAAATATAACTGGAAATGAGACAACAGGGTATCAACCTGCTAAATAATTTGATTTGGAGGTAAAGAAGAGTTCTAATTGATGGAAGGGATACCTGAGGACTTGTTAAAATGTGGCTGAAGAAATCCACAGAATATCATGATACTTCATTATATAATGACACTTCATCACCAGGGATAACAGAAGCAAGGATACTTTAATACGATTGCCAAAGAGCTAGAAGATATCAACAGGTGACACATAGAACCAAGGGAACCTCACAGATCCAGCAGTAAAACTGAAAATGACCAATCTGAACTTTCAGTGTTGACTCAGTAAGATACAATTAAATGGGAGTGGAAGAGGAGACTAAGAGGGGAAAACAGTACAATGGAGCTTCCGCAAAAAATAACATCTTTATTCAGAGTGATTGGAGCAATGAAAAACTGAAATTAGCTGAAAATATCCCAGGTTAGAGTGTGGGCCTACTTCAGAAAATATAATTACATGCCATATCTATAAAGATTAGATTTTGTTAAAAAGGAATGAGGAAACATCTGAGGAAATTAATGGAGAAGAAAAGCAGAGAACTATAAACTCCCATGAATTTTTACAAACACTAAAAAAAAAGTAGAAAATATAGCGATAGAAATAAAGGAGTTAAAAAAAAACAAAAACACATAACCCCCGACACACACACACAAAATATCTTGCAGATTATAGAGCAAAACAGGAGCATGTAAAATAGGTTAAATACAAAGAATGGAGAAATTGCCTGCATGATTAAAGGAAGAACTGGAGAAACAGGAAGAAATGGATAGAATTAAGTCTATTGTTTATATGAAGCACTGTGAGCTGATTAAATGCATAGGTAAATTTGTTTAGCTTTTACACTGTCAGGATGAAGAAGAACTGTAAATGAGTTTCATAAACATGGCATTTTTATTTTTAAAAATATACTGTTGAAAATCAAAGGGATATTGCAAGTGAAAGTGTTTTGATGAAGTTAAGTGTTTTATATGTGGAAGGTATTATTATTATTATCTTTATCTTATGATTCCAGTGCTGGTTTTCAGTCCTTATACCCTTGCTCATATCTAATCAATATGAATTCATTCAATGGCTAAGATGTCATTAGTTGAGTCTAAGGCACTACTAAAGTCTAAATATATTTCACCTTAATGTGTGCCTTCTGTCAACTCATTTGCAATGCTATCAAGAAAATCCCTCAATTTTTCTAGCATAACTTACTTTTGATTAAAAGAAAACTAATTTTTCCATATACTCTTTCTTAAGAATATGCTTATTTTTAAAATAGTTCTATTCCAATTTCAACAAGAAAAAGAAGAGGTTATACCTCAAAGGCACTGTTTTAGTTGATTTTGAAAGGCAATAAATCAATATTTTGCACTTTAAATTTTTATTGTAAATATTCCTTACCAAAACATAACTCTATGTCCCAATTAGTATTAAAAGTGAAGAACTCTGTAAGTGATAATGTGAAACAATGATTATGATACAATACTAATTACTTCAAGAAATTATAAGAAAATCGGACTGTTATATATATCTGTGCTACATTTTCTGTTTCCGTAAAATTTAATTTAGAAGATTGTCAGACCATACAAACTGTAAAAAAAAAATATTGTGGTTGAACCATATGAAATTACCATCACTTGGGAGGGACTGGGGGCAGGCGGAGAAAGGGACAACAAAGGATAAGATGCGTGAATGGCATCACTGACTCAATGGATGTGAGTCCGAGTGAACTCCAGGAGTTGGTGATGGACAGGGAGGCCTGGTGTGCTGTGATTCATGGGGTCTCAAAGAGTCGGACACGACTGAGCGACTCAACTGAACTGAACTGAACTGACCATGTTTTGGTCTATAAAGTGTCAAATTCTTATTGTGACAGCTATATTTAATATCTGTAACTAGGGAAAACCACTAGACCATTCAGGTATGACCTAAATCAGATCCCTTATGATTATACAATGGAAATGAGAAATAGATTTAAGGGACTAGATCTGATAAATAGAGTGCCTGATGAACTATGGACAGAGGTTCATGACATTATACAGGAGAAGGGATCAAGACCATCCCGATGGAAAATAATGCAAAAAAGCAAAATGGCTGTCTGGGGAGGCCTTACAAATAGCTGTGAAAAGAAGAGAAGCAAAAAGCAAAGGAGAAAGGAAAGATATAAGCATCTGAGCGCCGAGTTCCAAAGAATAGCAAGGAGAGATTAAAAAAAAAGCCTTCCTCAGCAATCAATGCAAAGAAATAGAGGAAAACAACAGAAAGAGAAAGACTAGAGATCTCTTCAAGAAAATTAGAGATACCAAGGGAACATTTCATGCAAAGATGGGTCAGATAAAGGACAGAAATGGTATGGACCTAACAGAAGCAGAAGATATTAAGAAGAGGTGGCAAGAATACACAGAAGAACTGTACAAAAAAGAGCTTCATGACCCAGATAAGCACGATGGTGTGATCACGCACCTAGGGCCAGACATCCTGTAATGTGAAGTCAAGTGGGCCTTAGAAAGCATCACTACAAACAAAGCTAGTGGAGGTGATGGAATTCCAGTAGAGCTATTTCAAATCCTGAAAGATGATGCTGTGAAAGTGCTGCACTCAATATGCCAGCAAATTTGGAAAAAGCAGTGGCCACAGGACTGGAAAAGGTCAGTTTTCATTCCAATCCCAAAGAAAGGCAATGCCAAAGAATGCTCACAATATGGCACAATTGTACTCATCTCACATGCTAGTAAAGTAATGCTCAAAATTCTCCAAGCCAGGCTTCAGCAATACGTGAACCATGAACTTCCAGATGTTCAAGCTGGTTTCAGAAAAGGCAGAGGAACCAGAGATCAACTTGCCAACATCCGCTGGATCATCAAAAAAGCAAGAAAGTTCCAGAAAAACATCTATTTCTGCTTTATTGACTATGCCAAAGCCTTTGACTGTGTGGATCACAATAAACTGTGGAAAATTCTGAAAGAGATGGGAATACCAGACCACCTGACCTGCCTCTGATAAACCTATATACAGGTCAGGAAGCAAGAGTTAGAACTGGACATGGAACAAAAGACTGGTTCCAAATAGGAAAAGGAGTACGTCAAGGCTGTATATTGTCACCCTGCTTATTTAACTTCTATGCAGAGTACATCATGAGAAACGCTGGGCTGGAAGAGGCACAAGCTGGAATCAAGATTGCCGGGAGAAATATCAATCACCTCAGATATGCAGATGACACCACCCTTATGGCAGAAAGTGAAGAGAAGCTAAAGAGTCTCTTGATGAAAGTAACAGAGGAGAGTGTAAAGGTTGGCTTAAAGCTCAACATTCAGAAAACTAAGATCATGGAATCTGGTTGCATCAATTCATGGGAAGTAGATGGGGAAACAGTGGAAGCAGTGTCAGACTTTATTTTGGGGGGCTCCAAAATCACTGCAGATGGTGATTGCAGTCAAGAAATTAAAAGACATTTACTCCTTGGAAGGAAAATTATGACCAACCTAGATAGCATATTGAAAAACAGAGACATTACTTTGCCAACAAAGGTCTGTCTAGTCAAGGCTATGGTTTTTCCAGTGGTCATGTGTGAATGTGAGAGTTGGACTGTGAAGAAAGCTGAGCACCAAAGAATTGATGCTTTTGAACTATGGTGTTGGAGAAGACTCTTGAGAGTCCCTTGGTCTGCATGGAGATCCAACCAGTCCATTCTGAAGGAGATCAACCCTGGGATTTCTTTGGAAGGAATGCTGCTAAAGCTGAAACTCCAGTACTTTGGCCACCTGATGCGAAGAGCTGATTCATTGGAAAAGACTCTGAGGCTGGGAGGGATTAGGGGCAGGAGGAGAAGGGGATGACCGAGGATGAGATGGCTGGATGGCATCACCGGCTCGATGTACATAAGTTTCAGTAAACTCCGGGAATTGGTGATGGACAGGGAGGCCTGGCATGCTGCGATTCATGGGGTTGCAAAGAGTTGGACACGACTGAGTGACTGAACTGACTGACTTAACATATAAACTGTTTTCATTGTATCATTTACAGTTCAAGATAAATCTAGAACATTAATTTTTTTCTTCATAAGGTAGTTTTTATTGCTATAAAACTATCTCAGTTATGATAACTTTATTAATACAGGTCAGGCTCTGGGTGAAATGTTGTGGGAAAAGAACTCAAAACAGAAGACCTCCCCCACCCCACCCCACTCCACCCCCAGTACTCAAGACTGTTCTTTTGTAATTTTTTAAATTTTTTATTTGGATTGTTAGCTTTTATTTTCACTTACTTTTGTATTGAATGGAAGATTCTTTCAATTCTATAGTGCTTTACAGATTTCAAAAGTTTCACACACCTGAGTTCATATAGTCCCACAATAACCATTTTTCTCTCCCTACCCCTATATTGCCCCTGCCCACTTTGTACTACTGACTGGTAACCACTGGTTTGTCATTTATATCTGTGAGTCTTCTTTTTGTTTTATTCATTAATTTTTGTATTTTTATATTCCACATATAAGTGTTCTTGCCTGGAGAATCCCGGGAATGGGGGAGCCTGGTGGGCTGCCATCTATGGGGTCGCACAGAGTTGGACACCACTGAAGCAACTTAGCAGCAGCAGCAGCAGCAAGATAGTATTTGTCTTTCTATATCTGACTTATTTAGCATAATGTCTTCTAAGTCCATTCATGTTACTGCAATTTGCAAAATTTGATTCTTTTTTATGGTAGAGTAGTATTCCATTCTGTGTGTGTACCACAATTTCTTTATCGATTTACATGTTGATGGACACTAAGATTGCTTCCATGTCTTGGCAATTGTAAATAATGCCATTTATGAATATAGAGGTGCATGTATCTTTTTGAATTAGTGTTCTTGTATTTGGGGATATATATTCAGGAGTGGAATTGTCCTTTCATGCATGCATGTATGCTAAGTCACTTCAGTCATGTCTGACTCTTTGTGACTCAATGGACTGTAGCCCACCACGTTCCTCTGTCCATGTCATATGGTAGTTCTATTTTGAATTTTTTGAGAACTTCCATAATATTTTCCACAGTAGCTGCACAAATTTACATTCTTACCACAATGCACAAGTGTTCACTTTTCTCCACATCCAAGTCTACAGTTGTTATTTGTGTCCTTCTGATGATAGCTATCCCTGGCAGCTCAGATGGTAAATAAACTTCCTGCAATGTAGGAGACCTGGGTTCAACCCCTGGATCAGGAAGATCCCCTGGATAAGGGAATGGCACTCCACTCCAGTATTCTTGCCTGGAGAATTCCATGGGCAGAGGAGACTGGTGGACTACAGTCCATGGGATCACAAAGAATGGGACACAACTGAGTGACTAAGACACTTTTCTCACAGATGTGAGGTGATATCTCATTGTGGTTTTGATTTACATTTCTCTAATAATTAGCCATCTTGAGCATCTTTTCATGTGCCTGTTGGTCATCTGCATTCCCTCTTTGAAAAAATTTCTATTCAATTCTTCTGCCCACCTTTTAGTTGGGTTGTTTGCTTTTTATGATGTTAAGTTTTATAAGCTGCTTGTATATACTGGATATTAATCCCTTGTTGGTCATGTCATTTGCAAATATTTTCCCCCATTCAGTAGGTTTTTCTTTTCATTTGTCAATGTTTTCCTTTGTTGCACAAAGCTTTTAAGTTTAATTTGGTACCATTAGTTTATTTTTGCTTTATTGGAACCTTAATTTTTTAATGGAAAATTCTGAGTTTTTAAAATAACCTCTTAATATATTTGTGTCATCACCCAGTCGTATACTACTCTTTGCAACCCCATGGTATGTAGCTCACTAGGCTCCTCCATCCATGGGATTTTCCAGGCAAGAATACTGAAGTGGGTTGCCATTTCCTTCTGCAGGGGACCTTCCTCACCCAGGGATCAAACTCAGATCTCCTGCATTGCAGGCAGACTCTGTAACATCTGAGCCACCAGGGAAGCTCTGTTTAATATATTTATGTAGCATTTATTTTTCAATTGGATTTGGATTGATTTATATTAAAAACTTTCATTAGTACTGCATCTCCTTACGAAAAGTTACATATACTTAAACTTTATGTGAAAGACAGCTTAAAAAGAAGTTAGCCTCAACAGGTATAGAACTGGAACATAAGCCTTTTCTTTCCTTTTTCAATTTGAAGATGACATAATTGTCTACATAGAAAAAAATCTCAAGGAATCTACCAAAACCCAAAGGAAAATGACTCCTAAACCTAATAAGTGATTTCAGCAATGCCATAGGATCAACACATAAAAATCAATTACATTTCAGTGTACAACAATGAACATGTACAAACTGTAATTTAAAACATAACACTACTTACAATCACTCAAAGAAAATTAAACACTTACATATACATTTAACAAAACATATGCAGGATCTTTCATTTGAAAATACAAAGTGGTAATGAAAGAAATCAAACAAGATCTAAATAAATAATATAATATTTCATGTTTGTATATTAGAATAATCAAAAATGTGCTTTCTCCCCAAATTGACTTTTAATTTTATTAAAATAAAATTTCTGCCAAAATTCCAGCAAAGACTTTGTAGGTATAGACAAGTTCATTCTAAAATTTATATGGAAAAGTTCAGTCCCAGGACTAGCTAAAATAATTTTGACAAAGAAAGAGGAGAAGGGATTGCAGTAATATAGATGCAACTAGAGATTATCATACTAAGTAAAGCAAGTCAGAAATAGAAATATTATATTATATCACTTATATGTGGAATCTAAAAATATGACACAAATGAACCTACCCATGAAACAGAAACATGGAGAATAGATCGGTGATTGCCAAGAGGGAGGGGGATGAGTGATGGATGAACCGGGAGTTTCGGGTTATCAGATACAAACTGGTATATAGAATGGACAAACAACGTCCTACTGCATAGCACGGGAAACTATATTCAATATCATGTGATAAATGGAAAAGAATGTGAAAAAGAATATATACGTGTGTGTGTGTGTGTGTGTGTGTGTGTGTATATATACACATGCTGCTGCTAAGTCACGTCAGTCGTGCCTGATTCTGTGCAACCCCATAGACGGCAGCCCACCAGGCTTCTCCATCCCTGGGATTCTCCAGGCAAGAACATCTGAGTGGGTTGCCATTTCCTTCTCCAAGGCATGAAAGTGAAAAGTGAAAGTGAAGTCGCTCAGTCTCGTCTGACTCTTCGTGACCCCATGGACTGTAGCCTATCAAGCTCCTCCATCCATGGGATTTTCCAGGCAATAGTACTGGAGTGGGTTGCCATTTCCTTCTCTCTCTATATATATAGAGAGAGCTACTTTGCTGTACAGCTGTAATTAACACAATATTGTAATTCAACTGTACTTCAATGAAAAATAAATTTTAAAAGGAGGAGGAATCATTCTACTTAATACTGATATTGATTACTATATGGCCAAAGTAATCAAAATAGTGTGGTACTTATGGAGGGCCAGACACATAGATCAATAGGACAGAATAAAGACAGCCTTTTCAATAAGTGGTGATAGAAAAATTAGAAATACATAGGTAGAACTTGAACTTTGATCTAAACTTCATACTTCATACAAAAATTAAATAAAAATGATTATGGATATAAATGTAAAACTATAAAACTTTTAGAAAAAAACATAAGTGAAATCTTTGGAATCCAGGGCCAAAGAGTTTCCAGATTTGACACAAAAATCATGATCATTAAAGGAACGATTGATAACTGATTCTCACCAAAATTAAAACTTTTACTCTGTAAAATCTCACATGAAGAGAATGAAAAGAGAAGCATCTTAGTACCACCTTCATGAGAAGAGAAAGTGCTGAGCATTGTACTAAGTATGTAAATGAGCCAGAGCTCTTGCTGAAGGCTGTGCAATCAATTTCACTTTTAAGTGAATGGATTATCTTCATGATAGTTTTGATAATGTGTTTGGTACTCAACTGAATTAGTTAAGATAAGTAAACCTTTTAAAAAAAGTACTCTTTCCTTTTTTTCTTATTGATAAGCTAGTTTTCAGAATTAAATTTAATTCATCTAATCTATTGTCATCCAACTTATTTACAACTCATAGGAAGAAAAAATGAAGACTCTACTCATTTAACTTCAGTTGATGTTGAATTATGTATAGGCAGAACATCTACATCATAGACTATGCAGGCATAAATCTGACTGCACCTGTCTCCAAAATCATCCTTTCTCTCCTCCTGTAAATTCTAAGCTTCACAACTGATATTAGTGGAAAGGAGTACTGGGTAATCTACTGCTTTTAATTATCTAAGCCACTGCCACCCTCCTATCATTACCCTGGTGATAAGTAGACACATGAAGAAATCTATATTCATGATGAATGATATAGTGTATATCTCAGGGGATGGAGATCAGCCAGTTAACTTGTGGAAGAGAAAGTCTAAGCTTCAGTGAAAGCAATCTTAACTGACCTTTCTACAAATCCACAACAACAACTGGCAAAGATTTGTTTTGGTGTCAAACACTTCAAGAAAGAGTAAATGAGTAATAATAGCTTTAAACTAGTTGAAGGAACTTAGCAGGCAATCTGAAACAGAAAATATTTTTAATTAGCTAACATTGAAGAACTAAAATAATAATATAAAAAAGCCATACTGTGAGTGGCTTAATGTTTCATTGGAAGTTTTTATTTTTCCCCACTTTGGATAATTGGATCATTTCCACATGAATGAAAATACATGTTAAATTATTTACAGATAATTATATGGCTGTGCAATTTCTAAAATATTAAGACACGGTTGTCCCACAGGAAACACTGAAACAGACACAGGCTCATCAAGAAATGAATAACCAAGGGGATAATAAAAGGGCATTATAAGAAAACCCTTTAAAACTAGAGGTAGCACTCTTAAAATTAATTTACTTTTCAAAATATCATAGGCACTTAAAATTATTTTTTCATCTCCCCATCTTTCTCTTCAAAAATAATGACTCAAGTATCAGCCCCTTAAATTTGCTTAATCTGAAAATTTTTAATAGAAATTAGACAACAAATGCATTTTAATTTGATTTATAAGTAGTATTCCACCCCCAATGAATATGCACTCAACCATGACTATAGGAAGGGGAGTACTACTTTCTATAGTGTGTCTAAACTGAGCCAGCTTTTCACTTAAAGTGAAAGTGAAGTCACTCAGTCGTATCCAACTCTTTGCAACCCTGTGGACTGTAGCCCACCAGGCTCCTCCGCCCATGGGATTCTCCAGGCAAGAATACTGGAGTGGGTTGCCATTTACTTCTCCAGGGGATCTTCCTGACCCAGGGATCACACCCAGGTCTCCTGCTTTGCAGGCAGAGGCTTTAACCTCTGAGCCACCAGGGAAGCCCCTTTCACTTAATTATGTCATTATTAATATTAAAACAAGATGCTGTAGATCATATCAGTTCAGTTCAGTTCAGTCGCTCAGTCGTGTCTGACTCTTTGCAACCCCATGAATCACAGCACGCCAGGCCTCCCTGTCCATCACCAACTCCTGGAGTTCACTCAGATTTATGTCCATCGAGTCAGTGATGCCATCCAGCCATCTCATCCTCTGTCGTCCCCTTCTCCTCCTGCCCCCAATCCCTCCCAGCATCAAAGTCTTTTCCAATGAGTCAACTCTTCACATGAGGTGGCCAATGTACTAGAGTTTCAGCTTTACCATCATGCCTTCCAAAGAAATCCCAGGGTTGATCTCCTTCAGAATGGACCGGTTGGATCTCCATGCAGACCAAGGGATTCTCAAGAGTCTTCTCCAACATATCAGTAAACATCAAAATTAAGTATTTGCATCTTGACTAATAATTAGTGGTAATTTTAGGTACTATACTTTTCAGGTACTGTGGGCACTAATTAAGTACATTTTTTTCATCATTGATCTTTAGTTAACAGTTCACTTGATACCATTTTTGAGCTAATGAAATATTGTGACCTAATACAAGTATTAAGTCACAAATGTAACCTAAAAAACAGCAACCTCTTAAAGTAAGTTACAATTGGGCAAAACAAACTTCATTAAATTACACATCTGAAATCCATTCTTCCTCCCTTTCACTGCCAACTCCTAAAAATAAGTCTGTTTTTGTCCCTGACATTGTTGCATTCTTCCATCACTCAAAGGAAGTTCTTGGTCAGCCAGTCTAGTTAAGGGGCTTGTGTGATTTACAATCAGTGGAAAGGACAGAGGGACATAACCCTCTGTTGGCATGTAGAATTTTTCAAAGATATGAGTATCCTCTACTAAAAACTAAATTAAAAAATATAAATAGAATAAAAGTGGAGAAATGGTGGGGGTAAAGAGCCTTCAATCTGTTTTTAGGAGAGATAGAGGGTTTTTGTTTTGTTCTTGCTTTGTTTTGTATCTCATTAGCTATTAATTTGAAAGTAAGGCTTAGAGAGACTTCAGTGAATCTCTAAGAAAAGAAAGATACTGACGGGTGGGTGAAAAGAGATCATTATAAGAAATTATGCTATCAATTATGACTATGCTTACTTTTGGTACATTTTCACAGAGGCCAAAAAACACTGAAATAAGTTTTAAGTACTTTGGAAACCAATATTAGGTTCCCAGGCCAACAAAAGTCCATCTAGTCAAAGCTATGGTTTTTCCAGTAGTCATGTATGGATGTGAGAGTTGGACTATAAAGAAAGCTGGGCACTGAAGAATTGATGCTTTTGAACTGTGGTGTTGGCAAAGACTCTTGAGAGTCCCTTAGACTGCAAGGAGATCCAACCAATCCATCCTAAATGAAATCAGTCCTGAATATTCATTGGAAGGACTGATGCTAAAGCTGAAACTCCAGTACTTTGACCACCTGATGTGAAGAACTGACTCATTGGACAAGACCCTGATGCTGGGAAAGATTGAAGGCAGGAAGAGAAGGGGATGACAGAGGATGAGATGGCTGGATGGCATCACTGACACAAAGGACATGAGTTTGAGTAGGCTCCAGGAGTTGGTGATGGATATGGAAGCCTGGCAAGCTGCTGTCCGTGGGGTTGCAAAGAGTCGGACACGACTGAATGACTGAACTGAACCTGAAGCCATTTACTTATTACTACCACTTCTACATTGCCTATAAGTAGAAATTCAAATGCCTTTAAGTATGAAAAGGTTATTTTCCTTCTTGATTTTCTTTGAAATTATTAAAGGATTCATTTTCTTTCTGTCCTTCTTCCCAGACCCATCACTGGGGTACCACAAACCTTGGTTTCTCATACTATTCTCCAACAAAAGGAATAATGGCCCTTGGAGAAAAGGCTGATTCTATGACTTTGCAGGAAATATGCCAAATTTCCTTGGATCATATTATAGTTAAATAAAATTAAAAAGTGCTCAAAACACAACAATAAAATACACAATGATGGTGGTACATCAAAGAGGAAAAAGGAGCCAACTAAAAAAGCTTCTAATGACCAAAACTGGAATAATTTGAGCAACAAAATATGGTAGTGTTAGATAATTATTCAAAGCATAAAAAAATGTAGAATCCATACTGATAAAAATAAATGACTGAAGAAAGAAATAAATATAAGAGAGGAGATAAAACTCCCATACACAAAAATAGCAATTAACTTGTGTAGACATCTTCTCTTAAAAAGGTGGAAGATAACTCCTCACTCTTTGAGAGCTACACACAGTGACATCCTTTCATAGTTTACAGTATGGAGAGGGGAAAAAATAACTTTACAATGAATAAACCTGACAAACTCTACTTCAGCCGGTGAAAGGTCAACATCAAAAGTCACAAAACATATTGATAGTGTATCCTTGATATGGTGTAAGGTGGATGGCATTTTATCTTCCTGAGCTCCTTTCCAAAAACACCTAATAACAACCTAATAGTGAGAGAACCATCAAACAAATCCCAATTTAGAGGCATTTAAAAAACACATGACTAGTACCCTTCAATAGTTTCAAGGTCATCAATAAAGTCTGAGAAACTGTCACAAGTCAGAGAAGCCTAAAGAGACATAACTAAATGCAATGCAGTGTCCTGAATGGGATCAGACAACAACTGCAACAAAACGACACTGGGTAAAAATGAAGGAAATATGAATAAAGTATGCACTTCAGTTAATCATAATGTATCCATGTTACTTCTTTCATTATACTAAAAGTAGCATACTAATTTAATAAGCTAGTAGGGAAACGGAGTGTGGAGTTATGCTCTATTGGACATTTATTATCTCAAAGTTATCTTTATATTAATTCAAAGTCAAGAGAAAACTTTATGATTCCAAATTTCTATATAATATGAAAGAATGAGTCTCCGGAGAGGGACTGAAGGAGTAACAGGAACCCAATTAAAGTTGCTGATTTGTTCCATACCAAGAGCAGCACATTGAATAAGGCAGTTACATGGGATTTTACAAAATCCAGAAAGATTCTTGCCATATAGAATCCTGTGTTTTTCAACCATTCAGTTCAGTTCAGTCGCTCAGTTGTGTCCCAATCTTTGCAACCCCATGAATCACAGCATGCCAGGCCTCCCTGTCCGTCACCAACTCCTGGGGTTCACTCAGACTCGCATCCATCGAGTCAGTGATGCCATCCAGCCATCTCATCCTCTGTCATCCCCTTCTCCTCCTGCGGCCAATCCCTCCCAGCTTCAGAGTCTTTTCCAATGAGTCAACTCCTCTCATAATGTGGCCAAAGTACTGGAGTTTCAGCCTTAGCATCATTCCTTCCAAAGAAATCCCAGGGTTGATCTCCTTCAGAATGGACTGGTTGGATCTCCTTGCAGCCCAAGGGACTCTCAAGAGTCTTCTCCAATACCACAGTTCAAAATATCAATACTTTGGCCCTCAGCCTTCTTCACAGTCCAACTCTCACATCCATACATGACTACTGGAAAAACCATAGCCTTGAATAGACGGACCTTAGTCGGCAAAGTAATGTCTCTGCTTTTGAATATGCTATCTAGGTTGGTCATAACTTTTCTTCCAAGGAGTAAGCGTCTTTTAATTTCATGGCTGCAGTCACCATCTGCAGTGATTTTGGAGCCCCCAAAAATAAAGTCTGACACTGTTTCCACTGTTTCCCCATCTATTTCCCATGAAGTGATGGGACCAGATGCCATGATCTTATTTTTCTGAATGTTTAGCTTTAAGCCAACTTTTTCACTCTCCACTTTCACTTTCATCAAGAGGCTTTTTAGTTCCTCTTCACTTTCTGCCATAAGGGTGGTGTCATCTGCATACCTGAGGTTATTGCTATTTCTCCCGGCAATCTTGATTCCAGCTTGTGTTTCTTCCAGTCCAGCGTTTCTCATGATGTACTCTGCATATAAGTTAAACAAGCCTTGATGTACTCCTTTTCCTATTTGGAACCAGTCTGTTGTTCCATGTCCAGTTCCAACTGTTGCTTCCTGGACTGCATACAGATTTCTCAAGAGGCAGGTTAGGTGGTCTGGTATTCCCATCTCTATCAGAATTTTCCACAGTTTCTTGTGATCCACACAGTCAAAGGCTTTGGCATAGTCAATAAAGCAGAAATAGATGTTTTTCTGGAACTCTCTTGCTTTTTCCATGATCCAGTGGATGTTGGCAATTTGATCTCTGGTTCCTCTGCCTTTTCTAAAACCAGCTTGAACATCAGGAAGTTCACGGTTCACATATTACTGAAGCCTAGCTTGGAGAATTTTGAGCATTACTTTACTAGCGTGTGAGATGAGTGCAATTGTGTGGTAGTTTGAGCATTCTTTGGCATTGCCCTTCTTTGGAATTGTAATGAACACTGACCTTTTCCAGTCCTGTGGCTACTGCTGAGTTTTCCAAATTTGCTGGCATATTGAGTGCAGCACTTTCACAGCACCATCTTTCAGGATTTGAAATAGCTCAACTGCCATTCCATCACCTCCACTAGCTTTTTTCATAGCTATGCTTTCCAAGGCCCACTTGACTTCACATTCCAAAATGTCTGGCCCTAGGTGAGTGATCACACCATCTTGATTATCTGGGCCATGAAGCTCTTTTTTGTAGAGTTCTTCTGTGTATTCTTGCCACCTCTTCTTAATATCTTCTGCTTCAGTTAGGTCCATACCATTTCTGTTCTTTATCTAGCCCATGTTTGCATGAAATGTTCCCTTGGTATCTCTAATTTTCCTGAAGAGATCTCTAATCTTTCTCATTCTGTTGTTTTCCTCTATTTCTTTGTATTGATTGCTGAGGAAAGCTTTCTTATCTCTCCTAGCTATTCTTTGGTTCTGCATTCAGATGCTTATATCTTTCCTTTTCTCCTTTGCTCTTCACTTCTCTTCTTTTCACAGCTATTTGTAAGGCCTCCTCAGACAGCCATTTTTCATTTTTGCATTTCTTTTCCATGGGGATGGTTTTGACCCCTATCTCCTGTACAATGGCACAAACTTCTGTCCATAGTTCATCAGGCACACTATCTATCAGATCTAGTCCCTTAAATCTATTTCTCACTTCCACTAGATAATCATAAGGGATTTGATTTAGATCATACCTGAATGGTCTTGTGGTTTTCCTCACTTTCTTCAATTTAAGTCTGAATTTGGCAATAGGAGTTCATGATCTGAGCCACAGTCAGCTCCCGGTCTTGTTTTTGCTGATTGTATAGAGCTTCTCCATCTTTGTTTGCAAAGAATATAATCAACCTGATTTCGGTGTTGACCATCTGGTGATGTCCATGTGTAGAGTCTTCTCTTGTGTTGTTGGAAGCGGGTGTTTGCTAAGACCAGTGCGTTCTCTTGGCAAAACTCTATTAGCCTTTGCCCTGCTTCATTCCATATTCCAAGGCCAAATTTGCCTGTTAGTCCAGGTGTTTCTTGACTTCCTGCTTTTGCATTCCAGTCCCCTATAATGAAAAGGACATCTTTTTTGGCTGTTAGTTCTAAAAGGTCTTATAGGTCTTCATAGAACCATTCAGCATCAGCTTCTTCAGTGTTACTGACTGGGGCATAGGCTTGGATTACCATGATATTGAATGGTTTGCCTTGGAAACGAACAGAGACCATCCTGTCGTTTTTGAGATTGCATCCAAGTACTGTATTTCAGACTCTTTTGTTGACCATGATGGCTACTCCATTTCTTCTAAGGGATTCCTCCCCACAGTAGTAGCTATAATGGTCATTTGAGTTAAATTCACCCATTCCAGTCCATTTTAGTTCGCTGATTCCTAGAATGTCAATGTTCACTCTTGCCATCTCCTATTTGACCACTTCCAATTTGCCTTGATTCATGGACCTGACATTCCAGGTTCCTATGCAATATTGCTGTTTATAGCATCAGACCTTGCTTCTATCATCAGTCACATCCACAACTGGTTACTGTTTTTGCTTTGGCCCCATCCCTTCATTCTTTCTGGAGTTATTTCTCCACTCATCTCCAGTAGCACATTGGGCACCTACTGACCTGGTGAGTTCCTCTTTCAGTATCCTATCACTTTGCCTTTTCATACTGTTCATGGGGTTCTCAAGGCAAGAATACTGAAGTGGTTTGCCGTTCCCTTCTCCAGTGGACCACATTCTGTCAGACCTCTCCACCATGACCCTCCCATCTTGCGTGGCCCCACACATTATGGCTTAGTTTCATTGAGTTAGACAAGGCTGTGGTCTCTGTGATCAGATTGGCTAGTTTTCTGTGATTATGGTTTCAGTGTGTCTGCCTTCTGATGCCCTCTCGCAACACCTACCATCTTGTGTTTCTCTTACCTTGGACATGGGGTATCTCTTCATGGCTGCTCCAGCAAAGTGCAGCCGCTGCTCCTTTTCTTGGACTAGACATTGACAAATACTTAGCTTGTCAACAATATTCGGTACATATATTCTCCAGTTCTTACAAAGTTATCAGCAATTGTCTAGTGACCTCACTTGAAAGATCCCCATAGCCTATGCTGTAAACTTGGTTAATAGTCCCTAATTACTTTACGTAACTCTAGCTTATATTTCACTTAACCAATATTTTGTTCTTTTTGCTAATCTCAGCAGAAAAGAGAGAAAGAAAAACAATGTTTTACTTAATCTCCACTACCCTTTTCTATTTTTTTGTCGGTCCTAAATCCTTTGTACCTCTTGCTCTGAATACAGATTTAAAACTCAATGCCTTGGATATTTTTTATTTTGGACTTTAGCATTCCTAATGTTATGCTCACAGGTCTGTAAAATCATTCTATATAAATCCTTGATTATAGTCTCTCATTCTCTCTCTTTTTGTTTTTTCTTGATGTCCTTTGTAAATGTAAAAACTTTGGCTAGAAACAAGTCCTGTCAGATATACTTTTAGCTGACTTCAGATGATATATATATAATCACTCAATTAGATTAACCAATTATTATAATAGTATGAAATCAAAAATCAACAAAAAGAGGAAAACTGAAAAATCTACAAATATGTGAAAACAAAATTACACACTTCTGGAAAATCAACGAGTGAAAGAAGAAATCAAAAATTATCTCAAAACAAATGAAAATGGAAATATTTTAACTTATGGGATGCAAAAGAGTAGTTCTGAGAGGAAAATTTATAGCTATAAATGCATACATTAATATTAGAAAGATCTTATATAAACAACATAATTTACAACTCAATACACAAAAGATATACATTAGAAACTAAAAAGAGAAGAGCAACTTGAGCCCAGTTAGCCAAAAGTAAATAAATAATAGATAATAAATTAATGAAGAAATAATAAATGACATGCATACCAGTAAAACAATAGAAAGAATCAACAAAAATAATGGCTGATTTTTTTTAAAGGTAAAGTTTACAAACCTTTAGCTAGACTAGATGAGAAAAACAAATAAGTGAATAAAATTAGAAACAAAAGACATTACAGTTGATACTATAGAAACACACAGGATCATAAGAGACTACTATGAACAATTATATGCCAACAATTTGGGTAACTGAGAGAAATGAATATATTTTTAAAACACATAACCAACCAAGACTGAATTAGGAAGAAAGACTAAATAAAGAATAAAAAGATTTAATTAGTAATCAAAACCTCTCAAAACAGAAAAACCCAGACCAGAGCATAAAGAATAAAAAGATTTAATTAATATAAAGAATAAGAAGATTTAATTAGTAATCAAAACCTCTCAAAACAGAAAAACCCAGACCAGATAGCTTCTTTGGAGAATTATACCAAGCATTTAATTAATAATTATTACCAGTCATTTTCAACTCTCCCAAAAACTTGAAGAGGAAGGAACATTCCCACTCTCATTCTATAGGGCCAGTGTTACCCTGATATCTAAGCCAGAAAAGGACACTTCAAGAAAAGAAAACTGTAGATCAATATCCCTGATGAGTATACATGTAAAAATTCTCAGCAAAATATTACCAAGCCAAATTCTAGAACACATTAAAAAGGTTATATACCATGACCAAGTGGAATTTATCCCTGGGATACAAGTATGCTTCAACATATGTAAATCAATAAATGTAGTGTATTACATTGGTAAGACTAAAGATAAAAATAGCGATTATCTCAATAGATACATAAAAAGCATTTGAGAGCATGCAACTTCCTTTTACAACAAAAACCCTCAATAGATTAAGTTTAGAAGGAACAGAACTCAATATGATAAAGGCTACATATAACAAACCCATAGCAAATATTGCATTCAATGGAGAAAGATCAGGAGTAAGATAAGTATGTCCACTCTCATCTCTATTGTTCAATATAGTACTGGAAGTCCTAGCTAGAGCAATTAAGCAAGACCAATGGGGAAAAAAGATGTGCAAATCAGAAAAGAGATAAAATTGCAACTATTTGCAAATTATATGAATTTGTATATTTAAAAAATCGCACTCAACTGGAAAACTGCTGTCACTAAACAAGGTATCAGTCAAGTTGAAGGATATAAAATGAACAAACAAAAATTAACTATATTCCTATACACTGATAATAAAATATCTGCAAAAGAAATCTATCTTATTCACGATAGCTTCAAAAGCAAACAAATACCTGGTAATAAATTTAACCACAAAAGTAAAAATTCTGTCTAATGAAAGCTATAAGACTTTGGTGAAAGAACCAAAAAAATGCACAAAGGGAAAGATCCCTCATGTTCATAGATTAGAAAAATTAAAATATTCATATTACCAAAGCTACATATAAATTCAGTGCAATCTTCATTTTAAAAACCAATGACATTCTTCACAGAAATAGAAAAAAAAAATCTAAAATTTGTAAGAAACCACAAAAAAACCCAAGTAGCCATAGCAATTACGAAAAAGAAGACCACAGGTGAATGTATCACTCTTCCTGATTTCAAACTATATCACAAAGCTATCATAATTAAAACAGTAAGTTAATGCCATAAAAAAAGAATTGGGATGAATGAATACAATCGAGAGCCAAAAATTAAACCTCACATAAACAGTTAACTAAGAATTGATGCTTTTGAACTGTGTTGCTAGAGAAGACTCTTTAAAGTCCCTTGGAGTACAAGGAGATCAAACCAGTCAATGTTAAAGGAAATCAACCCTGAATATTCATTGGAAGGACAGGTGCACAAGCTGAAGCTCCAAAACTTTGGCCCCCTGATACAAACAGCTGACTCATTGGAAAAGGCCCTGATGCTGGGAAAGATTAAAGGCAAGAGGAGAAGGGTATGACAGAGGATGAGATGGTTGGATGGCATCATTGACTCAGTGGATACGAGCTTGAGCAAACTCCAGGAGATGGTGAAGGACAAGAAAGCCTGGCATGCTGTGGTGCATGGGTCACAAACAGTCAGACATGCTACTGAACTGAACTGAACTGAACTGAATACTCAACAAGGGAGTTAAGAATGGCCAATAGGGAAAGGACAGCATCTTCAACGAATGGTACATGGAAAACCAGGTAAATATATGCAGAACAATGAGATTGAACCCTTATCCTATGCTACTCAGAAAAAATAACTCAAAACAGGTAAAGAATTAACCACGAAAACTGATATTATGAAACTCTTGGAAGAAAATGTAGTGAAGAAGCTCCTTAATGTTGGTCTTGGCAATGATTTTCTGGGTATGACACTAAAAATACAAACAACAAAAGCAAAAAAACCAACAAATGGGACTACATCAAACTTAAAAGCTTCTGGACAGCAAAATAAATGACTGACTAGGTGAAGAGACAACCTACAGAATGGGAGGTCCTAGTTTCTAAATACCATGTTTCAATAAAAGTATTCAAAATTTCATGGATAAATGGTTGATTCTTGAATACTGGAGTGGGTAGCCTATCCCTTCTCCAGTGAATCTTCCTGACCCAGGAATTGAACCGGGGTCTTCTTCATTGCAGGAGGATTCTTTACCAACTGAGCTACCAGGGAAACCCTGATTCTAGAACAGGGGTAAGGAAACACAAGAGAAGCTTGAAGCATCTTGTAGTACCAGAAAGAAAAGAAGAGCTCAAAAATTAAAAGGATGGTGGTGGGTGAAAGAAAAACAAAAGTCACCTGAAGAGTCCCCAGTGGCCAAATGTGTTATAATTTTGATAAAATAAGTAATTGTAGTATTGAATTGTAACTCATAATATAAAATGCATATATTTTAGTCCATACTGAAACAAAAAGGCAGATAGACAGTATTGTTTATGAAACAGTTCCCAAAATAAATGCAGATATTTTCTCCCTGTAGGAGTTGGAGATTAATTCTCCTTCATTCTGCTGCTGCTGCTGCTAAGTCGCTTCAGTTGTGTCTGACTCTCTGCAACCCCATGGACCATAGCCCACAAGGCTCCTCTGTCCATGGGGCTTCTCCAAGCAAGGAGTGGGTGGCCATGACTTCCTTCAGGGGATCTTGCTAACCAGGAATGAAACCCATGTCTCCTGCATCTCCCATGTTGTGGGCAGGTTCTTTACTGCTGAGCCACCAGGGAAGCCCCTGAATCCTAAATGTCACTAAACTAAATGACTTGCTTTCAAAGTATGAAAAATGGAGGGGTTATGGAAAGGGAAAATTAGTAACTGTATGCTACTGGTGAAACCTCTGAAACACTATTCTATCCAAATGATCAATATTAAATAACCACGTGTGGCTATTATGTGCCTGTAATATAAGCTGAAAGTCATTTCACCTCTGTGGTACTGTTTCTAATAATTCACAATCCCAGTCTAATAATGAGAAATGTGAGAGAAACCCACACTGAGAAAATTCTACAAAGTGCCTTACCAGGACTCCTCAAGCTATCAAATTCTTATCATCACAAGCCATAGAAGACTAAGATATAACTAGAATCTATAAAAATGTGGATATATGTATATATGATTCACTTTGCTGTGCATCAGAAACTAACAAAATATTGGAAATCAACTATATCCAGTAAAAGTTAATTTAAAAAATAAATGTAGTATGGTATCCTGCATTGAAGACTAAAATAGAAAAATGGTTTTAATTGGAAAAATGGTGAAAATCTAAACTGTCTATAGTTAAGTTCATAGTAACATAGCAGTGTTTATTTCCTAATTTTGACAAATGTAGTTTCAAAGAATCCCACTCTAGTACTCTTGCCTGGAAAATCCCATGGACGGAGGAGCCTTGTGGGCTTCAGTCCATGGGGTCGCTAGGAGTCGGACACGACTGAGCGACTTCACTTTCACTTTTCACTTTCATGCATTGGAGAAGGAAATGGCAATCCACTCCAGTGTTCTTGCCTGGAGAATCTCAGGGATGGGGGAGCCTGGTGGGCTGCCGTCTCTGGGGTCGCACAGAGTCGGACACAACTGAAGTGACTTAGCAGCAGCAGCAGCAGTTTCAAAGAATAGCAAGAAAAGGTAAGAAAGCCTTCTTCAGCGATATATGCAAAGAAATAGATGAAAACAACAGAATGGGAAAGACTGGAGATCTTTTCAAGAAAATTAGAGATATCAAGGAAATATTTCATGCAAAGATGGGCTCGATAAAGGACAGAAATGGTATGGACCTAACAGAAGCAGAAGATATTAAGAAGAGATGGCAAGAATACACAGAAGAACTGTACAAAAAGGATCTTCACAACCCGGATAATCACGATGGTGTGATCACTCATCTAAAACAAGACATCTTAGAATGTGAAGTCAAATGGGCCTTAGAAAGCATCACTATGAACAAAGCTAGTGGAGGTGATGGAATTGCAGTTGAGCTATTTCAAATCCTGAAAGATGATGCTGTGAAAGTGCTGCACTCAATATGCCAGCACATTTGGAAAACTCAGCAGTAGCCACAGGACTGGAAAAGGTCAGTTTTCATTCCAATCCCAAAGAAAGGCAATGCCAAAGAATGCTCAAACTACCACACAATTGTACTCATCTCACATGCTAGTAAAGTAATGCTCAAAATTCTCCAAGCTAGGCTTCAGCAACACGTGAACTGTGAACTTCCTGATGTGTAAGCTGGTTTTAGAAAAGGCAGAGGAACCAGAGATCAAATTGCCAACATCTGCTGGATCATGGAAAAAGCAAGAGAATTCCAGAAAAACATCTATTTCTGCTTTATTGACTATGCCAAAGCCTTTGACTGTGCGGATCACAAGAAACTGTGGGAAATTCTGAGAGAGATGGGAATACAAGACCACCTGACCTGCCTCTTGAGAAATCTGTATGCAGGTCAGGAAGCAACAGTTGGAACTGGACATGGAACAACAGACTGGTTCCAAATAGGAAAAAGAGTCCGTCAAGGCTGTATATTGTCACCCTGCTTATTTAACTTATATGCAGAGTACATCATGAGAAACGCTGGACTGGAAGAAACACAAGCTGGAATCAAGATTGCCGGGAGAAATAGCAATAACCTCAGATATGCAGATGACACCACCCTTATGGCAGAAAGTGAAGAGGAGCTAAAAAGCCTCTTGATGAAAGTAAAGAGGAGAGTGAAAAAGTTGGCTTAAAGCTAAACATTCAGAAAACGAAGATCATGGCATCTGGTCCCATCACTTCATGGGAAATAGATGAGGAAACAGTGGAACCAGTGTCAGACTTTATTTTTTGGGGCTCCAAGATCACTGCAGATGGTGACTGCAGCCATGAAATTAAAAGACGCTTACTCCTTGGAAGAAAAGTTATGACCAACCTAGATAGCATATTCAAAAGCAGAGACATTACTTTGCTGACTAAGTTCCATCTAGTCAAGGCTATGGTTTTTCCAGTGGTCATGTATGGATGTGAGAGTTGGACTGTGAAGAAGGCTGAGCACCGAAGAATTGATGCTTTTGAACTGTGGTGTTGGAGAAGACTCTAAAAGAGTCCCTTGGACTGCAAGGAGATCCAACCAGTCCATTCTGAAGGAGATCAACCCTGGGATTTCTTTGGAAGGAATGATACTAAAGCTGAAACTCCAGTACTTTGGCCACCTCATGCGAAGAGCTGACTCATTGGAAAAGACTTTGATGCTGGGAGTGATTGGGGGCAGGAGGAGAAGGGGACGACCGAGGATGAGATGGCTGGATGGCATCACTGACTCGATGGACGCGAGTTTGAGTGAACTCCAGGAGTTGGTGATGGACAGAGAGGCCTGGCGTGTTGTGATTCATGGGGTCGCAAAGAGTCGGACATGACTGAGCGATTGAACTGAACTGAACTGAACTGAATGTAAGATAATAACATCTGGAGAAACTGAATGTAGATGAGAGGGTCCACTTTCAACTTCTCTAAAAAACCTAGTCTTTCCAAAATAAAATTTTATATATGCTACATATATTTGAATCTTTGGGTAATTTTACCCTGAAGCCACTTTTTGGAGTAATTCATATGCAGTTTCAATGTGTTGAGACAATTAGAGACATAATGGGAATGCATCTTACCTGTGTGTTATATATTAGCACTGTCCAATAAGATGTTGTAATGTTAAAAATGTTCTATAACTGTTCTTTCCAGTATAAGAAACAACTACATCTGATCATTGAGCACTTATACTGTAACTAATGAGACTAAGTTAATCATTGCTATAGTCACATGTGATTTGTGACTACTATACAGCATAACACAGTTCTAGATATTTTACCAGACAGCATGTTCCCTCAAAACAGGGAACCATCATCATAATTAATTTGATGTTTTTAATAGAGCTGCCTTGTTTTTGTTGTTGTTCAGTTGCTAAGTCCAACTCTTTGCTACCCCATAAACTGCAGCATACCAGGCTTCCCTGCCCTTCACTATATCCTGGAGTTTGCTCAGATTCATGTCCATTGAGTCAAAGATGCCATCCAATCATTTCATCCTGTCACCTCCTTCTCCTCTTGCCCTCCATCTTCCCCAGCATCAGTGTCTGCCTAAATACATTAAGCAAACAAATACTTTAAGAAATAAAGTCACTTTAACACATACAAACAGAATGGTAATTACACTTGTTAGACAACTGTCATTTGAAATTTCAGTGGTATTAACACAGAAAAGTGTATTTGATCTATAGATACATATGCTATAATTTTCTTTGTTGAATCCTAAGTAGTTGATGTTTCCTTTTCTCTCTGCTTCTAGATGAAGGATGTTGTTTTGAACTGGCTTATCTTATGTTCTCTGTTTTCTTGAGACACAAGCTGATATAGATTGATGAAATGTGACATGCTTGTCACTTTTCATTAAAACTGACTACAAATAAGAAAATATCCATGTAACTGAAATGTTTCCCCATTACTGGTTCCTGGCAGATTATGGTCTAACAGCATAGCCCTACATGGAAAGGAAAAACAATAAAAGCAGCTGATGCCTAAACAAAAGATAGGCATGAATTATATATTCTCAGGATTCTATCTTGTTTCTCCATGGTTTGATTTGGAAGACTGAATCATGATTATTTCTAAAGCCAATGGTCAGACTATGTACATGGTATTAGATGAAGAATAGATAGAAGGAACAGATGAACTAAACACTAGTATTCCTTTTTGTGGAAAGCATATTTAGTGAAATGGGACAGAAACTGTGCAGCTAGTACATGATATATGACTGGAAATGTTTCTCATTAGAATGCTTTTCTGACTTGTCCAGGAGGCATTATACTTTAAGCCATGTTCTTAGTGATGCAGAAAATTTCTACTTATAATGCCATATGAATTCCACCTTCTACTATTATGAAAATGAGGAGTAACAGAAAGATACTCCATTTTCTTTCTGTCACTCTCAGAAAATATTAAGTTAATAATATGAAAAAGTATTTATCTAAATGCCTATCTTTTTTAACGTCAATGCAAGGCAAGAAATAGCCCAATGCAATTTGATTTAATTTATACATGGTGGAAAAAAGATAACATATAGCTGAAAGAATGTATTTTAGCTAGTAAGAGTAAAACTAGAAATCATTTCAAAAAGGCCAAATATTCTAGATTTACCTTTAACTGTCACAGATAAAAAGGATTAATTAATGAAGTCTGCACTCAATAGATAAAGGGCTCCATTGGTACTCTGTTAATTTTCTTGAAAGAAAAAGATAGTCCAGGTTGAATTTTCTCTTTAGTTTGAAATGTATCCCAGCTCTTTCTTCTTAATATAAGGAGAAAAAGAAAAAGCAGAATATAAAAGCTAAAATTGAATAATATAAGTTACATCAGTAACATCTTTTAAATTTTTGCTAAAGTATGCAATGTATATTTAAATGTACATTTTAAATTATGAATCTCATATAATTTCAACAGAAATCACCTGGAATTTTTAAAAATACCTAAGACTCTGAAATCTGTCATATATCATGATTTATAATATTATAGAACATTAACATCACCTAGTGCTACATTAATCAAATAAGATTTCATGTACAAATGATGGAATATGAACTCTTATATTACTTATTCATTTTATTTAGTAATGAATAAGTTGCTTATTGTTTTCACAATGCAAAATTACCATGTAAATGTATTCTCAACACTGTGTAAAACAATCTTAATAGTACCTATGATGTAGGTAAAACTCACACAAAGGATGAAGGTATTATATTCATTAACTAAAATAACATAAAACTTTGGTAAGATTCATTGGGAAATAGTCTTACAGGTATCGTGAAAATGTCAGAGGTAATAATGATTAATAACAATCTATAAAATTAGATTTGAGGTTTAGCATCCAAAATCACTGCAGATGGTGACTGCAGCCATGAAATTAAAAGATGCTTACTCCTTGGAAGCAAAGTTGTGACCAACCTAGATAGCATATTGGAAAGCAGAGACATTACTTTGCCAACAAAGGTCCATCTAGTCAAGGCTATGGTTTTTCCAGTGGTCATGTATGGATGTGACAGTTAGACTGTGAAGAAAGCTGAGCGCCGAAGAATTGATGCTTTTGAACTGTGGTGTTGGAGAAGACTCTTGAGAGTCCCTTGGACTGCAAGGAGATCCAACCAGTCCATCCTAAAGGAGATCAGCCCTGGGTGTTCTTTGGAAAGAATGATGCTAAAGCTGAAACTCCAGTACTTTGGCCACCTCATGCGAAGAGTTGACTCATTGGAAAAGACTCTGATGCTGGGAGGGATTGGGGGCAGGAGGAGAAGGGGACGACAAAGGATGAAATGGCTGGATGGTATCACCGACTCGATAGACGTGAGTTTGGGTGAACTCCGGGAGTTGGAGATGGACAGGGAGGCCTGGCAGGCTGTGATTCATGGGGTCGCAAAGAGTCGGACATGACTGAGCAACTGAACTGAACTGAAAACATGAAGTTTTTGCCTTCAAGGTTAATAAAGGTTCATCTCAAATAATGCTGTGGGAGTTTTAAGTAGTTATTATCAAATGGTTAAAATTAAGCTGTTATCAAAGTCATTAAAAATTACCTTTATAAAGGGATTTTTTTTTCTACATGTTAAAATGAAGACTCCGACAACACCTCCACAGCAATTTCTCCAGATTAAAGTTTCTTTGTGTGTTTATTGGATTCTCATTGAACAGTAGGAAGAGGGAAAATGGCTGAGAGAATAACAGTAAGAGAAAAAAGGTAAGAAATAGAATAAATGGGATTATAACACTCCAGAAGCAAGACTACAGGTGTTGGAGACCAGAAGGACCTCAAATGAAAGACTGACCCATTGACCATATAATGTATCATCAAAATGGGGACAATTTTCAATATATAAAAGGGCCATTATAGCAATTATAATGAGACACCAGAAGTAAGCCATGACAATAGACCCACAAGTGTGAGAAAGGTCCCCTCCAAACCTCCTATTGGTCAGCTCCCCAGGCACTAACTAAATTGAGTTTAAAAAAAAAGAAAAAAGAGCCCTCCCATCTTCCTATTTTGGCAGAAAACCTCCTTCAGTTCAGTACAGTCGCTCAGTCATGTCTGACCCTTTGCAACCGCATGAACCGCAGCACACCAACTTCCCTCTCCATCACCAACTCCCGGAGCTTACTCAAACTCATGTCCATTGAGTTGGTGATGCCATCCAACCATCTCATCCTCTGTTGTCCCCTTCTCCTCCCAACTTCAATCTCTCCCAGCACCAGGGTCTTTTCCAATGAGTCAATTCTTCACATCCGGTGGCCAAAGTATTGGAGTTTCAGCTTCAGCATCAGTCCTTTCAATGAATATAAGCTCCTTAGGTGGTCATGTTTTTCCCTTTCAGCTCCTCTGGGCAAAATGCCCATATCAGAAACATGTCAGAAATACATCCATATGACCCTCTTATGATCCAGATCCCCAACTGCACAGCTCAAAGTGTGACACGTGACTTTACGGCCCTAGGGGGACAGACTTGGTATTGAAAAAAATGAAATTAACATAAATGGCAGGAATGAATGAATGAGCCATTAATGAATGAAACCATTCAATTAATATTCAGTTACTAGGGGTCATTGCAAGCAAGAGGCTCAGTATTTTAAACCTCCAGTGGGAACAATCTCCTTCAATGTCAGCTCCTACTAAGATGCAGAGTGGCCAGAACACTCAGAAGAAAGAAATATGGAGATTCTGGGTTTGGTACTACTATATAAGGAAGGAAAGAGACAGAGAGAGAGAAAGAGAGAGAAAGTAAGGGAGAGAGAAGGAAGGAAGAAAAAAAGAAAGAGGAAAGGAGGAAGGGAGGGAAAGGAAGAAAGAAAGAAAAAAATTGTGACATAAAATGACCCTAACTGTGTGCAAGTTTCAGGAATCTTAAAGGAAAGCTGAATCACTGAGCAATGGAAGATAGTTTATCACTAGCAACTTGATATGCAAAATGAGGAAGAAGAGACAAATGTTTTCATTTCACTGATGCTCTAATTTCCTATAACTGACAAATGGAGCTCAGTTAAACAATTATTTTTTGACTATGTTGTGTGGCATGCGGGATCTTAGTTCCCCAACAGGGATTGAACCTGTGCCCTCCTGCAATAGAAGCATTGAATCTTAACTCCTGGAACACAAGAGAAGTCACCAGTTAAACATTTTTTTAAACTTTCCTAACTACTTTAATCAATGGAGAAATGCCATGGGTAACAGGCCTCAAAAAACAAAGGAATAATTAAAGAAAGATAATTTTGTTAGGAAATGAAAAAAACATAACTGCTATTTAAGTGCCAACTATGTTCTGGGTACTATCTAAGCAATGTACCCAGTAACAGAATTGAATGAAATAAGTTCAGAAATGCAAACTGACTTCTGAAATCATATAGACAATATCCTCTCCCAAGACTATTTCAAGATCAAGACTAGAGCACATTTTTTTCCTTGACTATAGTGGATTTTCCCATAAACTTGATTGATGTTCTATTTCATTGTAGATATAAATTAAATAATTTCTCATTAGAAAATTGACTGTATTCTCCTGGAGAGAATTTCAAACATATGTGAAATATTGATCCATGTATCAGTCTTTAGTATCCCAATTCAAATTTTTTGATCATTAGTGTTGGTTGTACTTGCTTTTCCAATTTCTTCATTCTCATTCTCTGGTCCCACTCTAATCAGGACTCATCTCTCCCCATTCTACTAAAACTTTGCTAAATTGGGGGATTAATTTTCCATCACATCTTTGGTTGTTCAGTTGTTAAGTTGTGTCCAGCTCTCTGCCACCCCATGGACTGCACGATTCCCTGTCCTTCACTATCTCCTGGAATTTGCTCAAACTCATGGCCATTGTGTCAATGATACCATCCAATATCTCATCCTCTGTTGCCCCCTTCTCCTCCTGCCCTCAGTCTTCCCCAGCATCGGGGACTTTTCCATTAATAGGAACAGATAGTTAATTGTGTCCTTTGTGAAAGAGTCCCATTGTGGCTCTTTCTCAACCTTTGCTTGTTTCTCCTCATCCCCTCACTTTAAATATTAGCTTAACTCAGAGCTCATTCTTTTGTCTTTCTTTCTTCTCCACTCACACCATTTGTGATTACATGTCATTTATATCATGTATTCAAAAATTGTTTCAAAATTTACATCTCCAGGCGGGCTCTCTCTTCTGACCTCTGAATCATCAAGGCAAATCATCATGTATATGTATAGATACCTCAAACAGGTAGCTTATTGTATCCAAAAACAAACTTTTGATCTACCCCGCCTCCAACTCACTCTTTTCAATCTTACATCCACACAGTCTCCACTATCACAGGAAATGGAGAATCTCTTGAGTTACCATGAGCCTCAGGATTTTCCTTGACTTCTTTCTTATTTTCAGATCAAGACACCCGAGACAGCAGATTCTCCTTCAAATAATATCTAGAATACAACTACATCTCCCCACCTTGACTACTACTATCATCATCTACCTTTTAACTAATATTGCAATAATGACTGGTTTCATGGCATCTGGCTTTGCTCCACACCTCAGATGTATTCCATTCTCAGTGTAGAGTAATCCTTTTAATACATAAGTCAGATTCTTGTCACATCTCTGCTCAAAATTTTCTAGTGACTTTCCAACTCCAAAACTCAAAATCCTTATGATGGCTGGCAAGCACTTACATATTTGAGCACTCCAGTCCTCTAAGGTCTCATCTAATATTTCTTCCTTTATCCATCTACTTCACACAGAACTTCTTGCTATCCCTTGAGCACAGCAAAAAAAAAAAAAAAAAAAAAAAAACTCCTTTTCTCATACTATTCCCATGCCTGGAATGATCTTACCCCAGATACACTCAGTTCAGTTCAGTTGCTCAGTTGTGTCCGACTCTGTGACCCCATGGACTGCAGCACTTCAGGCCTCCCTGTCCATCATCAGCTCCCATAGTTTACTCAAACTCATGTCCATTGAGTCGGTGATGCCATCCAACCATCTCATCCTCTGTCGTCACCTTCTCCCACCTTCAATCTTTCCCAGCATCAGGGTCTTTTCCAGTGAGTCAGTTCTTCGCATCAGGTGGCCAAAGTTTTGGAGCTTCAGCTTCAGCATCAGTCCTTCCAATGAATATTCAGGACTGATTTTCTTTAGGAAGGACTGGTTGGATCTCCTTGCAGTCCAAGGGACTCTCAACAGTCTTCTCCAAAACCACCGTTCAAAAGCATCAATTCTTCAATGCTTAGCTTTCTTTATAGTCCAACTCTCATATCCATACATGACTACTGGAAAAACCATAGCTTTGATTAGATGGACCTTTGTTGGCAAAGTAATGTACCCTACATGGGTTGTTTCATCACTTTGAATTTCCTCACAAATATCACTTTGCCCATAATATTTTTCTTATTACCAATTTTAAAACAGTATCTAAAATTCTTTATCCTTCTAGTCTGCTTTATTTTTTAGTATTTTTATCACAGTACTTATATAACATATATATATATTAATATTATATATATATAATATATATATATAATATGTATGTCTATTTACTGCCTGTTTCCCCTAATAAAAGTTCCTTAAGGACAGGAATTAATATATCTTATATTAGCTGGCTCTATCCCTAGTTCCTCCACAAAATCTTCATTGTAGTGGGTACTCAATAATATTTTGCTGAATAAATAATTGCTTTATAAGTTACATATAACCACTTAATTGTATTTTGTCTATCTAAGATATTACACATTTACTGCATTCTCTTCAGCCAAGTTTCATATTTAAATTTCTAGTTCAGAATCTACAGTGCAATGATCATGTTTGTCTGTGGTACTTGGTTTTCAAGAAAGCAAACATTTGTTCATTGTAGCATATTTTTCAATAGCAAAAATATGAAAATGACCTAAATGTTCACCAATGGATGAATTTAAAAAAAAACGTGGTATATTTATAAAACAAATATTATTAAGCCATAAAAATAAGGAAATCTTAACATTTGTGACAACATGAACGGACTTTGATGGCATTATGCTAAGAGAAATAAGTCAGAGATATACAAATACCATAGGAAAGGAAACAAAATAACAACCCATAGAAAAAGAGATATGTTTTGGTAAAGTTACCTGAGGCATGTGATAGACAGAGGGAGAATTGGATGAAGGCAATCAAAAGGTACAAAGTTCCAGTACAAGATAAATAAGTAGTAGAGATGTAATGTACCCATGATGACTATCACTAAGACACCTGTATGGTATATATGAAAGTTATTGAAAGTAGACCCTAAGAATTCTCATTACTAAGAAAACAAAACTCTTTTTGCTTCTTAAAAAAAGTTTTCAGTGTCTGAATTTAGGAATATTCTTAAAGCTGACTTTCATTTTAATTGAAATCACATCTATTAAAAAGAAACTGCAACATCAGAGCATGGGATTAAAATTTCATTATTTATCAATTACTTATTATTGGAGATACATGCTCTATTTGAAAGTTAAAATGCTAGTATTTCTTGTTTCAGTACTAAAAATGCTCAAACTTGATGAAGCAGCTCATGCAACAAAGAGTAGTATAAACTTTTTAAAAGATCAATAAAGAAAAATTTGATTAATTATAAACTGTAGAACCAGTCATTATATAAGTTCTCAACTTAAAAAGGCTTTTTAATATTACACAGAAACATAAGGGGCTCTTGAATTTTGTTCAAAGCAATGAGAATGAGTACTAGCCAGACTATTAACACGACCTGGCATACTGGTTGGAGACCATGGTTGAGGAAGAATAGCTATTTTTTGCTCCTAGGTGACTAAGAGATCTGGGTTACTTTTTTCAAAAGTTGAAACAAGAAAAAAGTATGTTTAGTCAGGGAAGGTAATGAGAAATTGGGGCCTGTGAATTATAACATATCAGAATGATGTGGTGAGAATAAAACATCAAACAATGAAAAATATGGGTCCTAAAGCTCAGGATAAAAATTATTAGAATAGTTGGAAAAAAGAATGCAAATAATCAATATTTATTAAACATAATGCATTAAGTTCCAAGGCAAGAATTCTAAACATACATACTGATTTACCATCAAAGACAACCTTGTAGAATGATTATTGGTATCTTCAATTTATCAATTAGTAAACTCAGAAAAAATACAAGCAAGTTGCTATTGTTATAAAAGTAATTTTTTATAAATTGTATATTGTCCCCAACTCCTTTCCAGTGGATGTATTATATATCCCTGCCCCTTGCAGGGGATATATGAATGAAACCTTGCCATATGATTTGCTATACTACCCTAAGGAACGAATATATTTCTGCAGATTATGAACATCATGCTGTTTCTATGACTTGCTCTAGATGTATATAAAAGCTATATTTATTTAAAAACTTCAAGAACAATCACATGAATCTGTCACAATATCATCCTTTCCTTTTGTCCAGGAGTTAGGATTTTCTTCTTCAGCCTGGATCCAGGATAAATAAAGCATGTGAAATAGAGTAGAACACATATGATATAAAATATAAGAGAGGAAATAAAGTTTTTGTATTACAAACAACTTCTACTTAAGGGTTGATTTTTATGCAGTGTAACCTTGTGAAGGTCAACTGATACAGTGATAAAATATGTAGCTCAAAATCAAACTAAGTTTAATTGGCTTTAAATCCTCTATGAAGTCTATTACATTACTCTGCCTTTCAAGATGTGATATGAAAACCCACGACTAGATGATGCAATTCAGAACTGAGTGTAAATGCTCAAGAAAAATCTTGGGAAATCTCCATTTTATGGATATACAAAAAAAGAGGAGGAGACCAAGAAAAATTATGAAAATGCAATATTTGAAAAGTTAGTTAGTACAAGAAAGAATTTCAAAATGGAATAATCTGCAAAATCAAATATTGAAAAAAAATGAGAAAGATTAGGACTAAGAAGAAATTGAGAAAAGATTTCTAGTTTCAGAAATCAGACTACCATATTTTTCAACAATTGCTTGGCACATTTGAAGATTAAGATCTCAAGATAGGGCAAGAGTTCCTAACTTGAATCCATTATGCTTTGGTATGGGCCCTTGGATTACCAAAATATGAACTACCAAGTATATAGATTTCATATTGCTTATGTAACAAATTACTACAGAGTCAGCAGTTTAAAACAATAAAAATTTATAAACTCATAGTTTGTATATGTCAGAAATCTGACACAGGACTCACTGGGTTAAAGTCAAGGTGTCAACAGAGTTACTTTACTTTTTGGAAGCTCAAGAGATGAATCAAATTCTAAGCTCATTTAGGCTTTGGTCAAATTCATTTAGTAACAGTTGTATGAAAAAGATTCCTATTTATTTGCTGACTGTGAGCAAGGACTCTCATTACTCCTAGAAACTTTAATCTTTGCACATTTGTTGTTGCTCAGTCACTGCATTCTGTCCAACTCTTTGCGACCCCATGGAATGCAGCACATCAGGCTTCCCTCTCCTTCTCAATATCTCCCAGAGTTTGCTCAAACTCATGTCCATTGAGTCAGTGATGCCATCCAACCATCTCACCCTCTGTCTTCCCCTTATCCTCCTGCCTTAAATCTTTCCCAGCATCAGGATCTTTTCCAATGAGTTGACTCTTTGCATCAGGTGGCCAAAGTATTGGAGCTTCAACATCAGTCCTTCCAATGAATATTCAGGGCTGATTTCCTTTAGGATTGACTGGTCTGATCTCTTTGCTGTCCAAGGGACTCCAAAGCTGCTTCTCTAAATTTCTGTGAGCAAAATTCTAGGATAACACACTAGTTTACATTTTAACAAGCCCTCCAGGCAATTCTTCTGCAGAGTAAAACTTAAAAACAGCTTCTCTATGGACTCTACAGTGAGCTTCATTACATCAAATACCTGAAATTTTATGAAAAAGCTGGTCATTGTGTGCATTTTTCTAAGATTAGTTTACCTAATTTTTAGAGGCTAAAAAGGCACTGTGACCCATAACACTTAATAACAACACACTTAAGAAATGAGTGAATATTGAAAAAAATCAGGAGGGAAGCTTACTCTTGATAACTTGGGAGCAATGTTGTAAAGGAAATGAATGGCATAGTATGATAGCTTGAGAAAGAAGTCCATTTGAGGGAGTATTTTTAGGACAGGTGAGAATTGATCATTTTGGAAGCAAAGAATTAATGAATAGGAAAATTCAAAAGCGGAAAACTGAAGTAGCATATTACCTGCAGCTATGGTATAAAGAGGACAGTAGGCAGTTTTAATTTTGTGTAATAGAATAATGCTATTTTCTCTAAAAAGAAATAGAGAACAGGTAAAGATGGAAAGAATCCCTGAGACAACATGGTTTCAATCTTTTAAGTAGGGAAAGATTACCTGCTCATTTAGGAATGAGAGATCTTGAACACTATGGTATAAGTTTAGAAAAGAAGCAAAGAGTTGAGGAGAAAAGTAGAGATCAGCTAAAGGTGAAAATAAAATCAATGGACCTTCAATGCTGTGAATTTAGAATAAATAACATGAATTGAACAAAAATTATTTTCAATAATAAAATTGTTTCTTTTTATTTCAGCATTTCTCTGCTGTGGTCCCATAATCTAAATGACTAAAGAATTTAAAATCACATGTGTGGACACTATTTCTGAAGTGACAATTTAGAGCATATTTAATAGGATACTAACTATGCTGATATGCAAAATACCTGTATTTAAATCTCAAATTTATTATTAAGTTTGATAAGTAAATTTAGACAAATCTGTTTATCTTAATTTGCTTCAGTTTTCTCATTGGTCAAGTGAGGAAAATAATATTTGACTCAAGTAACCTAAAGGGTAACTCTGTGAAAGAACAAGAGGAATGTATTTTCTGAAGTTAGAAGATAAATGAACTGCATTTTCAAATTCACTGGTAGCTGTGAGAAGTAACAAAAAGAAAAATAGGATATTAATACAATACAAAAAATCTTCCACTAACAACCAAACAAAGGCTTTTCTGAGTCTAGATAAACTCTTCAATTAAAAAAAAAATCTGTAGTTTAACTTCCATTTCCAGTAATATGGCAGACAGCTTAATTTTAAACGTCCCTTATTCAGTCACCAAAATACAAAATGAAAGTATAAAAAAACCTCATCATCTCTGATAAAATTGTTTCCAACTGGTTGCACTCAAAAAATCATTTAAGTTTTCAAAGTATACTTTATATACTTATATATATAATTTTCCTCATTAAAGAGAAAAAGAAAATCATTTAAGTGCAAAAATAAGAAAAACCTACAAAACTGATAGGAAAACAAACAAAAGACTTCATATTAACTTTCATTAGGTTTGTCCATCCAACCAAGAAAATAACCATTACGGAATCATGGAAACAATAAACAAAAAGAATAGTTAGCCATATAATTGCATTATTCTAAAATGAAGTAAAGTCTGTCTATTGTAATTATTTCTTAAAAGTTGGCCAAAATCACATGTAAAAACAGTACAATTTATATTCTTTGTATTCACTCTAAGTACACTGAAAATTACAGACTTTTTCATTTGATTTAACCCTTGCAAGTCTTTTCTGTTCCTTTGGCTTTCTAACATCCTATAATTTACATAATCTCCCATTTTTGCAATTCAGAAAAGTATAAATGAAAAATAATATGGTATTCAGAGACTCAAAAACTGAAAATACTATAAATATTTGGTAAAAATGTTATTCATTTTATAGAATGAGCTACCTTATTCTGGTATGTCAGAAACAACTTCATTAAACATCTGCTGCTCCTCAATTAAAGATTATACATAGGAAATAAACTTTGCTGACTGTATGTCTCCATTTTTCCATGCTCTGTTTCCACGCAGTACTCTTCAAAAGACAAGCTCCATAGGCTGCAGCCGATCACAGGGCAGGGAATTGTTCTGCACTAAGCCTTGCCTAAGGCCCAGAGAAGAATTGGGTTGTAAACATGGGATTCCAGTAATTACCAAACCCAGGAAAAGATTTTTAGTTAAGAAAAAAAGAAGATGGAGCCCAATTTTAAATAGAAGAGAATATTTTCAGTGAATTTGAAGACAAAATTACCATTTTTAGACAGAGGAGCCTGAAGGGCTACAGTCCATGGTGTCACAAAGAGTCGGACGCGACTGAAGTGATTTAGCATGGACACAAATGTAATAAAAACAAACACTGGCACTTCATATTCAGTCTTCCCTGTGATAATTATTAATGATTGCTCTAAAAATCAATGTCTTTTTTCGAATTTGAACGTAGGGTTAGGAAACAGTGGTTGAGATGATAGCCTAAGTCTTCACAACCAGTTTCTTCATTGAGTGACCTTTAATGGAAAAACATTTCTTAGATTTAAAAATTAGCTGGCTAAGGTAGATAAAATTTATATACCTTACAATTTTAAAATTTTTACAACTTAAATTTAAGCTAATAACATATTAAATTTTATAAATTAAAACTAGTATCTATGATATTATTCTAGTTTTTGCCTTCTGTTATTGACATTAATTCAATTCAATGACTATCCATTTATATACCCCATAGCAAATCTCTGATAGCCTAGTTTTATGTCAGTCAGATTAACAACCTGTTCCAAGTGACCATTTCTTCTTTGAAATATAGAAAGCAAATTTACATGATTTTATCTACTTATTGCCAATAACTTTACAAAATGCTGAATTATTTTGGTAATCATCCAGAATATAATGAGATATTCTACACATGCTGTTGTTCAGTCACTCAGTCTTTGACTCTGTGACACCATGGACTGCAGCATGCCAGGCTTTCCTGTCCTTCACTATCTCCCAGAGTTTGCTCAAACTCATGTCCATTGAGTTGGTGATGCCATCCAACCATCTCATCCTCTGTCACCCCTTCTCTGCCAGCCTTCAGTCTTCCTCAGCATCAGGGTCTTCCAACGAGTCAGCTCTTCACATCCCATGGCAAAGTACTGGAGCTTCAACTTTAGCATCAGTCATTCCAAAGTATATTCAAGGTTGATTTCCTTTTGGATGGACTGGTTTGATCTCCTTGCTGTCCAAGGGACTCTCGAGAGTCTTCTCCAGTACCACAATTTGAAAGCATCAATTCTTTGGTGCTCAGCCTTCTTTATAGTCCAGCTCTCACATCAGTACATGAGTACTGGAAAAACCTAGCTTTGACTATGTGGACATTTGTCAACAAACTGATGACTCTGCTTTTTAATGTCTCTTCTTTTTATTTAATATTAAATCTTAGAAGCTTTTCTTCCAAGGAGTAAGCATCTTTTAATTTCATGGCTGCAGTCACCATCTGCATGATTTTGGAGCCCAATAAAATAAAGCTTGATCTGGATAATTCTATTCATTTGTGGATTTCCATTTATGAATAATATAAAATTTAAAGTGCAACAGAAAATGGACACATACTCCCCAATCTCAACAGAAATGAATTGTTATTACATTTAAATTTTAATATCAATAGCCACTCTAACCAATGAGTTCATCAAAATGAATAAGGAATGTTTAAAATGTCACCATTTTGTTTTTTGTCATTCAGATGAATAGCCAAATTCTTTAACTGCAACATCCGTTTTTTTCTCACTATCATTCATGGTCTGCTGCTGCTGCTGCTGCTAATTCACTTCAGTCGTGTCCAACTCTGTGCGACCCCATAGACGGCAGCCCACCAGGCTCCCCCGTCCCTGGGATTCTCCAGGCAAGAACACTGGAGTGGGTTGCCATTTCCTTCTCCAATGCATGAAAGTGAAAAGTGAAAGTGAAGTCACTGAGTCATGTCCAACTCTCAGCGACCCCATGGACTGCAGCCTACCAGGCTCCTCCACCCATGGGATTTTCCAGGCAAGAATACTGGTATCTGCATGCAAATGTATAATTGAAGTCTTTGTTAATTAACTTCTGTGTCTTTTCTTTACTTCTGTAACATATCTCTTGAACTCTTGTTTGTGTACCTATTCAACTGTGTGTTTGTGCTCAGTTACATCCAACTCTTTGCAGCCCCATGGACTGTAGCCTGCCACGCTCCTCTGTCCATGTAATTTTCCAGGCAAGAATACTGGAGCAGGTTGCATTTCTTTCTCCAGGATATCTTCCCAAATTAGGAATCAAACCCACGTTTCTCGTGTCTCCTGCACTGGCAAGCAGATGCTACTGGAAAGCCCAACTATTTGGCTACGTTTTGTAATGAAATGTGTTTTTACACATAGATATCTTCTACTATCTTGCAAGTTTCATAAAGGCATGAGATACTTGAATATCTTAATGTAGAGATCAGCAAACCAAGTCACACATAATCAAGTTCATCAATCTGTCTATTTCTATAAATAATGTTTTGTTACACAGCTATGCCCATCTTTTTAATATATTATCTATGACTGCTTTCACAACAACAGAGCTGAGTAATTGCAATAGATGCCAAATGGCTTACTAAGTCAAAAATATTTATAATATATGGATCGTTACCAAAAAAGTTACCCACTCCTGCCTTGAAGAACTTAACACAGTGCCTTTCATGGAATAGGGAGTCAAATCAACAGTGAAAGGAAAGAAACAACAGCAGAAGAATGCTCAAGAAGGAAATAAAGACTGATAAGAAAAGGGATACTATAAAAACTATTCATGTGTAGGTTTTCATGTGGACATAAATTTTCAACTCATTAAGGTAAAAGCCAAGGAATTAAATTACTCAACCTTATAGTAAGTATATAACATTGGAAGAAACTGCAGAACTGTCTTCTAAAGTGGCTGTGTACCATTTTGTATTCCCAAAAACAGTGAATGAAAATTCCTATTGTACCACATCCTCTCTATTATTTGGTGTTGTGAGGATTTTGGATTTTAACCATTCTAATGGGTATACAGTAATATCTCGTTCTAGTTTAATTTGCAGTTGCTTAAAGAGCAGAAGCTTTGCAGTCGCTTAATGAGCAGAAGCTTTGCAGTCTCACTTATTCATTTTTGCTTTTGAAATCAGATCCCCAAAATTCACCATTAAGATTAATGTCAATGAGCTTATCACATATATTTTTCTCTAGGTGTTTTACGATTTAGGGTCTTAAAATACTTAAATTCAAGAGTTCAACCCACTTTCAATGAATTTTTGTGTGTGATATAAGATAGTAGTCTAGTTTCATCCTTTTACATGTGGCTGTCCAGTTTTCCCAACACCATTTATTGAAAACACTATCCTTTCCCCATAATATATTCTTAACTCCTTTATCATAAATTAGTTAACCATATATGAGTTGGGGTTATTTCTGGTCTCTCTATTCTGTTCATTGATCTCTATGTCTGATTTTATTTCAACACGATACTGTTATGAACACTGTAGGTTTCTAATATATTTATTTTTAAACAAAGGCCACCAAATATTATATTCATCGTCAACATCATGAGCCAACATTTTTACAAGATTCAACCATATGTGTTTCCCTCGAATCTGTACTACTTTTGGTTTAGAACAGATTTGCAAATTGACGTATTTTAGCTATACCGTTATATTTGATGTTTCCTGCATGTGAGTTGCAACCTAGATTCAGGGTGACTAGATTTCCCTCATATTGTCTTGGTAACTTCACTGGCAACCTGGGAGGGATAGAGTATCAAGAACTAAGTTGCCTCCTCTCTTACAAGATTTTTCTTGCACTTCAGATATGAATGTCACATGGAAGTAGATTAATAAACATGAAATGAAGAAAGACAATTATACTTACTTTCCAAAACACAGACTCTGTTCATTCATCTAGATACATACAATAACAATAACTATTAGCTTTTGAATAAAGTACATATAAGATTCATATACAGAAATAGGCAAGATGTTATATATTAATCCAGATTTATTTGCTAAGAAAAAAAAGAATAAAATAGACTATATATCACCTTACAAATCATCTATCATTTTCTTACGAATGTTAAGGCAATAGTCTATGAAATAGGCTAATAACTCTATAGAAATCACTATATCTGAATACCTCCTAATCTTCCCTAAGGGAACATTTAAATATCTGTTTTTCGGAGATATGACTAAAATCTATTTTGGGGCTTATGAAAAAAGAGGACATAGTCACAAAAATCACTTAAAGAGGGAAAGCAAATTTAGTTAAGAAAAATGCATCCTAGTAGAAAATTGAGAACTTTTGGATATTTTAATGGCCAAAATAAACTCCAATTAAAATAAATAAATTTATATTTTAAAAAAATTTAAAAAAAACTCCAGAACATTTGCCATGTTGTAGATTCTGTAAAGTCCCAGATGCATTCTAAAGTTAAAGAACCAAAATTAAGTTAAAATGAGCAATAATTAATATAACACTAATAAATTTTCTATAGCCATTAAAATTTCAAAAATGATTTCCAAACTATTTTTTACTTATATAAAGCAAATTTTAAATGTTCCAGAATATACAAATTACATTGTAAAAATTAGTGCTCTCTCCAAATGTTTTGTCACTTGATTACTAGATACTATGAAACTTGGTTTAAATTGCAGGTCTAGAGTTATTCATAGAGCAATTTTATGGCAACATGCTTGTTTTTTTTCAACACCCTTTATTGGAACCTCCAGTGAAATTATAAAGTAAAATTTTCTCAGAATGAAAAAAATGAGAATAGTTTATCTTTCAAAGGCATATCTGGGCCTTTGGAAAATATAATTACAGTCCAGCTAAGTGCTTCAGGCAAGTTGCTTAATCTCTTGACTTTCAAAAAGTGTGTGTGTGTATGTGTGTGTGTGAAAAATTCTTGTGTGAAAATCAAACTGTTTGTAGGTATGACAACTATCTAATCACCTCCATGTGTTCAGGATGATTGCATTTGCTGTATATTATAGATTGATACAGTATTGAAGAGAAGTAAGCAAACAAGGGGAAAGGAACAGCACAATAGATTGGATTCATGGTTTCTAGCAGATGAAATATAAATGGGTTTGAATATACTCTGAATGAACACGAAACTGTTTTATAATGAAACTGAAAATTCTGCAGTTTTTCCTAGCACAGATATGAAAGACTATTTGGGATTTTTAGCAAACCTGTGATGTTGTTGCTAGAGTAAGTAGTAAGTTCTTAAGGACTGGCAATCGATACCTTCAAAGCAGTTGGAAACTTACATATGGCAAACATGTATTACAAAATCGATTTTTATAGCAGAAATCTATATATCAAGCAGGTTTGTTGGAAGCAAATGATAAAATGAATATAGCTCTAGAAAGGGAGTACTCAAGATGGTGCAATGAGCTGAAGTGACATAAATTATAAAAGACAACTGAGGTGCAAGGCAAAAGAAGAATAATCAATTTTTCTGATGGGGTACAGTGACTTACCTGTTGTCTTTTTAATACATTGTCAAATAAGCAATGGATATTTATTAGTGAATTTTTTGAACCAGTACCAGTTTGCAAGAATCATCAGTAATTGCTGCAAAATGTTTAATGTGGAAAAAACCAACAAGTAGGGCAAAGATTTCTTCTATTGTAATTAATCTTTAATACAAATGTCCAAGTACATTTTACCTGAGTCTTTTATGTCTTTAATTCCTAGTTATGGGAGGATGAATTTAATTGTCCAATTTAATCCTATAAACAGAATGCTATTCATTTTTATAATCAGAGAAAAAACCCCAAATTTTTATAAACTGTCAATATTTGTTTAGTATCTTTAAAAATTATCATCTTACTCTTGAATAGGAAACTTTCAGTACTAATATTTAAGTTTATAATAATATATCCCAGAAAGTCATAAAATTTTGGTCTATTTATTTCCTGTCTTTAAGCAACTAATGACAAATATATCATGTATTACCCAAAGAAACCAACATACTGATTTAAGAGGGAAGTGGGTTGTGTTTTTTGTGCAATTAACTTTTCAAAAGTGGAAAGTGGAATGTTCAACAACTGAGAAATGTAAATACAATTGCACCATTAAATCCCCATTGTCTTTCAAGCTAGCAATCTACATTCTATATGGAATGACTATTTTTATTACAAAGTTCCCAAGCTCTCCAACTTGTCAATAAGTCAATATTATAAGAATGTTCTTTATCATCTTCTATCTTAAACTGTAAAATCATTAAGACTTTTTTTCCAACATATTCATGTCTTACAATTTACAAGTAGAACTTTATGGTAAAGTTCTTGTAAACTTTATGGCTACTACTCTCTTTCCTCAGTATTTAAAAACACACACTGGATTTGGGGTAAGTTACAGCCACGAAATTAAAAGACACTTACTACTTGGAAGGAAAGTTATGACCAATCTAGATAGCATATTAAAAAGCAGAGATGTTACTTTGCCAATAAAGGTCCATCTAGTCAAGGCTATGGTTTTTCCAGTAGTCATGTATGGATATGAGAGTTGGACTGTGAAGAAAGCTGAGCGCCGAAAAATTGATGCTTTTGAACTGTGGTGTTGGAAAAGACTCTTGAGAGTCTCTTGGACTGCAAGGAGATCCAACCAGTCCATTCTGAAGGAGATCAGCCCTGGGTGTTCATTGGAAGGACTGATGCTGAAGCTGAAACTCTGATACTTTGGCCACCTCATGTGAAGAGTTGACTCATTGGAAAAGACTCTGATGCTGGGAGGGACTGGGGGCAGGAGGAGAAGGGGATGACAGAGGATGAGATGGCTGGATGGCATCACCAACTCGATGGATGTGAGTTTGAGTGAACTCTGGGAGAGGGTGATGGACAGGGAGGCCTGGCATGCTGCGATTTGTGGGGTCGCAAAGAGTCAGACACAACTGAGCGACTGAACTGAACTGAACAACTACTTCCATAGTTAATGGAAATGAATTATTTCCATAAAAATACACGGATTTAGAGAATAATCCTGTTGTAATTTTTTAAGTCTCCACTTCAACTGACACTGATTTTTCACTTGTTGGAGGATAATATTATTTCTTGAGAAATCTCTTGGAGGTATTCAAGTTGACATAATACTCTGGCAAATCACTATGAGCTACAGCTCACTGGGGAGTTGAAATATGGTAAGTTTTTCCAGGTATATAAACCGTGATCTTTTTGTTTTAATCAAATATGGCCTGTTAAATTTCATAAATGTGAATGATGCTAGAGAAAAAGTAATTCTTTGTCTTAGTTCAAAATATTTGAAATAAAATTTAACTATATCACAGAATTAAAGAAAAATACAAAATGGACTGTTAATACAAATATTTACAAACTGCTGAATTCCTTCATTTGTCCTTAGTCCTAGCACTCAAGCATCACAGAAAGGAGTAAATGAAGATTTTATTATTTTATTGAAAGTTTGTATCTGCCTTCTGTCAGTGCATAATTTCTTTGCCAAGTACTGTTACTAGGTTCCATCTGGTATATTCACAATCCCAGTTTAAAATCTGCAGAAAGATTCCAGGTAAGGATGAGAAATAAAGTGAATTGGTGTTTCGTTTATTTCACTTTTAAGCATGATGGTCATTACAAGAAATTCCTAATCAGTTTTCCTAGGCTGCAAAACAGATTGTATATTACAAAAGTCTTATTTTTTTTTTTACTGAGTTTAAAAAAAATAGAAGGTACACATTTTAAGCTAAAATTCATGGTAATATAATGAGCACACTGTTATAGCATATTTTCAAACGAAGATTTTATGGCCATCTGCACTGGGTTGAATGTTTTTCACTATCTAAAAATTTAAAGAAACTTCTAAAAAAGACAAGAATTATAATAAAAGAGTCATCCCTAACTGTTAACAATGTCAGGACCAAACACGTGAAAGAAATTGCCTAAAATGCAAATGGTTATGAAAATACAAAATTTTTCAAATGAAGGGATTTTTAGTTGGTATCCATAACAAACAGTAATTGTTATATGTCAGATATCAATTGCCCAAGTGTATATATAAATATCATATTGTACATATTTAATATATTGTACTACTAAAGCAAAGCAAGAATATGAATTTAAGCTACTTACTGCACTCAGTGAACCCTATGTCCCGAATAAGCAGCGGGTATACAATAAGTTGCACACGGAAAAGAAAAAAGACAACCATAGGTGGTTAAATTCAAGACATACAATTCTCTATTCCCATAGGTAGAATGCAGCACCATCTTCCACTAGGTGATATAGTGCAATAACATCTCACCTACAACACATCTGTTTTCCAGCCGACAATGGGCCAAAACAACACTTCAGACCTGGGGAAAAAATGCTTTCCTCTCAGAGCAGTGCTGACATAAATCCTAATGACCTGATACTTTTAACTACCTCCTTTTAACAATCTCTTGTACAATTCTCCAGCAGGGTCTTGAAATGAGCTGAGAGTGAAATGCTATCCACAGCACTTAAATCAGACTCTGTTCTTAATAACAGTTTTTTCTCAACCACTCTTTTTCTACTCTGTCTTCCTAATTATTGTCATCAGTGTGCACTTTTTTTTTTTGCTTGAGAGAAAATATTGGCATTTTTGGAGTGAAATATTGAAATGGTGCATTTGTTTTATTGATGATTCTGAGTGGCTAACACTCACAGAACTAAAGACTGCAGAACTTTGTTGATGAGCCTAAAAGTTAGGAACAAATTAAATAGAGGAGTAAAACAGGACTTCCAAATTAATTAGTAGGTTTTTGTCTAATCTTCCCTGCATGAGAAAGTAGGTGGGTAAAATAAATCTGTATATCTGGCACTGATTAAAGTTCCAACCTAGCAAATGAATATAATAACAACTCTTTACTCATATACATTAAATGTGTTTTTAGAAACTTCTGAACCTAAAAGAGAGTTGTTAATTTTTGCAAGTATGAACAAGCTTTTAACAGTGCAGCATCTACCTCAGCTTCTACCTGAGGCTGATTAATGAGCAAGCGTTAGTAATGAAATGTAGTAAGGTACATATTAAAGGAGATTTAGACACCCTATTAAACTTCCAGTCTTGCAGCCTATATATAGCAATTTATTTGTATAAGTTTCTTTAATACTAACATTGCTATGAGGATCTTATACTTACTAAATTACTCTGATATAATTCATATAATAAATGTTAATCCTAAACTATTTCATGGACAAGAGCTCTCACAACCCTCATCTTGCCCAAGCTTCTGGGTGCTGTAAAGAGTTCTGTTTTTAACTAAAGCAAAATTGTGGTAGTAGCTTAATATTCTTGATCTTAACTACCTTAAGGCTTAGGTGAACTATTTTGTTATATCTTAGTACACTGGTCATAATATATACTTCCTAAAGATTAGGTTTGATCTAGGTTATTTATAGAAAGGGGAGTCATATTAACAATAGACCTAGACCTTCATTTACCATAAGAAGTTTATCTGTATTTGTTCTTCAAAATAGAGTTTTAGACTAGTGATTTTAACTGTTAGTGTTAGAAATGCTACAGCAGGAATGAAAGTATTATTTTAAACAATCTCTTTTTAAACTACTAAATTTACAATTGTAGAGTCTTACCTTTATAATAACACAACACCAAAAAATGCTCTTAATGTAAACCGATTTTCTTGCTTTCAAAGCCTCCCCTCGTGAAAGTCAACTTTGGAACAACAGCCTAAAAGAACATGATACATAGACTTCTTAGATGAATCTTATTTCTCACTGTGGTTTCCATTGATAAGTGGTCATTTCATCTCAAAATGTCTCTATAAAGATGGATATAAGAATTGAAGTGAGAAAAGTAGATGTATAAGTACTGTTCCTAAATCATTGAATTTCTAATAGCTACAGTCTTATTCAATCTACTTTTCAGGTAACTATTCAGATTTCATATCCCTTTAGGGAACTCAGGCTTGGTTTAACCAATTTTCTTTGGAATCCAGGATCGAATTCACTATATATTTAGATCTTAAAACTTAGAACCATAAGATACAAAAATTCTCTTTATTTCACAGTTCACTAGATCAATCTACCAACAGAGGAGGAATTGAAGTGGAAAATATTAAATGTCCCACATGATACAGAAGGGAACTGATAAAAAAGAGAAAGAAGCAGATTATTCCATGAAAAAGTAAACATTTATCATAGCAAACCATAGCGAAGATAGAAGGTTAGCACCCTGTACTTCTGTCTATAAAGGTATGAAAGCACACATTTCTGTTCCCTTGATAGCAAAATAACACTTGCAAAAGGCTTAGAAGTTTTGTATGCCTGTTTTCTACAGCTCTCCCCCTACAAGCTTTTTTTTTTTTTTTCTGTTTGTTTTGGTTTTGGTTTTTTTATGACAAGGTCTTTTTTGTTTGCTTGTTTGTTTAAACAAAAGTACCTAGGGGATCCTTTTTAATTATGGAAGGTGCTTCTTTCCTTCAACGCTGATATCTGACCTGTTACAAATTTGTACTATACACTGTGTAAATGGATAACAAATCAATTGCAAACCAACTGAATGTATAAATCTTAGTCTTGTTGCTAAAATCTCTTCTGGTTCTTTGAACATATAAACAAAATCTCAGAAAACCAATAGCCCAAATCATCAAGGAAAAAAGAGAACTAAGATAAATAAACCCAGAAATGAATGAGGAGAAATTAAAACAAATATTACAGAAATACAAAGAATCATAAGAGGATTCTATGTTATACCAACAAACTAGACAAACTAGGAGAAATCATAGAATTATCCAAGATTAAACTATGAAGAAATAGAAAGTATGATCAGATGGATTAATTGATACTGATATTGAATCAGCAATTTAAAAACTCTCCCAAAACAAAAGTACAGGTCCAAATGACTTCATAGGTGAATTCTACAAAACATTAAAAAAAGAGCTAGCCCACAATATTGTAAAGTAAAAAGTAATAATAATAATAATAAAAGAAAAAAAAAGAGCTAGCATTTATTTTTCTCAAGTTATTCCAAACAATTGAAGAGGAAGGAACATTTTCAAACTCATTTTATAAGGTCAACATTACCCTGATATCAAAAACAGACAAGGACAACACACACACACATCAGGTAATATCCCTGATGAACGTAGATGAAAAAAAAAATTAATATTAGCCAATGGGAAAAAAATACATAAAAAGAATCATATACCATGATCAGGTGGGATTTATTCTAGGGATACAAGAATGGTTCAAGAACCATATATTAATTAATATGTTACACCACACTAACAAAATGAAGAATAAAAAAATCATATGATCATAGCAATACATGTAGAGAAAGCATTTAGAGAACTACATTTTTCCACTTAGGATATAAACTCTTAACAAACTTCTTACAAAGGAAACATAGCTCAACATGATAAAGACCATATATGGCAAATCCACAACTAACATCATACTCAATGGTGAAAAACTGGAAGCTTTTCATCTAAGATCAGGTATAAGATAAGGATGCTCACTCTCATACTTTTATTCAACATAGTATTGGAAGTCCTAGTGATAGCAATTAGTCAAGAAAAAGAAATAAAATGCATCCAAATGAGAAAGGAAAAAGTAAAACTGTTGCTATTTGCCAATGAACGATATTATATGTAGAAAATCTCAGTCTCCACCACAAAAACTATTACAACTAATAAATGAATTCAGCAAAATTTCAGGATACAAAAATAATAAATGCATTTCAATCTCCTAATAACAAACCATTAGAAAGAGAAATAAAGAACAAAATATCATTTACAATTACAGCAAAAAGAATAAAATATGTAGGAATAAATTTAACCAAGTAGTTGAAAGACATTTACTCTGAAAACTAAAAGATATTGAAGAAAAAAATTGAAGATGGCTACAAGTAAATGGAAAGATATACCACGGTCATGGATTGGAAGAATCAATATTGACAAAATGTTCATACTACCTAAAGCAATCTACATATTGAATGCAATACCTATCAAACTTTCAGTTGAGTTCAGTTCAGTCGCTCAGTTGTGTCCAACTCTTTGCGATCCCATGAATGGCAGCACGCCAGGCCTCCCTGTCCATCACCATCTCCCAGACTTCACTCAGACTCACGTCCATTGAGTCCGTGATGCCATCTAGCCATCTCATCCTGGGTCGTCCCCTTCTCCTCCTGCCCCCAATCTCTCCCAGCATCAGAGTCTTTTTCAATGAGTCAACTCTTCTGATGAGGTGGCCAAAGTACTGGAGCTTCAGCTTTAGCATCATTCCTTCCAAAGAAATCCCAGGGTTGATCTCCTTCAGAATGGACTGGTTGGATCTCCTTGCAGTCCAAGGGACTCTCAAGAGTCCTCTCCAACACCACAGTTCAAAAGCATCAATTCTTCAGTGCTCAGCCTTCTTCACAGTCCAACTCTCACACCCATACATGACTGCTGGAAAAACCATAGCCTTGACTAGGCGGACCTTAGTCGGCAAAGTAATGTATCTGCTTTTGAATATACGATCTAGGTTGGTCATAACTTTTCTTCCAAGGAGTAAGCATCTTTTAATTTCATGGCTGCAGTCACCATCTGCAGTGATTTTGGAGCCAAAAAAAAACCAAAGTCTGACACTGTTTCCACTGTTTCCCCATCTATTTCCCATGAAGTGATGGGACCGGATGCCATGATCGTCGTTTTCTGAATGTTGAGCTTTAAGCCAACCTTTTCACTCTCCTCTTTCACTTTCATCAAGAGGCTTTTTAGTGCCTCTTCACTTTCTGCCATAAGGGTGATGTCATCTGCATATCTGAGGTTATTAATATTTCTCCCGGCAATCTTGATTCCAGCTTGTGTTTCTTCTAGTCCAGCGTTTCTCATGATGTATTCTGCATATAAGTTAAATAAGCAGGTTGACGATATACAGCCTTGACATACTCCTTTTCCTATTTGGAACCAGTCTGTTGTTCCATGTCCAGCTCTAACTGTTGCTTCCTGATCTGCATACAGATTTCTCAAGAGGCAGGTCAGGTGGTCTGGTATTCACATCTCTTTCAGAATTTTCCACAGTTTATTGTGATCCACATAGTCAAAGGCTTTGGCATAGTCAATAAAGCAGTAATAGATGTTTTTCTGGAACTCTCTTGCTTTTTCCATGATCCAGCGGATGTTGGCAATTTGATCTCTGGTTCCTCTGCCTTTTCTAAAACCAGCTTGAATATCAGGAAGTTCACAGTTCACGTATTGCTGAAGCCTGGCTTGTAGAATTTTGAGCATTACTTTACTAGCATGTGAGATGAGTGCAATTGTGCGGTAGTTTGAGCATTCTTTGGCATTGCCTTTCTTTGGAATTGGAATGAATGCAATACCTATCAAACTTACAATGGTATTTTCCACAGCAGTAGAACAAAAAAAAAATTTCAAAATTTGTGTGGAACTACAAAATACCCTCAATAGCAAAATAATCTTGAGAAAGAAGGACAAAGTTTGAGATATTGTGCTCCCAGACTTGAAATTTTACCCTAAATGATAGCAATCAGAACAGCATAGAACTGGCACAAAAGAAGACACACAAGTCAATGGAACAGAACAGAGAGTCCAGAAATAAGTGAATGTCCTTGTGGTCAATTAATCTATGACAAAGGAAGCAAGAATGTACAATGAGGAGTAAAGAGTCTTAAATAAAGTTGGAATAACTGGATAGCTATGTGCAAAAGAATGAAACTGGACCATTTTCTCACACTGTATACAAAAATTCAAAATGAATTAAGGGCTTAAATATAAGACCTGAAACTGTAAAACTCCAGAAGAAAACACAGGCAATTTGCTCTTTTACCTTGGTGTTAACATTATTTTTTGGATCTGTCTTCTCAGGCAAGAGCAACAAAAGCAAATATAAACAGATGGGACTATTTTGCACAGGAAAGAAAACCATCAGCAAAATTAAAAGTCAATCTATTGAACTAGAGAAGAGGTTTGCAGTATCAAGAGTTTGATATTTAAAATATACTTTAAAAAACTCATAAGACTGAATGTCAGAAAAACAATCTAATTGAAAAAGTGGTCAGAGGACCTAGAGACATTTTTCCAGAGAAGACATACAGATAACCAACAGTCACATGAAAAAGTTTTCAATATCACTAACCATCAGAGAAATGTAAATCAGTAAGCCAGAAAGAAAAACACCAATACAGTATACTAACACATATACATGGAGTTTAGAAAGATGGTAATGATAACCCTCTATGCAAGACAGCAAAAGAGACACAGATGTATAGAACGGACTTTTGGACTCTGAGGGAGAGGGAGAGGGTGGGATGATTTGGGAGAATGACATTGAAACATGTACACTATCATGTAAGAAATGAATTGCCAGTCTATGTTCAATACAGGATACAGGATGCTTGGGGCTGGTGCATGGGGATGATCCAGAGAGATGATATGGGGTGGGAAGTGGGAGGGGGGTTCAGGATTGGGAACTCATGTACACCCGAGGCAGATTCATGTCAATGTATGGCAAAACCAATACAGTATTGTAAAGTAAAAATAAAAATTAAAAAAAAAAAACACAATGAGATATTACCTCATGCCCATTGGAATACCTTATTATCAAAAAGATGAGGTAACTTCTATTTGTGTGGATGACCCAGAAAGAGCACTGTTGTGCACTGCTGAATATAAATTGATGCAGACACTATGGAAAACAGTATGGAGGTTCCTCAAAAAACTGAAGATAGTACTATCATACAATTTAAAAATTCCACTCTGGTTATTTATCTGAAGAAAATGAAAACAGTAATTCAAAAAGACATATGTGTACTCTTATGTCTATTGTAGCACTATTTATAATAGGCAGGATGTGGAAACGATCTAAGTGCCAATCAGTAGATGAATAGATAAAGAAGATGTTATATATATATAATGGAATATTACTCAGCCATAAGAAAAAAAGAAATCTTGCTGTTCATAGCAACATGGATAAACCTGAGGATTATGATTAGTGGCATAAGTCAAAAAGAGAAAAATACCATATAATTTCATTTACATGTGGAATCTTAAAAACATGTGGAATCTTAAAAACAGGTGAAACAAAGCAGAAACAGACTCATAGATTACAGAGAGCAGACTAGTGTTTGCCAGTGGGAAGAAAGTTGGGAGACAGACAAAATAGGTAAAGGATAATAAGAGGTAAAAGATTACAACTACAAAATAAATAAATCATGAAGATGTATACATCAGTAATATAGTCAATAATACTATAACAACACTGTATGATGACAGATGGTAATTGGTTTTATTTAGGTGATCATTTCACAATGTGTAAAAATATTGAATCACTGGGATAAACACCTGAAATTGCTGTGATACTGTATTGTTAATTATAACCTAATAAAAATTAAATAAATCCCATTGATCCATCAAGACTGAGGGGACAATATGAGTTATGACTAAAATGTAAAACTTTATAGTATACCCTCTGAAGTTAATCATAAAATCTCAAAATGTGATCACAATCTCTACCCTCTGCTTTCTTTACTTCTACCCTTCACCAACTTAGATTTCATGTTAATATCATTTCAAAAAGTTCTGCCATTAGTATCTACTGCCTCAGTTTCTCTATCTCTTCATCACATTCATCTGAATAAACTCACCCTAAAAGACTCTAGTAGACCACCTTGTCTAAATCAACATTTAGTAGCTCATCACTGCTAAAAGTTGTCACGTAACGTGAAGTCGCTCAGTCGTGTCCAACTCTTCGAGACTCCATGGACTGTAGCCTACCAGGCTCCTCTGTCCATGGGATTTTCCAGGAAAGAGTACTGGAGTGGATTGCCGTTTCCTTTTCCAAGGGATCTTCCCAACCCAGGGATCGAACCCGGGTCTCCCACATTGTAGACAGATGCTTTACCGTCTGAGCCACCAGGGAAGTAGCAAACAAGTTAAATTCTTCATGAGCAAACACAAACGGACTCCCAGAAGAGCCCAACAATCACTGAATGGCACAATCATTCCTGCTACCTCTCCTAGCTGCACCATCTTCTATATTTAGTGTATCAGCAACAATGTGTTTACTTCTATCATATCACTTAAAAGCTCACTTTCCATCTTCTGCAACATCACCACCATAGGTCCACTGTCATCATCTCCTTTCTATCTATATTTCCTGTTGTACATCTAATCCATTTTGCACACTGGAGCCAAAGTTATCTATTTGAAATGCCAGTTTAATCTTTCTCTCTTACCAAATAACTACCACTACCATGGGCATTTAAATCTTTTCATTAGCTTCCTATCACTGTTATGATTAAGGAGAGAGACAGTTATGCAATTTACAAGAACCTGTGTATTTTGGTTCTTACCAATTTCTCTATATGAAATGTGCTTCCACAATAAGATATTTATATAAAGATGTTTCTTCTGCATTAAATGTTCTTTCCTATCTTTTCTTAGTCAACTCCTGTTCATTCATCAGAAATCAACACAATTATATCACGACCAAACTTCTATATTTTATTTGTGTGATTATTTTATTAAAATCCATCTCATTGCCAAGATTGTGAGTTATATCATTAAATAATAATATAGATATGAAAGAGAAAAGAAAATATCCTAAAAGAAGATTTAGGTGTCGGTACAATAAAAGGATGAGGGATATCAGTTCAGTTCAGTCACTCAGTGGTATCCAACTCTTTGCAACCCCATGAATCGCAGCACACCAGGCCTCCCTGACCATCACCAACTCCCGGAGTTCACTCAGACTCACATCCATCAAGTCAGTGGTGCCATCCAGCCATCTCATCCTCTGTCGTCCCCTTCTCCTCCTGCCCCCAATCCCTCCCAGCATCAAAGTCTTTTCCAATGAGTCAACTCTTTGCATGAGGTGGCCAAAGTACTGGAGCTTCAGCTTTAGCATCAGTCCTTCCAAAGAAATTCCAGGGTTGATCTCCTTCAGAATGGACTGGTTGGATCTCCTTGCAGTCCAAGGAACTCTCAAGAGTCTTTTCCAACACCACAGTTCAAAAACATCAATTCTTCGGGGCTCAGCCTTCTTCACAGTCCAACTCTCACATCCATACATGACTACTGGAAAAACCATAGCCTTGACTAGGCGGACCTTAGTCGGCAAAGGAATATCTCTGCTTTTGAATATGCTATCTAGGTTGGTCATAACTTTTCTTCCAAGGAGTAAGCGTCTTTTAATTTCATAGCTGCAATCACCATCTGCAGTGATTTTGGAGCCCCCCAAAATGAAGTCTGACACTGTTTCCACTGTTTCCCCATCTATTTCCCATGAAGTGATGGGACCGGATGCCATGATCTTCATTTTATGAATGTTGAGCTTTAAACCAACCTTTTCACTCTCCTCTTTCACTTTCATTAAGAGGCTTTTTAGTTCCTCTTCACTTTCTGCAATAAGGGTGGTGTCATCTGCATATCTGAGGTTATTGATAACCTTTTCAATGAGCTCTTTGCATTATAAACATGTTTCCAAAATAAAACCGCTTTTTTTTTTGCTTTGCTTACATTATCCTTTGCTGTCTCAACTTGAATTTTACCAATTATATGTCCCTCATATTCTTAACCAAAACAGAAACAGAAGTTATTTTTCAACATAGATCTCTTATAATTGGTAAAATTCAAGTTGAGACAGCAAAGTATAATGTAAGCAAAGCAAAAAAAAAAGTTATTTTTGGAAACATGTTTATAATACAAAGAGCAACTTATGCAGCTCAATTCCAGAAAAATAAACGACCCAATCAAAAAATGGGCCAAAGAACTAAATAGACATTTCTCCAAAGAAGACATACAGATGGCTAACAAACACATGGAAAGATGCTCAACATCACTCATTATCAGAGAAATGCAAATCAAAACCACAATGAGGTACCATTTCACAGCAGCCAGAATGGCTGTGATCCAAAAGGCTACAAGCTATAAATGCTGGAGACGGTGTGGAGAAAAGGGAACCCTCTTACACTGTTGGTGGGAATGCAAACTAGTACAGCCACTATGGAAAACAGGATGGAGATTCCTTAAAAATTTGCAAATAGAACTGCCTTATGACCCAGCAATCTCACTGCTGGGCATGCACACTGAGGAAACCAGAATTGAAAGAGACAACTGTACCTCAATGTTCATCGCAGCACTGTTTATAATAGCCAGGACACGGAAACAACCTAGATGTCCATCAGCAGATGAATGTATAAGAAAGCTGTGGTACATATACACAATGGAATATTACTCAGCCATTAAAAAGAATACATATGAATCAGTTCTAATGAGGTGGATGAAACTGGAGCCTATTATACAGAGTGAAGTAAGCCAGAAAGAAAAACACCAATACAGTATACCAACACATATATATGGAATTTAGAAAGATGGCAATGATAACCCTGTATGCAAGATAGCAAAAGAGACACAGATGTATAGAACAGACTTTTGGACTCTGTGGGAGAGGGGGAGGGTGGGATGATTTGGGAGAATGGCATTGAAACATGTATACTATCATGTAAGAAACAAATTGCCAGTCTATGTTCGATACAGGATACAGGATGCTTGGGGCTGGTGCACGGGGATGACCCAGAGAGATGATATGGGGTGCGGGGTGGGAGGGGGGTTCAAGATTGGGAACTCATGACACCCGTGGTGGATTCATGTCAATGTATGGCAAAACCAATATAGTATTGTAAAGTAAAATAAAGTAAAAATAAAAAATTTTTAAAAATTTTTAAAAAGAAAGAAAAATTTTTCCAAAGTAAAAAAAAAAAAAAACAAATAGCTCATTGAAAAGGTTAAGGTCTATAATGCAAAAAAAGTTCATACAAATTACAAAAATGGGACCAAAAACGCTGCTAGTACAGTGGATAAAAATCGGCCTGCCAAGGCTGGGGAAGTGGGTTCAATCCCTGGTGTGGAGAGATTCCATGTGCTATGGAGCAACTAAGCCCATGCATCACAACTACTGAGCCAGTATTTCACAACTCCTGGAGCCCACAAGCGTGAGCTCCACAAGAAAAGTCTCCAGAATGGGAAGCCTGTGCACCACAACGAAGAGTATCTAGAGAAAGCATGCTAGAGAAGAAGCCACTAGAGAAAGCACGCCACAGCAAGGAAGACCCAGTGCAGTCATCCAGGCATAGTAAATATATAAATAACCCACAGTAGATAAATGGGCAAATGGTGCAATGAGTCAAAACAGGAGAGCAAATCCCAAGCATCCAAAAACCAGAAAAAGACAAGATGCTTGAATCTCTAAATCAGGAAAAAGATAAAATAACAATGAACATTTGTATATATTAGCCTGACTAAAATGTTTAAAAAGTGTGAGTATACATTGTGTGGAATGTGGAGAGTGCACACTCTCATATTACTGAAGAAAATATGAATTGCTATTACCTCTATCAAAAGCAATCTGTAAACATCTAGTAAAATTAAAAATTCAAAGACCCTTTGACCCAGCAAACTCATTCCTGTGAATTTACTCCATGCTAATAAATTATTTTAAACTAGGGTGAATGAAAGAAATAAGGCAGCTTTTTCAAGTGAGAAAAACAACTGAATATAAAATAAATGCCTGGTGGCTTAGAGGTTAAAGTATCTGCCTGGAATGCAGGAGACCTGGGTTCGATCTCTGGGTCAGGAAGATCCCCTGGAGAAGGAAATGGCAACCCATTCCAGTACTCTTGCCTGGAGGATCCCACGGAGGGAGGAGCCTGGTAGGCTACAGTCCATGGGGTCGCAAAGAGTTGGACATGACTGAGCAACTTCACACACAACCATTTGGAAGTGGTTGAATAAATTACTTTACATCCCTACCATGAAACATTTTGTAGCCATTGAAAGAATTAATTATAGCTAGAATAACTGATTTAGAGAACTTTCCATGAGATACTGTTGCAAAAAAAAGAACATGATGTAGAAACTGTTCGAAATAGCCCATTTTTGTAATTTTGCAATGTGGCTTCCCTGGTGGCTCAGATGGTAAAGAATTGGCCTACAATGCAGAAGACAAGGGTTGGGATTCTATCCTTGGGTCAGGAAGATTCCCTGGAGAAGAGAATGGACCTACTCCAGTATTCTTGCATGGAGAATTCCATGAACAGAGGAGCCTGGCAGGCTATAATCCATGGGGTCATAAAGAGCTGGACAGGACTGAATGACTAAGCATGGATACCCACATTTTTGTAAAACAATGATACAAATCTTCTACATGCATATAGATGCATTGGGAAGAATAATTAAAGCACATAACATGTTTTAAACATGAGTTTCTAAGTTTGGGATGTGGATGGAGAATATGGGGAGATCAAACTAAAAGACAACTGAAATGTAAAATTTCATTAAAGTAAGTAATTACATTCAAACTACATAAAAAATAAGCAAATAAACATAGCTTTATAAGAATAGTTTACATTTTCACTACATATGTGGTTAAAGACTAATAACTTCAAACAAAAAAGATGGAATGGATGATTGGAAAAAACGATCTTCATTGTCTTGTTAAATTGTACCTTATCTTGGAGTGCAAGGCCATACTGTCTGTAGTTTATTCCCCATCTGGAACAACAGAGGCCATTTTTCACTCATTTTTTAAATACATAAATCTCTGTTCTTGAATCTATTTTAATCAAATTCACTCAGTAATATTTGTTGAATGCCAAATAAATAGGCACAGCTTTTTTCCTTGAAAAAATAAAAATAGAGATGCATTAGAGTAAAATAAAAAATAAGTACAAATGTATATTGAATAAGAGGCAATGGAGAATCCAGAGAAAGTCAAATAAAATGAAATGAACCTAGATAGTATATTCAAAAGCAGAGACATTACTTTGCCAACTAAGGTCCGCCTAGTCAAGGCTATGGTTTTTCCTGTGGTCATGTATGGGTGTGAGAGTTGGACTGTGAAGAAGGCTGAGCACTGAAGAATTGATGCTTTTGAACTGTGGTGTTGGAGAAGACTCTTGAGAGTCCCTTGGACTGCAAGGAGATCCAACCAGTCCATTCTGAAGGAGATCAACCCTGGGATTTCTTTGGAAGGAATGATGCTACACCTGAAGCTCCAGTACTTTGGCCACCTCATGTGAAGAGTTGACTCATTGGAAAAGACTCTGATGCTGGGAGAGATTGGGGGCAGGAGGAGAAGGGGACGACAGAGGATGAGATGGCTGGATGGCATCACGGACTCGATGGACGTGAGTCTGAGTGAACTCCGGGAGATGGTGATGGACAGGGAGGCCTGGTGTGCTGTGATTCATGGGGTCGCAAAGAGTTGGACATGACTGAGCAACTGAACTGAACTGAATAAAAATAATAACAATGATTTTAGAAAAGATGATAGGTGTGGTAAACATGACTATAGAAGTTCCTAGTATATAGAAGAAACAAAACAAATAGAAAAAAAATTCTAAAGTAAAGGAGAATAAAGCTTTCCTGAAACAAAGACTTAAATCTGTCAACTGAAAGGAACTACCATATTGTTGGGGAAAAAATTGCTCAAAATAATCAATAACAAGCTCAAGCCCAGTCAAGTTCCAGAAATATATGAAGACCCAAGTAAAACCACTAAATCACATATAACAGAGTGAAAGAATATTTACTTAAAAATGTTCAAAGAGCAGTATTTAAGGCCAGAAGACAGGAATCAATCTCTACACAATGAGAATGAAGATATAATTCAAAGAATTAATACAAAGCCAAGTAATGTTACAATTATAAAGACAACAAAAAGACTCAAGCACATAAGAAATGCAAGAATATGACCCTTCATAAAACAAATATAAAAAAGGACTAACAAAACATTTGCTGAAATATAGTTGAAAAAAATCAATATAATGAATGCAGGAACAGAGAAACTATAGCTAAAGGATTGGAGACAAAAATTAAATCAGTTAAAAACTAATTTATATCTATGGTCAAATGAAGTGAAATCAACTGTGGCAATTATGGTTTCACAACCAAAGATAGAAGTAGATAAACTCTTAAAGGAGACTTTGCAGAAGTTATAAGAATTTCAGGGGAAATTCTTGTTTGTACCTGCTGTTGGTTGTTGCTACTGCTGCTGCTAAGTCGCTTCAGTCGTGTCCGTATGTGCGACCTCATAGACGGAAGCCCAAGAGGCTCCCCTGTCCCCAGGATTCTCCAGACAGGAACACTGGAGTGGGTTGCCATTTCCTTCTCCAATGCATGAAAGTGAAAAGTGAAAGTGAAGACGCTCAGTCGTGTCCGACTCTTCAGGACCACATGGACTGCAGCCCACCAGGCTCCTCCGTCCATGGGATTTTCCAGGCAAGAGTACTGGAGTGAGTTGCCATTGCCTTCTAGAATTACACTATTACAATCGTTGATCATATATCGAACTATACATTCGATTGACTTCTTCAAGTCTAGTCATCATTTCCGTTGAAGGCTCAGTCATATACTTGGTAATACAAGAAAGAATAATCTTGTGAAACAAACAAAATACAAATGGTATAGTTAATAACATTAGTGGAATTAAAAGTAAATATTTTAGCCATAAGCCTCCCACACCAGTTTTTGTTTTTGTTTTTTTTTTAAGATTGTCAAGACTAGGGAATGGGTCACTTAGAGCAGAAATCTGATTTTTCATGTGGTTCAAATGTGTTACATTAAAGGATTTATCAGGTACAAAAATAGAGCATTCAGTTTGAATTATAGCATAGATATCTCCCTGAGATGCTGTAAGGTGTCAAGGGTCTTGCAGTTGTGTAACACTGCCTTTCTCATCACAGAAATCTCAAAATTCAATAGACTAATAGCCCGGTTACTATCATTTAAAGCTTATGGAAGTTGTCAAGGCTTAGATATGGTCAATTACATCCTCCAACCCCATTGAAGGCACACACACACACACACACACAACCTCCTAAATGGTCGTACTAGTAGAATACCAATCTTTGACCCATTGGGATCATACCAATGGTAGATTGGTTGGGGTTACCTGTAATTTGTTAACATGTATGACCTTAAATTCATAGGAATCTCAGGCTACACCTTCATATCATCCCTGTAGATGTCAAGGCCATAAATTAGTGTGACAAATCCACTGAGTTCCATACCAATCACTCTCTCTAAGGGTAATATCAGGCATAGTTCATAAAGCACACAGCCTTGTCTCATAATTACCAGGTTGATCATTTTTAGTATGATTTAACCGTTCCCAACATAGAGGAGCCTTTAAACTTAAATGACCATAGCCTGGTGTTAACCATTTAGATCCTCCCCATAACTGTAGGAGTTTTCCTTTTAATAGATGAGAAGTAAATTTTTTATTGAGACTTAGCTCATCATTCTGATTGAGTTTAAATAACCCTAAGAGAAAACTTAAATCTGGCCACCTCATGTGAAGAGTTGACTCATTGGAAAAGACTTTGATGCTGGGAGGGATTGGGAACAGGAGGAGAAGGGGACGGCAGAGGATGAGATGGCTGGATGGCATCACTGACTCGATGGATGTGAGTCTGAGTGAACTCTGAGAGTTGGTGATGGACAGGGAGGCCTGGCGTGCTGCGATTCATGGGGTCGCAAAGAGTCGGACACGAATGAGCAACTGAACTGAACTGAACTGATGGCCAGCCTCAGAGCAGGTATTTTTAATTGGCCAGGTGAGAGGATCCTATCTAGAATTATTATGAATAGATAGAACAGGACTGAACACTCATCTAAAACAAATTTCCTAGGGGGTATCCAATCAGAGCCCTAAAGACCAGAAATCCACCAAGGTAACCCAGAAGTAATAGGCACAGGTAACTGGCCACAACCCAACAATTGGATTGAGTTTTAAACTAGCAGAGAATCATGTCCATGATAGAAAACATGTGATTGATAGGCATAGGTCCAAGGAATCAAGAAAACATTATAAATAATCGTAAAAGTAAGATCAGCATCTTGGGCAAGGTTTCTACTTGTGATGTCATCTTCTCATCCTAGTGTAGTGTAGTTTCCTCTGTTTGAGCATTGAAGGTGAGTTTGAGGTCAGCAGGCCTCTCTATGGACAGTCCAGCTTAGGGGCCTTTGGAAGTGGGAGTTAACTGAAGAGTCAATTTCCCTTCAATTTCACTGAGCATGAGCTAGTTAAGAGTACCTGATAGAAAGGTCCTTCCATCCAGGTTGGAGACAGTTCCTTAAATTATGCTAGCCAAATTACAGTCCTAGAAAATTGTATGGCTATCTTAGGATGTCTAGTTATAATGCCTTATTAAGTTGCCTCTCTGCTGGACTCAAGTAACAACAATCTGTTCCCATCCAAGTATATTAAGTCCCAAACATGATGTCAAACTCACAGAAGGAGCTAAATGTTACTCCAATGGAAAAAATACTAATAAACCACTCTGAACCAAGTCAATTAAGCAGTTTTAACATCAAGGCTCTAAAAACTATGAGTGCAGTATTAAAAGCGGTCCTCTTCTTCCTACCTTACTCCCAAAGTAAGACACCATAATGATTAAATGTCTGTTTCTCTGATGGTTATGGCCAAAAATAAATGTAAGGGTATTTACTATTCTTTGCACAGTTGAAAATCCCCAATATTCCTATGTTGCTGAGTAAGGTCAAAGAGCAGAGTCAGATAACACAAGACAAAAGAATAAAACAGTATTCAGAGATGGTTATCAATTTTTGTGAGGAGGAATAAAAGAACTCATACTATATATCAAAAAAACCCTTTTTTAAAATGTATAATAAACTAGTAGCAAAAGCTACTTCCAAAAAAGGAACTTATAGATTAAATAAGACAATAAGAGAAGATTGGTTTCATTGTATATAGTTTTCTTTTAATTGTACTTACTATGTACATGTATTAACTGTTCAAATAAATAATTTTTAAATAATCTGAACAAGCAATAGACAGTCCAACACACTCCTTTATTTAAAACTTGCGAAAAACTCTCACAAACCATAGGAGACTAAGAAGACATATATCTAAAGGCAATTTGGGGGCTTCACTGGTGGTCCAGTGGATAAGAATCCTTCTGTCAATGCAGGGGACATGGGTTTGATCCCTGCCCCAGGAAGATCCCACATGGCAACTAAGCCTGCATGCTACAACTGAGCCCACACTCTACAGGAGACTCAACTACTATGCCCACACTCTACAGCCTGCAAGGCACAGCTACTGAGCCCAACTGCTGCAACGACTGAGGCCTGTGTGCAAGAGCCCAGGCTCTGCAACAAGAGAAGCCACTGCAATGAGAAACTTGTGCACCAAAAACACAGCAACCCAAAGCAAGCTCACAGTAACTAGATAAGGCCTGCTCACAGCAACGAAGACCCAGCAAAGCAAAAATTAAAAAAAAAAAAATCTTCTAAAACAAAGAACGCAATTTGATATCCTGGATCATATCCTGAAACAAGTAAATCAAAAAACATACTCATGGATAAACTAGTGAAATTCAAATAAAGCCTGGAGTTTAATTTGGAAAAAAATTACAATGTACTATTTTTCTCTCACTACAAAAGTTCATTTACAAATGGTGTATTGGTGGTATTACTGATTTTGTTTGAAAGAATACACAGCTTAAAGAAAAAGATAAGAAGAAATGATCTCAAAGATAAAGATCTGAGCTCATCAGCCTTCAGATCCAACAGGTAGGGCTTGAAACTCATCACCCTCATCGTTCAAACATGAAAAAAAGCTGAACAGACTGAAAATCAGTAACTTTTTTTTCACCCAGCAAAAAATCAAGGTCATGGGGCAAACTGCCACATGAAACCTAGAGAGACAGGTGAATAAAAAAATAATAAATAAACATATCCAGGACATTCTGAACTACAGCAGAAGTGCTAGGGCCACAAACTTGTTCAGTTCAGTTGCTCAGTCGTGTCCAATTCTTTGTGACCCCATGAATCGCAGCATGCCAGGCCTCCCTGTCTATCACCAACTCCCAGAGTTCACTCAAACTCATGTCTTTCGAGTCGGTGATGCCATCCAGCCATCTCGTCCTTTGTCGTCCCCTTCTCTTCCTGCCCCCAATCCCTCCCAGCATCAGAGTCTTTTCAAATGAGTCCACTCTTTGCATGAAGTGGCCAAAGTACTGGAGTTTCAGCTTCAGCATCAGTCATTCCAATGAACACCCAAACTGATCTCCTTTAGAATGGACTGGTTGGATCTCCTTGCAGTCCAAGGGGACTCTCAAGAGTCTTCTCCAACACCACAGTTCAAAAGCATCAATTCTTCGGGGCTCAGCCTTCTTCACAGTCCAACTCTCACATCCATACATGGCCACTGGAAAAACCATAGCCTTGACTAGACGGACCTTTGTTGGCAAAGTAATGTCTCTGCTTTTGAATATGCTATCTAGGTTGGCCATAAGTTTTCTTCCAAGGAGTAAGTGTCTTTTAATTTCATGGCTGTAATCACCATCTGCAGTGATTTTGGAGCCCCAAAAAATAAAGTCTGACACCATTTCTCCATCTATTTCCCATGAAGTGATGGGACCAGGTGCCATGATCTTTGTTTTCTGAATGTTGAACTTTAAGCCAACTTTTTCACTCTCCTCTTTCACTTTCATGAAGAGGCTTTTTATTTCCTTTTCACTTTCTACCATAAGGGAAATAGATTTAAGGGACTGATCTGATAGATAGAGTGCATTATGAACTATGGACAGAGGTTCGTGACATTGTACAGGAGACAGGGATCAAGACCATCCCCATGGAAAAGAAATGAAAAAAGCAAGTGGCTGTCTGGGGAGGCCTTACAAATAGCTATGAAAAGAAGAGAAGTGAAAAGCAAAGGAGAAAAGGAAAGATATAAGCATCTGAATGCAGAGTTCCAAAGAAGAGCAAGGAGAGATAAGAAAGCCTTTCCTCAGTGACCAATGCAAAGAAACAGGGGAAAACAGAAGAATGGGAAAGACTAGAGATCTCTTCAAGAAAATTAGAGATACCAAGGGAACATTCCATGCAAAGATGTGCTCAATAAAGAACAAAATGTTATAGATGTAACAGAAGCAGAAGATATTAAGAAGAGGTGGCAAGAATACACAGAAGAATTGTACAAAAAAGATCTTCATGACCCAGATAATCACGATGGTGTGATCACTCACCTAGAGCCAGACATCCTGGAATGTGAAGTCAAGTGGACCTTAGAAAGCATCACTACGAACAAAGCTAGTGGAGGTGATGGAATTCCAGTGGAGCTATTTCAACTCCTGAAAGATGATGCTGTGAAAGTGCTGCACTCAATATACCAGCAAATTTGGAAAACTCAGCAGTGGTCGCAGAACTAGAAAAGGTCAGTTTTCATTCCTATCCCACAGAAAGGCAATGCCGAAGAATGCTCAAACTACTGCACAATTGCACTCATCTCACACATTAGTAAAGTAATGCTCAAAATTCTCCAAGACAGGCTTCAGCAATACATGAACTGTGAACTTCCAAATGTTCAAGCTGGTTTTACAAAAGGCAGAGGAACCAGAGATCAAATTGCTAACATCCACTGGATGATCAAAAAAGCAAGAGAGTTCCAGAAAAAATCTATTTCTGCTTTATCTATTTAAATGACTTTATAAGAGATTTATTTTCTGAGAAGAAAAGCTATTAGCAAAATATAGCCTCCTCTAGCCTTCTTGACTCACTCAGAAGGAAGGAAAAAAAAAAAAAGGTTAAAGGAAAAATCACTCAAAAGTCAGAGCCCAGGCAGAAATAGAGGAGATTAAAAACAAAGAACAACCAACAAGTATAAAACAGAAACATGGTAGATATCAAAAATATACTATTGTTCACTTTAAATGCAAGTAATTTAAAAACACCAATTGAAAGACAGAGACTTTCATATTGGATTAAAAAATAAGACTCAACTATAAGTTGTTCATAAGAAAACCACTTTTAATACACATCTGTTGAGTCACACAAAAAGCAAGATAATTCCAGAAAAACATCCACTTCTGCTTCATTGACTAGACTAAATACTTTAACTGTGTGGATCACAATAAACTGTGGGAAATTATTAGAGATGGGAATATCAGACCACCTTACCTGCCTCCTGAGAAACCTGTATGCAGGTCAAGAAGGGAAAATTATAACTGTACATGGAAAAATGGACTGGCTCAAAATTGTAAAAGGAATATGTAAAGGCTGTATATTTTACCCTATGCATTTAACTTCTATGAAGAGTACATCATGTGAAATCCCAGGCTGGATGAATCACAAGCTGGAGTCAAAATTGCTGGGAGAAATATCAACAACCTCAGATACACAGATGATACCACCCTAATGGCAGAAACCAAAGAGGAACTAAGAATCTCCTGATGAAGGTGAAAGAGGAGAGTGAAAAAGTTAGCTTAAAACTCAACATTTAAAAAACTAAGATCATAGCATCTGGTCCCATCACTTCATGGCAAGTAGATAGGGAAAAACTGGAAACAGTGGCAGGCTTTATTTTCTTGGGCTCCAAAATCATGGTGGACAGTGACTGCAGTCATGAAATTAAAAGACGCTTGCTCCTCAGAAGAAAAGTTACGATAAGCCTAGACAGCATATTAAAAAGCAGAGACATCACTTTGCTAACAAAGGTCTATATAGCCAAAGCTATGGTTTTTGTAGTAGTCATGCACTGATGTGAGAGCTGGACCATAAAGAAGCCTGAGTGTTGAAGAAACGATGCTTTTGAACAGTGGTGCTGGACATGACTTGAGAGTACTTTGGAGAGCATACAGATAAGACTAGCTAATCTTAAAGGAAATTAACCCTGAATATTCATTGGAATGACTGATGCTGAAGTTGAAGCTTCAATACTTTGGCCACAGGATGTGAAGAGCTGACTCATTAGAAAAGACACTGATGTTGGGAAAGATTGAGGGCAGGAGGAAAAGGGGGTGACAGAGGATGAGATGGTTGGATTGCATCACTGACTCAATGGATGTGTTTGAGCAAACTCTGGAAGATAGTGAATGACAGGGGAGCCTGGCATGCTGCAGTCCATGGGTCAAAAAGAGCTGGACATGACTTAGTGACTGAACAACAACACTTTTAATATAAACATATAGATGCATTAAAAATGAAGTGATTGAAAAAATATACTATGTTAACAGTAATTGAGGAGAAGGCAATGGCACCCCATTCCAGTACTTTGGCCTGGAAAATCCCATGGATGGAGGAGCCTGGTATGCTACAGTCCATGGGGTAGCAAAGAGACATGACTGAGTGACTTCACTTTTACTTTCCACTTTCATGCATTGGAGAAGGAAATGGCAACCCACTCCAATGTTCTTGCCTGGAGAATCCCAGGGATGGGGGAGCCTGGTGGGCTGCCATCTATGGGGTCACACAAACTCGGACATGACTGAAGCGACTTAGTAGCAGCAACAGTAATTGAAAGGAAACTGAAGTAGCAATATCAATTATACACAAAGAAGACTACAGAAAAAAGGAAAATTATCAGGATAAAGAGGGCCACTACATAATGATAAAGAGAATAAGTCTCCAAAATTACAATCCTTAACATATGCACCTAACAAGAGAACATCAAAACACATGAGGCAAAACATATGGAAGGCAAGAAGAAATAGACAAATCAGATATTAGAGCTGGAAATTTCAACATTCTTCTTTCCATAACTGATAGATCCAGCAGGCAGAAAAGCAGTAATTACATAGTTAAACTGAACAACACCATTAATCAACTAGATCTAGTTGATGATTTTGGAATTCTTCACCCAACAATAACAGAAAACACATTTTTCTCAAGCTCACTTGGAACATTCACAGGATAGACTATATTAATGCCCCTAAAATATAATTTAACAATTTGAAAGAATATTTATCATAAATAAATATCCTATTACATCACAATGGAATTAAACTAGAAATCAATAACTGAGAGATAACTTTAAAACTCCAAAATACTTGGAAAACAACCATTACACTTCTAAATAACATAGGGTCAAGAATTCTCAAAAGAGCTATCTAAGTATTTCAAGCTAAATGAATATGAAAATACAGTTTATCAAAATTCATGGGATACAGCCAAAAGAGTCTTTAGAAGAAAACTGATAGCATTGAATGCTTATAATAGAAAAATTAAAAATCCAAAATTAATAACTAAGCTTCCACCTCAGGAAACTAGAGATGGAAGAGGAACTTAAACAAGGAGAAGAAAAGAAATATTAAAAATTAGAGCAGAAATAAATGAAATTGGAAAAAGAACATCAACAGAGAAAATCAAAGAAACCAAAACCTGGTGCTTTGAAAGGACAAATAAAGTTGATAAATCTAAGAAAGAAAGATAGTACTAAGTCACGTCTGACTCTTGCAACCCCATGAACTGTAGCCTGCCAGGCTCCTTTGTCCATGGAATTCTCCACGCAAGAATACTGCAGTGGGTTGCCACATCCTCCTCCAGGGGATCTTCCCAACCCAAGGATCAAACCCATGCCTCCTGCATTGCAAGCAGATTCTTTACTATCTGAACCACCAGGGAAGTCCAAGAACACTGGAGTGGGTAGCCTATCCCTTCCCCAGAGGATCTTCCCAACCCAGGAATCGAACCAGGGTCTCCTGCATTGCAGGCAGAGGCTTTACCCACTGAGCTATGTGGGAAGACCTGATAAATCTATAGCAAGGTTAAAAATAATATTTTACATTAAAGACAGAAAGGAAAAAAAGAGAAAAAGGAATATATTACTAATATCAGACGTGAGAGAGAGGCCATCACTACTGATCACATAGACTCTTATTAAGATCATAAGAATCATATGAACAATGATTCTTATGATCATAAGATCATATGAATAATTCTATGCCAATAAAGTTGGTAACAGATAAAACTGACCAATTCTATGAAAGACAAAAACAACCGAAATTCACACAAAAAGAAATAGATAACCTGAATAGAAATATAACTATTAAAGAAATAGATAAAATAATAAACAAGTTTTCAAAAAAGAAAGCAAGTGAACCAGATGATTCACTACTCAATTCTAAATTTATGAAAGAAATACTTTCAATTCTCTACAATCTCTTCTAGAAAAAAAAAGAAAAGGAATATTTCCTGACTCTTTCTGAGGCCAATATTACCTTAATACCTAACCCAGATAAAGACATCACAAGGAAGAAAAATTATAGATCAGCATTTCTTATGAATATAAGTGAAAACTTCTCAACAAAATACTAGCAAACTAAATCCCATAATGTATAAACATAAGTAAACACCAGAAGTAGATGGGATTTTTTCAAGGTATGCAACGCTGATTACATATTTTAAAATTAATTAATATAATTCTTTGCATCAAAAGATTAAAGAATAAGAATCATAAAATCATATTAATTTAGAAAACAATTTGAAAAAGTCCTACATCTATTGATGACAAAAACTATCAGCAAACTTGGAAGCGAAAGAGATTCTTCAACCTTATAAAGAATATCTACAAAAAACTTATACCTAATATCATATTTCATTGTGAGAAACTAGATTTTTTCCTCTAAAATCAAGAACAAAACACATGTTCCCTATCAACACGCCTATTAAACTTTGAACTAGAAATCCTAGCTGATGCAATAGTACAAGACAAGCAAAGGTAAATGGATTAGGAAGAAAACTAAAACTGTCTTTGTTCAAAGATATCATGATTATCCATATGGACAATCTCAAAGAATCTTAAAAAAAAACGACAAAAAAATCCAGAATAAAATGAGTATGGCAAGTTCACAAGATACAGGTTAACATAGAAAAATCATTTTGTTTTCTATGTACCAGCAATGAACAATAGGAATTTGAAATTAAAGAGAGGCTATCACTTACATTAATATCAAACAAAGAGAAAATTTAGGTATAAATCTAATGAAATATGTACAAGATCTGTATAAAACACTGAGTAAAAGATCAAAGATCTAAATATATGAAGAGAAATTCAGTGTTCATGGATTAAAAGTCTTAATATTGTTGATGTCAACCAGCTGATTGTAAAGTGTCTATGGAAATGAAACCATGAAAAGCTTCTGTACAAGAAAGGAAACCACCAACAATATTAAGAGGCAACCTACTCAATGGGAGAAGATATTTGTAAATCATTTATCTGATATGAGGTTAATATGGAAACAACAGAAGTGCCTATTGATGGATAAAGAAATTATGGTATGTATTCATAACAAGATATTCAGTTCAGTTCAGTTCAGTCTCTCAGTCATGTCCAACTCTTTGCGACCCCATGAATCACAGCACGCCCTCCCTGTCCATCACCAACTCCCAGAGTTCACTCAGACTTACATCCATTGAGTCTGATGCCATCCAGCCATCTCATCCTCTGTCGTCCCCTTCTCCTCCTGCCCCCCAATCCTTCCCAGCATCAAAGTCTTTTCCAATTTATTCAGCCATAAATATAGTAAAACACTGTCATTTGTGACAACATGGATGAAAATCAAAAACATTACGCTAGGTGAAATAAGTCAAGATAGATAAAGACAAGTACCATATGACTTCTCTTATATATGGAATTTAAATATGCACACACATATTTAGAACATGTGATGTACAGGACATTTTCTACAGCACAGATTAACACATAGCCCTTAACACCTTTCAAAAAATACTAACACAAATAGACCATAAACAAAAAATGCAAAAGCATAAACTTCCAGAAGATAACATGTGAGAAAATCTATTGGTGTTTTGGTGAGTATGTGGAGAAAAGGAAACCCTTATGCATTTTGGTGGGAGTGTAAAATCATGCAACCACTATGGAAAACAGTGTGGAAGTTCCTTAAAAAAATACAAATAGATACATATAGAATGGTTAAATGACAAAATCCTCTGCATAGTACAGGGAACTATGTTCAATACCCTGTGATAAACTATAATGGAGAAGAATATAAAAAAGAAAGTGTGTGTGTATAACTGAATCACTTTGCTGTACAGAAGAAATTAGCACAATATTGGAAACCAAATATATTTCAATAAAAAGTTACAATAACTAATTAAAATTAAAATAGAACTACCATATGAAACAGTCGTTCCACTTCTAGGTGTTTATTCAAAGGTACAAAAACACTAACTCAAATATATATATATGTATACATACCCTCATGTCCATTGAACCATTATTCACCATAGCCAAGATACAGAAGCAACAGAAGTGTCTATTGACGGATAAAGAAATTATGATAATATTCATAATGAAATATTATTCAGCCATAAAAAATAGTAAAGCATTGTCTTTTGAGAAAACGTGGATGAAAATAAAAAACATTACGCTAGGTGAAATAAGTCAAGATAGATAAAGACAAGTACCGTATGATTTCTCTTATACGTGGGATCTAAATATGTACACACATATTTAGAACATGTGAAGTACAGGACATTTTTTATAGGACATATTAACACATAGCCATTACACATTTCGAAAAATACTAACTCAAATGGACCATAAACAAAAATACAAAATACAAAAGCATAAACTTCTAGAAGATAACATGTGAGAAAATATATTGACTTTGCTTTTGGCAAGGACTTTTAACAAACAAAGTCAAAAGGAAATTTCATGAAAAGTATGTTGCACATTCGAAAATTGAAAACTGTTCTAAGAAAGACATTATTAAGAGAATGAAAAGGCAAGTCACAAAGAAAATCTGGCAAAACACATCTGATAAAAGACCAGCATCCAAAGTATGCAAAGACCTAAAATAACAAGAAAAAAGACATTCCAATAAGAAAATGGACAGAAAATCTGAAAAAGCACCTCAAAATGAATATACACAGATGTTGAATAAGCATATAAAAAGCTGCTCAACATTTTTTGTTTTTAGGTAATCACAAATTAAAACAATGAGAAACTATCAAACACCTATTAAACTGACTACCATCCAAAATCTGGCAACGCCAATAAGGATGCAGAGCAATAGAAACTAGGTATCATTCATTACTGGAGAAATTGCGGAACAGTACAGTCACTTTAGAGACCCATTTGGCAGTACAAAGCCATATATAGTCTTATCATATATTTCATCTATGTAGAACTATGGATGGAGGTTCGTGACATTATATAGGAGGCAGTAATCAAGACCATCCCCAAGAAAAAGAAATGCAAAAAGGCAATATGGTTGTCTGAAGAGGCCTTACAAATAGCTGAGACAAGAAGAAAAGTGAAAGGCAAAGGACAAAAGGAAAGATATACCCATTAGAATGCAGAGTTACAAAGAAGAGCAAGGAGGGATAAGAAAGCCTTCCTCAGTGATCAATGCAAAGAAATAGAGGAAAACAACAGAATGGGAAAGACTGGAGATCTCCTCAAGAAAATCAGAGATACTGAGGGAACATTTCATGCAAAGATTGGCACAATAAAAGACTGACATAGTATGGACCTAACAGAAGTAGAAGATATTAAGAACAGGTGGCAACAAGACACAGAAGAACTATATCACTAGGACTAGATCACTCACCTAGAGCCAAACATCCTGGAATGTGAAGTCAAGTGGGCCTTAGGAAGCATCACTATGAACAAAGCTAATGGAGGTGATAGAATTCCAATAGAGCTGTTTCAAATCCTAAAAGATGTAGCTGTAAGTGCTGCACTCAATATGCCAGCAAATTTGGACAACTCAGCAGTGTCCACAGGACTGGAAAAGGTCAGTTTTCATTCTAGTCCCTAAGAAAGGTAATCCCAAAGAATGCTTAAACTACAGCACAATTGTACTCATCTCACACGCTAGCAAAGTAATGCTTAAAATTCTCCAAGCCAGGTTTCAACAGTACGTGAACCGTGAACTTCCAGATGTTCAAGCTGGATTTAGAAAAGGCAGAGGAACCAGAGAATAAATTGCCAACATCTGGTGGATCATCAAAAAAGTAAAGAGAGTTCCAGAAAAACATGTACTTCTGCTTTATTGATTACACCAAAGCCTTTGTGTGGATCACAACAAACTGTGGAAAATTCTTAAAGAGATGAGAATACCACACAATCTTACCTGCCTCTTGAGAAATCTGGATGCAGGTCAAGAAGCAACAGTTAGAACCAGACATGAAACAACAGACTACTTCCAAATCAGGAAAGGAGTACGTCAAGGCTGTATTGTCACCCTGCTTATTTAACTTATATGCAGAGTACATCATGTGAAATGCCAGGCTGGATGAAGCACAAGCTAGAATCAAGATTGCTGGGAGAAATATCAATAACCTCAGATACACAGATGACACCACCCTTATCGCAGAAAGTGAAGAAGAACTAAAGAGCCTCGTGATAAAAGTGAAAGAGGAGAGTGAAAAATCTGGCTTAAAACAACATTCAGAAAACTAAGATCATGACATCTGGTCCCACTGTGTGAAGTCGCTCAGTCCTGTCCAACTCTCTGCGACCCCATGGACTGCAGCCTACCAGGCTCCTCCATCCATGGGATTCTCCAGGCAAGAATACTGGAGTGGGTTGCCATTTCCTTCTCCTGGGGATCTTCCCAACCCAGGGATCAAACCCGGGTCTCCCACATTGCAGGTAGAAGCTTTAACCTCTGAGCCACCAGCGAAGCCTCTGGTCCCTTTCTGCAGTAATTTTGGAGCCCCCCAAAATAAAGTCTATCACTATTTTCATTGTTTCCCCATCTATTTGCCATGATCTGGTCCCATTACTTCATGGCAAATAGATGGGGAAACAATGAAAACAGTGATAGACTTTATTTTGGGGGGGCTCCAAAATCACTGCAGATGGTGGCTGCAGCCATGAAATCAAAAGATGCTTGCTCCTTGGAAAAAAAATTTATGACAAACTTAGACAGCATATTAAAAGGCAGAGACATTACTTTGCCAACAAAGGTCCACCTAGTCAAAGCTATGGTTTTTCCAGTGGTCATGTATGGATGTGAGAGTTGGACTATAAAGAAAGTTTAGTGCTGAAAAATTGATGCTTTTGAACTGTGGTGTTGGAGACGACTCTTGAGAGTCCCTTGGACTGCAAGGAGATCCAACCAGTTCATTCTAAAGGAAATCAGTCCAGAATATTCTTTGGAAGGACTGATGCTGAAGCTGAAACTCCAATACTTTGACCACCTGATGTGAAGAACTGACAGATTTGAAAAGTTCCTGATGCTGGGATAGATTGAAGGCAGGAGGAGAAGAAGATGGCAGAGGATGAGATGGTTGTATGGCATCGCTGACTTGAAGGACATGAGTTTGAGAAAGCTCAGGGTGTTTGTGCTCGACAGGGAAGCCTGGTGTGCTGCAGTCCACAGGATCACAGTTGGACACAACTGAGCGACTGAACTGAATTGAACTAATATATTTCTTCTATCACACTTCCAGGTAATTACCTAACTGAGCTGAAAGTTTATGTCAAAAACAATGAAAACCTTGAACAAAATGTTTATATAAGCTTTACTCATAATTGTCAAAAACTGGAAACAACAAAGATGTTCTTCAAGAGATCAATGTATCAACAAATTGTGTATTGAATTATTTATGATATAAAGAAGTGAACTATCAACTCACAAAAAGACATAAGAAACCTTAAATGAATACTGTTTACCCTGCTAAGTGGAAAAAGCCAGTGTGAACAAGGTACATACTTTTGGAAAAGATAAGTGGTGTCAGGAATTTGGAGGTGCAGGGGGGATGAACATGTGAAGTACAGGACATTTTTCACAGCACTGAAACTATTGTGTATGATACTGTAATGTCAGATATATGACATTACACATTTATTAAAACTACAAAATTTTACAACACAAGGATGATGTATGCAAATTGAAAAATAAATCATTTAGATATTCAAAGGATCCCAAGAAAGAATGTGGACTGTAATAAGTGAACTCTAATTATTACAAATGTATAAAACAACCATGCTGAAGAGCAGGCAGTGGGGAGAGACTAATATAATCAAACTCAAAATGCAAATGGAGTCTATAAGATTAAATACAAAAGGAAAGTGAAAGTCTCAGTCATGTCCGACTCTTTGTGAACCTGTACAGTCCATAGAATTCTCCACGTCAGGATACTGGAGTGGGTAGCCTTTCCCTTCTCCAGGGGATCTTCCCAACCCAGGAATCGAACCCAGCTCTGTCACATTGCAGGCAGATTCATTACCAACTGAGCTACAGGGGAAAGGAACGACACATAAATCGTATATTTTAGTCAATAAAACTGTTTCTTACATGAGTATAAGTTAATAATCCTAATACTGCTATACATGTACACTCAGTCAGTCAGTTAAGTAGCTCAGTGGTGTCCGACTCTTTGCAACCCCATGGACTGCAGCACACCAGGCCTCCTTGTCCATCACCAACTCCTGGAGTTTACCCAAACTCATGTCAATTGAGTCAGTGATGCCATCCAACCGTCTCATCCTCTGTTGTCCCCTTCTCCTCCTGATTTCAATCTTTCCCAGCATCAGGGTCTTTTCAAATGAGTCAGCTCTTCCCATCAGGTGACCGAAGTATTGGAGTTTCAGCTTCAGCATCAGTCCTTCCAATGAACACCCAGGACTGATTTCCTTTAGAATGGACTGGTTGGATCTCCTTGCAGTCCAAGGGACTCTCAAGAGTCTTCTCCAACAGCACAGTTCAAAACCATCAATTCTTCAGTGCTCAGCTTTCTTTATAGTCCAACTCTCACATCCATACATGACTAGAAAAACCATAGCTTTGACTAGACAGACCTTTGTTGGCAAAGTAATGTCTCTGCTTTTTAATATGCTGTCTAAGTTTGTCATAACTTTTCTTCCAAGGAGCAAGTGTCTTTTAATTTCATGGCTACAGTCACCATCTCTAGTAATTTTGGAGCCCCAAAAATAAAGTCTATCTCTGTTTCCCGTTTCCCCATCTATTTGCAATGAAGTGATGAGACCAGATGCCATGATCTTAGTCTTCTGAATGTTGAATTTTAAGCCAACTTTTTACACACATACTAGAATTGAACAATTAAGAATGTAAATGTATGGCAGGTGATAAGATCTACGCATTTCACCATGGTGCAGAAATTCATGTATGAACAAGGGGTTAGGACTGGGCTTCCCAGGTGGCGCTAGTGGTAAAGATTCTGCCTGTCAAACACAGGAAACCTAAGAGATGAGGGTTTGGGTCTTCTTCCTGGGTAGAGAGGATCCCCTGGAGAGGAAAAGGCTCCACTCCAGTATTCTTGCCTGGAAAATCCCATGCACAGAAGAGCCTGGGGGCCTGTAGTCCCTGGGGTCACAAAGAGTCAGGAAGGATTGAGCTTCTGAGCATAAGGGGTGAGGACTAGAATGATCCATGTGGTAATAAATTAGAAATAGCAGTAAGAACTTATGTTTAACTTAATAGAAATTCAGATGATTACATGTAGAAATAGCTATAGACTTTTGTATATACCTGAATCAACATACACACATATATTTCTCTGCTCTGTTACCCAAGAGGTTCTGAAAGCAACAACAACAACCTACTAGCAAAAGGCACACCTGGCACCCAGATCTTGGTTTCCAATACCACTCTCCAATAAAAGAATTCAGGGTTTTTGGAGCAATAGCTGATTTTAAAGCTTTTCAGGGAATGGATAAGATGAAGCTGGAGTATCTTGCAGTGTCAAAAGTTAAGGAAATGCTTTTGTAAATGCAAACAGTGAGAGGAGTATATCAAAGGGGCACAGGAACCAAATGAAAGACGTTCCAATGACCTAACCTGGAACAAATTGAACAAAATAATGAAAGTAGTATTAGGTTAAAATCTAAAGTATAAAATAGACATCCACTAACTTTTCCCAATATAAATAACTGACTGAATAAATTAATAAATGGGGGAACACAGGGATATCTTCCATGCAAAGGAACTCCAAATAAATTATTCCCAGTGTGTTGTGCATGGTGACTCTCTTCCAAAGAAAATACCAAAGAGTACAGTGTAGGACTGACTTTACACTGGAGAAACCTAACCAGCTACTTCAGCCAAGTGATCTAACTCATCAACAGGCACAGATCATGATGCTAGTCACAGATCATATCATGACTCTTGACATGATGTGATGAAAATGGCACTTTATTTCTGTAATCTTCCTTCTAAAAGCCCATAACCCCAGTATAGTCATGAGAAAAACATCAGTAAAACTTTAATAGAAAAATGTCCTATAATATATCCAACCAGTACTCAGTTAGTTCATCAAAAATAAAGAAAGCAGAAATCTCTGAGAAACTTACAGTCAAGGAGAGCCAAAGGAGACATGACAATCAAATTTAATGTGGAATTGTAGAGGAGAAAACGAGCATTCAGTAAAAATGAAGGAAACTGAATAATGTTTGGACTCTAGTTACTATCACCACTGGCTTATAATTTTAACAAATGTACCATATTTATCATATTAATGTAAAATATTTAATAATTGGAGGAACTGTGTATTGATTGGAAGGTATAAAATAGGAATGCTCTACTTATGCTCAACTTTTCTGCAATATAGAATACTCTAAAATAGAGTCCATTAAAATAAACAGACAAAAATTTCAAAAAGAAAAAGAAAAAAGATTGCTGGCTGGGAAAATAATCTGTTTACTTAGAATTCTGTCATAAGACTGAAGGCTCTTGGGCTCAAGAACTATTGTTTGGCATAGCCAGACAATGGGGCTTCTGTGTGGCCACACAGCATTTTAATTTATAATTTATACATGAGATATACATTTGTAATTTTATTAAAGCCGCTAAGTTTAATTTTTAAAAATCAATGAATTATAAAACATCAATAGAGGTAACAATTCCCACTATGCAGTCTAGTTTCTGTTACTCTCTACCAGACTCTAATTATAGGCCCTGACACTTTCTTGGAATGTCCATCACTACTGATCCTGGAAACTGTATATGTCATCTGCTAGCCTTGCCAGAATGGACTTTGCACATAACCTGCCTCTAGGTCACCAGCTTCTGAAGCATGTGCGTCTGATTTGTAGAAACCAGGTCACATGACCATGCTCCAGCTATCAAGGAGGCTGACAATTTTTTTCTAATTTTATAGAGAAAAGCTGGAACTCTAAAAGTGGAGAATTTTCTAAGCACAGGAAGAAAATTTAGAGATGAGAAAAAGGTATAAAAAGTGTCCACACAATGGTTATTACTATGGTTAGTATGGGGAAAATTCCCTACTGAATAAGAATAATGGCCACTAAATGTCTTGCATTTAAGATACTTTTTTATATTATTTTGTAAAGCTCAGAATTGATCATTTAAGATGCTATTTTTCTAGTATTTACAGTGATGAGAAGCACATCACCTTCTACCAAAGAAGCAGCCTTAATATTTTTTCTCTGTGATGTTAACTGATGTGAGATGCATTATTACAACATGATAAATTGATAATCATATTTTTGCCTCACTAACACTAAAAGTGTTCAACACTCTGATTTAAAGGTGTTCTTTTGCAAAAGACCCATTTCCTTTACCCTAGACACCTTGCACTACTAGAATCTAACAACCCACTATAACACAAATATGCCCAGGCTGTCCTATAAGAGAAAATAACTGTAAGAAAAGCATCAAAGAAAGAAACCCAAGATGAAAAACATATAGCTTATTGCTCTGCAGAGTATATGGGTAATAATAAAGAGAACAAAAAGTGACATAAATAAAATGGAGTCCTCCCCTCTTTTCTTATTTTCACACTCTCTCTCACACACACACACACAAATGCTGCTTGACACTTCTCAGGGTCTGAAAGAGTTTGGAAATTGATATTTGTATGATATTATATCTTGTTTGCAGTCTAATTGGCTAGTCAACTGTCAGCTGCTTAGAGTTGCACCTGAATTCTAGAGGGAAAAGGCTCACTGGATTCTCTTGGGTTCTTTCCAGAAGGAGATAATGGTCATTTCTACACAAGCTTCCTCCATTATTTCAATTTCAAATAAAGCTGGGAACTCTGTGTTGCCTTGACCTGAATTATTACCATAAACATCAAAGAAGGATGCCAGAAAATCAGTTAAGTCCATCTCATCTCTATTCCTATAGGACTTCAGTACACAGACTTCCTTAGTTTGCTTTTTATTAGTAATATTAAAAAGTAATCTTTCCTTCATAGGACTAGTGTGTGAATAAAGTGGGGTAACACATGTAAAGAGCATGAACAGAATCAGGTGCAGTTGACACTTGAGTAACCGAGGTGAGTGGAGGACCCACCCACTGTTGGCCTTCTGTGTTTTCAGTTCCCCATCCACAGATTCAGGCAACCCTGGATCATTTAGTGTTGCAGTTTGTATGTATTGAAAAAATCTGGTGTGTAAGTGGAACTGCACGGTTTAAACCTGTATTGTTCGAGGGTGAAACTACACCTTGTTTCTTTCACTCAGAGACTGACACACTGCTGCAATCTTTAGTCAAACTGTACAAATAAACTCTGTGGTTACTGTATGCTTTGTTGTTGTTTTTCCTCTGTTTCCAACTTGCTCTCTTCCTCTTTAAATCTTTTCCTCCCCCGGAGGCTCAGTGGTAAAAAACCCACCCACCAGTGCAGGAGACTCAGGTTCAATCCCTGGGTCAGGAAGATCCCCTGGAGAAGGAAACAGAAACCCACTCCAGTATTCTTGCCTGGGAAATCCCATGGACAAGGGAACCTAGTGGGCTACAGTCCATGTGGTTACAAAGACTCAGACATGACTTAGAGACTAAACATCAACAACAATCAAAACTAAGTTTCTGTTTCTTTGTGCTTAATCAATGAATTAATATCTGTTGAAGGCTCACTTCATTGAGTGTTTGGGGATGATTTTTAAATACATAAAGAGCTAAACAATCATTTTGTGATTGTCCTTTTCCTTTAATATGTTTGTTATCTCACAGACTAACAATTTTTCAAATGGATGAAAAATGAAGTCAATTTCTTTATGACAATTACGGAATAGCCAATTAGCGTGGCAAGCACTGAGAGTCCATGATCTGACTCTGATTTTAAGCTTACATTTACTGTGATATATGCCAAGTGCTTTAATAATAATTTTAGAGTTATATTAGCATATTCTAATCCTCACAATGATAAAGTATTTGCTGTTATCACCATGTCATTTTCTCAATTATGAAATTGAAAATTTTAATATAATGCAACCTCCCCAGTTAGGCACAATTAATAGTTAGTGGAACTGCCTTTCAAATCTACATGTATCTAAAATCAAAGCCAACCACCACACTATACAGCCTCAGTGATGAAGTCACCAAAGCTAAGTCTAAAACTATCTGCTCATTCCATGAAACTTTTCTTAAGAATGTAGAACAATAGCCCTGAGAATTCCAAAATCAATCTAAAAAGTAATGTCTCCCATCTTCTCAAGTGGCTGCTTTCACAACATATAGCTAATGGTGCCCATTACAGCAGCAGGGACAGAGACAGCCAGCAGTAAATCTTTTTCTTTTACAGTTGGCTCTGGTTTAGGAAGATTTACTTTTATAACAGCTGCAGAGACTTCTACCTTATCAACTTCTACTTCTTTAATACCTTTCTCCCAAACCTTTTTACAGCCTCTCATAGTAATGACAGGTCCTAAGGGTCAGAACTAGAAGTACTTTCTCTGTAACTCTCAAAGCGTTCGATCTTGACAAATTACTTTTATTGTCTTAGCTAAGTTTGGGAATATACTTGATCTTACTTTGAAAAGTTTTCACTAAGTGGATTCCGGTATGTGAAATTAAAGTGATTTTTTTTTTTTTACTATAAATCTCTAATTCCTTTACTGGGTTCTTTGTTTGCATCAGTGCAAATCTCTTTGTTTGCAGAGTCTAACTTCATGGATCATATATTACTCAAATCTCTTGATCTGATAAAGACTAATACTAATTTCAGAACTTGAGCTGAGTCAGATTCTTTTCCCTTAGGTAAGTGTTGCTTCATTGAGAGATATAAGCTATAAAAAAAAAAAAAAAAAACTACAGAGTGGAAAAAAAGAGGCTGTTCCAAGTAGAGTTCAGGGTTTCAATTTCTCACCCTTCAGGTAGAGCTTGCTGCAGCACAACAGGGGGACGAAAAGGTCGAAGCCAACCAGAAGAGATGTGGCACTTTCTACTGAGAATCAAAGTATGTGAGAATCAAAGTATGTTTGTTATGGATTTGAGACTTGCCCTAGATGCCTTGTGCCCTGGAGAGACCACTGAATTGTCCTTCTCAATGGACCAGCTGGACACAGACCTTATTTTTATTGAGAGTTGTCAGGATAGAAGAGACAGGGGAGCCTAATCATGTTCAGAGCAAGCAAGGGTTTAGCACATCAACCATTGGAGCTCCGCAGTGAAAATAAACCAAGTTTTTCCTAAAAATGTAGCTTGAAACTCATCACCCCTCATTTAACCCTTTGAACTTATAATAAATACAAAAAGGCTATATTATAATTGAATGGCTTTATATCTATGGCTAAATATATCATTACAGTCTTAAAATATTACTGTACTTTAAGCACTAGTTTAGTACTTTAAATATTTCAGTAATAAAGAACAAATTTTCTTGAGAAAGAATAGTCCAAAGGAAGAATATTGTCCCAAAGATTCCTTAGCAAGACTTCAAGCAATAAAAACATGTGATTGATTGTTTGTTGTTGTTATTCAGTCACTGTCGTGTCCGACTCTTTGTGACCCCATGAACTGCAGCGTGCCAGACTTCCCTGTCCTTCACCATCTCCCAGAGTCTGCTCCACTGAGTCACTGATGCCATCCAACCATCTCATCCTCTGTCACTCCCTTCTCCTCCTGCCCTCAATCTTTCCCAGCATCAGGGTCTTTTCCAGTAAGTCGTTGCTTACTATCAGATGGCCAAAGTATGAGAGCTTCATCATCAGTCTTTCCAATGAATGTTCAGGGTTGATTTCCTTTAGGATTGACTGGTTTGATCTCCTTGCTGTCCAAGGGACTCTCAAGGGTCTGGCTCAACACCCCAGTTCAAAAACATCAATTCTTCAGCATTCAGCATTTTTTATGGTCCAACTTTCACATCCATACATGACTACTGGAAAAACTATAGCTTTGACTATATGGACCTTTGTTGGGAAAGTGATGTCTCTGCTTTCTAATACACTGTCTAGGCTTGTCATAGCTTTTCTTCCAAGGAGCAGGCATCTTTGAATTTGGTGGCTACAGTCACTACAGTCACAGTCTATCACAACCCCATCCATACTCAGCCTCTTCTATATATCCTCAGCTTCCTTGGTAGAACTGAGCACTCTTTTCAACACAGTAGCTTAACACTTTCTACATAACTGAAGATATTGAAGCTACTTCAGCAATCCTTACTGATTAAGTCTACCTTATAATAACATCTATTGTACTAGAACCAGATGTACCAGATGTATTATGTATAGATGTATCAGAATTTACTAAGCAAAGAAAGTGAATGATGTGAGGAGAAGCCTAGGCAATGGGAAAAGTGTGTGAGTGGCACAGATAGATGTAGTATAAAGATATTTGACAAGATGGGTAGTATTATATAATATGCATTTGGATGTTTTGATGAGTCTGTGGCTTATAATGAAAAAAAAATTTCTATAAACCAAGCCATGCTAAGCATTTTACAGTTATTACTTCCTTTAATCCTCATAACAAACACATAATATAAGTGATGATATGAACTGCACTTTACAGATAAGGAAAAAGGTTAAGCAAGATTAATTATCTAAAGTTTGTATAGGATGAAACAGGACTGATCAGGTATATCTGATCACAGAGACTGTAAACTTTACCTAGTGGGGATCTAGAAAATATTTAACAACTGACTCTTACCACATCTGAGAAATATAAAAGAGAGACAGACAAAAAAGAGAAAAAAATCCTCTTCCTCAACATTTTCTTACTTTCACTATACTCATACTTTCATTGTGACCAGTATAATGATACCAACAGGATATCATTACACATGGCTTTCAGAAGAGATGCTCATGATGGGCTATCGCGAATCACTACGAGCTGACACCTCTACCATTGTGTTCTTTGCTTCCTCTTCCCATTTGTATTCTGCCTCCTCCTGAAAGGTTGTACTCTGCCTTGAATCAAATGCGTACTCAAATATTCCTTGTGAAGAAATGAATAAATATTTATACTTATTGATTAACTCCAATGTGGTTAATATACACACATCTTGGTAAAATAATTTCCTGATTTTTGACATTTGGTCTCCAAAAAGGGGTTGCTGATAGTAAATCATTTAGTGGTATACAAAAAAAAAATTTTTTTATTAAAATAGAGCAATATATATTACAAGTAGTGATTTGTAAAAACTGAAGTCTCTTTCCACTAGGTTCTGTGCATTTTGGCAAAATTAAATGGAGACTTTCAAAATTAATCATATAGTTCAATAAATGATGAAAATATACATATATTAGTTTAAACTTTCATGTTCTCCTTCATGTTTCTTCATCTTATGGAAATTTTGCAAATATATCCAAATGCAGGAAGTTCTTCAAATCTCCAGATTATTTTCATCATCATAATTAAAAGCTTTCCCATAAAATCTAAATCATTTTATTAAATCTAAATATCTATAAAGAGTAAGTGGGTCATACAGACCAAGGCATAACTCCTAGGAACTGAGAAATTTTTAACATCAATGTCATTTCTCTACTTGAAAAGTATCTGAAATTTCCATGAAATTCTACTTAAAATTGTGACACTTTTTCAAAAAAATTTTTTTGATTCAGGGATTTCAACATTTTGCTTACCGAAAACTAAGCCAAAAGTTAGATTTTTATTAAACTAAAAATGTCAACATATTTTTCTGCTCTCTTATATAAAATTCACTCTACTTGGTGAATAGCTATGCATTCCCTTTGTGTTTCCTTTTGAAAAGCTGAGTGATGAGCCTTGAGACATATTTTAAATGGAAAATGTTCAAGAAAAGCACTCTAAATTTGGAAGAGTTTTCAGTGTCAAATATAAATCTTTTCTAAAGTTAAAATCATTTCTCTTATTCATGCCTTTGACTTTAATTATTTATTTTCTGTTTATGCTAATTTATTGGTTTAAAATTTCCATTTGATTCTTTGAAGACAGTTCTCAATATATGCCTATGACATGTTCCCTCATTGCAGGAAGTTTCTATACCATCTGAGCCACCAGGGAAGCCCCCTGTGAAAGGTTTGCTGTTATTCAGTTGCTCAATTTGGCGTCCAACTCTGCCACCCCATGAACTCCAGTATGCCAGGCTTCCCTGTCCTTCACTATCTCCTGGAGTTTGCTCAAATTCATATCCATTGAGTCAATGATGCCATCCAACCATCTTATCCTCTGTGCCCCCCTTCTCCTCCTGCCCTCAGTCTTTCCAAGCATCAGTGTCCTTTCCAATGAGTCAGCTCTTTGGCATCAGGTGGCCAAAGTATTGGAGCTTCAGTTTCAGCATCAGTTCTTCCAGTGAATATCCAGGGTTGATTTCCTTTAGGATTGCTTGATTTGATCTCCTTGTTGTCCAAGGGACTGTCAAGAGACTTCTCCAGAACCACAGTTTGAAAGCATCAGTTCTTTGGTGATCTGCCTTCTTTATGGTCCATCTCTCACATCTGTACATGACTACTGGAAAATGTTAATGAGTAATAAAGGCAAACTTCAAAATATAGCTTAGTCTTAATCCAAAAGAATAATCTAGTAGCACAAGAAAATTAGTTGTCTTTACTGAATGCTATTGCTTTGACCTGACTGCAGTATTAACAGAATCACTAGGTATGGTGTGTCCAGGACACTAACATAAGGAAACAACCGCAAGTGGAATGATGGACAATATTGCCTGGGAAATCTCTTCCTTGACTAAGCTGTAGGATCCAATGGAATAACACTATAATTACATGGAAAGTAATTGTCATATATTTGCCAAGAAATTACATGGTTGACAGTACTCTCTGAAAACTGCTCTGCATTTCTAGTGCCAACAGCTATGTTAGCAGAAAATGAAATTAGAAACAACCACAGGAGGTATTTTTTTCTCATTTAGAAAACTATTTCATTTAAGAAGCAAAATGTAATTTACAAGTAAATATTATAAAACTAAAAATAAAATGGAATGACTTAGAAGCACTTCTAAGAGTTATTATTAAATATTTAGCCTAATGTTGGCTTTGTGGAAAAAACAAAGTCGTTTACTACTATTTTGAAAGTACCAGTACTATAAATCCATCTTTTCCCAGACAAATGAATGTGTCAGATTCCAAGATAGGAATAACTATTTTTTACAGCTTACACCTCTCTTCCCAAACTAATATAAAAGGCTTCTTTTATGCATTGGAAAGTTAATATTGTAAGAATAGTTTTCCACTCAGAGCTATGTTCAAGTTCACAAATGAGTGGTTTTATGTTCTCATATCGTCAGCAGTCTTGTCTACATGACAAACTGTGAAACCAACATAAACACACACACACAAAAAAAACAGAGTTAAACATGTTTTCAAGAATTTGTTTCAAGTTATAATAAATTATCTTCTTTAGCCAATGCATTTGGTCAATATGTTATCATGTGATATATATGCTGCTGCTGCTGCTAAGTCGCTTCAGTCGTGTCCAACTCTGTGTGACCCCATAGACGGCAGCCCACCAGGCTCCCTCGTCCCTGGGATTCTCCAGGCAAGAACACTGGAGTGAGTTGCCATTTCCTTCTCCAATGCATGAAAGAGAAAAGTGAAAGTGAAGTCACTCAGTCGTGTCCGACTCTTAGCGACCCCATGGACTGCAGCCTACCAGGCTCCTCTGTCCTATACACATATATATACACACACATACATACACATATTTCCTTTTTTGGTTAAGCCAAAACATAGGTCAAACATGGAAGAAATTTAGTATTTAAAAAATCAACTTTTCTTGTCATATTTTTACTATATACTTTAGGCAGGAAGTTAGTTTTGCTGCAGAAAGGTTAAAATGCTTAGTACTGTGGGGGGAAAAGTAGCATGTGCAAAGTATTATTTATAGCACCTAATATTTGTTAAAGAAAACAGATATACAGAAGATTGCATAATGTACATACATAAAATATCTGAAAGGTTACATAAGGAATTAGTAATGTTGATTACTTCTCAGAAGGACAGTAGGAAATAAGGAGAAGTGAGACACAAATTCCACTTTTTTGGCAACTTTAAAATGTTACTCTGATTCCTTGAATTATCTACTGAAAAATAATTTTAGTGTAGGAAACAAATATGTCCTTTAGTGTAGGAAACAAATATGTCCTTTAGTGTAGGAAACAAATATGTAATGAAAGGATTACAAAACTGGGATCAAAGGCTCAAATTAGAAGACTATAAATAAATAAATTGATAAAAAGAGAAGACTATAGGACTACAAAATAGAAGAAAGTAATTCCCTGGATTATAAGGAAAGCTGGCACTTCTCATTTTGCAAAGTACAATGAAAAAAAGCATATCCTCTAATGGTGCAGAAGCAGTTGGAAAATGAGGACCTGGAAAAGACAAGTTCAGACCACATGGAACAAAGATTAATATGGGACATAAGACAAGTAGCAAATGTATTAACTTAAAAGGAATAAACAAGACTAGACCCCAAGTACCCCCCCACACACATACACACACTTGGTCTTCCCTGGTAGTGCAGTGGTAAAGAATCCTCCTGCCAATGCAGGAGACACGGGTTTGATACCTGGGTCAGGAAGATTTCCTGGAGAAGGAAACAGGAACCCACTCTAGTATTCTTGTCTGAGAAATCCCATGGACAAAGGAGACTGGCAGGCTATCATCCATGGGGTCACAAAAGAGTCAGATACAATTTAGTGACTAACCACCACCACCACCTCCTACACACACACACACACACACACACACACACACATACACACACACACAGATTCTATTTCTTATGTGAACTTCTTGGACACTGACTGGCCTATGAAGATATTACCAACTGTTCCTCTCACAAAAGTGAGCCCCCAGTAGCCAGTTTTGGCTATATGACACCAATCTGGAGGGGAAGAGCCTGGTAAAAACCTGATCAACCTGATTCTTTTGCCAGGAAATGTCAGATTTCAAAAGCCTGGCTGTAGTTTTGCTCTTGGTTTTTGTGAAATTACTCTTTTTAAGCTTGTGATTCACTCTAGACCATTCTCAACTGGGACTTCAGGAAAGAATTAAGCCACAATCAACATGCTAAGGCCATCATTTTTATATATGAATTAGAATGGAATTTGTTATATATTATCCTTGGAAAGACTGGGAAACCAGTCTTTCAGATCATTTTCTGTTTGAGATTCAAAGGAGAAGAATCCCACTGAGACTATGTTACACCAAAGAACAGTTTTCATGTTAAAGAGGAAATTCAGAATAACTCAGTTCTCTATTTCAAGTTCTCATACCCTTTGCAAAGGGATATGGAGAACACAACAATACTCTTTGAAATCATACCATCTTCTCCCTTTATTTTCTGTTTCACTCCATAGTTGCTTCAATTTTTAAATCTCAAAACTATTGAGAAAATTTCCTTCTTGTCCACATAATTTCATCCAGTCTTACAAGCCAGAGTAGCTAGCAAACAGTTATTTCCACTTCAGTGCTGTACTTTAAGACTGCCAAGAACCAGGCAATGCATATCCCCAAGTGCACAGTCTGCAGGAATTGTGGTAATTCTATTATTCTAAATTATTCATGAGAACCTGCTGGTATATTTTGTTCTTTCCACATCTATTTCTCTCTCTTAATTTTGGCCCTATAACTTCTGAAACAGTTTTTTCTTTGCTTAATTTCATTTAATTCAACTTTATTTTTATTACTGAGGACAGAAAGTTTATAACCAATAAATACACTTTATATACCTACTAAAAGTTTTGCCTTGAAAAGAGAATATTCCAGTATTTGCAAAGCTTATATTAAGGTTTTTGTACACAAGGGGAAAAAGTTAAAAGAATATTCAACATTAACTTAATAAAATTTAAATAAAGAAATAGCAAAACATTTTTATGATATAGTTTGGTTTAGTCACTCTCAACCAACTTTACAATAACTCTAAAGTCCTGAATTTAACATATTAGATGAACATATCTTGATTATTGCTTTATCCTGGCTTTTATCACTCAGCAAAATAATTTTGAGATTGATACGTTTTTTATATGATAGTTCGTTTCTTTTTATTATTGAGTAGCACTGTATAGACCAATCAGCTTATCAATTCATCTGATGAAAGATAATTGAATTTTTCCCATCTTAGCTCCTTTAAAATAAACTATTATAAAAAGTATTATGAGCTTTGACATAAAAGTTTTTTAATGGGCATAGACTTTCATTCCTCTGGGATAAATGACTGGGAGTTAAATGCCTATAACATATGTTAGGCGGATGCTTAACATTTTACGACATCACCAAACTTTTCCAAAATGATTCTTCCATGTTTTATTCTATCCAAGCAATGTAGGAGACATCCAGCTCCTCTGCAGCTTTTGCCAGCACTCGGTGTATGGTCAGTTTTCTAACTTATCAGATCTAACAGGCATGTCATGTTCAGGTCAGGTCAGTTCAGTTCAGTTGGTCAGTGATGTCCGACTTTGCATCATGTTATCCCATTGTAATTTGAAATTGCATGTTTCTGATCACTAGTGATGCTGAGCATCCTTTTTGTTTATTGCCATATGTACACTGTCATTGGTTAAGTGTGTGCTCAAGTATTTTACCTATTTTTAACCAATTCTTTGTTATATCACTATTGAGTTGTGAGAGATCTTTGCCTTTTCTGTATAAAAACCACCTATCAGATATATACTTTGCAAGATATCAGTTTGCCACTTGTTTTTTGCATTCTCCTCATAGTGTCTTTCAAATAAAAGTTCTTTTAAATTTTGATGAAACTTTTTGTAATATAAATTTATTTATTTTAATTGGAGGTTAATTAATTTATAATATTATATTGGTTTTGCCATGAAACTTTTATTAGTTGTGCTTTTGATTGTGGTAGCTCAGAAATACTTACCTTATCACACATATCATGAAGATTTTTCTGTGATTTCTTCTAGAAGTTTTATAACATTTGGTTTTATATTTAGGTCTATAATCTATTTTGAGTTACATTTTACGTATGATATAAGACATCAATCAACTGGGTTATTTTGCATATTTATATACAATTATTCCAAACCATTCTCTTTTTAAAACTGCTATCTCCCCACAAAATTGTTTTTCACTTTTGCCAAAATTAATTTGCACATGTTTGTGTAGGTCTATTTCTGAATTCTCTATTCTATTCCATTGACGTATTTCTCTATATGAATTCCAAACTACACCCTGCTGATTACTGACCATCACAATAAGTCTTGAAATCAAGTAATACATCTTGCTATTTGCTATCTCTTTGTACCTTCTGTTGTTTGTTTTAATTTGTCTATTTTCCTGACAACTTTTCAACTAAGTATTCTTTACAGTTCTAACTTACAATTTCTCCTTTGTTGGCTACTAGTATAAAAACTTTGCAACACTGTATTTCTTCCTAGTCTTTTTTGTTATTGTTTTATGTGAAAATTGTTTTATTTTAGGCACTTTTGGTGGTGATTTTCAAGGGGGCACAATGGTAAAGAATTTGCCTGCAAATGTAGGAGAGGCAGGAGATGTGGGTTCAATCCCTAGGTTGGGGATGTCCCCTAGAGTAGGAAATGGCAACCCACTCACGTACTCTAGCCTGGAAAATTCCATGGACAGAGGAACTTGGTGGCTATAGCCTACGGGGTTGCAGAGAGTCAGACACAACTAAGCATATCACATGCATTTCTTACTAATACATTACTCTGTTTAAAAACACGATCTATTTAACAGCTTTGCTTTTTATTTTTAGTTGCTAAGTTGTGTCTGAGTCTTTTGTGGCTCTTCTGTACTGTAGCCAGCCAGGCTCTGACCATCAGATTTCCCAGGCAAGAATACTGGAGCAGGTTGCTATTTCCTTCTCCAGAGGATCTTCCCAACCCAGGAATGGAACCCATGTCTTCAACATTGCAGGTGGATTATTTACTGCTGAGCCACCAGGGAAGCCCTTTAAACAACTTTATTGACATATAATTCACAATCCATATTGTTAACCCCTTTAAAGTGTACAGCTGGATATTTTCAGTGTACTAGAAACACTGTATCACCATCACTGCAATTTAATTTTAGAACAATTTAAGTAAGGAAGTAAGTGTAAGTCACTCAATCATGTCCAACTCTTTGCAACCCCATGGACTGTACCCACCAGGCTCCTCTGTCCATGGGATTCTCCAGGCAAGAAATCTGGAGTGGATTGCCATTCCCTTCTCCAGGGGATCTTCTCAACCCAAGAATTGAACCCAGGTCTCCTGGATTGCAGATGGATTCTTTACCATGTGAATCAGGAGAAAAGCCCTTCTTAAAAAAACCCAGATATAACAGCTGTCACATGCCATCTCTCTCCTGAAGCCCAAGCAAGTCATATTCTGTCACTATAGGTTCACCTGTTATAGCCATCTCATATAACTGAAATAATACAATAACTCGTGTTTTGTGACTGGCTTTCTTCACTTAGTACAATGTTTTCAAAGTTCATCCATGTTGCAGCATGTATCAGCACTTCATTTCTTTTTATTGCCAAATAGTATGCAATTATATGAATATACTATATTATTTTCATCCATTCAGTTCTTTCTACCTTTTAACTATTATGAATAATGCTTCAAGAAACATTCGTATATAAGTGTACATTCACATCCATTCATGTGGATGTATGTTTTCTTTTATTTTTTTTTTTTCATTTCAGTAGAAAGGTACCCATTTCTTTTGGGTAGAAATGGAATTTCTGGGTACTTAGATAACTCCATGCTTAATTTCTTAAGTGTTTGCTAAGCTCTTTTCCAAAGTGGTTACACCACTTTATATTCCCACCAGCAATGTATAAGGCTCTCAGTTTCTCCACATCCTTGCCGACCTTTATTATAAGTCTTTTTGATTTTTGCCATCCTGTGCTGTGTTCAGTCACTTCAGTTGTGCCTACTCTTTGTGACCTATGAACTGTAGCCCACCAAGCTCCTCTACTCATGGGATTCTCCAAGAAAGAATACTGAAGCAAGTTGCTGTGCCCTCCTCCAGGGGATCTTCCCAACCCAGGAATCAAACCCATATCCCCAGGGTCTCTGCAATGTAGGCAGTCTCTACCCACTGAACAACCTGGGAAGCCATCCTAGTACCTGTAAAGTAGGATCTCTTTATAGTTTTGTCTGCATCTTCTCTAGTGACTAATAAATTTTAGCATCTTCTCATATAATTATTGGCCATTTGCTCATCTTCTTTAATGAAATGTCTATTCAAATACTTTGCTCATTTTAATTGGGTTATTTGTCTTTTTATTGTAGAGTTATACTAGTGCTTAATGTGTTCTGGATGCAAGTTCCTTAACAGGTTTGAAAATCAATGTCTATTTAAAATAAACCCAAATGGGGTTTTTATAATAATGAATTGAATCCGTAGTTTAATTGGGAGAAAATTGCATTCCAAGAGTATCAAGTTTTCACTCAAAAAACATGACATGTCTTACTTATTTAATTTTTGGTAATGATGTTTTATAATTTTCAATGTACATGCTTTGCACTTCTTTTGTTAAATTTATACTTAAGTATTTTATTATTTTGATGCTATTATAAATGGAATCACTTTAATTTTACTTTCAGAACATTTATTCCTACTTTATAGAAATGCAATTGATTTTTTTAATACATTGATCTATATACTACAGTCTCACTAACTTCTTTTTTAATTACAATAGTGTGTGTATGTCTCTGCGTATTTTTCAAGATAATCTACATTACAAGACCATGCCATCTGTAATGATAGTTTACTTTTTCTTTTACAATCTGTATGCTATTTATTTTATTATTTTGCCTAATTACCCTAGCTAGGATATTCAGTACAATGTTAAATAGAAGTGGCAAGAACAGACTTCCTGTCTTGTTCTTGATCTTAACAGTAAAGCATTGTCTTCCACCACTAAGTATAATGTTAGCTGTGGACTTTTGTAGATGGCCTACTTTTGTATAGGACTGAGGAAAGTCTCTTCTCTTCCTAGGTTGTTTGGCAGTTTTATCATGAAAATGTGTTTTTTCCAAATATTTTCTGCATATACTTCTGGTAACCCTTGAACAATGCAGGGGTTAGAAGTGCTAAACATCTGTGCAATCAAAAATCTGCATATAATTTCACAGTTGTCCTCCATCTCTAGGGTTCTGCATCAACAGATTCAACAGTGTGTCTATTATGTAGCAAGACAGAATGCATTTATTTTAAAAAGAATCTGCATATAAGTGGACCTGTGCCATCACACCTGAGTTTAAATGATGGTATGGATTTTAGCCTTTACTTAGCTAGAATGATGTACTATACTAATTGATTTTCAGATGTTAAACAAAGCTACCATTCCTGAGATTTACATGGTCATAATGTATAACTCTTTCTATATTTTACTGAATTCAATTTGATAGTGTTTTCTGAGGCATTTTGAATGTATTTTAACATTCATAAGGGATATTAGACTGTGGTTTCCTTTTCTTATGATGTCCTTGGTTTTAGTATACTGATAAAAATGGCATTAAATAGTAAGTTAGAAAATGTTCCTCTTTTTTAACATTCTGCAAGAGTATGTGAAGGATTGATATTAATTCTTCTTCAAATGTTTGTTACAATTCATCAGTGAAATGATCTGAGCCTGGGCTTTTCTTGTGGGGAGTCTTTAAATTTGTATTTTTATCTTGACATTTGTGGTAGGTGTGTTAATATTTTATTTTTTAATTTTTATTTTATATCGGAGTATAGTTCATTAACAATGTTGTGTTAGTTTCAGTATACAGCAAAGTGATTCACTTATATCTACACATGTATCTACAGAGAGGTGGGATGGGGGAGGGAGGGAGGCTGAAGAGGGAGAGGATATATCTATATGCATATAGGTGATTCACTCTATTGTACAACAGAAACTAATACAACATAGCAAAGCAATTATACTCCAGTCATATTTTTTTTTTAAGTCTACAAATAAATGCTGGAGACAGTATGGTGAAAAAGGAACCCTCCTGTACTGTGGGTGGGAATGCAAATGGGTATAGCACGTATGGAGAACAGTGTGAACGTTCCTCAAAAAATTAAAAATATAGCTACCATATGATTCAGCAACCCCACTCCTGGGCACATATCCAGAGAAAACCATAATTTGAAAAGATGCATGCGTCCCAATGTTCACTGTAGCACTATTTACAATAACCAAGACACGGAAGTGACCTAAATGTCCATCAACAGGTGATGGATAAAGATAATAGTATATCTATACAATGGAATGTTATTCACCCATAAAAAAGAACGAAATAATGTTACGTGCAGCAACATGGATGGACCCAAAGATTATCAAACAAAGTGAAACAAGCCAGGCAGAAAAAGACAAATAGCATATGATACTGCTTATATGTGGAATTTCAGGGTACATTTTAAACTTCTTAGAAAAGCCTTAGTAATTCCAGAAGAATTGAAAGCAGGATCTCACAAAGATATCTGTACAACCATGTTTATAGCAGCATTTTTCACATTAGCCAAGAGGTAGAAGCAACTCAAGTATCCATCATAAGAAAGAATAAATTTTAAAAATGTGTTCATAAATACTATGGAATGTTATTCAGCCTTTAAAAAAAAAAAAAGGAAGAAAATTCTGAGACATGTTACAACATGGGTGAGCCTTGAGGACATTATGCTAAGTGTATAGTTCAGTTCAGTCGCTCAGTCGTGTCTGACTCTCTGCAACCCCAAGGACTGCAGCATGCCAGGTCTCCTTGTCCATCATTAACTCTTGGAGTTTAACCAAACTCATGTTCATTGAGTCAGTGATGCCATCCAACCATCTCATCCTCTCTCATCCCCTTCTCCCACCTTCAGTCTTTCCCAGCATCAGGGTCTTTAAAAATGAGTCAGCTCTTCCCACCAGGTGGCCAAAGTATTGGAGTTTCAGCTTCAACATCAGTCTTTCCAATAAACACCCAGGACTGATTTCCTTTAAGAAGGACTGGTTGGATCTTCTTGCAGGCCAAGGGACTCTCAAGAATCTTCTCCAGCACTACAGTTCAAAAGCATCAATTCTTCAGCACTCAGCTTTCTTTATAGTCCAACTGTCACATCCATACATGACTACTGGAAAAACCATAGCCTTGACTAGATGGACATTTGTTGGCAAAGTAATGTCTCTGCTTTTCAATATGCTGTCCAGGTTGGTCACAACTTTCCTTCCAAGGAGTAAGCGTCTTTTAATTTCATGGCTGCAGTCACCATCTGCAGTGATTTTGGAGCCCCAAAAAATAAAGTCTAACACTGTTTCCGTGGTTTCCCATCTATTTGCCATGAAGTGATGGGACCAGATGCCATGATCTTAGTTTTCTGGATGTTGAGCTTTAAGCCAACTTTTTTACATTCCTCTTTCACTTTCATCAAGAGGCTTTTTAGTTCCTCTTCACTTTCTGCCATAAGGGTGGTGTCATCTGCATATCTGAGGTTATTGATATTTCTCCCAGGTACCCACAGAGACTGAGACAGAACTGTGTTTGAATGTCTCCTGTGGAGGTATGGGTCAGAAGTGAACTGCCAGGGGCTCTGGGTGCAGAAGACTTGGGTATGGCATAAGCCCTCTTGGAGGAGGTCGCCATTAACCTCACCATAGAGCTGTCAGAATTTATACAGGATTGGGAAATAGACACTTGGAGGGCACAAACAGAACCTTGTGCACCAGGACCCAGGAGAAAGGAGCAGTGACCCCACAAGAGACTGACCCAGACTTGCCTGTGAGTGTCCAGGAGTCTTCAGCAGAGGTGTGGGTCGACAGTGGCCTGCTGCAGGGTTGAAGACACTGAGTGTAACAGTACATGTGTGGGATCTTTTGAAGGAGGTCACCATTACATTCATTACCTCCACCATAGTTGCCCTCCCCTCCACACCCATCAACAGAAAATTGGATTAAAGATTTACTGAGCATGGCCCCGCCCATCAGAACAAGACCTACTTTCCCCCCAGTCAGTCTCTTCCATTAGGAAGCTTCCATAAACCTCTTATCCTTTTCCATCAGAAGGCAGACAGACTGAAAACCACAATCACAGAAAGCTAACCAAACTAATCACATAGACCACAGCCTTGTCTAACTCAGTGAAACTATGAGCCATGACATGCAGGGCCACCCAAGATGGATGGGTCATGGTGGAGAGTTCTGACAAACGTAGTCCACTGGAGAAGAGAATGGCAAACCACTTCAGTATTCTTGCCTTGAGAACCCCATGGACAGTATGAAAAGGCATGTATGGAAAAAAAGTGTAATAAGCCAATCACAAAAGGACAAATCCTGCATGGTTTGGCTAGATTTAACTAGAGTGGTCAAACTCATAGAAATAGAAAGTAGAATGGTGGGAAATAGGGAGTTATTATTTAATAAATACAGAGTTTCAGTTTCACAGGAGGAAAAGATTCTGGAAACTGGTTGTACAACAATATGAATATATTTAACACTTCTGAACTACATAAAATGGTTATGATGCTACATTTATGTTACATGCATTCTATCACAATTAAAATAAAGAAAAATACAAAGATTTATTACATCCTTCATAATCTTACCTAGCTTATCTCTCCAGCTTCAGCTTCATTTCTAACCAATTGGGATCCTTTCCTGAATCCTATATGTCAACCTTATGCCAATCTTATATGCGAAAGCAAAAACAACACCCAGCTCTGTAAGTGACTGATGACGGAAGCAAGGTCTGATGCTAAAAAGAGCAATAATGCATAGGAACCTAGAATGTTAGGTCCATGAATCAAGGCAAATTGAAAGAGATCAAACAGGAGACGGCAAGAGTGAATGTCGACATTTTAGGAATCAGTGAACTAAAATGGACTGGAATAGGTGAATTTAACTCAGATGACCATTATATCTACTACTGTGTATCCTTTAGATGAAATGGAGTTGCCATAGTCAACAAGAGTCTAAAATGCAGTACTTGGATGCAGTCTCAAAAACAACAGAATGATCTCTGTTCACTTCCAATGCAAACCATTCATTATCATGGTAATCCAAGTCTATGCCCCGACAAGTAATGCTGAAGAAGCTGAAGTTGAACAGTTCTATGAAGACCTACAAGACCTTCTAGAACTAACACCCAAAAAAAGATGTCCTTTTCATTATAGGGGATTGGAATGCAAAAGTAGGAAGTCAAGAAATACTTGGAGTAACAGGTAAATTTGGCCTTGGAGTACAGGGTGAAGCAGGGCAAAGGCTCATAGAGTTCTGCCAAGAAAACACACTGGTCATAGCAAACACCCTATTCCAACAACACAAGAGAAGACTCTACACATGGACATCTCCAGATGGTCAACACTGAAATCAGATTGATTATATATTTTTTTTTAATTTTTATTTTTACTTTATTTTACTTTACAAAAATATACAAGCAACTTATGCAGCTCAATTCCAGAAAAATAAATGACCCAATCAAAAAATGGGCCAAAGAACTAAATAGACATTTCTCCAAAGAAGACATACGGATGGCTAACAAACACATGAAAAGATGATTATATTTTTTGCAGCCAAAGATGGAGAAGCTCTATACAGTCAGCAAAAACAAGACAGGGAGCAGACTGTGGCTCAGATCAAGAACTCCTTCTTGCCAAATTCAGACTTAAATTGAAGAAAGTAGGGTAAAACCACTAGACCATTCAGGTATGACCTAAATCAAATCCCTAATGATTATACAGTGGAAGTGAGAAATAGATTTAAGGAACTAGACTGATAGACAGAGTGCCTGATTAACTATGGACGGAGGTTCTCGACGTTGTACAGGAGACAGGGAGCAAGACCATCACCAAGAAAAAGAAATGCAAAAAAAAGCAAAATGGCTGTCTGAGGAGGCCTTACAAAAGAAAAAGAAAGATAAACCCATTTGAATACAGATTTCCAAAGAATAGCAAGGAGAGATAAGAAAGCCTTCCTCAGTGATCAGTCCAAAGAAAATAGAGGAAAACAATAGAATGGGAAAGACTAGAGATCTCTTCAAGAAAATTAGATATACCAAGGGAATATTTCATGCAAAGAAGGGCTCAATAAAGGACAGAATAAGAAAAGGTGGCAAGAATACACAGAAGAACTGTACAAAAGAGATCTTCACGACCCAGATAATCAATATGGTGTGATCACTCATCTAGAGCCAGACATCCTGGAATGTGAAGTCAAGTAGGCCTTAGGAAGCATCACTATGAACATAAGCTAGTGGAAATGATAGAATTCCAATTGAGCTATTTAAAATCCTAAAAGATGATGCTGTGAAAGTGATGCACTCAATATGCCAGCAAATTTGGAAAACTCAGCAGTGGCCACAGGACTGGAAAAGGTCAGTTTTCATTACAATCCCAAAGAAAGGCAATGCCAAAGAATGCTCAAACTACTACACAATTGCACTCATCACACAAGCTAGAAAAGTAATGCTCATAATTCTACAAGCCAGGCTTCAGCAATACGTGAACCGTAAGCTTCCGTATGTTCAAGCTGGTTTTAGAAAAGGCAGTGAAACCAGAGATCAAATTGCCAACGTCTGCTGGATCATGGAAAAAGCAAGAGAGTTCCAGAAAAACATCTACCTCTGCTTTATTGACAATGCCAAAGCCTTTGATTGTGTGGATCACAATAAACTGTGGAAAATTCTGAAAGAGATGGGAATACCAGACCACCTGACCTGCCTCTTTAGAAATCTGTATGCAGGTAAGGAAGCAACTGCTAGAACTGGGCACAGAACAACAGACTGGTTCCAAATAGAAAAAGGAGTACATCAAGGCTGTATATTGTCACCCTGCTTATTTAACTTCTATGCAGAGTACATCATGAGAAACGCTGGGCTGGAGGAAGCACAAGCTTGAATCAAGATTGCTGGGAGAAATATCAATAACCTCAGATAGGCAGTTGACTTCACCCTTGTGGCAGAAAGTGAAGAAGAACTAAAGAGTCTCTTGATGAAAGTGAAAGAGGAGAGTGAAAAAGTTGGCTTAAAGTTCAACATTCAGAAAACTAAGATCATGGCATCCAGTCCCATCACTTCATGGGAAATAGATGGGGAAACAGTGGAAAGTGTGAGAGACTTTGTGGTTTTGGGCTCCAAAATCACTGCAGATGGTGACTGCACCCATGAAATAAAAAGACGCTTACTCCTTGGAAGAAAAGTTATGACCAACCTAGACAGCATATTAAAAAGCAGAGACATTACTTTGCTAACAAAGGTCCATCTAGTCAAAGCTATGGTTTTTCCAGTGGTCATGTATGGATATGAGAGCTGGACTATAAAGAAAGTGCAGCACCAAAGAACTGATGCTTTTGAACTGTGGTGTTGAAGACTCTTGAGAGTCCTTTGAACTGCAAGGAGATCCAACCAGTCCATCCTATAGGAAATCAGTCCTGAATGTTCATTGAAAGGACTGATGTCAAAGCTGCAACTCCAATACTTTGGCCACCTGATGGGAAGAGCTGACTCATTTGAAATGACCCTGTTGCTGAGAAAGATTGAAGACAGGAGGAGAAGGGGACGACAAAGGATGAGATGGTTAGATGTCATCACTGACTCAATAGACATGAATTTCAGTAAACTCTGGGAGTTGGTGATGGACAGGGAAGCCTGGTGTGCTGTACAGTCCATGGGATTGCGAAGAGTCAGACACAACTGAGCAACTGATATGCCAACCATCACCAGCTACTTGCCATTCAGCAAACTCTCCAGGCTGTCTCCCATATCTCCTCCTTGCCCACCTGAATTGGCAAGCCTTTTTATTTTTAAAAACAGCTTCATTTATATATTTAAAAAGCTTTATTGAGATATATTTCACATGCCATACAATTCACTCATTCAAAGTGTATAATTCACTGCCTTTTAGTACATTCAGATAAGTGCAGCCTTCACCATATTAAATTTTAGAATATTTTCATCACCATAGTGAAACACTATACTCTTTATTTACCATTCTCCAGTCTTCTCATACCCCCTCTACTCCAGTCCTGGGAAGTGACTTCTCTATTTTCTGACTCTATAGGTTTGCCTCTTCTGTGTATTTCATACAAGTGGAATTATGTATATCTAGTCTTTGGTTACTGGCTTCTTGTGGTATATACTTACCATGGAATTGTGGTTTGGCCATAAAAAGGAATAAAGTACTGATACATGCTACAACACAGACGAAACTTAAGAAAAGCCTACTTGTGTTTCATTCCAAAGATTTAAAATCCCTTTCTCCAAAAAGTATTTCTTGGCACCCCTGCCCCCAAATTTGTTTCAATGATCTTCTCCAAATATTATTTACCTCTATTTTAATCTTTATTTAGTCAGTATGTCCCCACTAGATGTTAAACCCTTTTTTATAGCTGTAAGATGTTTTACAAATATATGTGCAGGTACTATTTTATTTATCTTTTTTCCTCACAAGGACTCATTGATTTAAAAACAGATAAATCAAGATTAGTTATTTCTCAACACTAACTTCACAATAAAGTGACCTGGAGAGATCTTAAAAATTCCATTCATGCCCCCTGCCTCTGGTCAATTACATCACAACCTCAGGAGGGAAGGCTTTGGACTGAAACATCAGTATTGTTTTAAAATTTCCCAGCTGATGCACTGCCAGAATTGGAAACTACTAATTTAGACACAAAAGCCTTAGTCATCTTCTACCACAATATACTGTATGTGTCATTTGGCAGTACTATAATCATTAGGTCATGATTTATAGCATCTATTTCTATATGCTTATTAAATATTATAAAATAATAAACAGAATCAAATATAAAACACAGCTGTACTGAACTCTTTCAACTTTTTGAGCTTAAACAGGAATCTCTAGCAAATTCTTGCACGCTCAGTTGCTCAGTCGTGTCCGACTCTTTGCGACCCTATGGACTGTAGCCTGCCAGGCTCCTCTATGCATGGGATTCTCCAGGCAAGAACACTGGAGTCAGTGGCCATTTCCTTTTTCAGGGAATCTTCCCAACCCAGGAATGGAACTCACATCTCTTGCATCTCCTGCATTGGCAGGCAAATTTTTTACCACTGAGCCACCTGGGAAGCAAATACTTAGTTACTCCCAAATCAGTCATTCTGTTGCCCCTGCAATGAGACTTGCATCTGTCTCATTTATTTATATGTTTTGGTTTCCATTTGTTATAGACCATAGATCTTATACACCTCCTAGAGTGTGAGCAGTCAAACCATTTTCTTTAGAAGCCTATTATGGCATTTAGCCAATGAGATCTTTGATTTGTTAACACTTCTGTCAAGTATGGTAATGAAAGCAGATTGAAATGATCTGCTCGTAGATTATCCATGGAAAGACGGGCAGGAAGGGACGGTAAAACCGAAAAAGCTGTTTCTCATAGGTTTTATTGAGTTGATAGCTTTTTGCCAAGAACATCTCTTTATTTTACTTGTATCTTTCACTAAACTAACTTGTATCTTTCACATCACGAAATTTGAACACCTCATTCCAAGGAAAATAATGTTACCGGAAGTAAAATTTATTTAAATTTCTTAATGTAAAACACCTCCAACAAACACAGCTGAAGATTATAAATGACCTGGCAGACTACTTTCTATATACTAAAATTTTTTGATGTCTCTTTTATCCTTAAGTAATAGAGACTCATAGATTAAGGATTGGTTAAATGCCCAGAGGCTGACAGAGAAAGGAGAATAGGGCACAGAATAGCCCACATGTACTTGGTTTCATTAATAAATCTAAGTAAGAAATATTAAGGAGCAAACAAAGGATATTTTAATAGTAATGCCCATAATATTCAGTCTTTAAAATGAACAATGTTTATTACCACACATTAAAACTTTCTTATAATACAGACACATTTATTATCATACTAGAAAAATGTCATTCTGTCTAAAGAAAAAAATAAAATTACCCCCTAATGACATACAGTATAATCTTTAGACGTGAGGCATATTCTGTCAAAAAAATCTTTTTCTTACAATTTCAAATGATAAATAGTCACAAAAGCTTACTCTTACTTGGTGTTCGATATATGGAGTGCCCCCTAGGCATCAACATTGAAACGTAGAAGTTTCTTTCCATCTTTCTTCATTTACTTTAGCAAATAAAACAAAACACTCAGGTCGAGTTAATTTATACAGAATCTATCAAATGTAGGAAAATGAAACTGAATCTCCACCATCTCTCTGTCCTTGAAATGCCCTTTATAAAGCTTTACAAATTATGTTCAATGAAAGACATGTAATGAGGTTTACATCTCTCCACTGGACTTTCTCTGTTATTTTTGTCCTGCATGTCTTGTCTTTTCAACTTCAATAGTTACATAGGAGAACAAAAGAATGATCCAGAATTAGACATGTCTCCTTTTTTCCTAACCTGCATACCTTTCTAAATAGCTAACGTTGCGGACTTCAGCCACATTATGCATCCCAAGCGATGCAGAGCTGGGCTCTAAACAGGTGGACGCATCTGTTCCAGTCCATCAGACTTGACTTACACTGACTGCGTTCTGTAATCATTATGGTTTTTATCCCAAATTACAGTGTCAATCTGTTCAGAATTAATATGTATTACTCCACCACTTGTTACAAAATTTTCAGTTTATTTATTGGACCAAATCCTGCCCTAATCACTTAGGCACAATTCCCACTGAAAACCTAAAAGAGAGAATGTGTATCCAGAGGTTATGTTTTCATTGCATGTCAAAGATATTTTTGCATAAGTGGATGTTATTGCTATTCCCAGGGAATGCTCTTCCTGTGTCAATAGTGAAAATTTGTTTAAAATTTTAGTGCACTGGTTTGGATCATTTTTAATCACTTCTTCCAACACATGTTATATCCCAGTGTGGTTGTTCCCATAATGGAGAGGGGGTTGATGAGTTATTTACTTCACTCAGAATGTAGTGGATATATTTAATATTGGTAAATTATAGATTTATATTATAGTTTCCTCTTTCTTTTTTTGTTAGGTAGTTTTAACGGTGATGAGTCCATGACTTTTTGTTATAACTTGGTGAAGCATTTCACTGTATTTTTTACCTTATTTATTTTAATTTGGGGAGTTTGTTTTCTGATTGTGGAGTTTTAACAATACTTTGAATATTTTGCATACAAATATTTCTTCAAATATGTGTCTTGAAAATAGATTCTCCTAGTCAGTGGCTTGTCTTTCTATTCTTTGAATACTGTCTTTCACAGGTGGTCATTTAAATTTTAATAAAGTCCACTTTATCCATTTTTTTCTTTCATGGATTGTACTGTTTGTGATACTTGTGAAAACTAATCATCAAACTCTAACTCATGTAGATTTTACCCCAGGTATCCCACTGTAACTTTTATAGTTTTTAATTTTGTACTTACCACAGTGAGTGACTTTGAATGAATTTATGTCTAAGATACAAAGCTTGTATCTTTGTTCATTTATTTCCTTATGGTCATCCATTGTTACCCTCATTATTTGTTGAATAAAAGACTATCTTTTATATGATAATGTGCCTTTATTCCTCTGAACAAGATCAAGTTGTCTGTATTTGCATAGGTCTGTTTGTGAACTCCTATTTTGCTCCATTTATCTGTGTCTATTTGCTTTGAAATATCATGTGCTCTTGATTATTGTAGCTTTACAATAAATCTTGAAATTGGGAAGTGTGAGTTTGTCAATGTGCTTTTCATCAGTATTATCTAAGCTACTCAATGTTTCATTTTGTTGGTAACTACAAAGCAGCTTGCTGAGGTTTTTTTTTGTTTGTTTTTTTGGGTTTTTTTTTTTTGATATTGTACTGGATCTTTAGATCAATTTATAAAGAATTGACATCTTACTAATATTATGCCTTTTGATCATGAACAAGAAATATATCTCGAGTTACTATTCTTCCACTGCTTTCAAACATGTTTCTTTTTTTCTTTTTAAAAATTTATTCAATCTATTTAAACTAAAAAAAAAAAACTTAAAAAAGAAAAAATCATAGACACAAAGAATTGAATGATGATTATTAAGAGGCGAGGGTAAACGATAGGAAAAATGGGTCCCTGTGAGTTTACTTCTCTTTCCTCTTCTGTTTTCCATGAAACTAACTAAATACATGGATTTTTACTGAGGAGGAAAAACATAATTAATTCATGTAATTGTTATTCAGTTGCTAAGTCACGTCCGACTCTTTGTGACCCCTTGGACTGCAGCAGCCCAGTCTTCCCTTTCCTTCACTATTTCTTGGAGTTTGCTCAAACTCATGTCCATTGACTTAGTGATGCCATCCATCCAACCATCCCATCCTCTGTTGGCCCTATCTCCTACTGCCCTCAATAATTCATAATGATTATGTACAGGTTGATCTGGCTAACATTCTTCAAAAGTTTTTTTCACTAGTTGGTGATTTTATACTTTTTTTTTTTTTTCCCTGGTTGATAATGGAAAAAGAGGTGAGGCTTAAAAGCTGAAAAAAACTAAAAGTGAAGTCTTAAAAAGTAACTGGGTCCAAATCTGATGGAAGAAAAAGACTAAATGTTATACTAAAATATGAATGTATACGTTAAGTTTTCAAACCAATGGAACATAAAAAGAACAAACAGCAGCAACAACTAACAGGCACAGTAATAAAATCACAAATGCACTGCCCTTTCACTCCAAATTTGGGTTTAGCAGGTCGGGGTGGTTGCATTATCATGTTTCTAATCAGCATCTCCACTTGCCTGCCATAGCCCTGGAAATGGCAATACAAATCCTATTAACTTGATGCATCATACATGAGGAAGTTATAACCCAAGTTGAAACAAGATCAGGGAAGACTGATCAGAATTCAGCTTAAAAAAAAAAAAAAGTCCTCATCTCTGTGTGTCCTTTGGCTTCCCCTCAGTTATAACGGATGACACAAAGGGAAAGTTATCCCCAGGTGTTACCGACTGAATACCAGACACTGGCCAATAACTCACTCAGAGTCTATCATGGTAATTAGACAAGGCCTGCCTAAATTATTTGAACAAACTGCTTTGCAATTATTAGACATGTTATGAGAAAGTGTGAACAGCTTGACCAGCAAATTTTCAATATATTTTCCCCCTCAGGCAAGACTAAAACTTAAAAATGAAACTCCCGAGACTCTGACATTCTTCTCATCACATAACACATACCAGCAGAGAATAAAAAGAAAAAAAGAGAAGAACATGAATATTTGAAAAGGCCTTTTGAATCTTGCAGGCATAAAGTAGAAGTATATATCATTCTCTGAGACCCAGAGTCCATGCAGATATACACTGAAAGACACGCTTTGTACCATCATCCTCTGCTGATATGTCAGTGGAAAAGCATTCATTCTCACCTTTTCAGGGTGCTGTCATTAGATACATTAATATGGATGAACCACCACAGAAATCAAAAGGCAGTAAGAGAAGTGGGTTTAAAGGGATAAAGGTTTTAAACTACATTTAAGTTGAGCTTCAGTTTGAAGACTAAACTTTAGGTTTCTATAATTACTTTCCCTTCTCCACATAGTCCAGGAAGAAAAACATACTAATTAGATATGCTCCGAAGTCCATTCGTCAGCATTTCACTAAACATTCCTCAAGTTCTCCAATAAATGAAAGAATTGACTGATGCTGACAAGGGCTGAACAAGAATTCTTTTTTCTGTCAAAACAACTCTTATTTTGATGTATCACATTTGAAAGTGGAACACAAAAGTATTTGCTTTTCCAATCCATTCTATAACTAAAAATAATGCTAACTGAAAATCAGTTACGTAGCAACCCAAGTGCATTTTATTGATTTAAAAATGATTATCAAGTGGTCAATGACAAGCACAGTTTTGACAATACTGAACATTCAAAAATAAATTTCAATGGGTTCATATCCCACTCTTGCACACAGTTCAATATTTAAGTCATAATTTACTTAAATAATAACAAGATTATTCCATATATGGTATCATCACTTGGGAAAAATATTAGTTAATATTAATATCTAGACAATTAATGTGATACAGATTTTAAAGGCAAAGGAATAACGGGAGAGAAGCATAATGTTATTGAGAGGGCAACAGAGCATAACTTGCATTTCATCCTAAATTCTCCTTATAGACGGAACAAACTATTTTTGGAATTTGTAAGGCCAAATTGTTCCAACAAATCACAATAAAAGAACTTAGATTTTGCCGAGTTTAAATTTACAAAGAAGGAAAAGGAGGAGAATAAATTTATGTTTGTTTCCTTTTTGCTAATTTCTAAATCTATGGAAGAGCGGTCGGATTTTGTATTTCATAATTATATATAATTCTACAGTATTTATTTTGAGGTTTAGTCTAAAAAGAAATTAGGTTGTTGTAATGACTGATCCCAACAGCTAATTTTAGTAGGAATTATGTCTTTACCCCAAAATGATGAGTAAATTATATTCTTGTATCTGACGTACTGCAAATGAACAGATGTAGGTAGCTCAGCCGGTAAAGAAACTGCCTGCAATACAGAAAATGTGGTTCAGTTCCTGGGTCAGGAAGATCCCCTGGAGTGGGGCATGGCACCCACTAAAGTATACTTGCCTGGAGAATCCCATGGACAAAGGAGCCTAGCGGGCTACAGCGCACAGGGTTGCAGAGACTCAGACATGACTGAAGCAACTAAGCACGCATGTACAGATATTAAATTCCATCCAACGCTCTCTCTCCCTCCCTTTCTCCCCTAGAGTAGAGGTTTTAGAATATCTTATCTGAATCAAATGTAAACTTTTACACAATTTTAAACCATTGCATTTAACTTTTAAATTTTTTCTGAAAAATGGTTTGTTAAATGACTCAGGGGGGAATTCTTTCACAATGAATATTTATACCAAAACATCACATTGTACACTTTAAATATCTTACTATTTTATTTGTCAGTTTACCTCAGGAAACTTAGGGGGATGATTTGTGATGGTGACCTCTGTTTTAAAACAAAAATAATTTTAATTTCTCAGACCCCTAAAGAAAGAGAAGTGGCAATAATGCAACAAATAAATAAATGAACAAATAAATGCATTTATTCTTATTTTGGAGAAAACAGTTAAGTTTGAGTTGGCAGAAGAGAACATTCAAAAAGTGACGTTGTAAGGAAAATTTAAAAACTGGTATGTCTTAGAAGCATTGTCCTTGCTTTGTCTTTTTACTTGCTGGTATTTGACTCAATCACTCTCTTTATAAGGGCAATATAAGGGCCAGGAGAGAGTAAAGGTCCTTCTCACTTTGTATCCCCAGCTTGACACATAGTAGTTACTCAATAAAATACACTTTGAACAAAAAACTAGTATGTGTTACCACCATCCTCGCTCACTCACTATCGAACATCAACAAAGCAGGTACAGTGATCCCTTTCAGACCATAGTCAGATCACAACATACCTCTGCTCAGAACCCTGACCGTGTTTCTCATCTCACTCAGAAACAACACATTCATCTAAAGCCCTGTTCTCTCCTCACTGGCCACGGACACTTGCCAATTCACTTTTTCTTAAACATGTGTCTGAGATGTCTCCATTCTTGGGCTTTCATACTGTCTGTTCACTTGACCTAGAATTCTCTTCTTCCAGATATTGGAAGAAGAGAATCACCTCACATTCTTTAAAACTTTGCTTAAATATCACCTTTCAATTAGAACGACCTTTATAAGATTGACCCCCTACTCAGCTTACTGCAAAGGCCCCCTTTCCCTGCTTAATCATATTTGAGAGAATTCATCACTTCCTAACATATAATAAAATTTACATGTTTGCTTATTTCATTGTTTGCCTCTCTTCACTGAACTACAAGCTCCATGAAGATGGTAATTTTTGTCTTTTTGCACTCACCTGCCCCAGGCCTATAGTAGTCACTAGGTTAATATTTATTTTTGAATCGTTAGAATTAAAATAGTTTTACTGAAGTGAATCTAAAGCAGTTTATACTGAGTAACATAATTTTTTAAATAAACTTTTTAATTGGGAACAATTGTAAAATATTATTTTAAATGTTATAAAGAGCTCCCATATATACTATAACCAGCTTTCTTTAATGTTAAAGTTTTACATAACCATGATACATTTCTCAATGCTACAACAATATATAAACTAACTCAGATTTTACCAGTTTTTCTATTACTGTCTCTTTTCCTGGGCCTGGGCCTAATCCAGGATACCATTATTGCATTTAACCATCAGTGTCATCATGTCTATAACAGTTTCTCAGTCTTTTCTTATTTTTCACCTTAGTACTTTAGAAGAGTATTGACCAGATATTTAGGGGCTCGGAGGTGGCGCTAGTGGTAAAGAACCCACCTGCCAATGCAGGAGACATAGAGATGTGGGTTGGATCCCTGGGTCAGGAAGATCCCCTGGAGGAGGGCACGGCAACCCACTCTGGTATTCTTTCTTGGAGAATCCCACGTATAGAGGAGTCTGGAAGGCTGCAGCCCATGGGGTCGCACAGAGTCAGACACGATTGAAGCAACTTAGCACGCCCGCACGACCAGATATTTTATGGAATGACACTCAGTTTGAGTTTGTCATGTTTTCTCATGATTAGACTGGGCTTATTGGTTTGGGGGGAAAGAATACCACGGAGATGAGGTCCTCTTCTCATTGCGTCATATCAAGAGGTATATGATATCAATGTGATGCATCACCGTGAATCACTTGGTTAAGGTGGTGTCCACTAGGTTTCTACCCTTTCGAGTTCCTGTTTTCCTTTCCTTATCCTGTGCTGTGTAAGCAGTTCATCAGGTCTAGCCTCCACTCAAAGGGAGCGAAATTAAGCTATCTTCCTAGATATGAGTGAGTGAAGTGAAAGTTGCTCAGTCGTGTCCAACTCTTTGTGATCCCATAAACTATAGAGTCCGTGGAATTCTCCAGGCCAGAATACTGGAGTGTGTACCCTTTCCCTTCTCCAGAGGATCTTCCCGACCCAGAGATTGAACCCAAGTTTCCTTCATTGTAGGCAGATTCTTTACCAGCCAAGCCACAAGGGAAGCGCAAGAATACTGGAGTGGGTAGCCTATCCCTTCTCCAAGGGATCTTCCCGACCCAGGAATCCAACCAGGGATTCCTGCATTGGAGGCAGATTCTTTACCAAATGAGCTATCAAGGATCCAGATATGTGTATACACATAGCTTATTTGGAATACTTCTTTAAAGAAGTTGGGTTCCTTCTATTTTATCCATTCATTCATTTACTCATTCATTATATGAACCCATAGATATCTTTCCTGTTTTGGGGGTTATAATTGAGTATAATGAATATTTATTTTAGTGTTAAATTGTTCCAGTTTTGAACTTTGGAGGGGTCTTCAGGCTTTCTTCTGCTTTTTTAAATATTAATAAAAAAATTTTCATATCCTCAACAATGTTTCTGAAAATGTCTATGGGCTTGAATTATGATAGTTACCTTTTTTTCTAAATTGCCCTCAAGATTCACATAAAAAATTATGTTTAGTAATATTTCCTTCAGCTTTAATGAATAAAGCTGAATAGAATAAATCACTACTTGACACAGAGGATAACTTGAGATGGGATGTCATACATTCTTGGTCTTGAAACAAAAATCCCCTCAGCCACAGCCAGTATAGACAATTTCTCCTAGATCTCCCTCTTTCCTGATCTTCTCCAATCTTCTTTGGCCCCCTGATCCCTCAAGAGTTTTCTCACATTTGTTCTCTTCTTTTAAACCTCACAATCCTGAAACATCCAATTTATTTTGTAGGCAGTCTGTTTAGCCTTCTCATTGTTTTCAGTGAACTTACAGATAATTCCATGGGACCTCATCTTTTGCAACAAGCAAAGCCCATCAAAGTATTTTGCTACAAAATTTAATCTTATTCCCTTAGGGGCAGGATATATTGTGGTTAGTTGTAAGTTGAAGTGATTTATTTCTATTATTTATCTTTCTTGAAATATTCAAAGAGACCAAAAAATAGTTAAGTCTCTAGTAAGAAGCTATGGACTTCGAATTTCCTAAAATGATTTTTTTTAATTAAAACATACCTTCTTTTAGTTTTCCTTTAGCACAATACTAAAGAGATAGCAAAAGAAAAGTAGTAAAATGTTTGAAAATTATTTATCAGAGTAATTATTTTGAATATAAAGAAAAAAATTGTCATTGGGTTTTAATACCTAAATGACCTTTCACTAATTTTCTGTTCTAAGCACTGTAACAAAAGAGCATGGATAAGGAAGCCTATATATACCTCAGAGAGGCCTAAATCCTTGCAAATGACATTTCCTATTTAATTCAATAGATTTTTCCCATAAGATGAACTGAAATCACAGTCTGGTGGGAATATGTGATGGAACAGGCTTGGACAAAAGTGCCGACTGAGCAACTTTCAAAGATTGATGGGATAGTTCCTGGAGTCGATTATAAACGTTAAGATCTATGGCAAGCCAAACAGGCAAAAGGAAAATAGGTCTGGGAGAGATGCCAAACAGAGTGAGTACTAAGGTGAATATGGGGTCAACTCACAAATAAGGAAGATGCAATCTGGAACTTAAAGATTTTGTGTTTTTAAAGTATTTGGCAAGGATGCAGGAGGTGAATTTGGAGTTAGATTTCTTCTATGAACTATTCTGGATAGATTATAGGCAGAAGCATTCAGAATCAAACAAAACTACCTAGAAGAGCCATCCAACCCATAAGAGCATCCTGCTGGCAGTACCTAAAGCAGCCTATTGAAGTTCCCACCATATGCCTATGAGGATGCAGGAAAATACAAAAACTTACATCCGAGTTAAAAAGTAAGATTGAGCAACAGCCTAAGGAAAGAGCAAAGGGTTCGAAGTCTTCACTAAGCTTAAGATAGTTTATTTGGCTTAAAAATTCAACCAGTTTTCATTTAATGAGGCAACAGTGACAACTTGGGAAAAGGAAGGAAGCCAGTACATATTGCTTCATCTATTCACCTTTGATGCAGAAAGCAAGGGACTACACCCAAAAAAGTCTGCCAGAAACCAACTGAGCTGCAGCTGGAAATGACTCAGCAATGCCTTAACATTCTGAGATGTGTGGCTCCTACTAAAACGGCTTTTTAGGGGGGATTTGAAGCCTAGCAAAAGAAAGCAACAAAACTCTCCTAAATACACAATAGAAATTCCAAAGGTTTGTGTATGCTTCTAAACACTGAAGAGCTATGGCAAGAAAAAGACTATGTGATACTTGGGAGAGTATTAGCAGTACTAGTACCAGTAATGCAGTAGTTGTTTTTGTTATGGAATCAACAGAAGGCCTTCTAGAATTGTATAGAATGATAAGAATTTATACATGTCAATGCTTACTTATCAGTGTTGAGTATTAATCTTTGTTTATTTGAATACAAATAATTGTACTTGTGTTTTCATATTCACATTTATTAAATTCCTGGCACAGTTAAATATATTTTTGTGGCTTTAGGCTGATTCTTATTTTATGACTTTTCTAATCATATTTTTCACATCATTTAGGAATATTCCATAAATTAAGCAACTTAATTGTTTTCTTATCTCACATGTTCTCATTTGTTCTGCTAGTTTCCTCCTTTGCATTAGCATTTTATCATCTTATTTGACTTTTTAAAAATGTCTGTGTGATCAAGTTTGTCTATCTTTTCCTTTGCGTGCATGTGTGCACAGCCGTGTCCAACTCTTTGTGACCCCATAGACTCCTACCAGGCTCCTTTGTCCATGGAATTTTCCAGGCAAGAATACTGGAGCACATTGTCATTTCCTGCTCCAAGGATCTCCCTGACCCAAAGACTGAACCCATGTTTCCTATGCATCCTGCACGGGCAGGTAGATTCTTTCCCACTGAGCCACCTAGGAAGCCCATCCTTCCCTTTAGATTCCTCAAAAACAATATGGACTAGAAGGTCTTCAGGGAAATTCAACAGTCGAATTTACCATGAGTTGATTGGAATCCAGCCCTGGGGGAAAAAAAAAAATCACTTAATGCAGCTAATTCTTGAGAGTGTCTTATGGACATGTCAAATATCCATTTGTTCCCCATGATATTATCTGTAATACAATAATCATAAATTAGCAAATCTGAATCATAACATAGGATTTCTCAAGTTTCAAGGTTCTCGCCATCAGAATTATTCTTATTTTTTAAGGTTTATCTTTTAACCACCTCTTAGAATAGTTTTAAATTTAAGAAAATATTACAAATATAGTACAAAGAGTCCTCACATATCCCACATTCAGTATTGCCTACCACATCTTACATTAATTTGCTGCATTGTCATACTTAATGAATCAGTATTGATACTAGTCATCACGATAATTAGTCATCACAACTCCTTAGGCTCTTGTCCGTGACAGTGTCTCAGACTTTCCTTGCCCTGGATGACTTTGGCAGTTTTTAGACATGCTGATTAAGTCAAATAACCCTCAAATGAGATTTGCCTGATGTTTTCCTTACAGTTAGACTGAGGTCATGGGTAGTGAGGGGGAAAACCACAGAGATAAGCTGCCATTCCAGCCGCATCATATTAAGGATACTATCAACACGGCATCACTGTTGATGTTTTGACCTTGATCACCTGCCTGAGGTAATGTTCCTGCTCTGGTTTCTGTGCTATCATTACTCCCCCCCCCCCCCCCCCCGCCGTCCAACCTGCCTTTTCCATATTGAATTCTTAGAAAGGAAATCAATTCCATATGTAAGAAGCATGAAGCTATGTTCCACCTCATTAAGAGCAGAGTATCTAATAAATGATCTGGGATTTTTTCTGCAAGAAAACATTTGTCTATTATCTTTCATTAACTTATTTATTTAATCATGTACTTATATCAGGATAAACTCATAGATATTTGTTTTCTACTCTGCAGAATGATCTAGTATCACTTTATTTTGTATCACTGCATTATATTTATGTTCCAGCACTGGCCATTAGGAGGCCTTTCAGAAGCTCCTGTGCCCCTTTGGCATGTTCCCGTCACTGCATGAGTACATGTGTGTGTACGTGTGTACTGGCACTTTCTTAACTTCCAGCACTGCAACATGATCCAGGCTCATCTTATATTTTCCCTGCCCCAGGATTAGCCATTTCTCCAAGGAGTCCTGGTTCCTTCTACTGGAGGATGGAATTAGAAGCCAATATTTTTGCCTTAATATGTTTGTTGTTACATACACACACACACATATGAAAGTGAAGTAAAAGTGTTAGTCGCTCAGTCGTGTCCGACTCTTTGCGATCCCATGGACTGTAGCCAACCGGCCTGCTCTGTCCATGGAATTCTCCAGGCAAGAATACAGGAGTGGGTTGCCATTCCCTTCTCCAGAGTATCTTCCCAGCCTAGGGATCGAACTCGGGTCTCCTGCACTGCAGGCAGTTTCTTTACCAACTGAGCCAAAATAAACCATATCTTTTTTTACAAACCCATATGTATTTATATTATGCTAAACATGAGTTCATACTGATGCCTCCAGTTCTAGTCCATTACCTCATAGCTCATTCTATTCTTCTCTGTTTGTCTATAATCTCCCACTCCAACAGTGAGAAACCTGGCTCCCACCTTCAGACATCTACTACTTAATTTTTCAGTTCCAGCAGACACATATAGAGGTTTCAGATAATTCCACTCACACAGGACATAACTTTACCAACTACAGTACAGAGCTTGCGTGCTTGTGAAGTGCTTATTTTAAATGCTTTTGCCACCAGCCCTATAGTCCTCACTCATCTCCAGGGCTACTTAGTCAGCACCCTTTTCAAACCAACCCTTTCAGTGAGGCTTTTCCACACATTTGTAGTAGCCCTCAAGTCTTCTAGATGACCAATACAAGAAATTTTTTAAATACTTGTATCTTTTGACAAACCAGAGTTGAAAATCACATTATCCATTATGTTACCCATTGTATGTCTTTATAAAGACAAATACCATCCTGAATTCAGTAACAGATAAAAAATAAAATACCCAGAAGAACATGAAAGCTTTATTTTATGAAATAAAGTATCTTTAAAGTTACTTTATTGGAATAAAATAACGATGTGCCCTCTAGTTTTCTCCTTTTACTTTAATTCATGAATCAATGCTAAATTCAGATCTCAATAAGAAACTCATCCTACAGTGATTCATAGGTGGCTCAGATGGTAAAGAATCTGCCTGCAATGCAGGAGACTCAAGTTTGATCCCTGGATCAGAAAGATCCCCTGGAGAAGGAAATGGCAACCCACTCTGGTATACTTGCTTGGAGAATTACATGGAAAGTGGAGCCTGATGGGTTACAGTCCAGGGGTTGCAAAGAGTGAGACACAACTGAGAGACTAACACTTTCACTTTCATAGTAGCTCTCCCCTAATTCTTTTATCTGGTTATGATTTCTTCAGTGTTTAAATCACTCTGTTTATATCTTATTTATTTTTGAGGGTGCCTCAATAATTTTCATGGATTAGCAATTTTAAAATAAATAAATCTGTGTGTCCAAAGTTCTGGAGATATTAAAGTCTTTATGTGCATATACAACCTAAAATACATGAAATGAACGTTATGAAAAAATAATTTTCCCAAAATAATTTTTGTGAGCCTACTCTGTGCAGAGCACACAATGATAGAACACATAAAACAATGAGGTTCTCAAGTTCTATAATTTTGTCAAGAAAATTACATTTATATGAAAATAGAAGTAATTCTATATAGTTACATATGTTGAAAGCTAAATGAGTCATGTAATCTGTGAAAATGTAATGATGTTTGGAGTGGGGAAAACAGTATTGTTTGACAGTATTCTGAAAGGTTTCCTTTGACGATTCATTTGTTAATTTTTTTTTTTTTTTTTTACAAATATTCACTAATCACTCTTGGCATGCTAGAAACTCTACTAAATTCTAGAGCCTTAAAGATAAATAATACACAGTCCTGGACATCAAGTAACTTGCCTAGACCACAGTGCTTCATCAGTTCAGTTTAGTTGCTCAGTTGTGTCCGACTCTTTGCAACCCCCATGGACTGCAACACTCCAGGCCTCCCTGTCCATCGCCAACTCCCGGAGTTTACTCAAACTCGTGTCCTTAATTTTAATTTTGGTAGATTGGAGGAACCATAAAGGCAGGAAAGAGAAGAGCTTGGGAAATTTTACAGAGACTTACACAATAGTAATTGGAGAACAGAAAATAAACCAACCTGCCTAACATCAAAAGTGTCAAAATACAGAAAATGAGTATCTCTAGGTTGAAGATTAAAAAGTCAAGGAGTCAAAAAATGAGCTAAACTTTTAAAAAACTATTAGTGTTAACAGAAGCAGAGAAGGATGTCAGGATAATTACACAGAGGATTGATGCACATAAAGACAGAGATATGGGGACAAAATGTACTGATTAAGTAAACAACCTGCTCTCTCAGGAGTGAAGAATTTAAAACGTATTTTAAGACTAGAAAAAGAAGTCAAACTGAAAATGACTGAATATTCTGATAAAAGTTTTAAGAAGACTAATTGTCTATGACATAAAATGATACTTGAAAGAGGTAAGGATTCAAATTAAAATTGTTTTTGCTAACCAGGCACAAAGTAGTGAATAAGAGGATAAAAGAAATGGTAGTATCAAAAGAACTAATTGTGTCAAAAATGAATCTAAGGTTTAAGTCTAAGTGGCTAGAATGGTGAAATTAGAAAAATCAGAAAATAGAGATTGAGCTACAAAAATGAATTCTATTTATAATTCTATTTTATGTTTTTACAAAGTCAATCTATAAATACATAACAAGAGCATCTGAAAATAGGTTGGGAGATAGAATAATTTTGAGATGCAGACTTGGAAATACCTTGCACAGAGGTGATAACTGGTGCTACAGAGAGCTGTGAGAGCAGAAGCGCTTGGACTAAGGTTCAGAGGATACCAACATTCCACAGCACGAGCAGAAAGAGGGAAGCAAGTCAAAAGTGAACGGAGTCCTGAATTCTTACTGCCTTGGTTTGCATTGCTTCATGTTTCTAAAACTAGAAAAAGTAGAAATGAGCAGATGAAAATCTGAAAACTGGATGAAAACAGAATTGCTTATTTTCTCTAAAATGTCTAGTTAACAGTTGTCCATTTTTCTTGGTCTGACATTTGCAGAGCTTCTCCGTGAGTTTTAGCACTCAAGATCTATGTTTTCTTTTTTCTTTAAGCCTAAGGGGATTTGGACATATGTAAGCCAAGGATTTTCCAAGTCATATTTGCTCACCGCAAATTAAAACTAAATAAAAATTATTGAATGCCTTCCATTAATTAAGGAAATTTCTCCTTTTGTAAACATACACTAAAAATACCCTAAACTCATTCTAAAAACTTCAAACATCCAGCTCCCCATTTTAGCCTGATCACTGGTCACCAGCTAAACCAACTTAATTTTCACCTGTTCCTAAAGGACATGTTCAACTTCTCCCAGTCAGCCTGCTTATCTGCCCTTGTGCCTCTTTCTCTCTTTTTCCTCTCTTTATGCTTTCCTCTTCCCATTCCTATATTATTTCAAGTATCTTCTATGATCAGAGTAAGGGTTAGTAACATTTACCATCACTTTCAATGTATTCCTTTGACTATTTGAATTTTAGTAGAATAATTTTCATCAACTAGGATAAAATCATTCAAAGAACATGTGTTCAGAGCACACTACTTATAACACAGAGGTACTAAACTATGTTATAGAAAAACAAAGCTACTGTTAAGGAGCTCTGTTTATTATAAGATATTCCATTTTTCTTAGACACTATTTAAATCATCAGATAGATATGACTGTGAAAACAGTACAGTCAACAGATAAAGAAGGCTAGACATATCAGAAGATGAGATGCTTGGATGGCATCATCGACTCAATGGACATGAGTTTGAGCAGCTCCAGGAAGACAGTGAAGGACAGGGATGCCTGGCGTGCTGCAGCCCATGAGGTCACAAAGAATCAGACACGACTGAGCAAGTGCAGAACAACAGACGTATCAGGATACCATCTGAAGGAATACAGTCTGATGAAGTTCACAGTCAGTGCAAAAATGTATGGCTAAATTTTGTTTCCTAAATGTCATGGACATGAAGGGAAACATTTTATCATGAATACCATCATTTCAAACCATATGTCAATAGTTTATAGCTCCTCTAAAACAAAAATATTTGTTTCATATTGCTTTAATCAAAAATAATTTCTAGCCTTGTTAATTATTTTTATTTTTTTATACATGGTTTGAAACGTTTTTATTACCTCAATGTTCATCGCAGCACTGTTTATAATAGCCAGGACATGGAAACAACCTAGATGTCCATCAGCAGATGAATGGATAAGAAAGCTGTGGTACATATACACAATGGAGTATTACTCAGCCATTAAAAAGAATACATTTGAATCAGTTCTGATGAGATGGATGAAACTGGAGCCGATTATACAGAGTGAAGTAAGCCAGAAAGAAAAACACCAATACAGTATACTAACACATATATATGGAATTTAGAAAGATGGCAATGATGACCCAGTATGCAGGACAGCAGAAAAGACACAGATGTGTATAGCAGACTTTTGGACTTAGAGGGAGAGGGAGAGGGTGAGATGATTTGGGAGAATGGCATTGAAACATGTATAATATCATGTAAGAATCGAATTGCCAGTCTACGTCCGATGCAGGATACGGCACGCTTGGGGCTGGTACACGGGGATGACCCAGAGAGATGTTGTGGGGATGGGGGTGGGAGGGGGGTTCATGTTTGGGAACACATGTACACCCGTGGTGGATTCATGTCAATGTATGGCAAAACCAATGCAGAATTGTAAAGTAAAATAAAAAATAAAGAAAAAAAAAGAAAAAAATAGCCTTGTTAATTATTTTATATCGAATTCAAATAGAAATAATAAGGTATTAGCATACAAAATTCTTATAAAAAAATAAACAGCAACATCTTCTTTGGCTATCAGTGAGTCATTTCAATATTTGCAAGTAAGTGGCATAAATGTTAAATGTCCTGTCAGTATCTCAAAAAGATTTTTAGTATTTCCCATTGTTTAAGAAAATGACATCTAAGAAATTAAGTTACTGATAGAAGATTTCCTCTTTATCAATACTGAATTGTATAGCATATATAAGCAATTCTTTCCTATAAAATAAACATTTTAAATTTTTTCAATGTATAATTATCATTTTATATAAACTAGGAGTCTACTTATTTTATCTGAATATTTTAATCCTATTTTTACTACTAAATCTCTATGCAGTTGATAATGCATGCACAGTGGTTGTAATTGGTGTGGTTTATAATTATGCATATCTAGATTAAATAAGACAAATGGCAGGGCTGGTAATGGCATCATATTTAAGAATGTAAATATATTTTTTAAATCTATTAAAAGTATAATTGTAAAAAGGGAATGAGAGCTATTTTAAAATCTTTTCTAGGTATAAATAATCACATTTACCAAAGGGTATTACAGAAATCACATAAGCAAAAGATATTACAAAGTATTATTTAGAGAAACAATTGGAACTCAGACTTCTTAATAACTACTTGCTACTGCTGGCCAAATACAAAATGAGTGTAATCTACCATGATTAATTGCTTATGTTTTTTTCCAAACTGTATAATTGAGAAAGAGTGTAATCAATGATATAAATGTAACTCTAATATATTTTTCATACACAGCCTTAATGGCTTTTATTCCCTCCAACTTTTCCTATCCATAAGAGCAAACTATATTTGCAAAAGATTGGTTTCTATTATTGCTCTGATCCCAGGTGACTTGTAAGTGAATTTTTTATCACATCAAGCGTAGAAATATATTTTAAAATGAAACTATATTTTACTTCAATATTCTTAATGGATTAATGTGGGAAATGAGCTTTAAAATAATGCACCAAAGAAATGGAAGATCTTGATAGTATATCTTAATAAAAAAAAAACACAAATTAAATAAATGATCTGACTTCCTCTACTTCTGATCTGCTGCAGGGAAAAATTGGCTGGGGAGCTTCTGCCCTTCGAATTGATGCACCTTTCCCACCATCCTTCAACACAATTCTAGGGGCCTACCTGGAATACCACTCAGGAGCCACTGACATCAGGCAAATGACCTTCATCACGTCCAGTCCTCTCTTAAAATTTCCATTAAAGGAGGCCAAAAGCTGCCTCAGAGCCTGCTAGCAGTTCCCACCTGAAAGGCACCCGATTTTCATTGACAATTTGTTAGTCATTTGTGATGTGTTTTTCATCAGTGCCCTTCCTTCCATTTCCAATTCCTTCAGTGTCTTTTCTCCACCTGCTCAGAGAACTTTAGCTGATCAGAAAAGTTGATACCGAGAAAAGTTTGATTCACTTCTACTTTTATCCTTTACGATTCCTTTTCTTTCTGGCTAATAGGTGATGAAACTACATTCCCCACAACAATAAATCTCCTCTTCCTGTGATTGATAAACTCACAATCATACTAGAATACCTGCTTAACATTAAAAAGTTGGTAGAAATCTGTGTTATCAGGGAAGACTTCTCAAATGAGTGTCATCCTTTCCAAAATAAACCTGTATGATTCTTTTATCTCCTATAATCTTCCATAAATATAGAAGACATATAAAGAATTATTTCAAAATTTAGTATTTTCATATTTCAGGGCAAGAAGAGAAACTACAAGAACATTGGTATAAACACACATATATGTTACTGTTGTCACCAATATATCTACTGATCTAGGTAAAAAATAATCTTAATTCATGACTGAAACTCCTATTGTAAGGTGTTTACAAAATAAAAAAGCTACTGCTTTGTACAAAAATAATTTCTGCTCTTATGCCAGCAAAGATAAAATTTATGATGACTTTCAACTGTAAGGCTCTAAATCCCGTACTCAGAGTCAATAGTGCTTTCCAACCAATGATCTCCAAGTGCTTTACTAATAAGGGTTATTGAAAGTATTTCACACAAGAGCAAATATGTACAAGTAGCCTTATCAAAGTCATGGAGCAAATTCTAAACCTACTCATGAATTAAACTCTATCTATCTCTCTCTGTGTCTGTCTGTCTGTCTGTGTGTCTCTGTCTCCCTCTATACATATATTTTTAAATTTAGTTCTATATATTTAGCTGAATGTTCACATTACAATGGCTACTTCCTCATTTAAAAAAAAAATTAGGGTCTATTTATAACTGTCATAAATCACAGCATATGGTTCAGTTCAGTTGCTCAGTCAAGTCCAACTCTTTGCAACCCCATGGACTGCAGCACGCCAGGCTTCCCTGTCCATCACCAACTCCTGGACTTGCTCAAACTCATGTCCGTCGAGTCAGTGATGCCATCCAACCATCTCATCCTCTGTCGTCCCCTTCTCCTCCTGCCTTCAATCCTTCCCAGAATCAGGGTCTTTTCCAAGGAGTTACTTCTTTGCATCAGCTGGCCAAAGTATTGAAGCTTCAGCTTCAGCCTCAGTCCTTCCAATGAATATGCAGGACTGATTTCCTTTAGGATTGACTGGTTTGATCTCCTTGCAGTCCAAGGGATTCTCAAGAGTTTTCTCCAACACTACAGCATAAAATCACAACATATGGTTACTTCTCCATTATAAAGACCATAAATATATATCAATACATTACTCAATTTTCTTATGTTAATAACATTTCATTAAAACATGTACGATTCTGCTTCAGTATATGGGTGAAATCAGTTGCGACATACTAAATGGAAAAAAGATGCAGGGGTTATGTCTAAACTGACAATGTTTTAAGTGTTGCTATCTCCCTTGAAACCTTTAAAAACTTTGGCGTTTGGAGCTGAAAATATTGGCATTCTGGAGAGACATAATCAGCCAAACAGAACGTTTAAATGGCACTTGTAAAGGGAGGATGTGAGCACAGCAACTCACTGGTCAGCTTTTGTTCACGGGCTTGTTGCCCTTCCTTCCTCATTTCTGTGATGGTTAGATGAGGAATCATCTCTTAGACAAAAGAAAGAAAGAAAAGAAAACTCCTCTTTCTTTCCTAGCCTGCATTTTTCCTGGCTACATCATCCCTGTAAGGGAAGTGACATTTACATGTGTTTGGCAGTAGGTTTATCTTTAGTTCAAATCCTCTGGGCTAATAACTATAATTCAGCCAAGGACCATGGTTCTGCTTGTTTGACGGTACATACCATACTGCACCATTACTAGCACTATTCATGTCTGCCTCTTTGTGAGAAGGAATCGCTTTTATCCCCTGTTGTTATCCTCAGGGCCCTGTAAGGTGGCACTCAGTGGGAGTCTGAAAACGAACAAAAAAGCAAGTAGAAGAAAGTATAATCACAATTTACATTTGCTCATCATGTCCACTTTGGATCTGTTTTCCCCAATAACACCTCCAAGAATTGCAACGACTAGAAAAGTACTCTTTTGGGCCATCTCTGATGCTTAATCCACACATGTGGGAAGAAGCAGCCCAATATACCACGACGATGTATACTCTTTCTTTAAAAAAAAAAAAAAAAAAAACAGATGCAAACCCTAAAGCTGCAACCAGTGTAGATATTTCATATATGCAATGCTAAAGGAAAAAAATCTCACATTTATCCATGCAGAAATCTACTGTGTACTTGGTCATGACTTCATTTCATTACAGTACAAGTAAATGCATATCTTGCTTTTTCTTGCTCTTTTAATCCTGAAGTTGAGGGAACTCTTCCTTCTAACCTTCTGTAGGGTGACCAGGCAGCAGACAACCCCAGAATCACATTTCATAACACAACTCTAGCAACCCAGTGGCCACGCAGACACACAAAACTCTTCCTTGTTATTAGTTTCAGGACCTCTGGGACACTAATTCATCATGGCCCTCTCTCATCACTCTATCCATTATGCCTGTCTATATAGCTCACGTGGAGCGAAGAATGACACAGACTCCCACTAAAGCAATAGCATGAGATTACCAACACAATCACTTTCTGTGTGGGTAGGGAATTTTCTATACCCGCAGAAATGACTACAATCTGCTTCTGAAATATCCTTGTTGCTGCGGCCTTTTAAAGCTGCTACATAAGTGAGATTAGTAATATTAATCTATTCTTTGGTGAGGAAAGATATTGTATGTGGAAAATTAAATAGGACCATTCATTTCAGAATTGAAATGCTAAGCTAAAACCTTCTTTTGCAGCCTCATCTTTTTTCCAGAGTGTGGTACACATGTCAGTGTTATAGGAGAGCATCCTGGCTCTCTTTCCTTTGTTTGGATTCAGTTTTACAAACAACCGTAGTATCCATTTCCTTGGCTTACAAAATCTGTGAACAAGCAAGGCAAAGAGAACCAGCCATTTTTATTCTTCCTTCAAAATGCATGAAAATATCAGCTGCCTTTTCCATGCTCCCATATAAAACATCAGTGGGCTGATAGGAAGCAAATGAGGGCATCTAGTTAACCAGTTAATAGAAGGTTTGGGTTGTGGATTTTGTGGGGTTTTTTTGTTTGTTTGTTTGTTTGTTTATGTTCTCATGAGTTAACTTGCAAAATTCAGAGATTACCAACTAGTCTTCGAATGAACTCAAAATGTACTTTTGTCTCTCACAAATACCAGAGGCTTTGTGCTAACAAAGATTTTTCTCTGCACACAGATTTTCATCCCTTAAAATGAATGGTAATAAGTAGAGGCTGAAGAACAAGCCACTCATAGCCTTTTTGAGACAGAAGCCGAGCGCCATCTGCTGGTCTACTGACTCCATGACATCCTAGCATCTTTAATTCAGAAAAGAATTAAAGGGCTGTAATTTTTTGCATTGTTCTTTTCAGGAGCGAAAACCAGTCTTGACTTAAGCGAAACTTTCTGAACATTAACTTCATATCTGGAGAAATAAAACACTAAGTGCAATGATCCCAAGACACAGCACATTTCTAGATGACTGAATCTGTTCTACTCCAGTTCAGCTATTTGGAAGTTGCATTCTCTGAATTCCCTTTGAAGAGTAGGCAGTCCGGGTACATAGTGTTCTGTTAGCTGCTCAGTCGTGTCCGACTCTGTTCGACCCCATGGACCGTAGCCCGCCAGGCTGCTCTGTCCATGGAATTCTCCAGGCAAGAATACAGGAGTGGGTTGCCATTTCCTTCTCCAGGGTACAGCGGGAAGGAAAAACACATTTCCAGAACCTCCTCCCCATGTAAGGGGATACATAGTAACTCCCACTTTAGGAGCCCATTCTGCACACATTCTTAAATCTCTTTAACTGCGTAAGTAATCAAAACATTAGAATGTCACCACTTTATAAAAAAAAAAAATTCAGAATGCTGTCTTACTGGTACTATTACATCACTTTTCTAATTTTGGTATTTCATCCTTTTACCTAAATAGTAGATTTTGCACTGAGTCCTGATGTAATTTTGTGCACTGAATTTTCATTTTCAATATTTTTTGTACAGTAAAAGTCTGTTCTTCATCTCAAGCAAAACAACTATACAATAGCTTCGCTTATTCCACATTCATCATATAGAAGCATGGTTTTTTAAAAATAAACTGTGTAAACTGAAATTTATGTATTGCCTTATTCCTATGTTAGCAAAAAAAAATCCTAGATATGTCAATTATATTCAGGAACAGGAACTAAGCAGATGAGTAACTTTTAAATGTGTTAAAAATAAAATATAATTTGTCTTTCAGTAGCATTTCCAAGGAAATTTCTAAATAGGAGGGAAAAAACATAAAAAGTTTTAGATCTCAACAAGAAAATCCATCATTGCAGTGGCTTGCCTTGCTATCATTCTAGAGTCCAAACCTGTCATAATAAATGCAACCATAAATCCATGGCCAGTGACTCTGAACCTATCAGCTTCACAAGGAAGCATTTCCAAATCATAAATATAGGCTGATTGAAAACCAAGGTCAGGTCTTCATGACGATTTATAGAGCTATTTAAAAAACCTGTCTAGGACCTTATCCCTATGAAGAAGAACAATTTCCACAAATGTGAATGCATCTTACATGGAACTATTTGAATAAACAGATACATAATGGAGTTTTTAAGCTATGTCCTCTCCATCTCCCAAACAAAAGGCAGTGGAGAGAAAGATAAACAAGTAATTTAAAATGCCACCAGAAGTAAAGATGGAAGAAATGGGACAATAGCACTGTTCAAGGAGAGAGTGAGAGTAAATTACTACAAAGACGTTCTGTACTGTGAGGGTCCGCTCATCCCTGTCCTTTTCAGCTCATGAATTCCTTCTCATACAGCTCAATCATTACTTCCTCCTGGAAGTCTCAACTGACCTCCCCTACGAGGTCAAATTGCCCTATTATATGCTTCATGGCACCTGCATCTCGACTTCATAGCTTCTATCACAAATGCCATTTCATGAGGTTATTTGATTAATTTTTATCTCGTATCAAACGGTAAGCTTTATAAAGGTACCATTCCTGCTTGAATAGCAACATCGTGTCTAGAAATTTTTAAAAAATGGTCTCAATGGATGGATGTTCCATAGGTGAGTGAATTGAAGAAGAAATGAAAAGAATTTGACAGTGATTCAAGTATACATCTTATTTGGCTTTGTGTCGTTATGTATTATATGCTAAGTTCTTGCTCCCAATCTACAAGGGAAAAATTGAACAGATGAATGACAAATGGACTTGAGCCAAATTCTCAGAAATGTAAAAAACACCTATATGAAATTAATTAAGTTCTTGAGGCAGACTATTAAACAAACTTAGGTCAAGTTGGTGGCATCCCAATATTCCCATGGTTTGTATATTGCTCTTTACAGTCTTTTCCCCTACAATAGTATATCAGATGGCTGGTTTAATTTTTTTTTCTTTTATCCTGCTGATATTAGTCAGGATAATACAATTTCTGTTTTATGTTAAATGTATGGCTAAACTAAACTCAAAACTCTTAAACAGATGAGTGACCCTGGTATTTACAGAAAATATTATTTCACAGTCCTAAGTATGGGTAGGATAGTGTTGAACAGTAAAAACTGAAGCATCATTTTTCACAAGCTGAAAGAATAGGATTAAATGAGGGGGAGGGAAGGACAGCAACTAAAAATTATTACATGAAATATTTTCCAAGATATACTCTTGTCTGTGTGTGCTCATAGACAGTGGTAGGGATGGAAGATATAGTTATTCCCTTAGGGCACAATCCGAAAAAGTATAAAAGTCATGGGGCTTAAGCAAGGGTCAGGAAACTTTTTCTATAAAAATCCAGATAGTGAAAATGTTACCTTTGTCGGCCGTAATATCTCTATTGCAACAACTCAACTCTGCTTTTCTAGTGTGAAAACAGCCACAGACAATACACAAACAAACAGGTGTAGCTGTATGCCAATAAAACAATGTTTACAGAAACAGGCAACCAGTAGATTTGGCCCAGAGGCTAGAATATCAAAAGAAATGAGGCTCTTTCCACTTAGAGTCTCTACAAATGAGAAAAAAAGTAGATATTGACTTGACACCAAAAACTGATCAAAGAGATTCACATTGGAACAAATGGGAACGCAGTGTGCCATTTCCAAGTGCCCTACTAGGCTCTCCACCTCTCATCTTCCATTTTACCTTTCTTTGGCATAATGTTTCACACCAACCTCCAAAAGACGCCTGAAATAATTTGTTTTTCCCTACTGAAAGTCCTTTGGGTTACTGATTTCCAATTCATTTCCTAAATCTACTTCATATGCTTTTTTGGAAGCCTAATATGCCTGGATTTTGCTTTGTTTTGTTTTTCATCTGATCCTCATTAACATTTTGCAACTAATTATATTATCTCAACTGGGCCATCAGTACTTTCCAACTTTAAATTTATCAGACTTGGTATATGGTGTATGACTTGGGAGCTTCTTACATACCATGAAAATAAATAATACTAAAATAAATCCACAGACATGCAGCCTTGACTTTTCTGTGCCTATTTCCCCAGTGGAGACTTGAGAGACTCGACTGGTTCAAGAGAATTATTTATAAGGGCAACAACCTGGCAAGGTTTTCTAGAAAGGTATAGTCACACATCAAAGATAATGACACTATCCTGTGGATCTTTGGAGGGGCACAGGAAAATGAACCAATGTTCTGAAGTACTGGTAATCAGGCCTTAGAAAGGATCCTAGAAAGACTAGAGGAGAGATAAAAAACAGTTTCTTCTATAAAGAAAGTCTTTATAAAATAGATGTTTTGAAAAGTATTCAATAAATGAATTGTTTATCTCATAAAGAATAGACAGCTTCCCTGGTGGCTCAGCTGGTAAAGAATCTGCCTGAAATGCAGGAGACCTGGGTTCAATCCCTGGGTTGGGAAGATCCCTTGGAGAAGGAAATGGTGACCCACTCCATATTCTTGCCTGGAAATCTATGGACAGAGGAGCCTAGTGGGCTACAGTCCATGGGGTCGCAAAGACTTAGACACAACTGAGCGATTAATGCTTTCACTGTCACAAAGAATAGAGGGTCTCGCAAACATAAATACGGCTTTAATAGACTCAGGAAAGCTGATTAAGGACTATTAAGAATATTGTGATCTATTCCTCATATTTAAAATGTCAACTCAAAAGAACCCATGTTAAGAGTAAGGAAATTTCTATATATCTCAAAATAGATCTTCCAAATGTCTTCAGAAAAGACTTGATAAGAAAGTCTTTTCAGAAAAAAAACTTAATTTATATCAAATCAATTTCTACCTAATTTCTAATGGCTTACTTCTGTTAACTTCAGTTTTACTCAGAATTGTTATATATGCCACCAAAAACAAACCTGAAATTATTTTGATGCTTAACTAAACATTCCCATCTTTTCCAACACATCATACAAAAACATTATAACTACGAACCAACACTTCTTCAAAACTTTAACCCCAAGCTCAACAGCTAGGAGGAAAGCAAACCTCAGAGTTATGACTGGGTTTATTATTATAGACTTGGTTTCCAGAATGATAATTTGTCAGCTATTTCTAGGATGATGATGTATAACAACCATAACATCTCAGTAGAGTGTAAATAGCAAACATACACATCTTGCTAATATATCCCAGATTTTCTCTGCTTCTAAAGGTTCAGTTCACATCTGTGTCCAAGCGTCTCTCACTCCAGGAGCCTGGCCAAAGAAATACACCTACCTAGGATACTGCTCTTCTCACGATGCAGGATGGGAGCACAGGATAATGAGCAGAAACACGTAATGTTTCTTCAGCACCAGCTCACCGAACGTTTCCCCGTATTTCATTGGAAAAAGTAAGTCATGTGCCCACGATAAGCTTTAAAGTCAGTGGAGTGAGGCCATATGCTCCACCCAGAGAGAAACCTCAGCAAGGGCATGAAATAATTATAGACGAAAAATACCATCTTCCCAAGACTGTATAGAAAATCTATGAAGACAGATTTTCTGTGAGCACTTGATGTGAATATAGAATTTTTATGAAAGACTTTTGTGGCAAGCAAATATAAAAACCAGTGCAAGGAAGGCATCAACAAGACAAATTGCCATGAAAGCCTAAGGATTCTGTATTTGATAATGACAACTCCAAGGAGCACAGCAAGCAGAGAGCTGTTGCAGCATGTAATTCTTTCAGCTTCAACTCGTGTACAGAGAGAGGAGAAGAAATGTAATTTCCATTTCACTGGCAAACTTTATGACAGATTCATTTTTTTCATTTGTTTTTTAGGAGAGAAGAAAGAAACAAAAATGATTTGAAGACATTTAAACTGATGACAAATTAAGAGAGTCATTTGGGCATACAAAGACATGTCAAGCTCAATTCAGAACACACGAAATTTGAGGTGATGCTAGATCAGTCACTTGGATTTTTCTGAAAATATTTTGAAAAATGAGATTAAAGCATGGCTGAGGGCTGAATATGTAAAGGTAGGAATGAGGAGTCTGAGTGCCATAGTTAAAGCTGTGGGCATAGATGATGTCATCGAAGTAAAATATGGGAAGATGATAATAAATCCATAGACAGGGGTCTCGGTGACATCCACTCTTAAAAGTAGAAACAAAAAAAGCTGACTAAAATGAGGAAGGGAAGAAATTATCTATTATGGACCAAATGTTTGTATCCCCCCAAAATTCATATGTTCAGACCCTATGGGTCAATGTGATGGCATTAGGAGGCGGGGCCTTTGGGACCTAATTGGGATTAGATGAGGTCATGAAGGTGGAGCACTCAAGAATGGGTTTAATGCCCTCTTAGGGCTTCCCTAGTACCTCAGTTGGTAAAGAATCTGCCTGCAATGCAGGAGAGCCTGGTTTAATCCCTGGGTTGGGAAGATCCCCTGGAGAAGGCAATGGCTACCACTCCAGTATTCTAGCCTGGGGAATTCCAAGCACTGTACAGTCCAAACAGTCGGACACAACTGAGTGACTTTCACTTTCACTTTAGGAGTTACAAGGTAGCACTAGTGGTGAAGAACCCGCCTGCCAAAGTGGAAGATGTAAGAGGTGTGGGTCCAGTCCCTAGGTCTGGAAGATCCCATGGAGGAGGGCATGGCAACCTACTCCAGTATTCTTGCCTAGAAAGTTCCAAGGACTGAGGAGCCTGATGGACTACAGTCTATGGGGTGGCAAAGAGTCAGAAATGACTGAAGTGACTTAGCACACACACAGGAGTTCCAAGAGGGCTTTCCCTCTCCATACTCACCATGTGAAGACCCAACAAGAAGCTGACAATCTGCAACCCAGAGGAGATCCCTCACTGGAACTTGCCATGCTGCCATCCTGATCTTGAACTCGAAGCTTCCATAACAGTGAGGAATAAATTTATGTTGTTTATAAGCCATCCAGCCACAATGATACACTGTTATAACAGCTGCAACTAAGACATCATTCAATCAAGTGTGTCCTAAAAGAAGGTACTTGTGAGGCAGCCTAGGAAATAGGATCAACTACGGGCTGTAGCATCAGATAGACCTGGGTCCTAAAATCTAACACTATCTAATCCTGAGACACCAGAGAAGGGACCTCTCTGAGCTTCTCTCTCTACATAACATGGACCTAACAATATCTATTTAATAGTGAAATTTACACATATATTTCCTTGTCTTCCAACATTTCTCCCTTCTCATTTTCCTGCCAACTCCTGTTATTTTTTCAGTTCAGCTCAGTCACTCAGTCATGTCCAACTCTTTGCAACCCCATGAATCGCAGCACGCCAGGCCTCCCTGTCCATCACCAACTCCTGGAGTTCACTCAGACTCACAGCCATCGAGTCAGTGATGCCATCCAGCCATCTCATCCTCTGTCGTCCCCTTCTCCTCCTGCCCCCAATCCCTCCCAGCATCAGGGTCTTTTCCAATGAGTCAACTTTTGCATGAGGTGGCCAAAGTATTGGAGCTTCAGCCTCAGCATCAGTCCTTCCAATGAACACCCAGGACTGACCTCCTTTATGATGGACTGGTTGGATCTCCTTGCAGTCCAAGGGACTCACAAGAGTCTTCTCCAACACCACAGTTCAAAAGCATCAATTCTTCGGCACTCAGCTTTCTTCACTGTCCAACTCTCACATCCATACATGACCACTGGAAAAACCATAGCCTTGACTAGATGGACCTTTGATGGCAAAGTAACATCTCTGCTTTTTAATATGCTATCTAGGTTGGTCATAACTTTCCTTCCAAGGAGTAAGCGTCTTTTAATTTCATGGCTGCAGTCAGCATCTGCAGTGATTTTGGAGCCCAAAAAAAAAAAGTCTGACACTGTTTCCACTGTTTCCCCATTTATTTCCCATGAAGTGATGGGACCAGATGCCATGATCTTTGTTTTCTGAATGTTGAGCTTTAAGCCAACTTTTTCATTCTCCTCTTTCACTTTCATCAAGAGGCTTTTTAGTTCCTCTTCACTTTCTGCCATAAGGGTGGTGTCATCTGCATATCTGAGGTTATTGATATTTCTCCTGGCAATCTTGATTCCAGCTTGTACTTCTTTCAGCCCAGCGTTTCTTATGATGTACCCTGCCTATAAGTTAAATACACAGGGTGACAATATGCAGCCTTGATGTACTCAGGTATCCGTTAAATTGAAAGCCTTCCCTAAATCTCAGTCGGAACTTTGTGACCTGTTATTCCCTTTCAGAGCACCCCATTCTCTGCAGAGTGCTCCGTGAAGCACCTATCTTCATTTATGTATCTACATTTATGTGCCACGCCTGTCTTCCCTTTTAGCCAGTCGAGAGTGAAATTTGTACCATTTTCTGATACCACCTCCTTCTCAAGATATGATCCCATTTATTACTCTAGAAATCAGTGTGATCAGATACAAATCCTCTCACCTTCTTCCCTCCTAAAGAAAGAAATTTTCACCTTCCCTCTTAAAGAAAGTTTCTTTTAATCCAGATTAATGTCTCCCATTCTTCACACTTGCTCTTTATATTGCCTAAATCACAGCCTCCCACCCCTACCCTCTGCCCTCTCTATCTCATTTTCAGGTTCTCTTATTCTCTTCTGGATACTTCTACACAGAGTAAAAATATGCCAAGTCTTTTTCATCTTCATAGAACTTCTCCTCCCAGTTTCCTTTCATCCAGTTGTATGTGTACCCCCTTTTTTAATTTGCATAACTCCACTCCTCTCTAGAATAATCGAGGATTATTGTACCTACTTTTCAATTTCTTATTATTCATTGTACTTCCATCTACTGCCGTGAGGTTCCATCCAAAATAGCATAATGAAACTGCTCTGGCAAAAATCACCAATGATTTATTGGTTAAAGCAAAAATACAAACCTTTCATTTAGTTTTTTTAACCATATAGGAGTATTTGACAGTTAAGCACCCTATTTTTGAAACTCTGTTTCACTTGGCTTCTCTCTCCCATTTTACTCCATCTCTGACAGTTCCCTTTGCTAATTTATCTTTTTCTAGTTTTTCTTTGGGGCTTCCCAGGTGGCACTAGTGGTAAGGAACCAGCCTGCCAATACAGGGTTCAGTCCCTGGGTAGGGAAGAGCCCATGGAGTAGGAAATAGCAACCCACTCCAGTAATCCTGTCCAAGAAACCCATGAACAGAGGGAGCCTGGTAGGCTACAGTTCATATTGTCACAAAGAGATGAACACAACTAAAGTGACTTAGCACTCATCCACTTTTCTTTAGTATTGATAATGACCAGAGTTCTGCTGCTTCTTACCTTAAGAATCTTAAGGTAATCTTATTTTTAAAGATTCTTTCTGAATGACACTGTGGTGTCCAAGACACAAGATAAGCCATGGAAGAGTTCCCAAGAAAGGAATGAAGTTAGAACTGCTGTCCAGAAATTGTACATTAATCTACAGCCTGTCCTTTCTATGTTCTTAATACTTACCAAGGATATGGTTTATAATCTTCATGCAAAAAACAATACCCCACATTCATAATTATAAACATTACTACTACAACATAGATCTAATACCTAGACCCAGTGTCTAATAGATACATGTACTGTAGTTGACTCAAAAACAATATATCCAAAATGAACTCAACAAATTTTCTACAAAATTTATTCTACCTCCTATATACTCTATCTTAATAAATGGGCCACCACTTCTCTAGGAAGTAAAATTTAAAAGTTGAGAGTCAATCTAGACTTCTATTTCCCACTCCCTTTATACTTCCAACCAATCACAAGCCAAGTTTGTTTGACTTCACTGGTATCTCTTATGCTTGACTATGCTTTTGCATGTGTGCGTACGTCAGTCACTCAGTCATGTCTGACTCTATGCAACGTTAGGGACTGTAGCCTGCCAGGCTCCAAAGTCCATGTAATTCTCGAGGCAAGAATACTGAAGTGAGTGGCTATTCCATTCTCTAGGGGATCTTCCTGACCCAGAGATTGAAGCCAGGTCTCCTGTATTGCAGATAAATTGTTTACCCTGGGCCACCAGGAAAATGTTTGACTATGCTAGACATGGGCTATTTTTGCCGGCCCACCCAAAATGTAAGAACCATCACCTACAAAGCCATAGGTTAAAAGTATTTAACGTTGTGAAACAAGAAGCCATTGGATTTGGCACAAAAAGTGTCACCAAAAGAAAATCTTCAATTAATTGTTGGAATTGCATTCCAGATTTTAGTAAATACCATGGGCATAAACCATTCTTCAAGGGCATTGTGTATCTCTGTAGACAAAGGAATATGGTAGCCCCAAACTATTTAAAATGATTATGTTTTTCACTTTGTATATAAGAACTAAACAATAATAAGGTATAATCTCAGTTTTAGACTTTTAAAGACCCTATTCCAGATAAATTTTTCCAATTAGATTTGTATATACATAACATCTATGAGTGCTAATTTATTCAGATTTATAACATATCATAACTAAGGCCAAATATAAACTGTAAAATTTAAGACTTCTTTAGAGCTACTAATAAATCCAGTTGCTTTTATTATTGTTCCAGTACTTTTCATGGGCCAGGAACTTTGCTATACACGAATTATTTTCCTTAATCCCTACAAAATCTTGCCTAATGGCTCTTATTTTATTACTATTATCTTATAAAGATGAGATTTAGGCTTAGAGAGGAAGCCAGAGATTTCCTCAATATATATTCGATGTGAAGTTCTAACAATTTTGCGTCTATCAATACAATATTGCTCACATATATTTTGATATTCATTTACGTAACTCACTTTATATTGGCTTTACCATCTTAGAATAATTAAACAGTGTTGATTTTTAAACTAGTTACAGTTCTTATTTTGATTAAAACATGCTAGCTTTTATCTTTTAATAGTCTCCTTTATTGCCTCCTCATTGTTAAAATTAGTTAAATTTTGCTATGTATATTACTGGGCTATCCACTATTCAAGTTTCATAAAATGTAGACTCCAAATAAGCAGAGACATTATGGATTTCATAAACCTAAAGAGCTTTTTCACAGCAAAGGAAACAATCAACAGTGAAAAGACAACCTATTGGTTCAGAGAAAATATTTGCAAATGATATATCTGATAAGGAGTTAATATTCAAAATATAAAAAGAACTCATACATCAAAAAAAAACACAACCCAATCAAAAAATGGGCAGAAGACTTAAATAGACATTTCTCCAAAGAAGATATACAGATGGCCAACAGGTACATGAAAAGAGTCTAAACACCAACAATTATCAGGGAAATTCAAATCAAAACCACAATGAGATATCACCTTATACCTGTCAGAATGGCCATTATCAAAATGACAAAAAATAACAAGGGTTGGCAAGGATGTGGAGAAAGGAAACCCTTGTGCACCTTTGGTGGATATGTAAATTGGCACAGCCACTATGGGAAATAGTATGGAGGTTCTGCAAAAAATTAAAAATAGACCTAACATATTATCCAGCAATACCATTCCTGGGTATTTATCCAAAGAAAACAAAAACACTAATTAGAAAAGTTATATGCAACCCTCTGCTCACTGCAACATTACTTACAATTGTAACTAATGTCAAGATATGGGAGCAAACTAAGTGCCCCTCAACAGATGAATAGATAAAGATGATGTGGTATACACACACATGCGTGCGCTGGACTACTACTCAGTCATTAACATGAAATCTTGCCATCTGAGACAACACTGATGGACCTAGAGGGTATTATGCTGAGTGAAAAAAGTTAGGGAAAGAGACAAAGAAAACTAGATATTGTCTGATTTCATGTATATGTAGAATCTTTAAAAAATGAACAACTGTAACAAAACAGGAACAGAGTTACTGATACAGAGAACAAACAGGTATTCGCCAGAGAGGAGAGAACTCGAGGGAGCAGAAAAATAGGTGAGAGAGATTACGAGGTACAAAGCCCATTGCAAAATAAATGAGTCAGAGTATGAAAAGAACAGTGTGGGGAATACAGTCAATAACTATGTAATATCTTTGTATGTCGACACATTGTAACTAGACTTATCTTGATCAGCTTGAAATGTACAGAAATAGTGATTTTCTTAGATTATGTAACAGGAACTAACAGTGTTCTAGGTCAAATATACTTCAGAAACAAACTCATAGAAAAAGAGATCAGAGGTAGTTACCAGAGGTGAGGTGGAGGGAACTGGATAAAAGCAGTCAAAATGTACAAATTTCTACCTATAAGATAAGTACTAAGGATGTAATGTACAATATGATAAATATAATTAAGACTGCTGGGTGTTATATCTGTAAATGATTAAAGAATAAATCTTAAGAGATCGAATCACAAGAAATTTTTTTTCTATTTTAATTTTGTACCCATATGAGATGATGGATGTTCACTAAATTTACTGTGCTCATCATTTTGATGTATGCAAATCAAATCATTATGCAGTATATCCTAAAGTTTTACAGTGCTGTATGTTAATTATATCTCAATAAAACTGGAAGACAAAAATAAGTAGGACATTGTCATTTTCAATATACTCTAATGAAAATCGAGGCTTGTCCCCAGGAGGCACTAACATTTATAGTCTTTAAAGTTAAGTTTTAGCTCTGACTGATAATATCAAATAAGTAGACTGAGATCAGTTAGGTAGGTAGGTAGGTATATAGACAGATATGCAGAAATATTTAAAGGCATGGTGATACTAATTTATCTGAATTAATTAAGATAACTTTATTATCCAAATGTTTGTGTCATCCTTATATCAGGTATCAACAGTGATGGATGGCAGGTTCCCTTCAGATCTTTAAAAAATGGAACAAGCAAATACATTAGCTATAATATTCTCTCATAAGTTAAAAGAATGCTAATTCCATGTGGAACTTAATTTCAGGATCCCCTTATTATCCATTTTGAGCATCACTCACATTTCTCAATAGCACCTACCCCTACCCTCACATCATTCTTCCCTTTAAGAAAGTAACCAGCTCCTAAACACTCCAACTGGTCTTCTTCTGGAAGGATGGGGATTCTTGAAGTGGAAGCAACATAACCAAAGTCGTACAAAGCAAAACTCAGTTTCTCTAGCAGGTGTCAGAGTCAGAGAGATTTGGGGCTCTTGCCTAGGTGGAGCTGAGCTGTCTATGAGAGTAAATAGCCTGACACAGCAGTGACTACAAAGTGCTGTGTTTTTTTCCTCTGTGCATTGTGTGGGTTGGAATTTTTCATTTCATACTTCATTTGCACCTGCTGAGTGATGCCACAGAATGGCACTACGTTCCATCTCCTAGCACGCAGAAGCCGCACATTACGTGTAGCAGCGGGACCCACGCCACTCATCAGGGCCCTGGCCTAATCCTTGTTTTGAAGTGTGTAACTATCTTCCTTTTGCAGTCCTACATGGGTGATCAAAGGAAAGTGCTATGATTCGGTTAATCAGAGTACAAAACAAAAAGTACCCTGCAATTCAGCCTCTCTTAATTATATATATACACCAAAGCTGTAGTTTTCATCAAATGCTCTTTGTCAAGAAAAAGTAATATCCTCTAAAATATGGAGAGTAATTAACAGATACTCAGAAAGTGAGGAATGAGAATCACAGTTTTGAAAGGTTGGCGCTTTCCAGGTCCTGACTTATATGATAAATATTTTTAATTTAAATATTTATCAAATATGCAAACATGATTCGAAAACATGAGCACATTAATGTTCACAACAACCTAACTAAATTTAGAAGCCCCACCTTTCAGTTAGGATATTCTCACATTTGCTAGTAGAGAAGCATGCCTAAATTACTAAACACTGCCTCAAATATAGGCTTGGAGGAAGATATGTATTATTATTCAAGTTAAATAATTTCTGAAAGAAAGTCAGGAATGAAAATAGAGAACCCAAGTGTAGATCAAAAGACATCTTTAGTCAGCCCAATTTGATGATCTTTGTGTTGTTACTCTTTTTTTTTGTTTCTATTTCTCTTTTCTTTTAATGTTTGTATATTGAAATTGAGTTAGATGAAGTCACTCAGTCATGTCCAACTCTTTGCAACCCCATAGACTATAGTCTACCAGGCTCCTCCGTCCATGGGATTTTCCAGGCAAGAGTACTGGAGTGGATTGCCATTTTCTTCTCCAGAGGATCTTCCCAACCCAGGGATCGAACCTGGGTCTCCCACATTGTAGGCAGACACTGCCGTCTGAGCCACCAGGGAAGCCTTAAAAATTAAGTTAAAGAACCCCTATTAAATATTGAATTTATTTAAAAAAAAGACATCTTTGTACTCCTGAATGACTCCGACTCCATTTATATCATTTGTAAACTACAAGCACTTAAAAATAATAATGATCTACATAAAGAACAAGTGTTCTGTTCAGAGAATTAAATTTACTTAAAAGTATGTTAATACAGGGTTTCCATGGTGGCTCAGATGGTAAAGAATCCACCTGCAATGTGGGAAACCTGGGTTCGACCCCTGCTTTGGGAAGATCCCCTGGAGGAGGGCATGGCAACCCACTCTAGTATTCTTGCCTGAAGAATCCTCATGGACAGAGGAGCCTGGTGGGCTACAGTCCATGGAGTCGCAGTCAGACATGACTGAGCAACTAAACACAGCCCATGTTAAATGCAATACACAAAGAATGCTATCAATAGTACTGGGTTGGCCAAAAAGTTCATCTGGGTTTTCCCATAAGATGTTAGGAAAAACCTGAATGAGCTTTTTTGGCCAACCCAATATATGAAATATGTGATTATATAACATGCTGCTTATTGTTTAGAACAGTAGATGATTTCATAAGTAAAAGATGCTTCATGATGAGGTGAGCAAGGATATAGAATAGAATAGACTTAGAACTTCTGCAAGAAACTCTGAAAGAGAGACAGGAGAATTAATAAATATAATTCTTTACTCATGTGAAGATGGTCAAGAGATTTGAAATATCTGAAAAACTTAAATATTATGATGTTATAGTGATATGATATTATCATTATTATAGTTGACTATATTGTAGTCAACTATATATATATGTATCATATTATAGTTGACATTATTATAGTGACTAAATAGTTGCTAATTCACTGATAATCATGAGATTTAAGTGAACTTTTTTTTAAAGTAAATACAAAAAAGCTGCTGAAACTGCAAATGTCCCTTCACCATTGCATATTAGTATTTTCAATCCTATTGAGAGTGAATCTCAAATATTTGTGGATGCAAGTTCCAATAAAAGAGTATAGTTAGGTCCTAGGAGCACTGTTGTTAATGAAATATTACCTAAGTGTTTGGCAAAATGTCATAAAACTCCACCAAATATCGATGATCAATATTAAGGAATTAGAATAAAATAAAATGAATGGACTTAAATAAAATGAATTAAGGAATTAAATATAGTGAATGTATAATTTACAGTTCACAGTTGAAACTGATGAATCAGAAGTGGGCTCACCATCTTGAAGTCCTTAGGAGAATTATTATAAGTTGCTGTAAACTGAAAACTAATATCGGTAGACTACCGTCTTTAGCTCCATTAACTCATTTATTCTTTCTTTCAACAAAGGTTTATTGAAGACCTGCTCTATCTCAGGCATTGAGCTGGTGCCTGCAATAAATAGCTGTATTGACCCTTCCCCAACCCTACCCCCAAGGACTTTACACTCTAACACACAAGATAAATGGAAACTTGAATCCATTACTGCAGTTTTATAGGCTTCTAGGGATGTTAATCCATAAACGCTTCTCAAGAAGACTCACACCAACACATCACAACCATCACCGCTTTTGAGAAATATCTGCCTCTCTTTCACAACAAGTTGATTAGGGAATCTCACTTACTATTGTTAAACATCCCAGATATAGCAGATTGGTTTATTAAAATATGAAATAGTATTTGTTTTTCCTCTATATTTCTTTTCATCTTTTTCAATGAGGTTGCTCTTTTTGCTTAGGGACTTTTGCTGGACTGAAAGCAGAAGCTTTTCTCAGAACAAACATTTCTTGCTGCCTTTTGTAAAAACCTAAACTCTTTGAAGAGATTATCCCAAGTGTGCTAGACAGGGGAGAGAGAAAATTGATTCTTCTGAGAGCCGTAAGAGAGAAGAAAAAGATGGCCCTGAAATAAGGAAATGGTAAGAAATGTGCAGTCCCCTAGAAAGCCTGTGCCAGTCCATTGGGGAGGTGACAGCTTCTAGAAGGTGATAGCTTTGTGATGTGCATAGCAAGGTTCCCCCACTATGAGAGTGGGAGAGAAGATGTAACCTTGGAGACCTGAAGAGGCCATGCAGGTTGCCACCATCAGCATTTCAGGGGTAATTGGGGCGGGGGAGGCGGGGGGAATGGCAACAAGATGAGATTCTATCATGTCTAAATAGCTCACAGAAACCAGAGAATTTGAATAGCTTTGCAGAGAAATGGGAATCTCAGTAACAACCTGGGTTAAACTGCCCTCAGAAAAGATTTAAGTTGATTTAAAGAAAATGAGGTAATGCAGTTCTTGCTACTTGCAACTGTGGGCTAAAATCCATATTCTCTACAGAACTATAACTCATTTCTCCTGGTTCTCTTCCTTAAAAAGAATAATCTATTAATCACATGGCACTTGTTTTTTATTTCATTTTTTAGTAGTCAGTTCATGCGCATGGTACAAAGTTAAGACTTGGCAAGAATTTAAAATAATGTTCTCCCAGAATAAACCCGTAGTTAATGAAGAGGAAATTAAATCAGAGGGAAATTAAGTCTCTCTTTCCTGTGATGCCAGTTTTGGAATTCCTCATTGCTGAATACTTAAGTCACAATCTCACCGTCCATTGTGTGTGTGGTTTACTTTCTCATTATTTTCTTGATTTCTTTTTACATATACATACATTGAGGTACTCATTCATTCTTTTCCATATGGTCATATTTTACAAGATGATTTTCAGACTTTTTTCCCTTTTGACAACACAGAGTTGCCAAACCTACAAAGCTTGAAGTGACCTACAACTCTGTTGTAGTTACAGAATTATCTAATAGGAAGGGATACTCTTCAAGGTGTATGTTTTAATGGTGACCTATTTTAGACAGTTCTACACCCTAGTAAACATTTTAGGAACAAATTTGGAAATGAATCTGGACTAACAGTCGACATACTAACAACTATAAAAGTGGTCATCAAAAAGTCTACAAGTAACAAATGCTGGAGATGGTGTGGAGAAAAGGGAACCTTCCTATACTGTTGATGGGTTTATAAACTGGAGCAGCCATTATGGAGAAAAGTGTAGAGTTTCTATAAAAAACTAAAAATAGAACTATCATATGATCCAGTGATCTTACTTCTGGGCATATATCTGGACAGAACTATAATTCAAAAAGATATACATACCCCACTTTTCATAGCAGCACTATTTACAAGAGTCAAGACATGGAAGCAAAGTATCCACCAACAGATGAATTGATAAAGATATTATATATATATATACACACACACACATACACACAATGGAATATTACTCAGCCATAAAACATAATGGAATAATGTCACTGGCAGCAATGTGACTGGACCTAGAGCTTATTATACTAAGTGAAGTAAGTCAGATAAAGATAAATATCATATGATATCACTTAGTATTTATTGAATCTTAAAAAACTGATAGAAATGAACTTATTGACAAATATAGACTCACAGACACAAAAAACAAACTTATGGTCACCAAAGGGTAAGGGTTGGGGAAGGTATATATTAGGAGTTTGGGATTAAAATATACATACTATTATAAACAAAATACATAAATAATAAGGACATACTGTATAGCACAGGGAACTATACTCAATATCCTGTGATAAATCATAATGGGAAAGGATCTAAAAAAGAATAGACAAATATGTATATAACTGAATTCCTTTGCTATACACTTTAACACAAAATTGTAACTATATTGCAATAATTTTTTTAAAAGAGTCAGGAAATAAGGGACTCATTGGCTACCTGCAGAGAGGATGGGCAAATTAAATCCCCAGCTATCTATGTTATGACTAAGGATCATTTGCAATGAAACTGCTTTACACATAATTCCAAGAAGGTTGAAAAGGAGTTGCCCATTCTGGGCTGTAGTTTACAGAAAACTTTGACTGGAGTTGCCAAAGAGTTGATCTTACTCAAGTGGAGAGTGAGGGTGTCCAATACATCCCTCAAAGAGCTTTCATGGAAAAGGATGTGGAATGATGGCTGCTCCAAATCATGATAGGCTCAAGTCTCACACGAGAGGAGATGCTTTGGAGGAGCCTCATACATACAGGCCACATTCCCAGACCAAATCAGGAATTCTAACTGCTACCCCCTTTAAATGAACCTGAAGTCAAAAATAAAACAGAGACTAGGAAATGAGTGGGGTTTATTTGTAACTTAGAGGCCACTTGATCATCAAAAATGAGTATTAACCACACAACTTTGTGTTGTGAAAGGGAAAGGTTGTTATGTCACCATACCTTCAATCGCCTTAGTGAAAGTGAAGTCGCTCAGTCGTGTCTGACTCTTCGTGACCACATGGACTGCAGCCTACCAGGCTCCTCTGCCCATGGGATTTTCCAGGCAAGAGTACTGGAGTGGGTTGCCATTGCCTTCAATCACCTTAGAATCTGAGAAAAGTCAAATGCAGAAATGAACCCTTGTCTCAGAAACAGGTTCAGAAAATGACTCTGACTGAAATTATAGGTGCTTCAGTAAAGCTCCCTATCACTGCTTATTTCAAACAATAACTATGGGGTCATATTTATGACACTTTCTTTTCACATATAGATTTGAGAAGGAAGGGAGATGTTTCCATATTTGTTTTAGGACCCTAAGGAGGAAGGACCATTGCAGTCCCTGAACAAGCTGATTTTGATGGGCATGATGACTTTTGAACATTGCACCAGTGGGTGAACTGGAATTTCTGTAAAAAAAAAAAAAAAAAAAAAAACTTCCTGCAGTGTTGGATAGTTAAGCCCTGATCATTGGGTATATAAATCAGAAAAAAAAAATGAGTGTCTTAGAACTTACATGTCTGTGTCTGTGTTCAGTCACGCAGTCGTATCCAACTCTTGAGACCCCATGGATGGTAGCCCACCAGGCTCCTCTGTCCATGGGATTCTCCAGGCAAGAATACTAGAGTGAACATTAAAAAAAAGAATACTGAAGTGGATTGCCATTTCCTTCTCCAAGAGATCCTCCCGACCCAGGGATCCAACCCACATCTCCTGTATTGAAAGGCAGATTCTTTACCACTAAGCCACCTCTCCATATCTTTAAAAAGCCAAACTCCAAAAATCACACATAAAAGACATTTGTCATAAAACACATACACACAAACTTTTCACCTTAAGAAACCATGATCCAACCTCTTCAATGAGCTTTGTGTTTGCCTTCAGCTGGGCAATTAATAATACTTCTAAAAAGGGTTATTTGGTGATAATATTGATATCATCATTAATATATAAATTACAAAAAATCCTTATACTTAAAAGATATAGTGAAATTAGCACTTGGTAAATATATTCTAAGTCACAAGAATATTAATACAGGGTTGGAATCAGTCCAGCTTTGTAATCTTCACTAAAATGAAAAATGTTTACACAGAATAACCTAATTTAATATATGGGAAGTCTCATATAAAATAATAAGCATCAAGAATTTCTTTAAAGGCTTTGAATCTAGATAAAATAACTGATAATAAAAGCTTTTGTTAAGCCCTTGGTACACATATAAGAAAAGAAATATCATATTTATAACAGAAGTTGGATAAATTATTCTTAAGAATAAGAAAGCATTTGCTGCGAAAATTGCAGCTTCAGGAATAGAGCTAATCTTCACAAAGGTTCCTAGCTGAATTACAATCATCTCTGTCCTTAAAAAAAATAATAGAGATATGTTGGGGCTGTATGGCTTTTTTGTTCAATCAATGGATTTTTAAATCTACATTAATGGAGGCACTAAGGGAAAAAAATAAAGGATCTGGCAATAAAGATAAATTTGTAAATTGCAGAGTAGTCATTTGGGTTCCTAGTCATTTTATGTTTATATAATATTTAATTTAAAGAGTTAATGCAAAAAGGATTTGCAGCATTTTCCTTGAGCATTGAAGGCTCTAGCAATAATTTTTGACATGCAAGACATTGGACAGATATTTGAAAATTATTACTTGAGCCAAGCAAGGACAAAGGAGGAAGAGAAAGAAACAGGTAGAAATGCAATCTAAATGTGATATTTGTGGATGATTTTGAGTCTTTTACCAATAAAAGTTCTGAGTATATGATGGTGTTTGTTCATCAGCTAACAGCCGCTTCCATCTCTGTCTCTGTATCTCTGTCTCTCTGCATCTCTGTCTCTCTGCACACATACAAACACAAGGTACCCAACATCTGTAGTCTCTACTTTACTTTAAGTAGACTTATCAAAGGAAGTTGGCATTCATGATGCTAGGACATTTGTTTTTCCTTGGAAACATAATTTTATATTAATTTGGAATATGATATATACTTATCAAAAATAAGTACCTTTCAGAAGGGCTGGATATTCTTAACAGGCATATTGTAACTGGTGTCAATTTTAGTTGTTTTTGTTTTGAAGCCTTTCTTAAATAATTCAGACTTATCTAAAAATATAAAAATAGTAAATAAATACCTATAAACTCAAAATACAGCTAAAGAAATGAAATATAAATACAGCTGAAATGCCTTGTGCCCCTCTTCCAAATTATATTCTCCTCCCTCCACCTAAGAAGTAAATATCACTCTGAATTAAATGTTTATCATTTCCATGTGTACCTTTATATTGTCACCACTTATATAATGGCAGATTTTATTTTCCTGGGCTCCACAATCACTTGGATAGTGACTGCAGCCATGAAATTAAAAGATGCTTGCTCCTTGGAAGAAAAGTTATGACACACCTGCTGCTGCTGCTGCTGCTGTTGCTAAGTCGCTTCAGTCATGTCTGACTCTGTGCGACCCCATAGACAGCAGCCCACCAGGCTCCCCCGTCCCTGGGATTCTCCAGGCAAGAGTACTGGAGTGGGGGGCCACTGCCTTCTCCGTGACACACCTAGACAATGTATTAAAAAGCAGACATCACTTTGCCTAGAAAGGTCCGTATAGTCAAAGCTATGGTTTTCACAGTAGTCATGTATGCATGTCAAGCTGGACAATAAAAAAAGGCTGAGTGCTGAAGAATTGATGCCTTTGAACTGCAGTGCTGGAGAAGACTCTTGAGAGTCCCTTGGATAGCAAGGAGTTCACCCCAGTCAATCCTAAAGGAAATCAACCCTGAATATTCAGTGAAAGGATTAATGCTGAAGCTGAAGCTCCATTACTTTGACTACCTGATGCAAACAGCTGACTCACCGGAAAAAACCCTAATTCTAGGAAAGAGCGTAGGCAGAAGGAGAAAAGGGCAAAAGAGGATGAGATGGTTGGATGGCATAACCAAATCAATGGACATGAATTTAAGCAATCTCTGGGAGATAGTGAAGGACAGGGAAGCCTGGCATGCTGCAGTCCATGGGGTCTCAAAGAGTTAGACACAACTTAGTGACTGAACAACAACAATATGTTCTTAAACAACTGTCATAATATTGGGTATATTCTTTTCCAAGGAGCTTTTTCTCACTCGGCATTAGGTATGAAAGATCTACCCATAATGATACCAATGGTTCTAGCCTAGTTCATTTGTTTTTGTTGCTTTAATATATTCTGTCATATGACCCCTTCCACAGCGTACTTATTTATCCTGCTGAAAATAATTATATTATCTCAATATTTTCTGTTTTAAGCACTGAGCTCTAAACATTCCTGTATATATCTCTTTTGTACATACACAATATTGTCTCTTGAGTACATATACGGAAATTCCTGCCTCTAGAAATTGATGGGTTGAATGTACCAACATGGTCAAGTTTATTAGGTAATAATCAATTGCTCTCTCTCTCAAATGATTTTACTAATTTACAGTCATAGTAGTATTGTGTGCAAGTTTACCTTGTTGCATATCTTTGTCAATATCTTATTTGGGTAATAATCAGCATTTTATATATACATCCTATATGTAATAAACTTTCACAAAGTTGCATGTCATTTCATGTATTTACTGGCTTACGAGATGTCATCTTCTTGTTTCTCATATTCTTTTCCCATTTGCCACTGGAATGTTTCACTCTTTTACTACTGATTTATAGAAAACATTGACATATTCTTGGTAGTAATCCTTGTCAGTTCTATGCCCTACAAATGTCTTCATCTAGTCTGTTCATTTCCTTTTTCTATTTTTCACAGTCCTTTAATAAATATAAATGTTTACCTTTGCCAGAGTCCATTTTACTGACTGTTTCCTAAATGTTCTAGGCTTTGTTCCCTATTTAATATATTCTTTGTTATTCCAAAATAAAGAGAGATCTTTCTTTGTTTTCCTCACAAAGTCTTAAAGTTTTGTTTTTATTTAGGTTTTTATTCAGCAGAGAATTATTGTTCTTAAAGCTTCTAATGAAAGATAAGAATCCTATTTTTTTCCATGAGAGTAATTTATTTTAAAAATCTATTATTCTTCACTGATTTGATAAGCCTTATTTCTCATCTATCAACTTCAGATATGTAAACACACATACAACTCTGTGTCTGAGCTTTCTATTTTTCTCCATCGGTCTATTAATCTTTGCCTTTATCAACACTGCCTTTCCCTAATTACTATTACTTTAAAATGTCTTGATATATTGGTAAGATATCTCCCCAGTTTCTTCTTCATAACTGTCTGTTTTCTCTTTGTTCTTCCATGAGTGTTAGAATCTTTCCAAGTTCCAAGAAAATATTGGTAAAATTTTATTGGAATATTGCAATGAATTTATTCACAAATTAGGAGATCATTCACATGGTTAGTATTTTGACTTTCTATTGCATGCAATATCTTCTCCATATATTTAGTTCTTTTTATTGACTATCAATAAAGTTTTATAATTTTCTCCATAAGTCTTCAACACCTTTTGGTAGATTTATTTCTACTGCTTTACATTTTAGTTGCTACTCTACATGCTATCTTTTTTAAATTATATTTTCAGTTTTTTTCTCTAGATCTTACATGTAATAAACCTTTAGAAATCACTGATTATTTTTAATAAGCTAGTTAGAAATTTTCTTGGGTTGCCTACTACTCTCAAATATAGAGAATATTATTTCTTCTTTTTTAATTATTATGTTTGCCTATGTCAATCTCTGGGCTTCCTGGACTGGCCAGTACAAAGCAAAACAGGGCATGCTTTTGTCATGACTGGTTTCAAAAGGAATGCTTCTAATGGTTCACCACTATGAGTGAAACTTGATATACTGATATTAAGAAAGTTCTCCTCTCTTCCAAGTATTCTAAAAAGTTTTATCATAAAGGAACAGTGAATTTTGTTGATTTCCCTTTGTTTTTATTGAGATAACCCTGTGGTTTTTTTCTTTACTAATATATTAAGGTGATGAATTTCATTAATGTTTTTACCAATAGTAAATCACCCTTGGATTCCCGAGTTAAAACTCTTATGAGTATGATGCATTTTTTAGATGTTTTAAAATTTTGGTTATTACTTCATTGGTTTAGGATCATTTGCTTCTAAATTGATCCAATAGCCTAGCTTATAATTTTTCACTTACCATCTTATCTTTGGTTATCTTATCTTTGGTTATTCTATTTTTTAAAGTTGGGCAACCTTCTTGCTTCTTCCAGTTTGTAAAACAGTATGCATATCTGTTACTTGAATATTTGATTTGTCTGTAGAACTAGTTTGCTTGGTAGATGGGTAGAAGGAGCAAGGGGGATAGTTAAGTTAATTAGTGGTAGCTATTTTAAACACTGTTTCAGTTTATTGAATAGTCAGAGATCTTTCCATGCTTTCCATTTCTTGAGTCAGATTTTAACAGTTTATATTTTCCTAATAAATTGTCCCTTTCACCCAAGTTTTTAAAGTTATTGCAACAGGATGACTATATTTTTTAATGTCCACTTTGTGTGTGATTATGTCATCTTGGTTGTTTGTTTATTTGTGCCTTCTCTCTTTAGATTTACTCTATGGTTCTCTAACTTCTTAAGTTGGACACTGAACTCATATTTTTCAACCTTTGTTTTGTAATAAATTTCTTTCTGAGCATTGTTTAGCCATATCCCATAACTTTTGATACATTGTATTTTCTTTATTTTTCAGTTATATTATCTAATTTCCATTATGATTTTTCTGAGTGATATAGAACCGTGTTTTTTCCAAACATATAAAGATTTTGTTTCCCATGTGTTTCGTTTTGTTTTTCTGATCAGTTCTTTCATGGAGAAATTAGCACTCTACAGGTACAGGCTTTATTGAGTAAGTTTGATCCCGTGTCACCTCATTCAGTCCTAAGGCCTTGATTCCTTTTCAAGTGTAGCAACCAAAACCCAGTCATCTGTGGACTGACAACACCCTCAAAACAGTCTTTGAAGTTGAACAGGTTATTATTTTGGTTTTCAAATAATAATATTTTGGCTTTCCTTGGGCCCCTGTGGTCCTTTCTTTCCCATGAGGTTATTTATATTTAATTTAGATGTATATATATTTTAAATGTTTCATAGCTAGAAGCTTTCAGACTCTCTAGTCAACCACATTGCCAAGAACAAAAGTCTGAGGATATGCTCGTTACATGTTGTACTTTGGGGAAAGTGTAAGGCCAGGATGTTTTTTCATACTAGTTCTTTTTGCTTAGTAAATGTAATTTTTGGTTAAATACTGATTTACCAATGGGGCCTTTATGCAGAGGACTACATCTATTTTATTTTAGTGGAGCTTATAGCTGATCCTGATTCTCTTGGCTCTTCAGTGTATGTATAGATGTGTTATATCTATAAAGCTCCTTGGACTCTGGGACCTATACTCTCCTCCCATGTGCCTTAGAACATTTTAACATGTCAAAAGGGTATTTATGTGTGGCTTTCTCATTACATAAAAGAGTTTAAATTACTTAGAAAATATACATATGAGGAGAAAGTAAAAATAACTGAGCAAGATTAAGAAAAGGAATACAGAAGGAATTAGGAAAATAATAAATCCAAGGATAAAATTTGTACACCAATGCAATGCTATATCTTGCTATGCAGTTATCAGAAGCAAATCAAATTTGCTATTCCTAAAGGGAAAAAAATAAAGGTGGAAACATTATCCATCACAAGATAAAAATGTCCCTAGGATTAAAAGAGACCAATTGTCAAAGTATTGGATCAAATACAATAATTGTAATAAGGCAAAGCCACATTTAGCCCTGGGTAAATTCTAACACACTATTATATAAGCCAAAGCATCTACCTTGAGCAAAAACAAAGAACATTTAGCCAGCAAGTGTCAAAGAAGGAAACAAAAATTATAACTCAGAGATATTATATGTTTTCCCTGTCTTCCATTGATTTTAGATGAAGGCATATCTTCTATGGAAAGTTTGGATGTAATTTTCCATAATAGACTCATTAGGTAATCTCTAAAATCCTGTGTCTCTGTATGATATCAATAGACTACTTCATATTGAATATCTATAGGTCATATTGTGGAAGTATCATCAGCTTGGTTTTATGGCAAAAGGTGGTATTCAGGCTTTCATAGATAGAAAATCAAAGCTATATAATAAACACTCTGTTAAATCTTTAATCATTGAGATTTGGGGATGTTCTGTAAAGTTTATTGTGTTATATTCTGATATGTGAAAATAAGGACTACGTAATTTACACTGGCTCCAAAATCACTGTGGATGGTGACTAGAGCCATGAAATTAAGACACTTGCTCCTTGGAAGAAAAGATATTACAAACCTAAACTGTGTTAAAAAGCAGAGACATCACTTTGCCAACAAAGGTCTGTATATAGTCAGAGCTATGGTTTTTCCAGTAGTCATGTATGGATGTGACCGTTGAGAGCCGAAAAATTAATGCTTTCAAACCATGGTGCTGGAGAAGACTCTTGAGAGTCCCTTGGACGGCAAGGAGATCAAACCAGTCCATCCTAAAAGAAATCAACCCTGAATATTCATTGGAAGGACTGACGCTGAAGTTGAATCTCCAATATCTTGGCCACCTGATGCAAAGAGCCAACTCATTGGAAAAGACCCTGATGCTGGGAAAGATTGAAGGCAGGAAGAGAAGGGGACGACAGCGGATGAGATGGTTGGATGGCATCATCCACTCAATGGACATGAATTTGAGCAAATTCAAGGAGACAGTGAAGGATAGGGAAGCCTGATGTGCTGTAGTCCATGGGGTCTCAAAGAGTCAGACATGACTAAGGGGCTAAATAACAACAATAATTTACTCTGTACACAGATGTATATAGGAGATACTGAGGAAGAATTAAGTGGAAGTCAACAGACAAATTTTTTTCTCCGATGGTCTGGTACCTCTGAATAATGCAAATCACACTAATTAAATTAAAAATACAAAAGATTAGAAAACACTTTCAAAAAATCATAAAATATGTAAAACTCTATGTAAGCAGAGGTACATATTAAAGGCAAACTAGTTTTAGGGAGGTTAGGACCAGACAATAAGGTAACATTTTGCTACTCTGGGTATACATTGAAAGGTATTTACTTTCAAAAAGGCAAGTTTTCAAAAAACTTTAAGAAAGAGATGAAATGACAAAGAGGTGCTAGAAATGCATGGTATTCTAAAAATTATATGTGTGAGTATGTGTGCTAAGTCATCTCAGTAGTGTTCAACTCTTTGTGACCCCATGGACTGCAGCCCACCAGGCTCCTCTGTCCATGGGATTCTCCAGGCAAGAGTACTGGAGTGGGTTGTCAGGCTCTGTTCCAGGGGATCTTCCTGACCCAGGGATAGAACCTATATCTCTTGTGTCACCTGCACTGCAGGCGGATGCTTAACCGCTGAACCACTGGGGAAGCCCTATGTAAAGACAGTCAAGAGAATAAATAAGCTGAATGCTAGTAATGATACTGAAACGTACCTTAATTGAATTGTGAATAGAACGCTTGGAAAAAAGTCATAGAGACAAAGAATGGAAGGCCTTGATGTTGGGTTGAATCAAGACAGTGATACAATTATAGTTCTTACTACTTTACTACAAAGTAATAATATTTTTCAAGAGTATTTTAAAAATGCATTTTGAATGTATTTTTGAAGTCTAGGAGCCAGTTATTTAATATACCTGGTTGGTATAATAATCACATAATGATCAAAGTTCAATTAAAAGCAATTTCTATGAAATGGACAAAGAAGGAGATTAATCTCTTTAAGATTAAACACAAAAAACAGAATTTGCTTCAAGGTAAGGATTAGAGCTATATCCAGAAAAGGAAGGAGAAAAATAAATAATGCTGCCTACGTTTTCACTAGAGAGAACTATGAGGTTGTTGGCACAAATGATAATGAAGAGGAGAGTTCTGGCTGGTGGAGGGACGTTAAATCTGTATTTGCGATCTCCTACTAGCTCATTATCTATTGCAGCAATGTTCAGGAAAGACGAACAGGTTTAATTTTTCAACTAGGGAAAAAAGATAGTAATTTTTAAAATGAAACAAAGGAATCTGCTACCATCTTGTGGCAATGTTGAAAATTACAGTATGCTTTAGTATTTTCACATCTCCAAAAGATTTTTATAAACATATTCCTCTAAACAATTTATATAAAGGATTCTCACAAAGTCATTCTACTCACTTAATTATATGTTTTCTATATTAAATTTAAATTTCAACTCCATTAGTAATGAAGTAGAGAAAATATTAAGGGAACACATATTGCAGTGTACTTTTTTTAAATGTTTACACAAAAATACATAAACCAAGCAAAAGTGCATTTCAATGACACAGTTCCTTGTAATCAACTTCATAATCTGGGGCAGAAAAAATACCAGGAACAGGAAATTGGGGGGGCATAAGATAAGGAGACTTTATGCTCTGAAAAACTCCATGATGGTACTGAAAACACTGACCTCTAGCTTTACCTTTGTATTCAATAGCTCTGTGACTTAATGAAAGTTATTTAGTGGTTGATACCTTTCCTTCAAGATTCCCTGGAGTAGGAAATAACAAGCCGCTCCAGTATTCTTGCTTGAAAAATTCCATGGACAGAGGAGACTGGTGGGCTACAGGCCATGAGATCACAGTCAGACACAACTGAGCACACGCCCACACACACCTTTCCTTCTCTTTGAATCTGTTTCACTGAGGTGAGGTCACATGAGCTGAGCTGACACATATGAAACTTAGAAAACTAAAGCTCTGTTTAAAAATCAAAAGATAATGAAACTAACTAGATAAGGCAGAAAATAGTGCTGGATGTGTGCCCAAGTGGGGAAAGAAAAATGAATTGAAAAGAGATCTTTGGCTTCATATGGAGCTGAATTAGAGCAGCTCAGGATATAGATTGTTTGTTTCTAATAAATATCAAATACTTGTCACGTGAGAAAGTGAAGAAAGTATGAAGTATGAAGAAAATTTAAATGTGAAGACCTGTGCCCAAACACCTGACAGTCTAATGGGAGATGCAGGCAATTGAAAAATAATTGTAACAAAAGGACATGAAAATGCTAGAATAAACATTCAGTGAGAGGTTCCAACATAAGTATGGATTCATTATTTTTTTTATTTATCATAATAATAGCTTGCAGTAGAAAATGGCAACCCATTCCAGTATTCTTGTCTGAAAAGTCCCATGGATGAGGGATCCTGGCTGACTACAGTTCATAGGTCACAAAGAGTCAGATACAACTAAACATATATTAAGAATATTAGATTGTGGAATAAGGCATAGAAATTAATTTCATGAAATAAACATTGACTGTGGCTATCTGATGCTAATAGGATAAAAGGTTACACATTCTACAAGTTATGCAAAAATTCCACAATATCTTTGTATTTCATGTAATCAGTGTTGATTTTTTATTCAGGGAAAAACATGAGTTTCAGTATTTAAAACAGGTTAAAGGAAAACACCCACTAGATTAGGTGCATTGAAGAACCCAGAGACTCGCAAATACTGCCTCATCCTTCACGAAAGGTCTCTGAAGCATGTTCACCAAGCAGTATGAGCCCGCTGACTTACTTCCAATGTGAATTAGGAGGACAAACCCTAACCTGATTGACAATGATTTTTACTTAACATTTGGGGCAAAAATACTCAGATATAAAGGAATGCAAAAGAGTATATTGATCCATTAAGATGACAATTTCTTTGGGAAAATAAATCATGTCTAGACAATGTCTAATAAAACTAGTCTTTTTATGTCCTGCCATTTATGTAAGACAGTGATGCTAGGAAAGATTGAGGGCAGGAGAAGGGGATGATGGATGATGACATGGTTGGATGGCATCACTGACTCAGTGGACATGTTCAGTTCAGTTCAGTCGCTCAGTCGTGTCCAACTCTACGACCCCATGAACCACAGCACACCAGGCCTCCCTGTTCATCATCAACTACTGGAGTCCACCCAAACCCATGTCCATTGAGTCGGTGATGCCATCCAACCATCTCATCCTGTGTCATCCCCTTCCCCTCCTGACCTCAATCTTTCCTAGCATCAGAGTCTTTTCAAATGACTCAGCTCTTCACATCAGATGGCCAAAGTATTGAAGTTTCACCTTCAACATCAGTCCTTCCAATGAACACCCAGGACTGATCTCCTTTAGGATGGACTGGTTGGATCTCCTTGCAGTCCAAGGGACTCGCAAGAGTCTTCTCCTACACCACAGTTCAAAAGCATCAATTCTTTGGCCCTCAGCTTTCTTTATAGTCCAATTCTCACATCCATACATGACCACTGGAAAAACCATAGCCTTGACTAGACAGACCTTTGTTGACAAAGTAATGTCTCTGCTTTTTAATATGCTATCTAGGTTGGTCATAACTTTCCTTCCAAGGAGGAAGCGTCTTTTAATTTCATGGCTACAATCACCATCTGCAGTGATTTTGGAGCCCAAAAAAATAAAGTCTGACACTGATCTACTGTTTCCCCATTTGTTTTCCATGAAGTGATGGGACCAGATGCCATGATCTTAGTTTTCTGAGTGTTGAGCTTTAAGCCAACTTTTTCACTCTCCTCTTTCACTTTCATCAAGAGACTCTTTAGTTCTTCTTCACTTTCTTCCATAAGGGTGGTGTCATCTGCATATCTGAGGTTATTGATTTTTCTCCCAGCAATCTAGATTCCAGCTTGTGCTCCCTCCAACACAGCGTTTCTCATCATGTATTTTGCATATAAGTCAAATAAGCAGGGTGACAATATACAGCCTTGACGTACTCCTTTTCCTATTTAGAACAAGTCCGTTGTTCCATGTCCAGATCTAACTGTTGCTTCCTGACCTGCGTACAGGTTTCTCAAGAGGCAGGTCAAGTGGTCTGATATTCCCATCTCTTGAAGAATTTTCCACAGTTTACTGTGATCCACAGTCAAAGGCTTTGGCATAATCAATAAAGCAGAAGTAGATGTTTTTCTAGAACTCTCTTGCTTTTTCAATGATCCAGCAGATGTTGGCTATTTGATCTCTGGTTCCTCTGCCTTTTCTAAAACCAGCTTGAACATCTGAAGTTCATGGTTCACATATTGCTGAAGCCTGACTTGGAGAATTTTGAGCATTACTTTACTAGCATATGAGATGAGTGCAATTGTGCGGTAGTTTGAGCATTCTTTCGGAGAAGGCAATGGCACCCCACTCCAGTACTCTTGCCTGGAAAATCCCATGAACGGAGGAGCCTGGTGGGCTTCAGTCCATGGGGTCGCTAGGAGTCGGACACGACTGAGCGACTTCACTTTCACTTTTCACTTTCATGCATTGGAGAAGGAAATGGCAACCCACTCCCGTGTTCTTGCCTGGAGAATCCCAGGGACGGAGGAGCCTGGTGGGCTGCCGTCTATGGAGTCGCACAGAGTCGGACACGAGCAAAGCGACTTAGCAGCAGCAGCAGCAGTTGAGCATTCTTTGGCATTACCTTTCTAAGGGATTGGAATGAAAACTGACCTTTTCCAGTCCTGTGGCCACAGCTGAGTTTTCCAAATTCGCTGGCATATTGAGTACAGCACTTTCACAGCATCATCTTTCAGGATTTGAAATAGCTCCACTGGAATTCCATCACCTCCACTAGCTTTGTTCTTAGTGATGCTTCCTAAAGCCCACTTGACTTCACATTCCAGGATGTCTGGCTACAGGTGAGGGTGAGTGATCACACCATTGTGATTATCTGGGCTGTGAAGATCTTTTTTGTACAGTTCTTCTGTGTATTCTTGCCACCTCTTCTTACTATCTTCTGCTTCTGTTAGGTCCATACTAATTATGTCCTTTATTGAGCCCATCTTTGCATGAAATGTTTCCTTGGTATCTCTAATTTTCTTGAAGAGATCTTTAGTCTTTCCCATTCTGTTGTTTTCCTCTATTTCTTTGTACTGATCACTGAGGAAGGCTTTCTTATCTCTTCTTGCTATTCTTTCGAACTCTGCATTCAAATGGGTATATCTTTCCTTTTCTCCTTTGCCTTTCACTTCTCTTCTTTTCATAGCGGTTTGTAAGGCCTCCTCAGACAGCCATTTTGCTTTTTTGCATTTATTTTTCTTGGGGATGGTCTTGATTCCTGTCTCCTATACAATGTCACAAACTTCCATCCATAGTTCATCAGGCACTCTGTCTATCAGATCTAGTCCCTTAAATCTATTTCTCACTTCCACTGTATAGTCATAAGGGATTTGATTTAGGTCATACCTGAATGGTCCAGTGGTTTTCCCCACTTTCTTCAACTTAAGTATGAATTTGGCAATAAGGAGTTCATGATCCAAGCCACAGTCAGCTCAATGGACATGAGTTTGAGCAAACTCTGGGAGATAGTGAAGGACAGCGAAGCCTGGCATGCTGCAGTTCATGGAGTTACAAAGAGTTGGACATGATTTAGTGACTGAACATATGTACATGGTAACCCTTCTAAAAGAAACATAAATCCAGTGCTAGAACCTGAAGAAAAATGTTAATTTATATGCAAAAAATGTTAAAATGGGCATTTTGACCAGCACAATAAGACAATAGATATCAGACATCAAAATGAGGTGCTCAATCAGGATGCAAAGATTCAAAGAAAAAATAAATCATTGCTTCTGTGCAGCCACAAAGCCTCTTTTCTGAAATATTTCAGGAAGGGTGTTGTGCTAGTCAGGGTTCTCCAAAGGAAACAGAACCAATAGAATATACTGGGGAGAGAGAGAGAAGGAAGGGTGGGAAAAGAATTTCTTATACAGAATTGGCTCACACAATTATGGGGCCTAAGAAATCCCATCACTTATCATCTGCAAGCTGGAGGCTCAGGAAAGCCAGTGCTACACTTTCAGTTTAAGTCTGAAGACCTGAGAACCAGGTTAGCCACAGTAGAGGCCTGATCGAAGTGCAGGAGAATATTGATATCTAGCCGATGTAACCAATCAAAGTGAACCAGTACTCTCTTCCTCCACCTTTTCATTCTCTAGAGCTCTTAAAGGATTGAATGATGCCCACCCAAACTGGGAAGGGTCATCTGCTTCACTCGCTCAGTCTGCCAATTCAAACGGTAATCTCATCAGAAACACTTCACACACACAAGGAGATAAATTTGGTGAAATCTGTGGATGGCTTGATTCAGTCAAGCTGATACATAAAATTAACTATCTCAGATATATATTTCATTATTCTTTTTTAATTTTCAAAAGGTAGTATACTGTATTTTATAATACCCTTGGTATATATTATATATATCAATATTTCTGCAGCAAAATGTGTGCATATTCTCAAGTAGAATAAATTATAAATAGCCTTAGGTTAGTTTCAGAGGGGTATTATTGCCAAATAAATATGTAAGACAGATAGACATCTATATCTATATATATTTGTACATGCTGCGCTAAGTTGCTTCAATCGTGTCCAACTCTTTGTGACACGATGGACAGTAACCCTCCAGGCTCTTCTGTCCCTGGGATTCCCTAGGCAAAAATACTGTAGTGGATTGCCATGCCCACCTCATATATTTGTGTGTGTGTGTGTATATATATATATATATATATATATATATATATATGCACACACATAGAGACAAAGAGATGTTTGTTCATTCTTTACTTTTTTACAACTTCTTAAATTTCAAAATTATAGATAATTATAAACCAGTAGTTTAAAGCCACATATATAATACTATATCTTTTATCAACATAGGAAGGAAAAAAAACTATTTGAAGATGGTTTCTTTGGCAAAGCAAGGGAAATGGGATAATACTTCCTAAATCAAAATCTAATCAGAGAAGTTTCCACAACAACTCTCAGGAAATAAGCCCATTTCCTTAGGAGGATATGATGGACTGGTGCCTAGCTCTTGCCTTGAGAACCCAGAAGGAAAGAGCTAAATCATCTAGCAGAAGAGGTGGTTGCATAGAATTCACCCTGCACCCCCCAAGTGTGTCAGGACAAAGTACACACAAGGACATGAGATATTTCTAGGCCTAAACAGCAAAATCACCTAGAAGTGTGCATCCATGATCTATTGCTGTGTAACAACCCCAGACTGTTGCTTAAAATAACATCTTCATTTATTGAATCTCCCCATCCAGGCTGGCACATAACATGAAGCAGAGTTCCATGTGCTTTGCAATAGGTTTTTGTTGGTTATCCATTTTAAATATAGCCGATGTATGTGACATATATATGTATGGCTGAATCCCTTCGTTGTTCACCTGACAGTATCACATTGTTAATCAGCTATAGCGCTGAAGAATTGATGCGTTTGAACTGTGGTGTTGGAGAAGGCTCTTGAGAGTCCCTTGGACTGCAAGGAGATCCAACCAGTCCATTCTGAAGGAGATCAGTCCTGGGTGTTCTTTGGAAGGAATGATGCTAAGGCTGAAACTCCAGTACTTTGGCCACCTCATGCGAAGAGTTGACTCATTGGAAAAGACTGTGATGCTGGACAGGATTGGGGGCAGGAGGAGAAGGGGACGACAGAGGATGAGATGGTTGGATGGCATCGCTGACTTGATGGACGTGAGTTTGAGTGAACTCTGGGAGCTGGTGATGGACAGGGAGGCCTGGCGTGCTGCGATTCATGGGGTCACAAAGAGTCGGACACGACTAAGTGACTGAACTAAACTGAACTAAACTGATACCCCAATACAAAATGTTTTTGGTGTTAAAAATAAATAAGAATTTTTTTAAAAGTCTTATTTCCTCAGCTTTGTGGACTGACTGGGAAGTCAGTTGTCTTGGATGGGGCAGGAGAGTGGAAAGGTGGCCTCATTCACGTCTAAGGAGCTGCAACTGAAGTGACAGAAATGTTAGAATGGCTGACCCAGTCTTCCTCTCTCCAAGCTGTATTTCATCTCAGGCTTCCTCACATGATGACAGAAGTATTTCAGGAGAATGAAGCCAAAGCTTAGAAGTCACATAATGTCACTTCCAGAACATTCCATCCTATCAAAGCAAACCACAAAGCAAAACCAGGTTCATAGAATAGGGAGGCAGATTCTGCTTCATGGTAAGAGGAACTTAAAGAATTTAAGGTTGTATTTTGTATACCACAAGGGGCAAAAGGACTTCTGCTGAGAGAACATGCAAGCAAATCACAAAATTCCCAAGGGCCAAAAAAAAAAAAAGCATAAGTGATAAGTCCAAGAAGAGTTCATCCACCTTAATCAGAAAAATGGATATTGAGTTTCCCCCAAAATGGCAGTCTTCCAAGAGCCAATCAATGTAAACACCAAGAGAAGCAACAACCAAAGCCAGAATCCAAAAACACCCCTACTTCTCTTCCCCACCCTTTCTTCCCCTGCCTCAACAGGGTTGGGAAAGTCAGTAAAACAAGAAAGTAAGGGTGAAAATGAAGGCTTACATGCAAAAGACCCCAACTGGGGAGAAATTTAACTTTAACTCAAAGTTTGAATATAACATGGCACCAGCTAGAGAGCATATAAAAAGCAAAGTCATCACTTTGCCAACAAATGTTCAGTTCAGTTCAGTCACTCAGTCATGTCCGACTCTTTGCAACCCCATGCACTGCAGCAAGCTAGGCCTCCCTGTCCATCACCAACTCCAAGAGTTTACTCAAACTCATGCCCATTGAGTCGGTGATGCCATGAACCATCTCATCCTCTGTCATCCCCTTCTTCTTCTGCCTTCAATCTTTCCCAGCATCAGGGTCTTTTAAAAAGAGTCAGCTCTTCCTATCAAGTGGCTAAAGTATTGTAGTTTCAGCTTCAACACCAGTCCTTCCGATGAATATTCAGGACTGATTTCCTCTAGGATGGACTGGTTGGATCTCCTTGCAGCCCAAGGGACTCTCAAGAGTCTTCTCCAACACCACAGTTCAAAAGCATCAATTCTTCAGCACTCAGCTTTCTTTATATTCCAACTGTCATATCTATACATGACTAATGGAAAAACCATAGCCTTGACTAGATGGACCTTTGTTGGCAAAGTAATGTCTCTGCTTTTTAATATGCTGTCTAGGTTTCCAACAAAGTTCCATCTAATCAAACAAAGGTCCATCTAGTCAAAGTTATGGTTTTTCCAGCAGTCATGTACAGATGTGAGAGTTGGACCCTAAAGAAGGCTGAGCACCAAAGAACTGATGCTTTCAAATTGTGGTGCTGGAGAAGACTCTTGAGAGTCCCTTGGACATCAAGGGGATCAAACCAGTCAATCCTAAAGGAAATCAACCCTGAATATTCATTTGAAGGACTGATGCTGAAGCTCCAATACTTTGACCACCTGATGTGAAGAGCTGACACATTGGAAAAGACCCTGATGCTGGGAAAAATTGAAGACAAAAGAAGGGGGAGAAAGAAGATTAGATGGTTAGATAGTATCACAAACTCAATGGACATGCCTTTGAGCAAACTCCAGGAGATAGTGAAGGACAGGGGAGCCTGGAGTGCTGCAGTCCATGGCACTGCAAAGAGTCAGACATGAGCTAGCAACTGAACCACAACAACAACCAGCTACTTTTAATTAAAGGATAACAACTGTAATTGAAATTTTAAATGACCATGATTTTTTTCCCAAAAACAGAGCTGAAAATCATAGACCTGCCTGAATTTTCATTCATGAGAGGGAATAATTGCCTCTACTGAATAAATACTAAAGGGAAGGTGAATGACAAAAGTAAAGCTACTTTCCAGGTGACTGTTTTTGTTACTGATCTTGAGATTAGAGCTTCAACATGTGTTTTTAGTAGTGAGAGGTATAGTCCATATCCCATCAGATCTGTTGGTTCAACACATTTTCTTGAAGAAATAGTGAAGGATGAGAGTCCCTCATTGCCTAAAACCACAAAATATCTTGAAAATTAGCTTTATCATTGTCCTCTCCCATAGTTTTAAGTCTCAAGATTCTTGCTCAGATCTCCCCTGCCTTAACTCTATAAACATTGTGACTTCTTTTCCTCCTGACTATCCTGTTCTTAAAACTAGTATCACCTTTTTCTTTCAGAGATGGCTACTTGCCAAGCACCCATCAACAGCCACATACATCTGATTTATAAAACAGAGGTTCTACAAGGGTTTAATTGGAAGGAAAATATATCGTGCTACAAATTTTGAAACCAAGCTCTATAAGTACTGAAAGAAATTCACTGAATACATTAAGAAGGTTATTCTAATGGCCATGTGCAGGATAGCTTCAATTAGAAGGTTTTAAAAGATAACAGAAGAATTCAAAGTGACCTAGAGAGAATGGGGATGATAGTTACAGGCAAATTATAGAAAATTATAATTAACTTAAGCATGGAGAACCATGTTCTGCAGATAAAAAGTGATAAATGACTAGTCAGAGCTAAGGAGAAAAAAGTCTAGTTTTAGAACACTGTAATACTGATGAGCAAATATGATTTGAAGAAGGTATATTTGTATTAATCAAAGTTTTAGAAATTCAGGCTTTTTCAAATCTCAATATATTGTGACAGATTAGAAAAAGATGATAAGGCTGCAATTTGAAGATGCTATCTTTATTAACAAATTATTTTAAATAATTGTCAAAATACTCCAGATGGGCAAAAGCGAGATCCTAATGTGTCAAATTCGGAGAAGGCAATGGCACCCCACTCCAGTACTTTTGCCTGGAAAATCCCACGGATGGAGGAGCCTGGTAGGCTGCAGTCCATGGGGTCTCAAAGAGTCGGACACGACTAAGCGACTTCCATTTCACTTTTCACTTTAGTGCATTGGAGAAGGAAATGGCGACCCACTCCTGTGTTCTTGCCTGGAGAATCCCAGGGACGAGGGAATCTGGTGGGCTTCTATCTATGAGGTCACACAGAGTCGGACATGACTGAAGCAACTTAGCAGCAGCAGCACCAATGTGTCAAATTATCAAAATTGGCCATTTACACTGATAAAATTGTCAAGCTCTTTATTTAACTTAAATTGTCTATAATACACATTCAGAATTGTTTATAGAATAATACTGTGCAAACTCTTCAGCATTCAATTCCCTTAGAAAGTACTAATAGAGCATCAACTATATAATATGCTCTTTATTGGGCACTAAGAGATATTGGTTACAAAACAGAAATGGACCATGACTTGATATTTTGTAGTCTGGGATTCGACAAATAAACAGAAAATTATGAAGCTCCAGGACATGTACTGTGATAGAGGAAGTACAAGTTGAAGTGGGAGCATATAGCAGAGAATTTAATCCATATTTGAGAGAAGAGTGGGAGTCAGAGACACTTCCAGGGGGAAGTTATATTTAAATAAAAACTCTAAGACTCAACATGTAAAAATAATGATACAAACGAAAAACAAACAATAATTTACATCAGATGGGATGAAGATACATCTTAAGAATTGAATCAGTGAGAAAAGAACAGGGAAACGTGACAAGAGACAACGCTAGAGAAGACAGAGCTGCTTCATGCAGTTGGGCTAATCAGTCACTGGGGATACTAGGCAAAGGAAGGAAGTCTTGAAAGATCCCTCCAGTTTCAATGTTGAGGACAGAATGCAGAAAGCCAAGAGAGGAAACTAAGGTCATGAGAGGAGGTTGTGACAAAAAACAAGGTAGAAGATGGTAATGACCTGGGCTAGCCTGGTGATAGCTGGGAAAAGGAACGGAGGGATTCAAAGATAGGGATTCTAGAAGCAAACAATGTACATCTGCACTCTACTGTCTCCCAGATAAAATGAGGCTGTATATGTAAAGTATTAACAGCGCTCTGGTGTATATATTGCTTGCTTTATAATCATGACTTCAGTATCACGGGAAATGATGGAGGACACTAGAGAAAGGGTTGCGGATCTGCTGTAATCCCAAAAAAAGCTAATACCATATCTGAAAGCTTTAAGCCTCTAACATCAAAGTTCACAGAAGTATCCTTCATTTTTCCAGATGATGTATTTTTAACAATTCACAAATAGTTCAGTCTTCTAACTTAATGCCTGAACATAGGAAAATGGAGCAAGAATCTAGAGTTTCTCTTCTTGCCCAGTGGTTCTTATTTTTCAATCAGGTGAAAAGAGTAAATGACTACTGAGGGTTATTGTTGTCACCCTGTTTACTTCCTTCACCTTCAGGATCTCTTGAATCCTCCCTAAACCCTTTCCTAACATTTTCCCCTTTGAGGTGTTTCCCGTGCCTTAGTTATCCTTTGAACAAAGGTAATTTTTATTCTCCTTTGTTCCCAAGTAGGAACCTGACTGTTGCTACTTGGGAAAGAACAGTCCAATGAGGTTGAAATGAGCAAACACAAAGAATTAGTAACACCACCATGCCACACATTTAAGCCATGTCTTCCAATCCATGTCTGAATTTTGGATGTATATCTCTCAGTCGATTTACAGTAGGGAAGGAAAGAGGCTGTGATTGGTCTGCCAAAACCATACAATATACACCAAGCAAAATATTGGAAGAATATTACATGTTTTAAGGATATTTCAAAATTATAACTAAACATTTTAAAATTATATAAATAAAATCAAGTAGGTGGTTTATAAAATGTATTTGTTTGACAACCATTCGCTGAGTCCCCACCACATGTGAAGCATCAAGGATAAAAGGATGAGAAAAACAGACACAATCCCCATTGTTTAGTAGGAAAGACAAACATTAATCCAATAACCAAAAATAAATGTGAAACTGTAATGGAGACACTCATTAAAAAGGAGTGTTATATTGTATTTTGAAAGCATGTAAGAGGGGGACCTGAGCTAGTCTAGTCAGGCTTCCCTTTGTTGTTCAGCTACTGAGTCATGCTTCATTCTTTGTGACCCCATGGACTGCAGCCAACCTTCCCTGTCCATCACTATCTCCAGAATTTGCTCAAACCTATGTCCATTGAGTCAGTGATGTTATCTATCTCATCTTCTGTCACACTCTTCTCCCCTTGCCCTCAATCTTTCCCAGAATCTGGGTCTTTTCCCATGAGTCTGCTCTTGTATCACACCTTCCTAAGGAAACAGAAATGGAGTTCAAACCTGAAGGAAACTCTTTCCACCTGAGGGGACTAGCATACAATCAGTGCCCAGAGTGTAGACTCCACTTATATTATTTCAAAGCTCTGATTTCTTCCCTCCTGTATGAATTCATCGAAAATGAAAACAAAAGCAGAGATATATGTATACAGATCACATAGGACTTTAGAAGTTCCTTCCCAAAGGAGCTAGCAAGGCAGAACATATAATCTTGAAGCTAGCTAAGAAAAAGACTGACTTAAAATATCACCATCAAAGGACCAAAAACTCAAATGTCAGTATGGGTCATCAGCCTGGAATTATAGGGGTTAGAGTATGAGTGTTAGGAAAGCAGAATACTGTAGCTACCAACAGGAATAAATAAAATATTGGGAGATAAATGTTTGATTAATTTCAGCCTTTCTGAAATATATGTGGTTTCTGAATTTCAGCTATACCTCATTTTGGGACACAGCCTTAAAGAATGTTTTCATTAACTTCTACAAGCTTATCCTGACACATAAATACTAAACCCTGGTTATTTTCCAGGATGAAACAGCCTTTGCATCTGCATGTGCAGCTGTATCCAGCAAATCACTGAACCCTAAAGCAAACTGAAAAAAAAAAACAAAACCATGACCTCTGCAGAACAGAACTATAATCTTTTTCCAACAAACTCACGCTTACTAAACTTTTAAGTGTGATATATGCTAGGGACATGCTATGGTTCAATTATGGTATTTATTTGTTCCTTTAAGACATTGTTAATTTCCCTATTTCTGAGGTCCCAATGTAGTTGTAGACTGCAAGATTATTTTGATTATATAATAATTTGTAAACACAATAAAATGCTGTTCTGAAAGTACTGTGCACACTGCCTGTTACTGCTCCCCAAAGGACCTAAATAAACTTTATCAGTGAACACTTTTTCCAATTGCTATTTACCAAATGTGAAACTTGAGCTAAAAAAGAAACTTTAATAAAGCCAAATTTAAAACTACCATGCTTCATTCTATGCAAGCATGACATTTAAATTAATAGCATTCATCTCCATCCCTTAGGACATATAACTTTTAAACTACAAATGGTGTATATTTATTTTTTTGCCTTTCTTCCTCCGATCCAGACACAGTTACTGGAAATTTTGAGATAATGTCATTATAGCTGTTCTACTTCATCACCACCATGTTGAAGTGAAAAATTAACATGGATTTAAGAAAACCCATTTTATCATTAAGGAACTATCAAGAAAATAAATAGGTGATGTGTTATCTTTACTCCATGAGCAAATAATGCTCAGATAGTGCCCTCAACACGTTTTTAAACCACTTCTGATCACAAAAAGGGAAACATGTAAAATGTGTTTAACCTGTGCCAAAAAGTATCTCAGCTTCTGGGACATTTGGTAAGCTTTATAGCAAGAGAAATATTGCATATAAATGATATCACACCCTGTGTTTTAGCTCCTTATGCCTAAATCCTTTGTCGATTATAAGCCATATAACTTCAGGCAGACAAAAGAAAAATAATCCATATCACGTTGAATGCCAGGCTGTGGTGTTTATGAGTACCTCCTGCTGTGTTAAATGACTCAAGCATCTGTGAGGTGTGCTACATTATAGCCATAGGAAAACCTCAGTACAGGTTGTGTGCCAGGCAAAATGCTTTGTCTAAGACCTTGTCAATCAGGCTGACAGATGAGTTCAATATTCTAATGAGTTAGACTCTAAATATGTTTCTACTTTGCCAGATCTCTGGATCACATCAGGATGCACAAAGCTCAGGCAATTGGAAGGAATAAGATCATTTTTAAAGGACAGTTCTTCTGACTCATACAAATGTGTGGGTTTTAAGCTATCCTGGTGAGATGGTCTCCTACCCCTTTGTAATCCCTTTTTACATGCTTCATTTAACAGACTAATTTCCGTTTACTCAAAATAAATTAATTCCAAACAATTTGCAAAGGCTACCATACTTCTGAAGAGCATTAGTTACTGTTAGCTTTACATTTTGCATTGTCAATGTCTACAATCAGTGGGTTTGCAGACATATTATTTAGTGAGCTATGTTTGAGGGTGTGCTAACAGTAACCAAATCAGATGAAATTATTTTGGTGGGATAGTATATATGTGTTTCATTTAGATAACTTGTAAGTAACAAATCCAACCACTTTTCTCATTATCTTTTCTATTCTAATATTGTTGTTCAGTTGCTAACTTGTACTCAATTCTATTCTAATATAAAAACTGTTCTTTTTTAATGATTTTGGAGAGAACATTATAGTAAACATCTCTCATGATATAACAACTATTTGCTTTAAAATTGCATAATACTTGTATTAGACTCACAAAGCTATGTCCTGTCCTAAATAAAAATTTTGTAAAGGTGTTTCATATTTTATAAAATTGATATTCAAAGTTTACTATTTTTAAACCCTATATAACATCTGATATGAATCCTAGTAAATTCTATTCCAAAAAGGCAAAAACACATATTTAAAAGAGATATAGTAAGGTGAACAATGATAATAAAAATGATAAGCCATCAGCAATTAAAAATCAATCTCTTCTCTATTTAAAATGCTATACTACTTAACATTTGGAAGGACTCAACAAGGACATAATTTCTTTCCAAGAATACAACAGTCATTTCAGTTAATGCCCTTAAAAATTATATAACCCATATATTTAACCTTTACAATTAAGCTAACACAGATCTGAGGCCAATGATTTAACATTACATTAAAAATAAATATTATAATAGTACTTATGGGTAGTAAATATCAAGATTATTCATTAATCACAAAAGGGGGTTTCTCCAAGTCATTATTTACCCATGAATTCATACATTCTTGTTATCACAAACACTGTAAAAAGAATACTGAATAAAAGATACATAATTCCTCCTCTTGTCATCTTAAAAATTTTAAATCTCTAGCCCAATTTTATGATGCTGCTGATTGAGTCAATTCATGGATCAAAACCAGAGTGTACATATCAATATATATCAACAAACAATATTTGATAAGACAATTTTTAGTTTTTAAATCTTTCTGTTAATTAAAGTTATATATATTCATTATAGAATATTTAGGGGAAAATGGAAAGATAAAAGAATTAAAGTCATCCATAATCCTACCATCCACATTTACTGAAAAAGACAGTCCCTCTACTACACTGTAGAATCTTAAGTTAGTTGACGTATGTATGCAGTCCATATCTGATCTTTGTATTCTGTACCAGTCATGGAAATATAAACAAAATGCCAGTTGTAGAAATATGAATAAAAGACTTGATTAGGCAATTTCAAAAAGAGGCTAATCAAATACCCAACATGTAAAAAAGTGGCCAACTTCATGAGTCAGGAGGTAAACTTAAAGCAATTTAACATTCCCCAGAATGGCATAATGGAAGGAAGAGAAAATTCCAAGTACAGTAAGAATTTAGAGAAACTGAAACTAGCTTACATTGCTAATAGAAGTGTGTATCAGTATAAGGACTCTGAAAATTGTTAGGCAAGGTTTCCTGAAGTCCCAAGTTATGTGCATAGCAAAGTATTCAGTAGTTTATCTCATAGATATAAATATGAGCCCATTCACTCAGTCATGTCTGACTCTTTGCATTTCCATGGACACAGAACACAGCCTGCCAGGGTCCTTTGCCCATAGAGTTTTCCAGGCAAGAATACTGGAGTGGGGTTGCCATTTCCTGCTCCAGGGGATCTTCCTGATCCAGGGATCAAGCCCATGTCTCTTGTGTCTCCTGCTTTGACAGGCAAATTCTAGGGCTTCCCTGGTGGCTCAGATGGTAAAGAATCACCTGCAATGTGGGAGACCTGGGTTTGATCCCTGGGTTGGGAAGATCTGCTGGAGAAGGGAACTCCAGTATTCTGGAGGGAACTCCACTCCAGTATTCTTGCCTGGAGAATTCCATGGACAAAGGAGCCTGGCAGGCTAGAATCCATGGGGTCAAGAGTTGGATACGACTGAGCAACTTCCACTTTCAGTGCCACCTATACTCAAGAAATAACATATATATGTTCACCAAAACACATGTATAAAAATATATACAGCAGCTCGATTCATAACAGACTTGAACTGGAAACACCCCAAATATCCAATAAAATCTATTCAATAGAATAGATTTTTAAAATAGCAGCATATTGAGCATTGATACATTATATTCTCTTCAGCAAAAAATAATCAACAAACTATACCCAAAACAACATGAAATTATTTCAAACACTGCTGAATGAAAGAAGACAGATACAAATGTTTACAACAGACAAAAGTACGGCACAAAAGGAATGATATTCTGCCCAATGCTTCTCCCTATTTTCCTTATGGAACAAAAACCTTAAAATGCTAGGTAAAAGGCAGCAAACTCTCGTCCTTTACACCATTTAGTGAAGATGCACTCTTTAAAGTACTGATGTATCTGAAGGAAGGAAAAGGGACAATCCCTCTGTCCCTGAGGGAGAAGAAAAATAAATTCTGGTCTGGAAACTGCAAGAAGAGGAAAGAGGGTAGATCAGTGAGAAGACCCTCTTGCCTCCAAGGAGAGCTGAGGACAGTTCCTAAGGAAGACTGATGCTGAACCAAAACAATGAAGAATGCCTGTGTCTTTCTGCCCCCACCACCAGACTAGCAAGCATCCAGGAACAGCAGTTTTCTGTCTGGAAAAAGCAGAAAAGAGTAAAGAAAATCCCTGTCTGATGTGTAAGTTCAAAAGGAAGACCTGAAGCTGAGAAAAAAGCAAATATTGAGAAAAAGCCTGTGACAAGACAAGCCCCACCTTAAACACAAGGAACCGAGAGAGGACTTTAAAGTCTGTGGTGTACAGAGGCTAACTATAGCAACAAAATAAACCAAACCCACCACAATTCCTGATTGACTCAACCCTTTGTACAAGAGGCCTAGACGAAAAAAAAAAAAAAAAAAAGCATTCATTTTTAAGCATAGGTGGGGAATTCTGTAATGGGTTTGGTTTAGCAGGATTGCTTGGGAATGGAGAGGGGGCCTAGCGAAGGCATAATGTGGTGAAATTTGTCCCTGAACCCCGGTCTCTCAAGCAGAGCACAAGGGACCAGTACAGGTAACTCAGGTCGAGGAAGACAAGGTGATGGTGTTGATGGATGGGTCCCTGAAGCTGGTGAGCCCAGAGGGGGCCCCAGTCTAGAGGCTCTGAACTCCAGAGATCCCCATGACTGAAGAAGTGGAGGCCGGGGCTATGGTCACCAGTCGGCTCCAGGCCTTCTAGAAGCATGGAGTGCAGGTGTGGGCTTTAGGCTCAGACCAGCTGCTGCAGGAACTCAGAGACCCCACCCTCACCTTCCATCTGCTTGGCTCCCCCAGGCCTGTGGTGGAGGACACGCCAAGCAAATGATCCCACTGCCCCCAGCAACCTCTACATCCCGGAATGAGTCCCAAGGAGGTGTTAGGTACCAGTCTCTACACCTCCCTCCCCCGATGGACACACACGCCTGATCCTGGCATGCCCTGGTCTCCCAATCAACATGGCTTCAGTTTCAGAAATCTGTTTTTTTTTTTTCAAAGCATAAAAATCTATTCACTTCCATTTATATTTTCCTACACAGGATGTCAGTTTTCAACAAAAAAGTAGAGATATAAGAAGAAACAAAAAAGTCATTTTCAAGAGACAAAACAATCAACAAAATAAGACTTCCTAAATATGAGAAGTGTAACAAATTTTTAAATAACTATGATTAGTATGCAAAAGCTTCAATACAAAAGGTAGAGGACATTCATTATCTGATAAGACAGTTCAGCAGAAAAAGGAAATTAAAAGAAATTTAAATGGACATGCTTGAAATAAAATAATGGAAACAAATGAAGAGTGCCTTTGATAAATTCATCAGTAGATTTGATACAACAAAGGAAAGAATCAGTGAACTTGAAAACAAATCAATAGAAATAATCCAGACTGAACCACAAGCAGAAGATAAGAACAGCAATAACAGAGGAGTACAAACCAGAGCTAAGAGACAATATTAATAGCCTAGCATCTATGTTATTAAAATCTTAAAAGAAGAAAGAAATAAAACTAGGAAAAGTAAATATTTGAAGAGATAATGGCTGACAATTTTCCAAAACACAGATCAAGAATCTCAATGAATATTAGGCAAGATAAATATAAAATATATGCACATTTAGACTTTTCAAACTACTCAGATGAGAAGTAGAATACCTTGAGAAAAGCCAAATTAAAGTCACACACACACAAATCATATGATCTCTCTTACAGGTGAAATATTAAAATGATACAATGAACTTATTTTTAAGATAGAATCAGACTTACAGACTTAGAGAACAAACATGTTTAGTAGGGGGGAACAGTGGAAAGGAAGGATAGATTGGGAGTCTGAGATTGACATGTACAGACTACTATATTTAAAATAGATAACCAACAAGGACCTACTGCATAAAATAAATTACTGTGCTCAATACACTGCAATAACCTAAATGGGAAAAAAATTCAAAAAAGAATAGATATATGTATATGTACAACTGAATCACTTTGCTATCCACCTGAAACTAACACACTGTTAATCAACTATCAGGTCAGTTCAGTTCATTCGCTCAGTCGTGTCTATTTGCAACCCCATGAATCGCAGCACGCCAGGCCTCCCTGTCCATCACCAACTCCCAGAGTTCACTCAGACTTACAGCCATCGAGTCGGTGATGCCATCCAGCCATCTCATCCTCGGTCGTCCCCTTCTCCTCCTGCCCCCAATCCCGCCCAGCATCACAGTCTTTTCCAATGAGTCAACTCTTCGCATGAGGTGGCCAAAGTACTGGAGTTTCAGCTTTAGCATCAGTCCTTCCAAAGAACACCCAGGGCTGATCTCTTTTAGAATGGACTGGTTGGATTTCCTTGCAGTCCAAGGGACTCTCAAGAGCCTTCTCCAGCACCACACTTCAAAAGCATCAATTCTTCGGCACAGTCCAACTCTCACATCCATACATAACCACAGGAAAAACCATAGCCTTGACTAGATGGACCTTAGTCAGCAAAGTAATGTCTCTGCTTTTCAATATACTATCTAGGTTGGTCATAATTTTTCTTCCAAGGAGGAAGCGTCTTTTAATTTCATGGCTGCAGTCACCATCTGCAGTGATTTTGTAGCCTAAAAAATAAAGTCTGACACTTACTCCAATATAAAATAAAACAATTTTAAATAAAATAAAGGCATATAACAGAGGAATAAAGATGAGAATTACAATAAACTTTTCATCATAAACCATGCAAGCCAGAAAACAATACAGTAATGTCTTTAATGTGATGAAAGAAAGAAAAAAAAAAAAAAAACTGTTAACTAAGAATCCTATCCTCTAAAAATATTTTTCAAAAATAAGAGGGAAATAAAGACATGATCAGAGAAAGAAAGCTTTAGAGAATTCACTGCTAGCTGATTTGTACTTTAACAAAAGTTAAAGGAAATGTTCCAGGCAGAAGAAATATGATACTACAGAAAAACTTGTATCCACATCAAGAAACAAAGAACACTGGAAATGTCATAAATGAAGATAAAAATAAAAAAATTTTTTTCTTATTGTCAATTGTTCTAAAAGATAAATTACTAACCAAACAAAAATAAGGATAGTGTACTGTACATGCATATGTACACGTTTCTATATTAAGAGCTGCTGCTGCTAAGTCACTTCAGTCGTGTCTGACTCTGTGCGACCCCATAGACATCAGGCCACCAGGCTCCCCTGCCCCTGGGATTGTCCAGGCAAGAACACTGGAGTGGGTTGCCATTTCCTTCTCCAATGCGTGAAAGTGAAAAGTGAAAGTGAAGTTGCTCAGTCGTGTCCTACTCTTAGCGACCCCATGGACTGCAACCTCTCAGGCTCCTCCATCCATGGGATTTTCCAGGCAAGAGTACTGGAGTGGGATGCCATTGCCTTCTCCGATAGTAAGAGCACAAAGGACCAAAGGAAGAAATTCAGAATATCCCCTTTTATGGTCTGTATATTACATTTGAAGTGGTTTAATACTAATTGAAGATAAATTCAGATTAATTATATATATATAGTAAATTCCAACCAGAGAAGGCCATGGCAACCCACTCCAGTGTTCTTGCCTGGAGAATCCCAGGGACAGGTGAGCCTGGTGGGCTGCTCTCTATGGGGTCGCACAGAGTCAAACACAACTGAAGCGACTTAGCAGCAGCAGCAGTAGTAAATTCCAAAGCAACTTCTGGGAAAAATGTAAAAGGCATTTGAATAAACTGACAATAACAATAAAGTGGAATCATAAAAACACTCAGTCCAAAAGAAGTCAGAGAAAAAGAGGGGAAAAGGAGTCATATCCAGTTAAGCCAACAAAAATTGTTAAAACGATGGTAGATTTTCATCCAGCGACATTAAAGTACATTAAAGTAAAAGTATAGGTAAAGCTATCTCTAGCAAACACTAATCAGAATAAAAGAGTAGTTATATTTATATATCATAAAAGCAAATATCCAAAACGAAGTAATAATTCTACATATTTATGAGCCTAACAAAAGTGCTTCGCAGTATGAGGTACAACTAATAAAACCGACGAGAATCCACAGTTACAGTTGGAGACTTCACAACTCCTCTCTCAGTAATTAACAGAACAAATAGAAATTCAGTAACTACATAACATTAAAATGTGGGAGATTCAGGAAGCTAAAGCAGTGCTTGGAGTGAAATTTATACATTAAATGCATATATTAGGTTAGAGAAAATATCTTAAGTCAACTTTCCAAAATCTCTACCTTAAGAAATTTGAGAATAAAAGAAAATTAAATTCCAAGCAAGTAGAAGGAAGAAAATAAAAGCAGAAATCAATGAAATTGAGAACAACAACCAAAAAAAAAAAAAATTGAGGAAATAAATAAAACCAAGTGCATGTTCCTTGGGGGGGAAAAAGTCAATAAAACTGATAAGCCTCTAGTTAGGCGAACCAAGAAAAAAGAGAAAATAAGCAAATTACAAATGTCAGAAATCAAAAAGACCATATTGTGATATGTTAACAAGAAAATACTACGAACAGCTCTACACCCATAAATTCAAATACCTAAATAGTAAAATTCTTTGAAAGACTCAAACTCCCAGTGCTCACTGAAGAAGAAATAAACTCAATATTTCTAGATTCATTAAAGAAATTCAATTTATACCTAAAAACTCGCCAACAAAGCAATCTGCAGACCCATGTGGTTTCACTGGTAAATATTTACCAACAAATTAATATATAACTTTATGTGTGTTTCTGTTTTAAGACCCCTTACTTAGTATGTTATTGATCCATTAACACTGACTTCACAGTGAACAGCACTATAGCTCATGCCTGAAACAAAAATTATCTCACCCATGTATTTTTTTCTTTACTGCATAACACTTAGGGACACTAGATAGCACTTGAGCAGTATGCTTGGGAGCCATTTTAGTAAGTAAAACTATCAATAAAGAGCTCAAAAAAGTGGAAAATGTGGCAATAAAGAGACCGTGAAAATGACCCTTAGTTACAGTATGACAGTTGAAAAATGGTAAAGCATCACTTTTTTTTGACCATAGCTGGGACCATGCACAGTAGGCGATTCAAGCTTTTTGCTGCTTTGTGCATGTCTACAAATGCTGCAAAATCACCACGAATGTTGGTGTGGGGATTAGAGAAAATTTTTCAGAAGTAGGCAAATTCAGAAATACAGAATCTATGAATAATGAAGATTGACTGTAATTCACCATATCAACAGAACATGAAGGAAAAAACAATAGTTATCTCAATAGACACAGAAAAGCTCTTTGAAAAACTCTACATCCCTTCATGATAAAGCTCTGAGCAAACTGGTAATAGTAGGGATCATCATCAAGTTTTAAAGGGCACCTAAAAAAAAAAAAAAAAATCACCTACAGCTAAAATTATACTGAATAGTAAAAAACCAATGCTTCCTTTCTTTATGATTGGGAACAAAGGCAGGGATTTTTTGCTCTCATCAGTCCTAGCCGACATCTCATTGGTTGTCCTACTCAGAGTACTGATAAGACAAAAAGAAAAAGAAACAGATTAGAAAGAAAGAAAGAAAACTGTCCCCATTCTCTGAAAACAAGATTGTCTACATGGAAAATTCCAGAAAAAATCTTAAAAAAAAAAGCTAGCACTGAAAAACAGGCTTATCAAGACTGCAAAAAACACAAGGACAATATGAAAATATCAATATTCTTCTATATAGCAGCAATGAATAACTGGAAATTGAAATAAAAATTATAATTTACAATGACACCAAATGTCTTATACCACAGGCAAAAATCTTACAAAATGCATGCAGTCTTTATGTACAAGATTATAAAACACTAATTAAAGAAACTAAATAAGACCTAAATTAATGGTGCAATATATACCATACTCCTGCATTGAAAAATTCAGTATTGTAAAGATGTCCATTCTTTCCAAACTCACATACAATGTAATTCCAATCAAAACTGCAACAATTTTTTTATGTATTTTTTTTTACAACTTGACAAATTGTTTCAAAAATCTGTATGTCCAGGAAAAGGAACTACAATAGCCAAAACAATTCTGAGAAAGAATAATTTGAATGACTTACACAACCTGATTTCCATACTTATCATAAGGTAGACATGTAGTATGTGGCTTTCAAAAAAAAATAGCCTATAAGATTATACACGAAGGAAGTGCAATAAAAAAGTCCAGTAATAGATCTACACATAGATCAGTTCAGTCACTCAGTTGTGTCTGACTCTTTGTGACCCCATGAATCGCAGCATGCCAGGCCTCCCTGCCCATCACCAACTCCCGGAGTTTACTCAAACTCATGTTCATTGAGTCAGTGAGGCCATGCATCTCATGCCATCTCATCCTCTGTCGTCCCCTTCTCCTCCTGCCCTTAATCTTTCCCAGCATCAGGGTCTTTCCAAATGAGTCAGTCCTTCACATGAGATGGCCAAAGTATTGGAGTTTTAGCTTCAGCATCAGTCCTTCCAATGAACACCCAGGACTGATCTCCTTTAGGATGGACTGGTTGGATCTCCTTGCAGTCCAAGGGACTCTCAAGAGTCTTTTCCAACACCACACTTCAAAAGCATCAATTCTTCAGTGCTCAGCTGAAGGTACGGGTCAGGAGTGGACTGCCGAAGTGGTAGAGGCTCTGGGTGCATTAGACCTGGGTGGAGCATAAGCTCTCTTGGAGGAGGTCGCCATTAACCCCACCATAGAGCCACCAGAACTTACACAGGACTGGGGAAACAGACTCTTGGAGGGTACAAGAAAGTTGTGCATACCAGGACCCAGGAGAAAGGAGCAGTGACCCCACAAGAGACTGACCCAGACTTGCCCATGAGTGTCCAGGAGTCTCTGGGGGAGGCGTGGGTCGGCGGTGGCCTGCTGCAGGGTTGGGGGCATTGAGTGTAGCAGTGCGTGCATGGGACCTTTGGAAGGAGGTCTCCATTATCTTCATTACCTCCACCACAGTATGGCCCCAGGTAAATAACAGGGAGGGAACACAGCCCTGCCCATCAACAGAAAATTGGATTAAAGATTTACTAAGCATGGCCCTGCCCATCAGAACAAGACCCAGTTTCCCCCTGAATCAGTCTCTCCCATCAGGAAGCTTCCATAAACCTCTTATCCTTCTCCATCAGAGGGCAGACAGACTGAAAACCACAATCACAGAAAACTAACCAATCTAATCACATGGACCACAGCCTTGTCTAACTCAGTGAAACTATGAGTCATGTCATGTAGGGCCACCCAAGAAGGATGGGTCATGGTGGAGAGTTCTGACAAAATGTGATCCACTGGAGAAGGGAATGGCAAACCACTTCAGTTTTCTTGCCTTGAGAACCCCATGAACAGTATGAAAAGATCTACACATAAATAGTTACTTAATTTACATAAAGATGCGAAGTCAGTTCTATGTAGAAATGGTTTTCTTTTCAACATGTTTCCAGCATAGACAGAAGATTGAATTTCTCTTCATATCTCACCTTCTCTACCAAAAAGTCTACCCAAACTGCATCATAGACCAAATAAAAAACCTAAAACTATACAGCATTATGGTGCTTCATGTTGTTATTGTTGTTCAGTTGCTAAGTTGTGTTCAACACTTTTACAAACTCATGGGCTTTAGCCCACGAGGATCCTCCATCCATGGTATTTCCCAGGCAAGAATATTGGATTGGGTAGCCATTTCCTTCTCCAGGAGATCTTCCCCACCCCTCAGCAATCAAACCCATGACTCCTATATTGAAAGGTGGATTCTTTACCACTGAGCCCATGATATTCAGCAGAACTGGTCAAATAATTTATGTTCTTTGTTAATTGTTCTCTGGATAACTGAGAGAGATGTGTTCAGACGGTCAGTTTTGGGGCTTCTCTGGTGGCTCAGTGATCAAGAATCCGCCTGCCAGTGCAAGGGACATGGTTTCGATCGTGGATTCGGGAGGATCCCACATGAAGAGCAACTAAGCCTGTGAGGTACAGCTACTGAACCTGTGCTCTTCTTTTCCTCCTTTCCTGCTTTGTTTTTTGTTACTCAGACTTATTTTTAGTATTCTTCTCTTTTCCCAGCTCTATCCCTTTATTTCATTTTAGTCTTTGACAGAAATTATAACATTCATCTTTGATGCATCACAATCTTCTTCAGTTCAGTTCAGTTCAGTCACTCAGTAATGTCCGACTCTTTGCAACCCCATAAATTGCAGCATGCCAGACCTCCCTGTCCATCACCAACTCCCGGAGTTCACTCAAACTCATGTCCATCGAGTCGGTGATGCCATCCAGCCATCTCATTCTCTGTCGTCCCCTTCTCCTCCTGCCCCCAATCCCTCCCAGCATCAGAGTCTTTTCCAATGAGTCAACTCTTCGCATGAGGTGGCAAAAGTATTAGACCAAAGAACCCCCAGGACTGATCTCCTTTAGAATGGACGGGTTGGATCTCCTTGCAGTCCAAGGGACTCTCAAGAGTCTTCTCCAACACCACAGTTCAAAAGCATCAATTCTTCGGGCTCAGCTTTCTTCACAGTCCAACTCTCACATCCATACATGACCACAGGAAAAACTGTCTAGTCTTGACTAGACGGACCTTAGTTAGCAAACTAATGTCTCTGCTTTTGAATATGCTATCTAGGTTGGTCAATACTTTCCTTCCAAGGAGTAAGTGTCTTTTAATTTCATGGCTGCAGTCACCATCTGCAGTGATTTTGAAGCCCAAACAAATAAAGTCTTGACGCTGTTTCCACTGTTTCCCCATCTATTTCCCATGAAGTGATGGGACCAGATGCCATGATCTTAGTTTTCTGAATGTTGAGCTTTAAGCCAACTTTTTCACTCTCCTCTTTCGCTTTTATCAAGAGGCTTTTTAGTTCCTCTTCACTTTCTGCCATAAGGGTGGTGTCATCTGCATATCTGAGGTTATTGATATTTCTCCCGGCAATCTTGATTCCAGCTTGCGTTTCTTCCAGCCCAGAGTTTCTCATGATGTACTCTGCATAGAAGTTAAATAAGCAGGGTGACAATATACAGCCTTGACATATTCCTTTTCTTAGTTGGAACCAGTCTGTTGTTCCGTGTCCAGTTCTAACTGTTGCTTCCTGACCTGCATACAGGTTTCTCAAGAGGCAGGTCAGGACAATCTTCTTAGAGCTTAAGCTTAATTATTTAAGACAAAATACTAGAAACCTGCAGCAGTATATCTATAGTTAGCTCCATCCCCTGTGTTATTGTTACTATCTATTTCAGACAGAGGAGCCTGGTGGGCTCTAGTCCATGGGGTTGCAAGAGTTGGACATGACTTAGCAACTACACCACCAGTGCCATATCATATTTACATATATTATAAACCCAATAACTCAGTGTCTTAACTTTCGCTCAGAGTCACCATATGTCTTTTACAGAATTAAAGACAGAAAAAGAAAGTGCTGTGGTTTTATATTTATCAACCTATTTATCATTTCCTATGTACTTTATTTCTTCGTGTAGATCTAAGTTACTGTCTATGTCTTTTCCCTCCAGTCTAAAAAACTTCCTTTGGAAATTTTAGAGCAGGCATGCTAGATTTATTGGATATATAATTCTTGGTGGACAATTTCATCAATTTGAACATGTCACCCTAATGTTTTCCAGATTCTTTTTTTCTGATGACAGGTCAATCATCAATTGTACTGCTATTCCCTTGCATGTAAGGTCTTATTCTTTTCTAGCTGCTTTCAAGATTTTTCTTGATCATTGACCTGTCTCTCCCTTCTCTGCTTCTGGAACATAAATTGCACATATATTGGGCTGCTGGATATTGTCCCATGGCCTTCTAAGTCTCTCTGTTCAGTTTTTGTAAAAAAAATAATAATAATTTAAAAATTAAATAAATAAACATTCCTCTATTAAATAATTTTTATTGATCTAATTTCAAGCTTACTATTTTTTCCTCCCACTCCCAAATTCTGTTGAGACTATATGTCAATTTTTCCTTTTAGTTAATGTAATTTTCAGCTCCAGAATATCTTTTTTTTTTCTTCAGTTTCTCTCTTGATTTTCCCCCAATTCTTCACTCACTTTTTCTTATTACTTAATCATGTGCTTTTTAATTTTTGAACACACTTATACTAGCAGTTTGAATCTGTTATCTTCTAAATACAACTTCTGGACCCACTCAAAGTCAATTTCTATTAATTGCATTTTCCCCCTATATGGAGGTCATTCTTCCCTGTTTCTTGGCAGGTGTAGTGTTTTTAAAGTTAAAAACTAAGACAGTGTAGACGTAATCTGTTGGGTTCTTCTGAGGTTTGTTTTTTATTACTGTTTTGCTATTGTTTTCATTTTCTACTGTGTTTCATTGATGTTACTATAATAGGGAATTACCTACTCCAGATTCAAAATGCAAATTCTGTCTACCTCGAATTTTACAAATCTCTGTTTAATTTTTACAACTTCCCAGTGCTACATTTCATAGCCTGGAAACCTGAGAGTGTCCCCTACATCTGCACAGCTCAGCAGGCAACCAATATTTGAGCAGAGTATATACACAGATTTGGGGACTTATTCTAGGGTCACGTTGCTTTGGGGAATTCTCCCCTTAAGTTTTAACTGCTCTTCCAGCTTCAAAATCTGTTCTCTGATACCTCAAACCCATAAGGCTTCAGCTGTCTACCACCAAGCTGGACATTGTTTTGGAAATATATTCAGTTAAAATATCTGTGGACAGTGACTGCAGCCCTGAAATTAAAAGATATTTGCCCCTTAGAAGAAAAGCTATGACAATCCTAGACAGCATATTAAAAAATAGAGACATCACTTTGCTGACAATGGTCTGTATAGTCAAAGCTATGGTTTATACAGTAGTCATGTACACATGTGAGAGTTGGACCATAAAGCAGGCTGAGCACTAAAGAATTGATGCTTTCAAATTCTGATACTGAAGAAGACTCTTGAGAGTCCCTTGGACTGCAAGGAGATCAAACCAGTCAATCCTAAAGGAAGTCAACCCTGAATATTCATTGGAAGGACTGATACTGAAGCTGAAACTTCGATACTTTGGTGACCTGATGCAAGGAGTCGACTCATTGGAAAAGACCCTGATGCTGGGAAAGATTGAGGGCAGGAGCAGAAGGGGGAAACAGAGGATGAGACGGTTGGATGGCATCACCAATTCAATGAACATGAAATTTGAGCAAACTCTGGGAGATAAGGAATGACAGGGAAGCCTGGCATGCAACAGTCCATGGGGTTGCAGAGAGTCAGACATGACTGAGCAACTGAACAACAACAAAAATACCAGTAAACTCACAAATCCCATCCACAGGAGTTCTAATTTTCAAGGCTAATTTTCTCCCTGTTCTCTACCTCTTTGGGGATAATCCCACTAGATCCTTTCCCAAACATATATAAGTTAGCTGTCAGTCAGAGATTTAGGCAAGTTATTCTCAGTCTGAGGTCTTTTGCATTCTGTAGCTCTCTCACAGATCATTCTCTTAAACTTCCAGAAATCCTTCCAGCCCTAAGCTGTTTTGTTTTGTTTCTACACCTACAGAAAGTAGGTAGTTTTCTGCTGTTGTGGATTGCAACTGATAAGATCCTACAGGAAAAATAGCTACAAATTCTGTTTTTACCCTCTATGGATAGTTTTTCAAGAGTAAAACCGCCTACAGATTCTAATTTTAGATGTTTTCTAGTCCCTTTATGTTTTTTCATATTTTATACAGACTTTACAATGGCTACCTGTCCCCAGAGTTTGCGTTAATATTTAATTCTAACCCAGTTGGTGCTAGTGGTAAATAACCTGCCTGCAGGAAATGCAGGAGACATGGGTTCAATCCCTGGGTTGGGAAGATCCCCTGGAGGAGTCCATGGTAACCCACTCCAGTATTATTGTCTGGAGAATCCCATGGACAGAGGAGCTTGGTGGGATACAGTCCCTGGGGTTGCAAAGAGTCAGACATGACTGGAAGCAACTTAGCACACACACAAGCCAGTTTAAATGGCTCTTAATTCATTTTAAACATTGACCTTTTAAAAAGAGTTGTTTTTGCTTATCATCAGAGACAAAACACATTTATTGCAGTAAATTTATAAAATATAAGTGTGCAAAGAAATAAAAAGGAAAATTACTTGTAACTATCTCCAGGTAATCACTGATAATATTTTGCAATGGGATTATCATTCCTCTAATGGGATTATTGTATAGGATAGCTGATTTTCAACCATTAAATTCCTGAAAGGTGTGCAAAAGTCATTTGTAAGAATGACTTTCATGTTATATCAAACCTAGAGATATTTTTTAAAGTAATAAGAAAAAAATTATAAGAAATTGGATGCCAAAAAAAAAAAAAAAGTGACAGCCTAAGCAAAATGGCCATATACTCTGAAAGAAATATATTACAAAGGTCTCCAAAATCTGGGAGAAGAGAGATAATCAGTTTTATGCATTTGGGCAATTGCACATGTGTCTGGAAGTTTATGGGACAAATCAGGGCTGTATTTATAGATTTGAGTTATCAGTAGCTAGATAATACTGGATAAAGAGACCAAATCCTGATGACCTTTGTAGGACATGTGAAATAAGTTTGTCTGTATTCTGAGAGCATTGGAAGTCACTGACAGATTTTATACAAGAAGATAACATTGTAGGGTTTGCCATTTGAAAAGTTCAGTAACTACACTGCAAAAAAATTGATTGGAGGAAAGAGAAAAGATATGTAAGAAGATGAGTTTAATGGCTATTCCAGTAGTTCAGATGAAAATGATGGTAATGTGGACTACAATGATTTTGGTGAAAGAAATAGGAAGATTTATAAGATAGCGAAGAAGTAAAATCAAGAGGCTTTGTTGATGGATTTGATGTTCAGGATTAAAAAAAAGTTTCTTCTGGCCTGAGTAACATAAAGATACCATTCACTAAACTATGGAACTTGCACACCATCATTCATTAATTTTTCATTCATATCTCCTTGTAATGTAATCCTCAAGTGAAATACTCTTTATAATTTAAAAACACTTGGTTTCAAAAAAATAACATGAATATTCTGATTAGATACATAAGACAAAGGCATTCCAGTTGTCTGGAAAAACATATTACCATTCAAATCATGATTATAAAGAATCATACTAATATTGTCACACTTGTCTCACCTCAAATTTTCCCATCCTAACTTGTCGTAATTTCAGCTCCAGGTAAACAACTCAGCCCATTTATGGGTCTTATTCTTTCCACAAATTTTAAAACTCAGCTTCTCTTGTCACCAATGGACACTTTCCTTTAGGTCATCTTTATTGCTGTTCCTATAGCCCATCCACCTTAACAGCATCCATGTATTATTAGATGAACTATTATACAAAATAATAATCTACTGCTACTAGGAGAAATTTTAAATAGTTCTAGCATTTAAATAATCATAACAAACACAGAATATAAATAATATTTAGCATAAAGACCCTGGGCAAAAACATTTATCTTCTTTTAAAATGATGATAACATTTTGTGACTGTTGGCTTTGTATTATATTGACTTAATATCTAATTTTTTTTCATTTGTTTAGGAAAAAAATCATTCATTATGATAGTGTTAGGTAGGAAGTTAGGCATGAGCAGCAAGGGTGGCCTAACGGAAAAGGATGCAAGCAGATCTCTAAACCCAGACATGCCCAGGAGAGCATGCAGTGGATACACGCTAACCACAGGGGCTTCCTCAAGTAATCTTACACAGCCTTAGGAGCCCATTAAGGGTTCATAAACATTCTACACATATATACATCTTATTATAACAGATTGAATTATGGGAAGACATGCACACAGAGCCTGTTACGTAACTTACAACTGTCAATTGGCCTTGAGCCTATGCTCATTTGCATTCCCTCTCCTGATTGGTAGTGGGTACAAGCTCTATTTTTACCCAGGGCAGAAACAAAGCATGGAGACAGGAAGTATAAAAAGGGGGAAGCCAAAGGAATCCTTATGATGACTTCTTTGGGATTGATCTACTCCCATGTCTTGGGAGTGGCTGCTTAATAAAAGATCTGTCTGCTTGGGCTGCAACTTGTCTTGTTATAAAACCTTTAGTCCATTGTTTCAAACTTTTATTGCAATGAGGCAAGAACCAAGGGAAAGAAAGAAACAGACCTGACAATAAGACTCACATAAGCAAAAAACTACTTTGCAAAATGTCAAATGTGAACAGTTAGTTAAAATAGAAACTTTAAAGTTAGAAGGCTACAAAGATACCTATCCCTTAAGATTAAAGGTAAACATTTAACAAAAATTAACCTATAGTATTGTAGAAGGAAATAGCAACTCATTCCAGTATTCTTGCCTGGAAAATTCCATGGACAGAGGAACCTGGCATGCTACAGTCTATGGGGTTGCAGAGTTGACCACGACTGAGCTCATTAGCACAACCTATAGGATGCATATATGTGAAAGTGCTGCACTCAATATGCCAGCAAATTTGGAAAACTCAGCAGTGGCCACAGGACTGGAAAAGGTCAGTTTTCATTCCAATCCCAAAGAAAGCCAATGCCAAAGAATGCTCTAACTACCACACAATTGCACTCATCTCACATGCTAGTAAAGTAATGCTCGAAGTTCTCCAAGCCAGGATTCAGCAATACGTGAACTGTGAACTCCCTGATGTTCAAGCTGGTTTTAGAAAAGGCAGAGGAACCAGAGATCAAATTGCCAACATCCGCTGGATCATGGAAAAAGCAAGAGAGTTCCAGAAAAACATCTATTTCTGCTTTATTGACTATGCCAAAGCCTTTGACTGTGTGGATCACAATAAACTGTGGAAAACTCTGAAAGAGATGGGAATACCAGCCCACCTGACCTGCCTCTTGAGAAACCTATAGGCAGGTCAGGAAGCAACAGTTAGAACTGCACATGGAAAAACAGACTGGTTCCAAATGGGAAAAGGAGTACATCAAGGCTGTATATTGTCACCCTGCTTATTTAACTTGTGTGCAGAGTACATCATGAGAAAAGCTGGGCTGGAAGAAACACAAGCTGGAAACAAGATTGCCAGAAGAAATATCAGTAACCTCAGAAATGCAGATGACACCACCGTTATGGCAGAAAGTGAAGAGGAGCTAAAAAGCCTCTTGATGAAAGTGAAAGAGGAAAAAAAAAAAAAAGAAAGTGAAAGAGGAGAGCGAAAAAGTTGGCTTACAGCTCAACATTCAGAAAACGAAGATCATGGCATCCGGTCCCATCACTTCATGGGAAATAAATGGGGAAACAGTGGAAACAGTGTCAGACTTTATTTTTGGGGGCTCCAAAATCACTGCAGATGGTGACTGCAGCCATGAAATTAAAAGACGCTTACTCCTTGGAAGAAAAGTTATGACCAACCTAGATAGTATAATCAAAAGCAGAGACATTACTTTGCTGACTAAGGTCCATCTAGTCAAGGCTGTGGTTTTTCCTGTGGTCATATATGGATGTGACAGTTGGACTGTGAAGAAGGCTGAGTGCTGAAGAATTGATGCTTTTGAACTGTGGTGTTGGAGAAGACTCTTGAGAGTCCCTTGGACTGCAAGGAGATCCAACCAGTCCATTCTGAAGGAGATCAACCCTGGGATTTCTTTGGAAGGAATGATGCTAAAGCTGAAGCTCCAGTACTTTGGCCACATTATGAGAGGAGTTGATTCACTGGAAAAGACTCTGATGCTGGGAGGGAATCGGGGCAGGAGGAGAAGGGGACGACCGAGGATGAGATGGCTGGATGGCATCACCGACTCGATGGACGTGAATCTGAGTGATCTCTGGGAGATGGTGATGGACAGGGAGGCCTGGCGTGCTGCGATTCATGGGGTCGCAAAGAGTCGGACACGACTGAGCGACTGAAGTGAACTGATAGGATGCAAGCAATAATAAAGTTACCCAACTCTGAACTTTGGACTACATCCTCCTGCTGCTGTTGCTAAGTCGCTTTAGTCATGTCCAACTTTGTGCGACCCCATAGACGGCAGCCCACCAGGCTCCCCTGTACCTGGGATTCTCCAGGCAAGAACACTGGAGTGGGTTTCCGTTTCCTTCTCCAATGTATGAAGGTGAAAAGTGAAAGTGAAGTCACTCAGTCATGTCCGGCTCTTCACAACCCCATGGACAGCAGCCCACCAGGCTCCTCCATCCATGGGATTTTCCAGGCAAGAGTACTGGAGTGGAGTGCCATTGCCTTTTCCAGGACTACATCCTACTTATCAGCTATATTTTACTCTGCGATACATCTCAGTTCAGTTCAGTTCAGTCGCTCAGTCATGTCCGACTCTTCGCAACCCCATGAATCGCAGCACGCCAGGCCTCCCTGTTCATCACCATCTCCCGGAGTTCACTCAGACTCACGTCCATCGAGTCCGTGATGCCATCCAGCCATCTCATCCTCGGTCATCCCCTTCTCCTCCTGCCCCCAGTCCCTCTCAGCATCAGAGTCTTTTCCAAAGAGTCAACTCATCTCATAACGTGGCCAAAGTACTGGAGCTTCAGCTTTAGCATCATTCCTTCCAAAGAAATCCCAGGGTTGATCTCCTTCAGAATGGACTGGTTGGATCTCCTTGCAGTCCAAGGGACTCTCAAGAGTCTTCTCCAACACCACAGTTCAAAAGCATCAATTCTTCAGCACTCAGCCTTCTTCACAGTCCAACTGTCACATCCATACATGACCACAGGAAAAACCATAGCCTTGACTAGATGGACCTTAGTCAGCAAAGTAATGTCTCTGCTTTTGAATATACTATCTAGGTTGGTCATAACTTTTCTTCCAAGGAGTAAGCGTCTTTTAATTTCATGGCTGCAGTCACCATCTGCAGTGATTTTGAGCCCCCCAAAATAAAGTCTGACACTGTTTCCACTGTTTCCCCATCTATTTCCCATGAAGTGATGGGACCGGATGCCATGATCTTCGTTTTCTGAATGTTGAGCTTTAAGCCAACTTTTTCACTCTCCTCTTTCACTTTCATCAAGAGGCTTTTTAGCTCCTCTTCACTTTCTGCCATAACGGTGGTGTCATCTGCATTTCTGAGGTTATTGATATTTCTTCTGGCAATCTTGTTTCCAGCTTGTGTTTCTTCAAGCCCAGCGTTTCTCATGATGTACTCTGCACACAAGTTAAATAAGCAGGGTGACAATATACAGCCTTGACTTACTCCTTTTCCCATTTGGAACCAGTCTGTTTTTCCATGTGCAGTTCTAACTGTTGCTTCCTGACCTGCATACAGATTTCTCAAGAGGCAGGTCAGGTGGGCTGGTATTCCCATCTCTCTCAGGATTTTCCACAGTTTATTGTGATCCACACAGTCAAAGGCTTTGGCATAGTCAATAAAGCAGAAATAGATGTTTTTCTGGAACTCTCTTGCTTTTTCCCTGATCCAGCGGATGTTGGCAATTTGATCTCTGGTTCCTCTGCCTTTTCTAAAACCAGCTTGAACATCAGGGAGTTCACAGTTCACGTATTGCTGAATCCTGGCTTGGAGAACTTCGAGCATTACTTTACTAGCATGTGAGATGAGTGCAATTGTGTGGTAGTTAGAGCATTCTTTGGCATTGGCTTTCTTTGGGATTGGAATGAAAACTGACCTTTTCCAGTCCTGTGGCCACTGCTGAGTTTTCCAAATTTGCTGGCATATTGAGTGCAGCACTTTCACAGCACCATCTTTCAGGATTTGAAACAGCTCAATTGGAATTCCATCACCTCCACTAGCTTTGTTTGTAGTGATGCTTTCTAAGGCCCACTTGACTTCACATTCCAAGATGTTTGGCTCTAGATTAGTGATCACATCATCATGATTATCTGGGTCGTGGAGATCTTTTTTGTACAGTTCTTCTGTGTATTCTTGCCTCCTCTTCTTAATATCTTCTGCTTCTGTTAGGTCCATACTATTTCTGTCCTTTATCAAGCCCATCTTTGCATGAAATGTTCCCTTGGTGTCTCTAATTTTCTTGAAGAGATTTCTAGTCTTTCCCATTCTGTTCTTTTCCTCTATTTCTTTGCATTCATCACTGAAGAAGGCTTTCTTATCTCTTCTTGCTATTCTTTGGAACTCTGCATTCAGATGCTTATATCTTTCCTTTTCTCCTTTGCTTTTCACCTCTCTTCTTTTCACAGCTATTTGTAAGGCCTCCCCAGACAGCCATTTTGCTTTTTTGCATTTCTTTTCCATGGGGATGGTCTTGATCCCTGTCTTTTGTACAGTATCACGAACCCTCCATCCCTAGTTCATCAGGCACTCTATCTATCAGATCTAGGCCCTTAAATCTATTTCTCACTTCCACTGTATAATCATAAGGGATTTGATTTAAGTCATACCTGAATGGTCTAGCAGTTTTCCCTACTTTCTTCAATTTGAGTCTGAATTTGGTAATAAGGAGTGAGTGATACATCTCAGTCCTATGAAATTTAGTGCAAATGTAGAAGAAAATTTAGCCATTACTTAAAAATTGTTTAAGCCATTGCATGCAAAATACTAAGTGAAGAGCTTTAGAAGGTACAAAGTTACATGAAAATCAAACTAGGTCTTATGAACTTTAGAAGAAATAAAATATGCACCAAAGTAACTCTGTAGAGTAATTTCAGATAGCACTTAACTGATATACTGTGTTTATTTTATTTATTCATCAACAGTTGCTCTTTGAGCTCTTTCTATATTACAGAACCTGGTGAATCAGTTGAGCTTGACTTCCATGATCTCTTTACTTGAGAGATTTAGAAGTTTCTGGGAAATAATTTATACCATAAGAATAGGGAGAATATTAAGAAAAAGTTCTGCCAATTTACAGGCAGAGAGTAAAGGGACTATGGCCCATTTCTTAAGAAGAGAACATGAAGAAAAAGAAGACAGAGAAGGAAGAAAGGAAGGAGGGAGGGATGGAGGAAAAAAGAGAAGAAAGAAGGAAGAAAAGTAAGAATGGAAAGAGAGAAGGAAGAAAAGAAAGAAAGAAAAAAGGAAAGGGAAACAGAAAATTAAGTATAGTCAAATTATTCTGGAAATGTGTAAGAATAGAAGGCTTGTTCTTGCTCCCCTACAAAAGAATAAAACATAGGAAAGGGAGAGAATCGCTCTCTCCTCACTTCTCCATGGACCACTGAGCAGTTTGGGTTCCATGAAAAATTCAGTTTTATCAGTTGTAGCACCTAATTGGAGATGAAAAACATGGTGACATTGCCCGGTAGCTATCTTTGATGCCCAGTGAAATAGAACAGCAAGGCATGATGTAGATATGACACTTGCAGTATGTGTTGATACCCAAGGATGCCATCAACAGCAGCACCTGTAAGCATTATGGTACCCAGAAGAAACAAAAATGGTTCTGAGATGACTAACTGGTCTCAGAAGATACTGTATGATTCAGTAGAAGCAACAGCTTTGCCCGCTAAAACATGTGGTCATTCAACCAACTTACTGATGAAAATATCTGAAGCATTCATCAGGAACTCCAAGATATATTCAAAGATATGAGACTTTTGAAACATGAGCAAAGTGAAATCTTGATTATAATCGTTAGTACAAGCTCACTGTAAGACATGAAGAAATAGATGGTCCCAAGAGACTTTATAAGAGAAAAGCAGAAGGGAGAGAAATTCATCCTAATTCTCAACCAATTTCTTGAGAAAGGTGTTTGTTTGTTGAGCTTGCTATTAGCAAAGAAGCCACCAAAGTATTCCTTGGTACCAGGGATAAAAGGGAATAAAATGATGACAATAAAAATGATGCCAGGACTCCTCTTGGGTCATGGTAAGCATATGTATGGGCTTTCATCTCTACTGCTTATCCAGGGAGAGCTGAGCAGTCGAATCAAGTCTCATAAAAGAACCTGAAACAACAGGATGCACACCAGAAAGAGTGAGTCTGCCTGGTGAATTTGGCATTTCTTTTATGTCGATTCTCTGTTTTCCTGTCACAGTTGAGAGCCTGTGATTCACTAATCCATCTCTCCTAAATAGCACCTATTGCTCAATATCCCAAGAATAACTATATTTCTTAATGTAACAAAGTAGAATAATAGCAAGAAAGATCACATGTTCTCCAGTCACAGAGCAGCCTTTATTAATGAGAACATTTATCTCTGCTTTTGTAAAAACATGAGTAGTATGTAAATGTGCTGAAACTTGACCTTCTCTCTTCACTTATCAATGTAAGTAATTATAAAATCAGTATTTTAAAACTCGCCTAGGCAGTTATAACACTTCAGGATAAGCTCCATGAGGACAAGAGATTTTGTCTACTCTGTTCACTGCTACATCCCTAGGGCCTAAATTGTGTTTGACATGGGTTAGATGTTCAATTTTTAATGTGACTAAGCTCAAGACAAAATATAATAAGTGCCACTGATTTTTAGAATGAGGATGGTTTACTTTGAGTATCTGGAGAAAACAGTTGTAAACATTTCAGGCTTAGGGAGACAGACATATTTAAGATAAATCATAAAATGTCCAGATCAAGATGGCAGAGTATGAAAATCCTAAGGTCACCTCCCATGGACATGCCAAACCTGTAACTACATATAGAACAACTATCTTTGAGAACAAACTGAATACTAGCAGAATAGATTCTCTACAACTAAAAATATAAATAAAAGGCCACATTGAGATGGGTAAGAGGGGCAGAGACACAGGCTACTCCGAATCCATACCCCCAGTGGAGTGATTCACAATCAAAAGAGATATCACAGTTGCAGCCAAGTCCTCTCTGAGAAGCAAGGGGTCCAAGCTCCAAACTTAGGGAACCTGCACTTGGAAGACAAACCCCCATAATGTCTGGCTTTGGAAACCAATGAGGCTTATGTCTGGGACAGCTGAAGAGCTGTGGGTACTAAGAGTACTAAGACTGTACTCTTGAAGAATCATGCATAAACTCACCAACTCTAAGTCCCAGTGCACAGCCAGCAAGCTGGGTCAAACAAGGAGACTGATTAACTAATTTCAGGTCACATGCTGGAGAGGCATGGATCTGGTAGAACTTTCTCCAGGGACGGAAGGGCTGAAGGATTCCTCTTAAGTGTTTTTATTCTTCTTACATCTAGCTAACACAATGTACCTTGCCCTGGTAAGGTACTGAGCACCAACCTCACTCAGCCTACCCACCAATGGTAGACATTAATGGATAGATCATCTAGAGAGAAAATCAAAAAGGATACATCAGCCTTTAATGACATATTATAGCAGACTGAACAGATATACACACTATTCCACTCCCAAACAGCAGAACATGCATTTTTTAAGTGAACAAGTAACACTGTCCAGAATAGAGAATATGATACACAGAAAAGAAGTCTCCATAAATTTAACAAAAGTGAAATCATATCTAGCGTTTCTTTGTGACCACAAGAGTATGAAACTAGAAATTAATTATAGGAAGAAAACTGGGAAAAACAGAAACATAGGGAGTCTAATTCTAAACAACCAATAGTTCAATGAAAATAAAAAAGGAAATAAAAAATGTTTTGAAATAAACAAAAGTAGAACCACAATATTTCAAAATCTATGGGACAGAGCAAAAGGAGCTCTAATAGAAAATCTTATAATGATACAGGCGTACCTCAGGAAACAAGAAAAATTTTAAATAAACAATCCTAAACCTAAACCTAAGCCAGTCCCTCCCCTCAGGAAGCTTGTGCAAGCCTCTTCATCAGTCAGAGGGCAGACAGAAGCAAGAACTACCACCCCAAAGCCTCCAGAACAGAAACCACAATTACAGAAAGCTAATCAAAATTATCACATGGATCACAGCCTTATATAACTCAATGAAGCTATGAGCCATGCCATGCAGGGACACTAAGAAGGATGGGTCATGGTGGAGAGTTCTGACAAAATCTGGTCCACTGGAGAATGGAATGACAAACCACTCCAGTATTTTTGCCTTGAGAACCTTATGAACAGTATGAAATGGCAAAAAGCTATAACACCAGAAGATGATACCCTCAGGTAGGTAGGTGTCCAATACGCTACTGGGGAAAAGAAATAGCTCTAGAAAGAATAAAGAGGCTGGACCAAAGTGGAAACGATGCCTGGATGTGGAAGGAAGGAAATAATAAATACAGAGCTGAAATAAATAAAAGATAAGACTTAAAAGACAATAGAAAAGAACAATAAAACTAAGAGTTGTTTCTGTGAAAAGAAAGATGAACAAAGTTGATAAATGTTTAGCCAGACCCATCAAGAAAAAAGGCATTGGACCCAAATAAATAAAAGTATAAATGAAAGAGAAGTTACAACTGATACCAAAGAAATCCAAAGAATCAAGAAAGATTAGATCATAGGGATCAGATCATTAGGTAAGAGATTATAACAAATAATTATATGCCAAAAAAATAGGACAACCTAGAAAAAATGAATAAATTTCTAGAAACATACAATCTTCTAAGAATGAATCAGGAAGAAAGAGAAAATTTTAACAGACTAATCTCTAGTAGTGAAGTCAATTCAATAATTTAAACTTTCTAAACAAAAGTTCAGTAATTTAATATCACTGAAAAAAAGTTCAGGACAAGTGAACTCTACCATATATTTAAGGATGAGTTAATACCTATCTTTCTCAAAAAATTGAAGAGGGGGGAGTGCTTCCAAAATATTGTATGAAGACAACATTACCCTGATACCCAAACCAGATAAAGATATTACCAAAAAAAGAGTACCAAAAAAAATCCTTTTGGACATAGATGAAAAACCTTAACAAAATATTAACTTAATTCAACAATACATTTAAAGAATTATACACCATGATCAAGTGGGATTTATTTCATGAATGCAAGGGATGCTTGAATATCTGCAGACCAATGTGATCTGCACCACATTAACAAAACAAAAGATAAATATCACATGATCATCCCAATAGGTATAGAAAAAGAGTTTGACAAAATTCAATATCTATTTATGATAAAAACTCTAAATACAGTAGATAAAGAGGGAGTATACCTCAACATAATAAAAAGCATATACGACACACTCACAGCTTAAATCACTTCACTCAATGATGAAAAGCTGAAAACTTTCCCTCTAGATCAGGAACAACAATGTCCACTTTCACTACTTGTATTCAACGTAGTATTGGAAGACCTAGCCATAGCAATCAGATAGGAAAAGAGACAAAAGTCATCAAAATTGGAAAGGAAGAAATGAAACTGTCACTATATGCAAATGTTGTGATTTTATATATTAAAAAAAAACTAAAAATACCAGAAAAAATATTTGAACTAAAAAATTCAGTAAAGTTCCAGGCTACAAAATCAATATGCAAAATTTTGTTATATTTCTTTCTCTATATTAACTATCAAACTATAACAGCAAACTATCAAAAAGACTGACAATCCCATTTACACCTGCATCAAAAAAATAAAATAAAATTCACCTGTATACTGAAAAATATGACATTGATAAAAGAAACTGAAGATACCAATAAATAGAAAGATATTCCATGCTCATAGATTGGAAGAATGGATATTGTTAAAATGTCCATACTACCCAAAGCAATCTACAGATTAAACACAATCCCTATCAAAATTACACGCAATCCCTATCAAAATTCCAGTAGCATTTTTCATATAACTAGAACAAGTAATTCTAAATTTTGTATGGAATCACAAAAGACTGACACAAAAGCAAAGGCTTCATGAGAAAGAACAAAGAGGAGGCATAGCACTTCATTATTTCAAACTATATTACAAAGCTGTAGAAACAGTATGTTTTGGCACAAAAACAGACATATAGATCAATGGAACCTAATAGAGAGTCCAGAAATAAACCCAAGTTTATATGGTCAATTAATTTACAATGAAGGAGGAAAGAATATAAAATGAGGAAAGAACAGTCTGTTAAATAAGTAGTGTTGGAAACACTGGGCAATCGTATGCAAAAGAATGAAACTGGACCACCATCTTATACCACACACAAATATTAACTCAAAATAATTAAAGACTTGAATTTAAGACCAAAAACTTTAAAACTCCTAAAGAAAACATGGGTGGTAATCGCCTTGATGCTGGTCTTGGCAATAATTTTTTTTTTTTTTTTGTATCTGACACCAAAGCTAAGACAATAAAAGCAAAAATTAAAAAGGGGGACACATAAAACCCAACAACTTCTGCCTAACAAATGAATCCATCAACAAAATGAATGGAGAACCTATCAAACTGCAGGAAATACTTCCAAATCGTATATCTGACAAGTGATCAACACAGTTCAATTCAGTTCAGTCTCTTGGTCATGTCCAACTCTTTGCAACCCTGCAGATTGCAGTATGTCAGGCTTCCATGCCCATCACCAACTCCTGGAGTTTGTTCAAACTCATGTCCACTGAGTCAGTGATGCCATCCAACCACCTAAAATATAAAAAGAAACTCATGCAACTCAACATAAAATAAATAAATAAAAAAGAGGCAGATCACCTAAATAGAGATTTCTCCCTTGAAGACATACAGATTGAAGGAAGTTAATGCGGCCACAATAGGGAAGCGGAGATGTGCCTGCAAAAGGGACTCTCTCCTCGGACGGAACGTGCTTGCAAACGAGATGTTCTGCCAAGGAGTCTGGACACAGTCTTGAGTTTAATGGTCCCTTGCAAACGAGGGAACATTCCCTTCTTGTGATAAGGAGGAAGAAAGGGCTCTGGACAGACTCTGCAGTAAACAGGAATTTCACTCCCTTTGCTGTACGACAACATTTATGCACATGTGCTGTACTGAAAAGGTTTAGTCATGCAGTCTGGAATTCTGCCAAGGGGGCGTATAAAAGTAAACCACAATTTGTTTGCGCAGTTCTTTTTCCTCCGGCCGGAGTTGTGTCTGTCTCTTGTGTGTGTATCTTGTCTTTGTGTCATTTCGCTCACAACCATAGATGACCAACACACATGAAAAAATGCTCAGCATCGCTAATCATTGGAGAGATGCAAATCAAAATGAGCTATTACCTCACATCTGTCAGAACAGCTGTTATCAAAAAGGCAAAGAACAAGTGTTGGCAAAGATATGGAGAAAAAGGAATTCTTATGTACTGTTGGTGGGAGTTTAAATTGGTCCCACCACTATGGAAAACAATATGAAGTTTCCTCAAAAACTTAAAAATAGAACTGCTGTACAATCTGTGATTCTGCTTCTGGATATTTATCTGATGAAAACAAAAGCACTATTTTGAAAAGCTATATGCACCCCTATGTTGATTACAGCATTACTTATAATAGCCAAGATATGGAAACAACATAAATGTCCATCAATAGCTAACTAGATGAAGAAAATATGGTATATAGAAACAATGAAACATTACCCAGTCATAAAAAGTATTAAATGTTGCCACTTGAAACAACATGGGTGGACCTAGAGGTACTATGCTAAGTGAAATAAGTCAGACATCAGAAGACACATACCATATGATTATACTTTTGTGCTGAGTCTTAATAACAAAACAAATGAACAAATAGAAACAGACTCTTAGATACAAAAGAGTAGGATTTGGGGGTGCAGAGTTAAACAGATGAAGGGGATTAACAGGCACAGACTTCCATTTATAAAAGGTCAGAGGAATATAAAACAGCATAGAAAATATAGTCAGTAATACTGCTTCTTTGTCTGGTGACAGAGGGTTACTAGACTTATCATGGTGATCAATTTGTAATGTATATAAATGTCAGATCACTATGTTGTACACCTAAAACTAATATTGTGTGTCAATTATACTTTAATCAAAAATAACTTTAAAATAAGAATACATTTTATCTCTGGAGATATCAAAATCATTAGTTAATTAAATTATGAAATATAAAGTGGACATGGGTCACTAAGAGATTCAAAAAATGACAATCCAGGCAGAAGCCAACATAGTAATTCAAAATTCTGGAGCTGAAGAATATACTGTGTGTACAGAAAAGAATGGGTAATTCAGTGAATTCGTGAAAGGATACATGAGAGAAGAAAGAAGTACCAATGGAAAGTCAGCTTAAGGTTAAGGTCAATGTAAGGTTAAATAAAAGGCCCTGAATGGCAAGTCACAGGGCATAGACTTTCTTCAGTGTGGAGAAGCTGCTCTCCATTTTTGTGCATGGAAATGAATATCATAGCTGAGTCATAGAAAAACTAACTTAGCAAAGCAGTCCATATTAGGACTAGAGGTGGAAAGCACAATAGAAAGGAAGATCATATCCTTCGTGAATTTTCTAAAAACAAAACCTAGTAGCAAGGGGTTGCTTCCTCCAATTGATTTCATCTCATTTTAAAGAACATGAGTTTGTATAACTCACTTCTAGCGAGCAGAAAAAGATTTAAGACCAAATGTTATAAAGTCTAGAATTGTCATTTTCTTGGATTCAATTCAGTTCAGTTCAGTCGCTCAGTCGTGTCCGACTCTTTGCGACCCCATGAATCGCAGCACTTCAGGCCTCCCTGTCCATCACCAACTCCCGGAGTTCACTCAGACTCACGGCCATCGAGTCGGTGATGCCATCCAGCCATCTCATCCTCTGTCATCCCCTTCTTCTCTTGCTCCCAGTCCCTCCCAGCATCAGAGTCTTTTCCAATGAGTCAACTCTTCTCATGAGGTGGCCAAAGTACTGGAGTTTCACCTTTAGCATCATTCCTTCCAAAGAAATCCCAGGGTTGATCTTCAGAATGGACTGGTTGGATCTCCTTGCAGTCCAAGGGACTCTCAAGAGTCTTCTCCAACACTTTGTACTGAAGTCTACTTCTTCAAAAGCATCAATTCTTCAGCGCTCAGCATTCTTCACAGTCCAACTCTCACATCCATACATGACCACAGGAAAAACCATAGCCTTGACTAGACGGACCTTAGTCAGCAAAGTAATGTCTCTGCTTTTGAATATGCTATCTAGGTTGGTCATAGCTTTTCTTCCAAGGAGTAAGCGTCTTTTAATTTCATAGCTGCAGTCACCATCTGCACTGATTCTGGAGCCCCAAAAAATAAAGTCTGACACTGTTTCCACTATTTCCCCATCTATTTCCCATGAAGTGATGGGACTGGATGACATGATCTTCATTTTCTGAATGTTGAGCTTTAAGCCAACTTTTCCGCTCTCCACTTTCAATTTCATCAAGAGGCTTTTTAGTTCCTCTTCACTTTCTGCCATAAGGGTGGTATCATCTGCATATCTGAGGTTATTGATATTTCTCCTGGCAATCTTGATTCCAGCTCTTGTTCCTTCCAGTCCAGCTTTATTAAGAAATAATTATTATTCTTATAGGCCTTTAGGCATCAATTCTGGAATAGTAAAATCTAAGAGTAAAAATAGTTTTTAGCACAGAAGATAGAAACACAAAGAGAAAGAAAAAGTCCCGTGGCAGTAGATAGCTGTAATATGAGAAAGTTGTGTTTGGCAGAAAAAGCAAGTAAGAGGTGAGAAAGCTCAGTATGGTTCAATACCTAGAAGTAGATTCTGCAGGAAATAGCCCACAATAAACTGCACAACCCATAGGATATATACATTACAAAGACAGAGTTCCAGGAAAAAGTAAAACTCAGTTATAAAAATTTATACAATGGGCAGCACATCCTTAGAAATTGATTATCTAAATCCCAAACAAATAGGAGGACTATTCATATAATTCATTTTTGTTTGAAATTTCAATTATATTGCTTCACTTTCTAAGAATCATTAATTACCACTAAAAGGAGAAATGCTTAAATCTGGGTTTGTTCCACCAAATATCTTTTCTCTTGAACTGGTGCTCAGGTAAAGCTGGACACACATGGTTGGGTCCAGTCTTTAGAGAGAAAAGGATGAGAAAAGGCTAACTCCCTGATTAGCATTCTGAGAAAGTATGGCAACATGAAATGAACCTATTTTATGTTGGTTTCTCTGTACATATTTCTAACTTTTATATATAAGAAAAGGAGAGAGATTATTCTCTTCCTTCCCCACTCTACAAATGCCTTGACAAATTTAAGAGAATAGAAATTATATCAAACATTTTTTTCCAAATTACAATGGTATGAAAGTAGAAACCAGCTATAGAAACAAAAACAGGAACAAACAAACATGCAGAGACCAAACAAAATGCTACTAAAAAGCCAATGGGTCAATAATGAAATCAAGAGAAAATTTAAAAATACCTCAAGGCAAATGAAAATGGGAATACAACTTTCCAAAACATACGGGATGCAACAAAAGCAGTTCAAGGGAAGTTCACATCCACATAGGCCTTCCTTAAGCATAAAGAAAAATCTCAAATAAACAACCTAACATATCACCTGAAAGAATTAGGGAAAAAAAAAAAAAAGCCCAAACTCAGCAGAAGGAAGGAAATAATAAATATCAAAGAGAACAAAAAGATTTAAAAAAATAGGAATTGTCAATGAATCAAAGAGTTAGTTTTTTAAAAAGATAATCAAAATTAATATGCTTAATGCTGAAGGAGCTGAAGTTGAACGGTTCTATGAAGACCTACAAGACCTTTCAGAACTAACACCCAAAAGAGATGTCCTTTTCATTATAGGGGACTGGAATGCAAAAGTAGGAAGTCAAGAAACACCTGGAGTAACAGGCAAATTTGGCCTTGGAATGCGGAATGAAGCAGGGCAAAGACTAATAGAGTTTTGCCAAGAAAACGCACTGGTCATAGCAAACACCCTCTTCCAACAACACAAGAGAAGACTCTACACATGGACATCACCAGATGGTCAAAACTGAAATCAGATTTATTATATTCTATTCAGCCAAAGATGGAGAAGCTCTATACAGTCAACAAAAACAAGACCAGGAGCTGACTGTGGCTCAGATAATGAACTCCTTATTACCAAATTCAGACTTAAATTGAAGAAAATAGGGAAAACCACTAGACAATTAGGTATGACCTAAATCAAATCCCTTATGATTATACAGTGGAAGTGAGAAATAGATTTAAGGGCCTAGATCTGAGAGATAGAGTGCCTGATGAACTATGGAATGAAGTTCGTGACATTGTACAGGAGACAGGGATCAAGACCATCCCCATGGAAAAGAAATGCAAAAAGCAAAATGGCTGTCTGGGGAGGCCTTACAAATAGCTGTGAAGAGAAGAGAGGTGAAAAGCAAAGGAGAAAAGGAAAGATATAGGCATTTAAATGCAGAGTTCCAAAGAATAGCAAGAAGAGGTAAGAAAGCCTTCTTCAGTGATCAATGCAAAGAAATAGAGGAAAACAACAGATTGGGAAAGACTAGAGACCTCTTCAAGAAAATTAGAGATACCAAGGGAACATTTCATGCAAAGATGGGCTCAATAAAGGACAGAAATTGTATGGATCTAACAGAAGCAGAAGATATTAAGAAGAGGTGGCAAGAATACACAGAAGAACTGTACAAAAAAGATCTCCACGACCCAGATAGTCATGATGATGTGATCACTAATCTGGAACCAGACATCTTGGAATGTGAAGTCAAGTAGGCCTTAGAAGGCATCACTATGAACAAAGCTAGTGGAGGTGATGGAATTCCAATTGAGCTGTTTCAAATCTTGAAAGATGATGCTGTGAAAGTGCTGCACTCGATATGCCAGCAAATTTGGAAAACTCAGCAGTGGCCACAAGACTGGAAAAGGTCAGTTTTCATTCCAATTCCAAAGAAAGGCAATGCCAAAGAATGTTCAAACTACCGCACAATTGCACTCATCTCACATGCTAGTAAAGTAATGCTCAAAATTCTCCAAGCCAGGCTTCAGCAATACGTGAACCGTGAATTCTCTGACGTTCAAGCTGGTTTTAGAAAAGGCACAGGAACCAGAGATCAAATTGCTAACATCCGTTGGATCATGGAAAAAGCAAGAGAGTTCCAGAAAAACATCTATTTCTGCCTTATTGACTATGCCAAAGCCTTTGACTGTGTGGATCACAATAAACTGTAGAAAATTCTGAAAGAGATGGGAATACCTGCCTCTTGAGAAATCTGTATGCAGGTCAGGAAGCAACAGTTAGAACTGGACATGGATCAACAGACTGGTTCCAAATAGGAAAAGGAGTAAGTCAAGGCTGTATATTGTCATCCTGCTTATTTAACTTGTATGCAGAGTACATCATGAGAAACACTGGGCTGGAAGAAACACAAGCTGGAATCAAGATTGCTGGGAGAAATATCAATAACCTCAGATATGCAGATGACACCACCCTTATGGCAGAAAGTGAAGAGGAACTAAAAAGCCTCTTGATGAAAGTGAAAGAGGAGAGTGAAAAAGTTGGCTTAAAGCTCAACATTCAGAAAATGAAGATCATGGCATCCAGTCCCATCACTTCATGGGAAATAGATGGGGAAACAGTGGAAACAGTGTCAGACTTTATTTTGGGGGCTCCAGAATCACTGCAGATGGTGACTGCAGCCATGAAATTAAAAGACGCTTATTCCTTGGAAGAAAAGTTATGACCAACCTAGATAGCATATTCAAAAGCAGAGACATTACCTTGCCAACAAAGGTCCATCTAGTCAAGGCTATGGTTTTTCCTGTGGTCATGTATGGATGTGAGAGTTGGACTGTGAAGAAGGCTGTGGGCCGAAGAACTGATGCTTTTAAACTGTGGTGTTGGAGAAGACTCTTGAGAGTCCCTTGGACTGCAAGGAGATCCAACCAGTCCATTCTGAAGATCAACCCTGGGATTTCTTTGGAAGGAATGATGCTAAAGGTGAAACTCCAGTACTTTGGTCACCTCATGAGAAGAGTTGACTCATTGGAAAAAACTCTGATGCTGGGAGGGATTGGGGGCAGGAGGAGAATGGGACGACCGAGGATGAGATGGCTGGATGGCATCATGGACTCGATGGATGTGAGTCTCAGTGAACTCCAGGAGATGGTGATGAACAGGGAGGCCTGTTGTGCTGCAATTCATGGGGTCGCAGAGAGTTGGACATGACTGTGCGACTGAACTGAACTGAACTGAACTTTGGCCAGGCTTACCAAGAAGAAAAGAGAGAGCACCCAAATAAAATAATAACTGAAAGAGAAGAAATAATGACTCATAGCAAACATATCATGAGAATTTATAAGTAACTATGAACAGTTAAATGGCAACAAACTGAATGACTTAAAAGAAATGTACACATATCTAGAAGCATACAGCCTGCCAAGAGACTGAGTCAAAAAGAAACAGACAATTTGAACAGACCAATCCTTAGAAAGAAAATTGAATTTGTAATTAAAAAAAAAAAAATCTAGCAAACTAAAGTCCAGGACCAGATGGCTTCACAGGGGAATCCACCAAACATTTAGAGAAAAGCCAGTATCTATTCATCTCAAACTAATCCAAAAAATTAAAAAGGAGGAAATACTCCCAAATTCATTCCACAAGTCCACCATTACCCTGAAACCATAACTAGACAAAGACACTATGAAAGAAGAAAGTTACAGGTCATTATCTTTGATGAATATAGATGCAAAAGTCTCCAACAAAATATTAGCAAAATCAAATCCAATAACACATTTAAAAAAAGCGGGGGGAGGATCATATGCCATGGACCAAGTTAGATTTTATTCTAAGGCCTGAACATCCATAAATTAATCAAGGTGATATATCACATTAGTAAAAGGATAAAATCACACAATCATCTCAGTAGACACTGTAAAAGAATGACAAAATTCAACACCCATTCATGATAAAGCTCTCATCAAAGCAGGTATAAAGAAAACATATCCCAACATAATAAAAGCTATTAAACACAGCCAACATCATACTCAGTAGTGAAAAAGCTTAAAGCCTTTCCACTAAATTCAGGATGAAAGATAGAATGTATCCTCTCACCACTTCTACTTAACATAGTATTGATAGTTCTAGTCACAGCAATTAGACAAGAAAAAGAAATAAAAGTCATCCAAATTGGAAGGGAAGAGGTAAAACTGTTACAATTTTCAGGTGGCATGATACTCTACATAAGTTCAGTTCAGTTGCTCAGTCGTGTCCAACTCTGCAACCCCATGAATTGCAGCACGCCAGGCCTTCCTGTCCATCACCAACTCCCGTGAGTTCACCCAAACTCATGTCCGTCAAGTCGGTGATGCCATCCAGCCATCTCATCCTCTGTCATCCCCTTCTGCTCCTGCTCCCAATCCCTCCCAGCATCAGAGTCTTTTCCAATGAGTCAACTCTTCGCATGAGGTGGCCAAAGTATTGGAGTTTCAGCTTTAGCATCAGTCCTTCCAAAGAACGCCCAGGACTGATCTCCTTTAGAATGGACTGGTTGGATCTCCTTGCAGTCCAAGGGACTCTCAAGAGTCTTCTCCAACACCACAGTTCAAAAGCATCAGTTTGGCACTCAGCTTTCTTCACAGTCCAACTCTCACATCCTTACATGACCACTGGAAAGATCATAGCCTTGACTAGATGGACCTTTTTTGCCAAAGTAATGTCTCTAGTTTTGAATATGTTACTGTACATACAGAACCCTAAAATCTGCACTCCAGAAATTACTGAAACTAATAAATGAATTCAGCAAAGTGATGGATATAAAATTAATATACAAAATATGTTGCATATGTATGCACTAATAATGAAATATCAGAAAGGGAAAGTTAAAAAAAATCCCATTTAAAAATCACAAAGAATTACCTAGGAATAAACCTATCCAAGGAAGTGAAAGACCTATACTCTGAAAAACTATAAAACATTGATAAAAGAAATTAAAGATGATTCAAAGAAATGGAAAGGTATCCTGCATTCTCAGATGGAAGAATTAATACTGTTAAAATGGCCATATTATCAAAAGTAATCTGAAGATTTAATGCAATCCCTATCAAACTACCCATGACATTTTTTGGAAAATTAGAACAAATAATCCTAAAATTCACATGGAAACACAAAAGATCTCAAATTGCCTAAGCAGTCTTGAAAAAAAAAAAAAAAAAAAAATTTTAAGTTAAAACCCCCAAAAATTAAAAAATAATAAAAAAAAAAAAAAAAAAAGTTAAGCAAATAGTTCATATTAGCACAAAAACAGACACATAGATCAATGAAACAAAATAGAAAGCCCAGAGACAAACCTACACATTTTTGTTTAATCTATTACAAAGGAAGCAAGAATATACACAATGGAGACAGTCTCTTCAACAAGTGCCGCTGGGAAAAGTAGACTGCTGCTGCTGCTGCTGCTAAGTTACTTCAGTCATGTCCAACTCTGTACGACCCCATAGGTGGCAGCCCGCCAGGCTCCTCTGTCCCTGGGATTTTCCAGGCAAGAGTACTGGAGTGGGGTGCCATTGCCTTCTCCGGGGAAAACTAGACAGTCACATGCAAAACAATGAGATTAGAAAATTCCCTTATATATAAGGGATATATGATATACAAAAATAAACTCAAAATGGTTTAAGGACCTAAACATATGGCCTGAAACCATAAAACTCCTAGAAGAGAACATAGGCAGAACACTCTTGGACATAAAATTGTGGCAATGTTCTCTTGGATCAGTCTCCTACTGCTGCTAAGTCATGTCAGTCGTGTCCGACTCTGTGTGAACGCATAGACGGCAGCCCACCAGGATCCCCCATCCCTGGGATTCTCCAGGCAAGAACACTGGAGTGGGTTGCCATTTCCTTCTCCAGTGCAGGAAAGTGAAAAGTGAAAGTGAAGTTGCTCAGTCTCCTAAGGCAAAAGAAAAAAAAACAAAAATAAACAAGTGAGATCTGATTAAATGTAAAAAGCTTTTTCACAGCAAAGGAGACCACTGAAAAAACAAAAAGCCAATCTGCCTACAAAATGAGAAAAAATATCTGCAAATGATGTAACTGACAGGTAATTAATATTCAAAATATACAAACAACTTATACAACTTAATATTTTTAAAAAATCAGAAAATGGGTAGAAGTCCTGAACAGACACTTCCACCCAAAAAACAGAGATGGCTAACAGGCATGTGAAAAAATGCTCAGCATTACGAGTTATTGCGCTTCCCAGGTGGCCCAGTGGTAAAGAAACTGTTTACCAGTACAGGAGACCTAACAGACATAGGTTCAATCCCTGGGTGGGGAAGATCCCCTGGAGAAGGGTATAACAACCCACTCCACTATTCTTGCCTGGAGAATCCCCATGGACAGAGGAACCTGGCAAGCCATAGTTCATAGGGTCACAAAGAGTCAAACATGACTGAAGTGACTTAGGATGCACGCATTAGTTATTAAAGAAATTAAAATCAAGACAATGAGATAATGCCTCATACTTATCAGAATGGCTATGATTTATATGCCTACAAATAAATTTTGGAGAGGATGTGGAGAAAAGGGAACGCTTGTACACTGTTGGTGGGAATGTAAACTGGTACACCCACTGTGGAAAACAATATAGAAATTCCTCAAAAACTTAAAAAAAGAACTACCATATGATCCAGCAATCCCACTCCTGGGTGTATATCTGGAATAAAACAAAAGCTCTAATTTGAAAAGATCTACGTGTGAATTCATGTTCAGTCACATCCGACTCTTGCGACGCTATGGACTGGAGCCTGTCAGGCTCCTCTGTCCATGGGATTTTCCAGGCAAGAGTACGGGAGTAGGTTGCCGTTTCCTCCTCCAGGGAATTCTCCCTACCCGGAGATCAAACCTGCATCGACTGCATCTCCTACACTGGCAGGTGAATTCTTTACCACTGAGCCACCTGGGAAGCCCTTGAAAAGATGCACACCAAATTCATAGCTGCACTATTTACGACAGCCAAGACTCAAAAGCAGCCCAAGTGCCCATCAACAGACCAACAGATTAAGAAGATGTGGAGTGTGTAAGCACAGACACACACACTGCAATACAACTCAACCAAAGAAAAGAAAGAAGTACTGCCATTTGCAGCAGTGTGAATGGCCCTAGAGAATGTTATGCTTAGAGATGTCACTTATATGTGGACTCTAAAAAATAATACAAATGAGTGTAAAACAGAAAGACACAAAAATAGAAAACAAAACAAAATGTGTGGTTACCAAAGGGGAAAGGGAAGCAGGAAGGGCCAAGTCTGTTGGAGGGCCAACAGATATAAACTACTGAGTAAAAACTACATAAACAAGAGTATACTGTAGCACAAGAAATTATATCCACTACTTTGCAATAACCTATAATGGAGTATAATCTGCAAAAGGACTGAACCACTACTTTGTATGCCTAAAACGAATATAAACCATACTTAAAGTAAAAAATGGTAAATCAACCATACTTGCATTAAAAACTTGTGTGCTCAGTCACTCAGTTGTATTCGATTCTTTGCGACCCCATGGACTATATAGCCCATCAGGCTGCTCTGTCTGGGGGGACTCCCCAAGCCAGAATACTGGAGTGGTTGCTATTTCCTTCTCCAGGGGATCTTCCTGACTCACGGACTGAACTCAAGTGTCTTATGTCTCCTGCATTGGCAGGGGGGCTTCGTTACCACTAGCTTCACCATAACAACAAAAGTGAAAGTTTTAAATGAGGTTCAGTTAAAGCAAACAGAAATCTAAATCATCAAAGGCAGTTCCCTATGTCTTTCCATCCCCATCTAGGACATGTATCACTGGCCCAGAATAGATGAGATTTGGGGAGTTCTTCACATTGAAGAACATGTTTAGATTATAAAACAAGTTAATTCTACAGAGTATTGAAAAGCCTTTGTGGTAATATTCTCTAGGAAGCCATGTCTTAGCCCTTGGGTTCTACTTAGATAGTTAATCCTTAGTGAGGGACATTCTGCTAAAGAGCATTTCAGAGATAAAAATACATTAGTATATTTTTCAGAATTTCAACTGAAATTAGATCAGGTCACCTGATGCTTTTCTCTTTCCTAAAGGGTCTCCCTCTCTGCACCCAAGCAGGACAGACAGCAGGTCAACTATTCTAATTCCCTTCCATTCAGTAGGTGAAATTTTTATAGAAGAGTAAAGAAAGTTTTTATTTCTATACCTAGATGGATTTGATTTCAGTTTCATGTCATTTAACTAGCCCAATATTGACCATGATCTATCTTCTAGTTTAAATGCTATTTTGGCACTTTTTCCATGAGATAGCAATCTCCTGTATACTAGACTTCTTCATCATAAAAATCCTAACTATTTCCTAAGACTTTGATTTGAGTTCTTATTTTGGAAATCTTAGTAAGGTTCTCATTTGTGAAAGGAAGATTTAAACTGTCATAAAGATAGGAAGAGTACATTTAAGTACATAAAATTTTAGTAACAATTTTTTAACACTGAAACCACTCTGAAATATATTTTATTAATGATAGAGAAGTCAGGCTAAAATGTGCTATGAAAACATTTTCAATGCAACATAGAAAGTATGTAGCTCCTATTGTCCACGTATATGGGATGAATTTAATTTAATTTGAAACCATATGATTCTAAAAGTGATAGAGTTGATAAAAATAAGTCAGGGATGTTTGTAAGCAAGCAAATAAGTGTATGATCTAAGAAGCAAACGCTAAAATTAAAATTCAAAGCAAAGTCTCATTAGTTAAAATGTACTAAAAGCATTGTATTTTTTCTTGCAATATTTGAAATAGATGTTACTTCTTGCCTTGAAAAAGTTTGTTTGGTGTATAGCCAGTAGGAATTTGCTGTATGACTCAGGGAGCTCAAACTGGTGCTCTGTGACAACCTAGAAGTGTGGGATGGGGTGGGGGGGGGAGGGAGGGCAATGAGGGAGAGGACATATGTCTGATTCATTTTGATGTATGGCAGAAAAAAACACAGTATTGAAAAGCAATTATCCTTCAATTAAGAATATTTTTAAAGTTTATTTGGTTTTTAGTGGTTTCCCTTGAATAGTAGTGGTTTCTACACTATGACATGATAAATAAATCTTCAGTACTGCCTACTTATTTTCTACATTTCAAAAGAATCTCTCGGTTCTGTACTTTTTTTAACAAATTTTGATTTTTATTGGTTCAGGTGAGTAATGATTAATGAATGCAATAATTTTTTTAGATTGAAACCCATTTGGAAACACATTTGAATTTACTGTATCTTATCTAACAAGCTGGACTCTGAGATAAATTGATATCATGTAGGAATTTCTTCAAAATAATCTGAGATGATGATATACTCCCAACAAGATCTGAAATAAGCTGATAATTATTGAAACTTTAAGCGTTTCTAAGGTATAAAAGTGTTTGAAGTTCATTATACTATTCCTCTACTTGACAATGTTACACTTGAAAATTTTTATAAGTTTTTAAAAATTTTAAATGGATTATGAAATTCCTGTCAGGCTAACTCTCTTGATATTTTAGTACCTTCTTTCCAGTCACTGTGAGAGATACCATCACCATTTATTGGCAAGAATTTTATTTTTCAGTACTGATTTAACATGAAAAGTAACAAACATTTGGTGAGCTATTAATTTTATTATTTGTGATGATTTGGCTTTCCATCTCATCCCTCTCAGTCTCTCACTGCTGTTTAAAAAATGAATTCCCAGAACACTTCATGAGAGAGCTTCAGATATTTCAATTTTGTTACTATTTTAAAAGAAGAAAAGATACTTAAAAACTTGTTCAAGGTCACAAAGCAATTTGCTTCAAAAATCAGCCTAGGAAACCAAAACTTCATGGTCTTGGAAATGAGTGCTAACCATTGGAGAGTTCCTTAATTGAGACTAAACTAGAACTGTTGCTTTAATTGAGACTAAATTAGATTATAGACAGCCCTGTACTTTTCCACGCTATTCCCTGAGAGTCATTGGTAGTCATGCACTACTTCAAATGAGTCACCTCCAAATTTAAATCAAAAACGTGTTTGGCAATAACTACAGGCTTTATGGATCCATGTAGAAACTTTCTGGCAGTGCTCTCCATCAGTCACAGTGTCATGACTCATATCAGTCATCATGAGTAAGGGCTGTCAATGTCACCAACACAGACCCTGGATGAATAATCAGTGTCACACACCCAGGGTAAGTTGCAGTAGTTAATCAGATTGATGCTGTCATCCATGAAAATAGTGAAGGTCTTACAATTATATTTAGAGCACATAGGGAGAATTTCCTGTTCAAATAGCTATAATCCTTCTCAAATGAATAAGCAATCAAATATTTTTGAGTCTATAGATTAAGCTTTGACTTAAACATAAATATTTCAGGATTAGTACCAAGGTTACTTCATTAAAATAGATTTCCCAAGGGAACAAAATGCCAGTGTACTGCCCTGGAGGAAATGTTGAGATATAAAATGTGTTTATATATCCCCATTTGCCCTCCATTAGTGAACTATAGTACAGAATATTTTAATTTAAATTTCACAAAGGCTAATAAATATCATGAAATCATTTCAGACCTGGACCTTAAAAAGGGAAATAAAATGGTAACTGTTATTTCCAATTAAATGAAGTTTTAGTTCTTATTGCCATGTAACAAATTATCACAAACTTGGAGGCTTATAACAGCACCCATTTACTAACTTACTGTTTTGTAGGTCAGAAGTCCAGCACAGCCTGTCTGGGCTGTCTCCTCAGAACATCAAGATATAAGCCAAGCTGAGTTCTTGTGTGGGAGATCTGGGGAAAAGCCAGTTTATCCTTGGAGGAGGCAAAATTCCTATTTGGAAGTCCTTCTATGGAAGACCTATTCCTTACTTCTGATCAGCCAGGACCACTCTTAGCTCCTAGAGGTTGCCCACATTCCTTGCCATGCAGTCTTTCTTCTTCATCTTCAATCAGAAACAGCACGTTTGATATCTGATATCTCTCATTTCCTTTTCTGTGATCAGCCAGAGAATTGTCTTTGCTTTAAAGAGTTTGTTTGATTAAAGTTGTCCCACCTGGATTATCTCTCAGTCTTAGGGTCAGCTGATTTGGGGCATTAACTGTATCTGCAAAATTCCTTCACAGCAGCACCCACACTACTGTTCAATTGAATAATTGGGATAAGGTGTGTGTTTACCAGGGGTCAGATCTTAAAGGCCATCTAGAGTTCTGCCTGTCACAAATGGTATCATATACAATAAAATTGTACTATATCTCCTATATCTAAGTATTTATTTTAAATTAGCCAAATAACAAAATCTTCAAATTTTCTATATACCTTGCATCTTAGTCCGTGTGGACTATATGGACTGCTATAACAGAATATCATAGACTGGGCAGCTTATAAGAAGAAATTCATTTAACATAATTCTGGAGGCTGAGAAGTCTAAAATCAAGATACACTCAGTGTAAGAACGCACTTCCTGGTTCATAGATAGCCATCTTCTTACTGTGTCCTCACATGGTAGAACAAAAAGGAGCGCTATGGGATTTTTTTTTTAAATAAAGGCACTGGTCCTATTCATGAAGGCTCTACTCTCATGATCTAATCAATTCCCAAAGGCCCCAACTCAAATATCACATTGAGTGTTAGGGTTTAACAAATAAATTTTGGGAGGACGCAAATGTTCGGTCTATAGCATCTTGTTAGTACATGTACACCTTACAAGTCTGGGCATCAGGATTTTGATATGTTTTGTTTCTATTCTGGCTGATTTTAAAACACTTCAGAAAATTATTTTTTTGGCTGCACTTGGTCTTTGTTGCTTTGAGAGGGCTTTCTCTAGTTGCAGTGAGCAGGTCTACTGTTCATTGCAGTGCATGGGCCCTTCTCATTGCTGGTGGCTTCTCCTGTTGCAGAGCCCAAGCTCTAGGCATAAGGGCTTCAGTAGTTGCAAGTCACAGGCTTTAGAGCGTGGACTCAGTAGTTGTGGTGCCTGTGTGGTGCATGTTGTGTGTGCATGCTCCATGGCAGGTGGAATCTTCCGGAATCATAAATCGAACCTATATCCCCTGCATTAGCAGATGGATTCTTTTATTCACTGCACCACCAGGGAAGTCCATTCTAGCTGTTTGTAAAATTGTTTATTTTCAGTTGGTCATAGATAACAGTTTTTACCCCTGTAATATAGACTGAAGCTTAGCAACGTGCTATTTTGCCCATGTACTGATATATCTAGGCTAAAGCATGTACTCTTATTTGCCAGTGACTTTCTAACCAGTTCTGCAGATTGTCAGTATGACTGTTTATGACAAATGGCACTTATATATAGATGAAGAAAAGAATATAATTTAACTACTAAATTTGTATACTGAGTAATCTGTTGTTGTTGAGTGGCTAAGTCATCCCAACTCCTGAGACCCCATGGACTGTAACACACCAGGCTCCTCTGTCCATGTGATTTTTCAGGCATGAATACTGCAATGCATTGCCATTTTCTCTCTCCAGGGGATCTTCCCCACCCAGGGATCGAACCCACGTCTCCTACACTGGCAGGTGGATTCTTTACTGCTGAGCCATCAGGGAAACCCCACATTGAGTACTTTCTGTAGCTAAAAGCGATGGTAATGGTTCTCCATCTGTGTCCATATTAATCTTCTGGTTTTTGTAGGAATTTATAGTTTACTACTCAAATGGAATAAAAGTCCAGCACCTTCTGATTGGTCTATCAGGAAAAGCATTATCATTTTTCTCACTAATTCTGGCAAGGATTGATTTTTTTTCTGAAAAAAATACCAGGTAAGCTCAAGGTCTATCATGATTCAAAAAACCTTTGCTTGTTTAGTAACTTGCCTAAACTAAATCTGTTAAATATGTCTCAGTTGTGGTATGTCACTGCCGATGTCTAAACTTGGGAAGATTTTCAAATTCTTGTTTTAATTTTTAAGGTTGGCTTGCTAGGGATTGGCCTTGTGTCTGCATAGATTGTGACCAACCAGATATTGGTTATAGGTTGTACTCAAACACTTTAATCCAAGAAATACTTTCAACCTCTTCCCAAGGGTCTGTGTGCCAGTTGGGGAGCATATTAAAAGTTCAGCAGTTTTCAGGTGTGCTCCAGGTTTTCCTAACATCAGACTCTCTTGATTGTCAACTGTGGATGAACATATAAAAAGTCTGGATTCTGTTCAGTCTTTTATGAACACTTATGCAGACTTCCAGTTAGCCAGGGATATGAGGAAAGTTATCAAGCCCTCCTCTATCTCGTTTCTTGGATACTCTCACTAAAATTTTGTCTAGGTCATGGTAGCCTCTTGCTAAAACCAGAATGGCAACCTCAGTCTAGCCAAGCTGCTGGCCCAGTGACTTGCTATCACTATTTTTACTGACAACACTGCTGAGTACAGGTTTTTCACCTTCCATTCCAAATAAAAAAAGACCCATCCAAAAGTAAAAGTTTCCGGTTTTCCTAGCCTGCCACACCCTGGTACAATAACTGCATTATGCAACTGGGAAGCAAGGGGAATAGGCGAGAATGTCACTATTTCCTACTGAACTCTCCTGAAGTTCAGTCATTTTTCATGAATTAACACTTCTCACTGTTGCACACCTTTGGTAGATTTCCAGAGCCCTGAAATGGTTGTTTTTGACAAAGTGTCTAGTTGACTTTTTAGTTGCTTCTTGAGGAAAGAATTTGCTGACCTCCTCATGTTACCATAGCAAAATGTTCACTCTCAGGCCTGACTTTTTGATCTAAGGTCAAGGGCTATCTTATCTCCATATCAGTTTTAAGCAAAGTACTGACATGTTTATGGTTCGTCTTCATTAAGTGAGATTCTGCAAGGAAGTAATTTTCAGTTTCATTACCCAGTTGAATGAGAACAACTCAGTGGCAAAAACAAGTACCAATTAACTAAATGAAAAGTTCAAGCTGTGAATTTATCTTCAGGGCAAACTGTAATAATTTGAAGGACAGCAATGGGAAGCAAAGTATACAAGTAACACAAAATAAACATTCTGGAAGTTGAACCTACCTATATTATTCATTATAAATTATGGATAGATGGATTGATTTTATAGATAATATGCACAATAAACAAGTTCATTTATAATATGCAAACATAATTTAGACTATAGCTTGAACTTAAGGTAGGTCATTGAATTGAAATAAATTAATCTCAAATAGGGCTTCCCTGGTGGCTTAGGTGAAAATCTGCCTGCAATGCAGGAGACCTGAATTCAATCCCTTGATTGAAAAGATCTCCTGAGCAGGGCATGGCAACCCACTCCAGTATTCTTGCCTGGAGGATCCCATGGACAGAGGAGCCTGGCTGTCTGTAGTCCATAGGGTTGCAGAGTCGGACACAACTGAGTGACTAAGCATAGCACAATCTTAAATACATATGGTAATTTTATCTATAAAATATTTATCAAGTTTAATTATATAACTTGAGAGGATGACATGTTTAAGAATAGTTTTCTTAAACATATCTGCCATGCATTTACCATAATAAAAATGCTGCCTGGTAAAAAGCAGACAAACTTACATAGTTGTCAAGAAAAAGATTTTTAACTGAATATAATAATTCAATTAAAAAATTGAAAACAGTTAAAAGTTGGGGAGAAAATGCAATTTTTAAAGTGTATTACTAACAAAATATTGCCAAATATGTGGGAAATCACAGGAACTCTCTATATGCTAGTGGGAGAATAAATTACTACTGCCACTTTGGAGAACAATTCAGCATTACCTAATGAAGTTTATTGTTTGTTTTTTTTTTTTAATATTAACATAAGGGATAGTTTATTTATTTTTTTTAATTTATTTATTTATTTTTAATTTTTACTTTACAATTCTGTATTGGTTTTGGCATAGATTGACATGAATCCACCACAGGTGTACATGCGTTCCCAAACATGAGCCCCCCTCCCACCCCCCTCCCCACAACATCTCTCTGGGTCATCTCCGCGCGTCAGCCCCAAGCGTGTCATATCCTGCATCAGACATAGACTGGCATTTCGATTCTTACATGATATTATACATGTTTCAATGCCATTCTCCCAAATCATCACATCCTCTCCCTCTCCCTAATCATCACATCCTCTCCCTCTCCCTCTAAGTCCAAAAGTCCGCTATACACATCTGTGTCTTTTTTGCTGTCCTGCATACAGGGTCATCATTGCCATCTTCCTAAATTCCATATATATGTGTTAGTATACTGTACTGGTGTTTTTCTTTCTGGCTCACTTCACTGTGTATAATCGGCTCCAGTTTCATCCATCTCATCAGAACTGATTCAAATGTATTCTTTTTAATGGCTGAGTAATACTCCATTGTGTATATGTACCACAGCTTTCTTATCCATTCATCTACTGATGGACATCTAGGTTGTTTCCATGTCCTGGCTATTATAAACAGTGCTGCAATGAACATTGGGGTACATGTGTCTCTTTCAATTCTGGTTTCCTCTGTGTGTATGCCCAACAGTGGGATTGCTGGGTCATAAGGCATTTCTATTTGCAATTTTTTGAGGAATCTCCACACTGTTCTCCATAGTGGCTGTACTAGTTTGCATTCCCACCAACAGTGTAGGAGGGTTCCCTTCTCTCTACATCCTCTCCAGCATTTATTGCTTGCAGATTTTTGGATTGCAGACATTCTGACTGGTGTGAAGTGGTACCTCATTGTGGTTTTGATTTGCATTTCTCTAATAATGAGTGATGTTGAGCATCTTTTCATGTGTTTGTTGGCCATCCATATGTCTTCTTTGGAGAAATGTCTCTTTAGTTCTTTGGCCCATTTTTTGATTGGGTCGTTTATTTTTCTGGAATTGAGCTGCAGGAGTTGCTTGTATATTTTTGAGATTAGTTGTTTGTCAGTTGCTTCATTTGCTATTATTTTCTCCCATTCAGAAGGCTGTCTTTTCACTTTGCTTATGTTTTCCTTTGTTGTGCAGAAGCTTTTAATTTTAATTAGATCCCATTTGTCATCCATTTATGATAAAAACTCTCCAGAAAGTAGGAATAGAAGGAACATACCTCAATATAATAAAAGCTATATATGACAAACCCACAGCAAACATTATCCTCAATGGTGAAAAATTGAAAGCATTTCCCCTTAAGTCAGGAACAAGACAAGGGTGCCCACTTTCACCACTACTATTCAACATAGTTCTGGAAGTTTTAGCCACAGCAATCAGAGCAGAAAAAGAAATAAAAGGAATCCAAATTGGAAAAGAAGAAGTAAAACTCTCACTGTTTGCAGATGACATGATCCTCTACATAGAAAACACTAAAGACTCTACCAGAAAATTACTAGAGCTAATTAATGAATATAGTAAAGTTGCAGGATATAAAATCAACACACAGAAATCCCTTGCATTCCTATACACCAATAATGAGAAAGTAGAAGAAGAAATTAAGGAAACAATTCCATTCACCATTGCAACAAAAAGAATAAAATACTTAGGAATATATCTACCTAAAGAAACTAAAGACCTATATACAGAAAACTATAAAACACTGATGAAAGAAATCAAAGAGGACACTAATAGATGGAGAAACATACCATGCTCATGGATCGGAAGAATCAATATAGTGAAAATGAGTATATTACCCAAAGCAATTTACAAATTCAATGCAATCCCTATCAAGATACCGGCGATATTTTTCACAGAACTAGAACAAATAATTTCAAGATTTGTATGGAAATACAAAAAACCACGAATAGCCAAAGCAATCTTGAGAAAGAAGAATGGAACTGGAGGAATCAATTTGCCTGACTTCAGGCTCTACTACAAAGCCACAGTCATCAAGACAGTATGGTATTGGCACAAAGACAGACATATAGATCAATGGAACAAAATAGAAAGCCCAGAGATAAATCCACATACATATGGACACCTTATCTTTGACAAAGGAGGCAAGAATATACAATGGAGTAAAGAAAATCTCTTTAACAAGTGGTGCTGGGAAAACTGGTCAACCACTTGTAAAAGAATGAAACTAGATCACTTTCTAACACCGCACACAAAGATAAACTCAAAATGGATTAAAGATCTAAATGTAAGACCAGAAACTATAAAACTCTTAGAGGAGAACATAGGCAAGACACTCTCCGACATAAACCACAGCAGGATCCTCTATGATCCACCTCCCAGAATTCTGGAAATAAAAGCAAAAATAAACAAATGGGACCTAATGAAGTTTTTAAAAGCACAATTATACAACCCAGTAATTCCATTTGTTCCAAAGAGACATATTCAAGGAAAGGTCAATTAAAATGTAGGCACTATATCAAAAGGTATGAAAACAAATAGATTTTCAACATATCAACAAGTTTAAAAAAGCAAATTAGGAAGACGTCTAGTATGTTACCATGTATATAATTTTTAAATTATTCATGCATAAACATATTAAGATTTAATATGAGAAAATGAAAGAACACATTCCAAATTCAAAATAGAGGTTGACTCTGGAGAGGAAATGAGGAGAATACAGTGCTGGGAAGGAGTAGAAAGGTGACTTCATATCACTCAGTAAAGATTAAGAATTTGAAAAACAAAGGGAAATATCAATCTTGTTAATCTTTACTGATAATACAAAAGTGTGAGTTATATTTTTCTCTATACATTCCTAATTTGTAAAATATGTAACTGTTAATAAAAGAGGGGGGATAATATCAATACAAATGGGGCTATAAAACATAATTATTTAGTGTACCCATCCAAATTACCAACTAATAGTAGCAACTAATAGATTTCCAAAGTATTGCTGTAAGGAATATGGCTGAGTGGTTCAATATTCAATAAATTCATTCAGAAAGAATGAGGAGATGGAGCCAAAGCAAAAAAAACACCCAGTTGTGGATGTGACTGGTGATGGAAGTAAAGTCCAATGCTGTAAAGAACAATATTGCATAGGAACCTAGAATGTTAGGTCCATGAATCAAAGCAAATTGGAAATGGTCAAACAGGAGATGGCAAGGGTGAATGTAGACATTTTAGGAATCAGCTAACTAAAATGAGGTGGGATGGGTGAATTTAACTCAGATGACCACTATATGTACTACTGTGGGCAAGAATCTCTTAAAAGAAATGGAGTAGCCATCAAGTCAACAAAAGAGTCCAAAATGCAGTACTCAGATGCAATCTCAAAAATGAAAGAATGATCTCTGTTCGTTTCCAAGGCAAACCATTCAATATCACAGTAATCTGAGTCTATGCCCCAACCAGTAGCACTGAAGAAGCTGAAGTTGAATGGTTCTATGAAGACCTACAAGACCTGTTAGAACTAACACCCAAAAAAGATGTCCTTTTCATTATAGAGGACTGGAATGCAAAAGTAGAAAGTTAAGAAATATCTGGAGTAATAGGCAAATTTGGCCTTGGAGTACAGAATGAAGCAGGACAAAGGCTAATAGAGTTTTGCCAAGAGAATGCACTGGTCATAGCAAATACCCTCTTCCAACAACACAAGAGAAGACCCTACACATGGACATCACCAGATGGTCAGTACTGAAATCAGACTGATTATATTCTTTGCAGCCAAAGATGAAGAAGCTCTATATAGCCAGCAAAAACAAGACTGGGAGCTGACTGTGGCTCAGATCATGAACTCCTTATTGCCAAATTCAGACTTAAATTGAAGAAAGTAGGGAAAACCACTAGACTATTCAGGTATAACCTAAATCAAATCCCTTATGACTATACAGTGGAAATGACAAATAGATTCACAGAGTGCCTGAAGAACTATGAACGGAGGTTCTTGACATTGTACATGAGGCAGTGATCAAGATCATCCACAAGAAAAAGAAATACAAAAAGGCTAAATGATTGTCTAAGGAGACCTTAAAAACAACTATGAAAAGAAGAGAAATGAAAGGCAAAGGAGAAAAGGAAAGATATACCCATATGAATGCAGAGTTCCAAATAATAGTGAGGAGAGACAAGAAAGCCTTCCTCAGTGATCAGTGCAAAGAAATAGAGGAAAACAATAGAATGGGAAAGACTAGAGATCTCTTCAAGAAAATTAGAGATACCAAGAGAACATTTCATGCAAAGATGGGCTCGATAAAGGACAGAAATGGTATGAACCTAACAGATGCAGAAGATACGAAGAAGAGGTGGCAAGAATACACAGAACTATACAAAAAAAGATCTTCATGATCCAGATAATCATGATGGTGTGATCATTCACCTAGAGCCAGACATCCTGGAATGCAAAGTTAAGTGGGCTTTAGGAAGCATCACTACAAACAAAGCTAGTGGAGGTGATGGAATTCCAGTTGAGCTATTTCAAATCCTAAAAGATTACACTGTGAATGTGCTGCACTCAATATGCCAGCAAATTTGGAAAACTCAGCAGTGGCCACAGGACTGGAAAAGGTCAGTTTTCATTCCAATCCCAAAGAAAGGCAATGCCAAAGAAGGCTCAAACTACCATTCAATTGCACTTATTTCACATGCTAACAAAGTAATGCTCAAAATTTTCCAAGCCAGGCTTCAACAGTATGTGAACTGAGAACTTCCAGATGTTCAAGCTGGATTTAGAAAAGCCAGAGGAACCAGAGATCAAATTGCCAACATTTGTTAGATCATGGAAAAAGCAAGAGAGTTCCAGAAAAACATCTACTTCTGCTTTATTGACTATGCCAAAACCTTTGACTGTGTGGATCACAACAAACTATGGAAAATTCTATAAGAGATGGGACTACCAGACCACCTTACCTGCCTCCTGAGAAATCTGTTTGCAGGTCAAGAAGCAACAGTTAGAACTGGACACTGAACAACAGACTGGTTCCAAATAGGAAAAGGAGTATGTTGAGGCTGTATATTGTCACCCTGCTTATTTAACTTATATGAAGATTACATCATGAGAAATGCTGAGCTGGATGAAGCAAAATCTGGAATCAAGAATGCCAGGAGAAATATCAATAACCTCAGATATGCAGATGACACCACCCTTTTGGCAGAAAGCAAACAAGAACTAAAGAGCCTCTTGATGAGAGTGTAAGAGAAGAGTGAAAAAGTTGGCATAAAACTCAACATTCAGAAAACTAGGATCAAGGCATCTGGTCCCATCACTTCATGGCAAATAGATGGGGAAACAGTGACAGACTTTACTCTGGGCTCCAAAATCACTGCAGATGGTGACTGCAGCCATGAAATTAAGACAGTTTAATGCTCCTTAGAAGAAAAGGTATGACCAACCCAGACAGCATATTGAAAAGCAGAGAGATTACTTTACCAACAAAGGTCCATCTAGTCCAAGCTATGGTTTTTCCAGTAGTCATGTATGGATATGAGAGTTGGACTATAAAGAAAGCTGGAGGCTGAAGAATTGATGTTTTTGAACTGTGGTGTTGGAGAAGACTCTTGAGAGTCCCTTGGACAGCAAGGAGATCCACCCTTGCTGTCCACCCTAGGAAATCAGTCCTTCCTAAAGGAAATCAGTCCTGAATATTCATTGGAATGATTGATGCTGAAGCTGAAACTCCAATATTTTGGCCACCTGATGTGAAGAGCTGAATCATTTGAAAAGACCTTGATGCTAGAAAAGATTGCAGGCGAGAGGAGAAGGGAATGACAGAGGATGAGATGGTTTGATGGCAGCAGCAACTCAATGGACATGAGTTTGAGTAAACTCTGGGAGTCAGTGATGGACAAGGAGGCCTGGAGTCCTGCAGTACATGTCACAAGGAGTTGGATACAACTGAGAGACTGTACCGAACTGAACTGATATGATACAAGGCACTTTCACAGAGAACCAGTTAAAGCTTGACATTTTTTTATCTTTTAAAAATATAAGCCTTTACAAGAGTCTATATGAGTTATGGATTTCTTATTCCTCTAAATATATCAAAGTGAAATATCACACTAGAGCTAGCATCTTTTTTGGCTGATAATTTGCCTCTAGAGCTCACAACTCATGAAAGCCTGACACCTTACGCTAATTCCTATTCCATAGCAGTATTATAATCCAGAAAAAAATTTTTTTTGTTCAAAGAATTAAAAGGGAAATTTAAACATTTTCTTCAGATTAAATAATAGCTGTTTGCTTATAAAGCCTGATTTTTTTAACCTGATCTAGGAGTCAGGATACTACTAGTCACGACACCACTCTAATGTCAGAAAGCCAAGAGTTCCAAAAGTAACTCTTGATGAGGGTGAAAGAGGAGAGAGAAAAAGCTGGCTTGAAACTCAACATAAAAAAAACTAAGGCCATGGTAACCAGTCCCATCACTTCATGTCAAAATAGAAGGGGAAAAAGTGGAAAGAGTAACAGATTTTTTCCCCCTTGGGCTCCAAAATCACTGTGGATGGTGACTGCAGGCATGAAATTAAAAGAAGCTTGCTCCTTGGAAGGAAAGCTATGACAAACCTAGACAGTGTATTAAAAAGCAGAGACATAACTTTGCAGGCAAAGGGCTACCTAGTCAAAGCTATGGTTTTCCCAATAGTCATGTACAGATGTGAGAGTTGGACCATAAAGAAGGCTGAGTACCGAAGAATTGACACCTTCGAAATGGAATGCTGAAGAAAATTCTTGAGAGTCTCTTGGAGTTCCAGGAAATCAAACCAGTCAGTCCGAAAGGAAATCAACCCTCAATATTCATTGGAAGGACTGAATCTGAAGCTCCAGTGCTTTGGCCACCTGATATGTAGAGGCAATTCATTGAAACAGGTCTTGATGCTGGGAAAGATTGAAGGCAAAAGGAGAAGAGGGCAGCAGAGGATGAGATAGTTACATAGCATTACTGATTCAATGGACATGAATTTGAGCAAACTCTGGGAGCTACTGAAAGACAGGGTAGCCTGGTGTGCTGCAGTCTATGGGGTCTCAAAGAGCTGGACACAACTTAGCAACTGAACAGCAAGGAGTCAGGATACCTATGTCATTGCTCTGAATTTCTATTTTGGAAACTTGAGCAAGTTGGGGCCTTATCAGTAGAAGGAGAGTGGAGGGGTGGACAGGTAACTTTAATTCCCTTCCATAAATAAACATAAGCACTGTTCCCTGGGCTAGTCACTTACCATGGCTGTGCCTCAATGTCCTTATCTTTAAAATACTAAATAACCTACCCAGAGGGATTAGTAAAAATTAAGAGAGATAAATATATTTAAAGTGCTTGGAACAGTTTGGCAGGTTACAAGTATTCAGTAAGTGTTAATTATGATTATTATCATCATCACTATTTTCAATATCATCTGTAAGACTTAACTCAAAAGTCTAGTTTTATTTAAAAATATTTGAAATGTTTTATTTATTGCATTTTTCAACAAATGCATCTAACTGCTTTAAACTTTATATTTTTATTTGGATCAATAATACACATTCAACAAATAAAATAAGATAGCAATTTTTTAAAATTATATAATTTCTTCCTCTGTAGAAAATAAAGCAGAACATAAATATTTAAATACATTGACTGTGAATTAGAGTGTTTTATTATTCTATTTCTAATAAGCATCTAAGCTTTCAGGCCTCTCTGGTGGCTCAGATGGTAAAGAATCTGCCTGCCATGCATGAGACCCAGGTTTGATCCCTGGGTCAGGAAGTTGCCCTAGAGAAGGAAATGGCAACCCATTCCCAGTATTCTTGCCTGGGAAAGCCCATGGACTGAAGAGCCGAGCAGGCTGCAGTCCATAGGGTCTCAAAAAAGTCAGATACGACCAAGAGACTAAACAGTAAAACAACAATCTAAGGTTATAAGTAAACACTCAATAAAAGTTATGGCATCCTTAAGTAGTTAGTTTTGTGTTCCTTACCCACTTGCCCCACTTCCATTATCATAACTCTCCTCATGTTATTTCCTATAAAGAAACAAATAATACTATGGAGAACAGTATGGAGATTCCTTAAAAAACTGGAAATAGAACTGCCATATGACCCAGGAATCCCACTGCTGGGCATACACACTGAGGAATTGAAAGAGACATGTGTACCCCAGTGTTCATCACAGCACTGTTTATAATAGCCAGGACATGGAAGCAACCTAGATGTCCATCAGCAGACGAATGGATAAGAAAGCTGTGGTACATATACCTGATGGAATATTACTCAGCCATTAAAAAGAATACATTTGAATCAGTTCTAATGAGGTGGATGAAACTGGAGCCTATTACACAGAGTGAAGTAAGCCAGAAAGAAAAACACCAATACAGTATACTAATGCATATATATGGAATTTAGAAAGAAGGTAATGATAACCCTGTATGCGAGACAGCAAAAGAGACACAGATGTATTGAACAGTCTTTTGGACTCTGTAGGAGAGGGCAAGAAAAGGATGATTTGGGAGAATGGCATTGAAACATGTAAAATATCATATGTGAAATGAATTGCCAGTCCAGGTTTGATGCATGATACAGGGTACTTGGGGCTGGTGCACTGGGATGACTCAGAGAGATGGGATGGGGAGGGAGGTGGGAGGGGGGTTCAGGATGGGGAACACATGTACACTCATGGCAGATTCAAGTCAATGTATGGCAAAACCAATATAATATTGTAAAGTAAAATAAATAAATAAAACTCCCCAAAGTAAAATAAATAAATAAAAGTTTAAAAAAAGAAACAAATAATAGCTAAATAAAGGGATGATATTCTTGAAAGAACATTCAATATGACCAAGTACAAGGGCAGATTCTTTCAACACGATTAACGAAGGACTATAATCCATCTCTATATTGTACAGTGTATGCTGATAATAATCTGTATCAAGAGTTTTATTTTATTTAGGCTCATTTGTTTGTATGACAGAGGCATTTACTACACATTGTTTATTCACATGCTCACCCACATTTCAGTGCCCACCTTGTACTTTGGTGGTGGCACTGCACTGGTTCTGGCCAACAGACTATGCATCTAAATAATGTGTGCTCATCCTAGACTGAAGCATTGAAAAGCCAATATATAAACCTTTTGCTCTCCCTTCACCTGCTGCAATAGTGGAATCTACTTATTGAGAAGGCAAGGCCACAAGATTTAAACAGCCTAGATTTCTAAGTCTGCCCTTAGAAGGGAGCCATCCCATATAAAAGCAGACTAGGTGAAAGAGAAATTTTTATGTCTTAAGCCACAAAGTTTCAGTTTTGTTTTTTTTAAGCACAGTCTCAATGTATAAACTTAAGATAGCACAAAAAGAGATTCATAGTAAAGACATATACAGATTGAAATTATAAAGGGAAAGTGGTCACTCCTGGAAGATATCAAAATAATTTCATAAATGGTCGAGAAGGGCTACTTATGGGGACAACAATGAACAAAAATGTTGAGAGTCACTGGTTTAGACCAGAGATTCTCTTCTGGGGTCAGTGCCATTGTTTGGGGGTGTATTTGAAAATGTATGCGAGTGTTTTTGTGTCACACTGACAGGGTCATGTCCCTGGTGTTTAAATGACAGGCTAAGACAGCGAAGCATCCTGTAATGTGTGAGATATCCCCTACATGAGAAGAGCCAAGAGTTGTCTCAGAAAATTCAAGAAAACATTGCTGTGAATCAGACATCATACCTTTGTGCCTTCTTCGCCCTCGTAAATGCGGTTATATATTTTGCAACAGATAATGTAACTCAGAAAGGGCTACTGCTCATCAGAACAAGAGACTCTAATGTGAAGGGCGTCCTCAGTTGTGTCCACAATGTATGGAAAGGTGCTGCAATGGGATGTTCAACTTATGTTCCCAGTGACTCCTGAGTTTAATCCAGCTCAAAAAAATATTTATTGATCATCTACCCTGTAGCATACACTAAAGCAGCTTTGTATGACAGCAATGTGGGCATAAGTAGTTGTGCAGCTAGAAATTTTGGCTTCTATCCATGCCACAGCATAGTCCCAGAATGAGCTCTGATAATGATAGTAATGACAATAATAATAATAATATCTATTTACCATTTGCCAGACCCTGTGCTAAGAGTAACCCTCATAACTAATAAGACAGATGCTGTGATTATGATATCCCTTAAAACCAATGTTTTTTTTTAATATAATTTATTTTTTTCCACCCCAGGTATCAATATAAAATACATAGATTTCCCCCTTGCATAAATGTAACCAAGCAGGACCCTATGGGCTTTCCCAGGACAGAACTTCCCCACATATCCTGTGCTTTAGCTTCTCACTAAAGTACCTAGATAATAGTATTTGATGCCAATTTTCCTGGGCAGTTTTTCAGGTATGCAGACGCCCCACCAAATGGAATATGTTAACTACTTGGTGACCATGAGCACAGAGCCCCAAGCCTCCTGGAGTCTAAGAAGGAATAAAGTTAACCCCTGTGACCTCACCCTGTTCCCTCATCATCAGCCAGTCAGAGAATTGTGCAAAATCTGACCATTTACTCTGTGATCCCTCCCCACCCCTGGCTGTCAAAAATGCTTAGCCAACACCTTCGGGAAGCTCAAGATTTTTTAGGGCATAACCAACCTCATCTTGAAGAAGGCAGTGGCAACCCACTCCAGTACTCTTGCCTGGAAACTCCCATGGATGGAGGGACCTGGTAGGCTGCAGTCCATGGGGTCGCTAGGAGCTGGACATAACTGAAGCGACTTAGCAGCTTAGCAGCAACCTCATCTACTTGCATGGCCTTACAATGACCCTTACTCTGCTCCAAACTCCAATGGTTCCATTTGTTTCCCCTCACTGTATGTCTACATTGGAACATGTGTTAAGTAAGGAAACTGCAATTTAAAGAGGTGAACTAAATTTCTCAAACTGACTCAATATATTATTAACAAACCTGGGATGTGAAATTTTGAGGCTCCAAAATCACTGCAGATGGTGACTGCAACCATGAAATTAAGACAGTTTAATGCTCCTTAGAAAAAAAGGTATGACCAACCCAGACAGCATATTAAAAAGCAGAGATATTACTTCGCCAACAAAGGTCCATCTAGTCAAGGCTATGGTTTTTCCAGTAGTCATGTGTGAATGTGAGAGTTGGACTATAAAGAAAGCTGAGCACCAAAGAGCTGATGCTTTTGAACTGTGGTGTTGGAGAAGACTCTTGAGAGTCCCTTGGACAGCAAGGAGATATATCCAGTCCATCCTAAAGGAAATCAGTCCTGAATATTCTTTGGAAGGACTGATGCTGAAGCTGAAACTCCAATACTTTGGCCACCTGATGTGAAGACCTGACTCATTTGAAAAGACCCTGATGCTGGGAAAGATTGAAGGCGGGAAGAGAAGGGGACGACAGAGATAAGATGGTTGGATGGCAGCAGTGACTCAATGGACTCTGGGAGTTGGTGATGGACAGGGAGGCCTGGCGTGTTGCATGGGGTCGCAAAGAGTCGGACACAACTGAGCAACTGAACTGAACTGGGATGTGAATCCAGGCAGTCTGAATCTACAGATAAGATCTTATCTGCCACTGTATATTATCTCCCAATTCACTTACAATTTCTGGTACTGTTTCTTCATCTAAAAAAGTGGGAATAGAAAATCTCCTTTCTGCTATCATGAGAATGAAAGGTGTTGTCATTTTAATGACAGAAATAAGCTATAGAAATCATCTAATAGACAGTCACTAACTTATCTCCATCATAATCTGGTATTGTTCTATTTATCACTGATTCCACCACTCCTTGAAATTTCATATATTTGATGCTTTAAGCTACACAGTTTAAAATTCACTCATGTCTTGTCTTATTGGCTGTTTCCTACACATTACAGCCCTCTTTTCCTACATGGTTAACTAACATTTATGGATAAAAACAGTTACTCGTATAGTACATATCTCACTTAATTTAGCAATTCTCAGTTGAACATACCTTCAATTCACTTCTCTGTGGTTTTCTGATTGGTTGGTAAGATCCCTCTGAGTTCTCCTTGATTTGCTGACTCACCTTCCACTAGCAACAAGCTATCACACTCAATCTTTCCATTTCAATGGCTGTCTTAAGGTCTAAAGTTGTGGAGCAGAAACGACAGCAAACCCACCAATGAACATGATTCCTGACCTCACAGGATCTCAACTCGGCATAGCTTTTGGGCCAGAGTGCATTTCCTCTTTTCAGGAATAAGTCCAGAACAGCAACCTCCAGCACCCAGGACCCAAAGGTCTCCACCCCAGGCTTCTCCTGCCAGCCTTGTTAAATCTCACAATATCCCACGAGATCAGGCTTCCTCTGGGAAGAGAGGCTGCAGCTGCAACAACTCAGGCAGTTCTCTGAGCTTCCCCTGACCCTCAGGGCATCCCAGCCCATTCTCTTCTTCTCCATCAGGACCCACACATCCTACCTACGGACACCTGAAATCACAGAGCACACGTTGTGGACTCCACCTGTACCTTGTTAGCTTCCCTTAAAAACCCACACTCCACAAACTGGACCACGCCCCTGCCAGGCCAATGGATATTCTCTGTGGTGTTCAAAACAAAACATAAACATTCATACCAAAAGCAGTTTTGGTAATAAAGGTACATTTGATTTCTATTTTCCCAACTCTACTTCTGTCAACAGTTTCCAAACTCTAGATGATGCAAAAAAGGGAAGTTAAGTATTAAATCTCTAACCATTTTCCCCAAAATCCACATCTAACTAGAAAATTTTTTCTTTCTACACTTTTGGCTCAAAATATCTATTTTAAATGTTCATATTTCTACTTTAGTAGCTGCTATATAATAAATGTAATGAGTCTCTCTTATATTTATTTAGAAATCTGGTTTCTCACTAAACTAAGAAATAACTTAGGTAAAAGCATCTTCTATAGTTTCTGATACACAACTTGTGCTTTGGTTTCTGTTTTTTTCCTTTTTTGTCCCTGCCACAGGGCTTGTGGGATTTTAGCTCCCAACAAAGGAAGGAATGCGTGCCGTCCACAGTGAAAGCACAGACTCCTAACCAATGGACCACCAGGGAATTCCCACAATAGGTGTTTGTTATTGTTCAGTCATGAAGTCCTATTCAACTCTTTGCGTCTCCATGGACTGCAGCACATGAGGCTTCCCTGTCCTTCACTATCTCCCAGAGTTTGCTCAAACTCATGTCCATTGAGTTGGTATGCCACCCAACCATCTCATCCTCTGTTGCTCTCTTCTTTGCCTGCCCTCACTCCTTCCCAGCATCAGGGTCTTTTCCAGTTAGCTGGCTCTTAGCATCCACTGGCCAAAGTATTGGAGCTTCAGCTTCAGCATCAGTCCCTCTAATGAATATTCAGGGTTGATTTCCTTTAGGATTGACTGGTTTCATCTCTTTGCAGTCCAAGGGACTCTTAAGAGTCTTCTCCAGCACCACAATTCAAAAGTATGAATTCTTCGATGCTCAGCCTTCTTTATGGTCCAACTTTCTTATCCATACATGACTACTTGAAAAACCATAGTTTTGACTATATAGACTTTTGTCAGCAAAGCTATGTCTCTACTTCTGAGTATGTTAAGCTTGTCATAGCTTTTCTTCCAAGGAGCAAGCATCTTTTAATTTCATGACTGCAGTCAGTCTGCAGTGATTTTGGACCCCAAGGAAATAAAATCTGTCACTGTTTTCTACTTTTCCCCCATCTATTTGCCATGAAGTAATGGGACCAATGCCAGATCTTAGTTTTTTGAATGTTGAGCTTGAAGCCAGCTTTTTCACTCTTCTCTTTCACCCTCATCAAGACTCTCTTTAGTTCTTCACTTTCTGCATTAGAGTGGTATCATCTGCATATCTGATGTTGTTGATATTTCTCACAGAAAAAAATTTTTTTCCTAAGTCTTCAGTCTCCCAGCAATCTTGATTCCAACTTGTGAGTCACCAAGCCTGGCATTTTGCATGATGTACTCTGCATTGAAGTCAAATAAGCAGGATAACAATCTGCAGCCTTGATGTATTCCTTTCCCAATTTTGAACCAGTTGTTTCATGCAAGGTTCTAACTGTTGCTTCTTGTCCTGCATACAGGTTTCTCAGGAGGTAGGTAAGGGAGTCTGGTATTCGCATCTGTTTAAGACTTTTCCACAGTTTGTTGTGATCCACACAGTCAAAGGCTTTAGCATAGTCAATGAAGCAGTAACAGATGCTTTTTTGGAATTCCCTTGCCGTTTCTATGATCCAGCGATTGTTGGCAATTTGATCTCTAAATCCAGCTTATACATCTGGAAGTTTTCAGTTCATGTACTGTTGAAGCCTAGCTTGAAGGATTTTGAGCATTACCTTGCTATCATGTGAAATGAGTAAAATTGTATGGTAGTTTGAACATGGTTTGGCATTGTCTTTCTTTGGGATTGGAATGAAAACTGACCTTTTCCAGTCCTGTGGCCACTTCTGAGTTTTTCAAGTTTGCTGGTATATTGAGTGCAGCATGTTCGCAGCATCATCTTTTAGGATTTGAAATAGCTCAGCTGAAATTCCATCACCTCCACTAGCTTTGTTCGTAGTAATTCTTCCTAGCTCCTATTTGACCTCACATCCCTGGATGTCTAACTTTAGGTGAGTGATCACACCATTGTGGTTATTGGGGTCATTAAGACCTTTCTCGTAGAGTTCTTCTGGGTATTCTTGCCACCTCTTCTTAGTCTCTTCTTCTGTTAAGTCCTTGCTGTTTCTGTCCTTTATTGAGCCCATCTTTGCATGAAATGTTTCCTTGGTATCTCTAATTTTCTTGAGATTTCTAGTCTTTCCCATTCTATCATTTTCCTATAATTCTTTGTACTGATCACTTAGGAAGGCCTTCTTTCTTTGCTATTCTCTGGAACTCTGCATTCCGTTCAGCCTATCTTTCCCTTTCTCCTTTGCCTTTCGCTTCTCTCGTTTTCTCAGCTATTTGTAAGGCTTCCTCAGATAACCAATTTGCCTTCTTGCCTTTCTTTTTCTTGGGAATGGCTTTGGCCCAGCCTCTTCATTCTTTCTGGAGCAATTTCTCTGCTCTTCCACAGTAGCATACTGGACACCTACAAACCTTCAAACACTCGCTGGCAGGTCTGACTCAGCCTCTTTTGGGCTCACTCTTATTTCCCCTGGGTCCTGGTACCCATAAGGTTTTGTTTATGCCTTCCAAGAGTCTCTGTTTCCCTTAGTCCTTTGGAGTTCTATAGTCAAATCCTGTTGTCTTGAGGATTCCAGTCCCTTTGCCAGATCCCCAGGTTGGGAAGTCTGACGTGGGGCCTAGAACCTTCATAAGAGTGGAAGAATTTCTTTGGTATTATCATTCTCCGGTTCATGGATCACCAAGCTGGCAGGTATGGGATTTGATTTTATCATGATTGCACCCCTCCTATCATCCCATTGTGGCTCCTCCTCTGTCCTTGGACATGGGTTATCTTTTTTGATGGGTTCTAATGTCCTTCTGTCAGTGGTTGTTCAACAGCTACTTGCCATTTTGGTGTTCTCACAGGAAAAGATAAGCACAGGTCCTTCTACTCCATCAAGATTTTTTGAGACAATAGGTGTTTAGATACTAGAGCTAATAACATGCTGGTGTCACCTGACTGAGAAAGACTGTCCAGCAACTGCTTATATACTCTGCCATCTAAGATTTAAACTAAATGTATACTAACTCTATATATCTTGTCATCAGAGTTGTTTTTCTAAGTCTGCTTAGTAAGATGAACAGTTTTCCCTCCGTATTAAAAAATTGTACTAAGCTCCAAAGATTCTTATGATATTCTGAAATTTTGTTATAGGAAACATTTTTAAGAATGTCCTTATTCTAATGGAATATATTATATAAGGTTTTTTTGGTAGGAAAAAAAATGCTTCCAAAATCAGTTATTTTCCCTCACACTTATTTCAAGGTCCATAGACAAACACTTGAAGTGTGATAAGTGACCCATCTTCATAAACTAGCAACCACTGCCACACAGTTTTCATTCATAGATATATAGATATTGTGAACAAGTAGTGTTCTTTGAGTGAGGCTTACCCAGGTGGCTCAGTGGTAAAGAATCCATCTGCCAAGCAGGAAATTTGAGTTGGATCCCTGAGTTGGGAAGATCCCTTGGAGAAGGAAATGGCAACCACTCCAGTATTCCTGCAGTCCATGGGGTTGCAAAGACTAGGACACAGCATCCTGACTAAATAACAACAACAATGTTCTTTGAATACACTGGGTTGGTCACATCAAGATTTTTGTGGTGCACTGCTAAACAAAAGAAAAGACAGGAGGAAGCTGGCAATTTTGTAAAGAAAATCATCTATCCCTAGATAATGGAGGATAGATGATAAATCCTATTGCCCTGCACAAATTTATATATAATATCTCAGACTTAAGTGAAGATATCTATTCTCTAATATCAGACTTTCCTCTTAGATCCCCAGATAAAAATTTAAAGATTCCAAAATTGAATTCAAGAAATACCCTTTCTCATATATCCCTCTTTCATATTTACATATGGATTGATAATTAGTAGCATTAAGGTATTATTCAGAAGTAACTTGGAAAAAAGAAAGGAAACAAAACAAATTAGTAGATTATATAACTATGGGGTTTTTTTTATTTGTTGTTTTTCTTACCAAACTAAGAAAGGATCTGTAGGTGTTTTAATGTTTCCTACAGAGTAGGAAAAACACTAAAATTAAAAAACAAGTATGTGGTAGGGTCAGCAATTAATTATTCTATCCTAAAATAGCTACTCAACAATTATCCTTTATAACAGTTTTCTGTTATAAGTCCTAGTGATGAATTGTTTCAGAATGCAATAAATGTACAAGAACAAGTAAAGCTGTTCTTTAGAGTTCCAGGTGGGTGTGTATTGTGATCTTTCTGTTACCTTCCATTTTTACTCAGATCAAAATTTTCCAAAGAGAATCACATTGATTTTATTTTTTAATTTGCAAGTTTAATATATTTTGATAAGAGGAAAGAGAGAGAAAATTATATCCCCAAAACACACCATTTTAATTTACTAAGAGGCTTTATATTACGATAAAAGTGGTACTTCATAACTTTGCAAATACATTATAAGCTAATCAAATGACAAAGATCATGTTTTTTTCACCAATTTTGGTAATTATATATGATCATTTTAAACATTTTAATAATATGTCACGAATATTTTGGGAATTCCAATTTCAAGTCCTCAGGAGAAAAGTATTTCTTACATGACTTAAAAAACTTTTCTGTAGTCTTTATTCCTACTGGTCCCTTTTCAAAAATATATAACATTAAAAGAGTTTTGGCTCCAACAGACTCCAAAGTTTTCTGCCAAGATCAATTCTACAATCTGAAAGTGACAATTTCCTCCTTACACAAAGAAGGTAATGCAAAAATCACAATTTATCTAATTAACATCCTACTCCAGTTGGCTCTCGATACTGCTGTTATTAATTAACACTCTACTACAAATCATCAACTCCTACACCTCTGCAGGCACTAGTTATTCCAAGCCAGGTCCTGGCCCTACTGCTCTTTTGAGGACCCTTCTCTACTGTGGCTGCCCCCACCACCACCACCACCACCACCACCACTTCTAATACTGAAAGTTAACCACTGGAATCACAGTTTCTCCCATCTCCCAAAGAGAAGACATTTCCTCCTAAGTAGAATAGTTATTTCAATACAGAAAGAGATATTACAACCTTTTACTTTGACACCAATAATAATATCATTGTCCTTTCAATTATATTTCACTCAGCTAGTGATTTCATCACATCAACCAGGTACTAGACAAGAAACAATTTGTGTGTCACTATTTCATCATGTGCTCTGCTTTTCTCAACAATACCAATGCCTGAAAGAAATCTTATGCCTTTCAAGATGTCTCTTGTGAAATGAAAAAGGAGCAAGTCACCATTATTTATTGCCTTCATGTTCCAGAAACTCCAAATCAGACTTTCTCCAAAGCAAACCATCTTGTTATTTTTTTTCCAGAGATTAAAACCCCATGCAATTAGTTGGCCTGCCATAGTTATAGATAAGTCATAGCTATGCTTGCATTAACCTATGGTTCAGATGGTAAAGAATTCGCCTGCAGTGCAGGAGACCTGGGTTCGATCCCCGGGTTGAGAAGAACCCCTAGAGGAGGGCATAGCAACCCACTCCAGTATTCTTGCCTGAAGAATCCTCATGGATAGTGGAGCCTGGCGGGCTACAGTCCATGGGGTCTCAAAGAGTCAGACACAACTGACTGACTAAGCACATACCAACTATTCAAAAAAATTTCAAACTTAAGATATTTCTGAATTATCCCAAATTTAGTATACTTCTCAAAGTTACTATAATTTTCCAATTAGAGAAGCTTTGTATAGCTATTCTGAGCTCACTATTGTGTATCTTACGATTTTTATGATGTTGGAGTGATGTAGCACATTTAAAGAAATGTGTGTTAAAAATGCTATGACAGTAGATATCTATTACAAGAAAAAAACTGTAAGAAACACAAACACATAGAGATTAAAAACACACTTCTAAATAACCAACAGCTTACTGAAGAAATCAAAAAATTTCTGGAAACAAATGACAATGAAAACACGACAACTCAAAACCTATGGGCTGCAGCAAAAGCAGTTCTAAGAGGGACATTTAGAGCAATAAAATCCTACCTCAATAAACAAAAAAAACATTGAATAGACAACCTAACTTTACACCTAAAGCAACTGGAAAAAGAAGAAGGAAAAAAAAAAAACGAAATTAGTAGAAGGAAAGAAATCATAAAGATCTGAGCAGAAATAAATGAAAAAGAAATGAAAGAAACAATAGTAAAAATCAATAAAACCAAAAGCTGGTGATTTGAGAAGATAAACAAAATTAACAAACCTTTAGCCAGACTCATCAAGAAAAAAATAGAGAAGAATAAAATCAACAAAATTAGAAATGAAAAAGGAGAGGTTACACCAGACAATGCAGAAATATAAAGGATTATGAGACTCTTGAGAGTCCCTTGGACTGCAAGGAGATCCAACCAGTCCATCCTAAAGAAGATCAGTCCTGGGTGTTCATTGGAAGGACTGATGCTGAAGCTAAAACTCCAGTACTTTGGCCACCTCATGCAAAGAGTTGACTCATTGGAAAAGACCCTGATGCTGGGAGTGACTGGGGGCAGGAGGAGGGGATGACAGAGGATGAGATAGATGGCTGGATGGCATCACCGACTTGATGGACATGAGTTTGAGTGAACTCTGGGAGTTGGTGATGGACAGGGAGGCCTGGCGTGCTGTGATTCATGAAGTCGCAAAGAGTTGGACACTACTGTGTGACTGAACTGAACTGAACTGATGGCTGATTCATGTTGAGGTTTGACAGAAAACAGCAAAACTCTATAAAGCAATTATCCTTCAATAAAAACAAATTAATTAAAAAAAAAAGAAAAGACAGCCATAAATCTGAATCCCAGATGATTCAGCTAGTGGTGTCAACCAGGCTCAGTACTATAATACAAATCTATTTATAAAAAATACATTTGATACCTATTTTCCTTACATTTAGTAAGAATTAATATGCTGGGCATTAAAAGTTTCAGAAATTTTGTAATCATAATATAATAAATTCATTTTATTCACTAAAAAATGTGTATTATGCATGTAGTAAATACTGAATAATAATTGTCATTATCACTAGCCATTATTACTCTAATTCTTTCTCCCACTTGTAGTGGATTTCATTTCTTATAGTTTCTATGGAAATAAATGTCTAACTTCTCCAATATTCATGTTTGAAAAGCAAGAAATTTACCTTCATTAATTTTAGGCTTTATTTTAAATATCAAACCTTAAATGTGCTAAAAAAAATGAGTCATAAATAATTTGTCAAATATATGATATGGTTAGCTAAATTATCCTTAATATTTCATTAAATTATATCTATTGTACTGGGTTGAGTGGTAGCTTCCCAAAAAGTATCTGCCTAAAATCTGCAAACATGACCTCATTTAGAAAAGTTCTTGCAGGACCAAGCAAGTTGAGGATCCTGAGATGATCATCCTGAGTTATAGAGGGCCCTAAATTCAATGACAAGCATCCTTAGAAGAAAAAGCGAGCAGACATACAGATATGAGGAAAGAGGCAGAGATACCAAGGGTTACAGTGAGCCATGGAGCCAAGAGACCGGCATGGGATGAATTCTTCTCCAGAGCTTCCAGAAGAGCCAATGCTGCCAACATTTTATTTCAGACTTCTGGCCTCCAGAAAGAATAAATTTCTGTTGTTCTAAGCTACCTTTTTTGTTGTTGTTTAGTAGCTAAGTCATGTCCAATTCTTTTGTGACCAAATGAAGCGTAGCCCACCAAGCTTCTCTGTCCATGGGATTTCCCAGGCAAGAACCCTGGAAAAGTTGCCATTTCCTTCTCCAGGGATCTTCCGGTCCTAGGGATTGAATCTGTGTCTCCTGCATTGTAGGCAGTCTTTACCACTGAGCCACCTGGGAAGCCCTAACATGTTTGTACTAATTTATTTTAAAAAGCACTCCTAGGAAACTAACACATCTATTAAGTGCACATCATTATGTTTGTGTCTATTTATTTCTAAGGGTCAGTCTACCATTTCTCTGAACTTGTGTGATATTCAGCAACAAACCAAGAATTTAATTATTATTAATATCTTTTCATTGTTATTAGTATAGCCACCATTCATAAAGGCTCACTATAATCCAGATAGTCTATGCATACTTTACTCCTGTAATCCTCACAATTAACACACAATATTATCCACATTTTCCAAACTCAGAGAGGTAAAAACACATGCCCAAGTTTTCATGACTAGTAGGCAACAAAATCAACTTTCAAAAGTACAGGTACATTTGCTTCCAAAATCTCAGCTCCAGCAAGATTTGCTTTTTTCTTAAGTAGATGATGTCTTAATAAATGTCACATGTAACAAGCCTACAACTAACATCATATTCAATAGTGAAATACTGAAGGCTTTTTTCTCTAAGATCAGGAAGAAGACAAAAATGTCCCCTGTTCCCACCTTTATTCAACATATTCAATACTAGACATAGAAATTGGGCAAGAAAAAGAAATAAAAGACATCTAAATTGAAATAAGAAGTAAAATTGACACTATTATCGATAACAATAATACACATAGAAAACCTTAAACACCCCACTGAAAAACTGTTAGAACTGATAAACAAATTCAGTAAAGTTTCAGGCTATAAAACTGATATACAAAAATCTGTATATCAGTGCATTTTTATATTGAATTGGCCGAAGTTTCATTCAGGTTTTCCAGTAACATGGTGTAGAAAACCCAAACGAACTTTTTGGCCAATCCAATACTAGTAACAAATTATAAAAAGAGAAATTAAGAAAACAATCTCATTTACAACTGCAATTTTTACACATTTTACAAAATTGCAATTACAATTACAAAAAGAACAAAATACTTAGGAGTAAATTTCACCAAGAAGGTGAAAGACTTGTACACTGAGAAATATGAGACATTGATAAAAGAAACTGAAGAAGATACAAATAAATGGAAAGAAGTGATTAAGTTAAAGTTAGAGTGGACTTTAATCCAGTCTGACTGGTGTCCCTATAAAAAGAGAATATGTGGAAACAGAGAGACAGCAGGATTTGCATGCACAGGGAAAAGACATGTGAAGAGGCAGCAATATGCAAGCCAAGGAGAGAGACCTCAAGAAATCAAGCTTTGACCCTGGATCTCTAATCTCTGGAATCATCAGAAAAATTAATTTCTGTTGTTTAAACCACTCAGTCAGTCGGTAGCATTCTGTTATGGCAGCCTTAGCAAATTACTACAGATGAGAAGAGTTCTAGCAATGTTTTAAAGAACTTGAGAATTCTAAGTTAGAAAATGGCATAATATATTCATATAGAAACATAGCTATCTTCAATCTGTAAAAGTCTATTAAAATATACATGAGTTCCTTCAAAAATTCCACAGATTTCTCCCCTAAATTGTATAAAGAAATTCCTTCTCCTTGAGCACTACAATGAAAAGTAAATAAAAAATGATATTTCATGATCTTAGTTTTCAGTTTTAATTTACACTTCTGCAACTTAATTGTTTTTACTTATTTCCTATTTGACAAGATTCAAGCTATATTATGGTCTAAATTATTTTCTGCATTAGGCAGAAAGACAAAATTCTCAATATAACACTTTTATTTGAAAAAAAGGATACTGTAAGTTTCAAACAACCAATTTAACCTCAAAATTTCAAAATATAACCAAATGTAATTTGAGAACTACCTTATACCTCACTGTGCATAAAATGTGTGTATAAACATATTAAGTACCTTAGAATACCTTCAGTTCGGTTCAGTTCAGTACCTCAGTCGTGTCCAACTCTTTGTGACCCCATGAATCGCAGCACGCCAGGCCTCCCTGTCCATCACCAACTCCCAGAGTTCACTCAGACTCACGTCCATTGAGTCAGTGATGCCATCCAGCCATCTCATCCCCTGTTGTCCCTTTCTCCTCCTGCCCCCAATCCCTCCCAGCATCAGAGTCTTTTCCAATGAGTCAACTCTTCGCATGAGGTGGCCAAAGTATTGGAGTTTCAGCTTTAGCATCATTCCTTCCAAAGAAATCCCAGAGCTGATCTCCTTCAGAATGGACTGGTTGGATCTCCTTGCAGTCCAAGGGACTCACAAGAGTCTTCTCCAACACCACACTTCAAAAGCATCAATTCTTCGGTGCTCAGCTTTCTTCACAGTCCAACTCTCACATCCATACACAACTACTGGAAAAAACATAGCCCTGACTAGACGGACCTTTGTTGGCAAAGTAATGTCTCTGCTTTTGAACATGCTATCTAGGTTGGTCATAACTTTTCTTCCAAGGAGTAAGCGTCTTTTAATTTCATGGCTGCAGTCACCATCTGCAGTGATTTTGGAGCCCCCCCAAATAAAGTCTGACACTGTTTCCACTGTTTCCCCATCTATTTCCCATGAAGTGATGGTACTGGATGCCATGATCTAAAAGTATATTAATCGTGCATAATGGGCTTCCCTTTTGGCTCGGCTGGTAAAGAATCCACCCACAATGTGGGAGACCTGGGTTCAACCCCAATCATGTGTAGTATCTAAGCAAATTTTTAATACAGGAATTCTAAATCTCCCTTTTTACTGATACTCCACTGAAAGCAGTGCTGTTAAGAATATAATTCAGTTAGAAGATTTATTTAGATAAATTGTACTTTGCTATTAAATTTTACTATAAACCTTACTCTTATATTAAAACTATTCTCCTAACTGTTTTTCACTCTTCCATCAACTACAGCCTTTAAATTGACCATTGAGATTTATTGGTAACATAACTACTGATATCACCTGAACTCCTAAATATTGAGGACTGAGTTTACTTCTTCCTATTTAACGTCTGGATACATGTTTTCTTTCATGGTTTATCCACGGTATTATTAAATATCTGAATGGTCCTCGGAAGAAAACTTATTATTGACATTAGTTATTGATCATTAAATTAACCTATGTGACATGAATATATCACTCCAGTTGCTCAGAAATTTACAAAGTAAAACCAAGTCCATTTCAAATGATGGAGAAAAATCACGCTCTGTATTTTCTTAAAGTCAGTCCTTATTCACACATTTTTACAAAAGCCTCCTTTTCACTGGAGTTATTAATCCTGAGAAATCAAAGGGCAGAACATCAAGCATTCAAAACATGGAAAGAATATGTTCTTATTTCTTTTCCCTGTGATTGTTATTTTAATAGACACCTACCACTTTTGTCTCTTTTCCTGGAATGCAGTCAAATCTCACTTCTCTGCTGTCACCATGTTGGGGTTTTAAAAGCTGCATATTGATTTAATTTCCATGCACTCTGGTTTTCAATAGTAGTGGAACTCTTCATTTATCCTCCATGTTTTACATTAATACATTTACATCTATAGAAAATGGAACTACAGTAATGATAATGATACCTGTCTCTACATTATCTTAAAAACATAGCTGTATCACTAAGAACAGGAGAAAATTTATGTTCAGATTATTGACATTTAAGTATATAGAATGCAAGACTACCATTATTTACAAGTGGTTTATTACTTTCTTTCCTGAATCAGTGTAGAGAAGTTTGTTAATTATATACTACAGATGTGGAAAAAGATATTCTTATACCTTTGAACGCTACTTTTTTCACATAATTACCTTTAAAGTAAGACAAGCCTCTTTGTACTTCCTTAGCTATAATAGATGCATATTCTCTAACATAGTTTATGTACCCTAAATACGTTCATTAAATTTTTAAAACTTTGTAATCGAAATTCATTTTCCTGTTCTAAGACTTACACAAGTATAGAGGTTCAAACATAGTAAAGTTTTCCCTATAACTCTTTGGCAAACTATGCTTCACATAGTCATTAAGAGCCTACAATACGCAAGACACTATTCTAAGAACTTTGAAGAACTTGGAGATAATAAACACATTGTTCCTGTTTATGGCAGTAAAATTGATACTTCACCTTGCTGCTACTGGGGATAAGTATGTAAAATGCACTTCATAACTAATAAACACTTTACAATTTTAGATAAACCAAAAAAAAAAAATGCAACTAGTTCCTCAGAACAAATGAGATCTTCACTTCCTATAAGTTACTGATGCCCCTTGATAATAACCATATTACTAACCTCTTTATAATTCTGATGTCTGAAGATATGTAATTATCCATGTAGAAATTATAATCATATGATGAAATTGTTTTATACTATACCATGAACAACTTCATAAAATTTTGGTAATTCTGGTAATTGTGTGGATTTTTTTTCTTTTCTTCTTGAAATGTCTTTTGTGACTTTTACTTGATGAACTGGTTCTTCTAAAATCTGAATTCAGGATGGAATTCTAAAATAACCTTTTTGTATACAGAATTGTTGACAATTCCAAGCATGCCAGAAACACAGAATTAGTTCTTCCTAAATAACAATGTAGAATAGTAATATGTTTTCAGTGCCTCCATTTGTATGTACAAAATTGAGAGAGGACAGCATTCAAGATTTTTTAATCAATAAAACAATGAATATTACAAACAAATTAACTTAGTATTCAATGCAAAAAGCTTGAAAATTAAATAAACCAGGAGGAAAAACTTGATACAGTCTTAAAATATATACTAAAGCAATTAGAATATATTGAGGGTTCAATCCCTGGGTCAGGAAGATTCTAGGTTCATCCACATCACTACAAGTAACCTAACTTCATTCCTTTTTATGTCTGAGTAATATTCTATTGTATATATCCACCACATCTTCTTTATCTATTCATCTGTCAATGGGTATTTGGGTTGATTCCATGTCCTGACTATTAAAAATAGTGCTGCAATGAACACTGAAGTACATGTGTCTTTTTGAATTATAGTTTTCTCAGGTTATATGGCCAGTAGTGGAATTGCTGGGTCATATGGTGCTTTTATTTTTAGTTTTCTAAGAAGCCTCCATGCAGTTCACCATAATGGTTGTATGAATTTCCCTTCCCACCAACAATGCAAGAGTGTTCCCTTCACACAACACCTTCTCCAGTATTAGTGTGTTTAGATTTTTGATAATGGCCATAGAATAGCAAGTGCTTCCCAGGTGGCGCTAGTGGTAAAGAACCCACCTGCCAATGCAGGAGACATAAGAGATGTGGGTTTGATCCCTGGGTTGGGAAGATCCCCTGGAGGAGGGCATGGCCACCCATCCAGTATTCTTGCCTGAAGAATCCCTGTGGACAGAGGAGCCTGGTGGGCTACAATCCATAGTGTTGCAAAGAATCAGACATGACTAAACAGACTTAGCATGCACTCATCTAGTAGTAAATCTTGATGAAATGTAGGGGGAGCACTAACAGTATCTACCCTAAGTTTAGTCTATAAATATCTGTTTTTAGTATTTGTAAGATATATTAAAGTTACTTATTTACATTTCTCTCATAAACGACTAATTTCCTGCTTCATTCTTTTGAAACTTTTGGTAGAAACACTAAAAAGTACAGACATGACATAGAGAATGGATTTGTGGACACAGATTTGAGAAGGAGAGGGTGGGATGAATTGAGAGATTAGCACTGACATATATCCACTGCCGTGTGTTCAATAGCTAGCTAGTGGGAAGATGCTTTATAGAGTAGGGAGCTCAGCTCAGTGATCTGCGATGGCCCGGAGAAGTAGCGTGGGAGGTGGGAAGGAGGCTTAATAGGAAGGGGATATATGTGTTTATATAGCTGACTCATGTTGTTGTATAACAGAAACTAATGCACCATTGTAAAGAAATTACACTCCAATGTAAAAAAAGCAAAAATGAACAAGAGGGGCTACATTAAACTAAAAATGAAAAGGCAACCTACAGAATAGGAGAAAATATTTTGCAAACTGCATAGCAGATAAAAGTTAACATCAAGTATATATAAAGAAGGGCCTTCCCAGGTGGTGCCAGAGGTAAGGAACCCACCTGTCAAAGCAGGAGTTACAAGAGACGTAAGTTCAGTCCCTCAGTTGGGAAGATCCCCTGGAAGAGCATATGGCAACCTACCCCAACATCCTTGCCTTGAGGCCATCAGGTACATGAAAAGATTCTCAGCATCACTAATCATCAGGGAAATGTAAATTAAAATCACAATGAGATATCACCTGTACAAATGGCTATCATCTCAAAAACAAGAGATTAAAAAGTATTGGCAAGGATATAGAGATAAGGGAGCCCTCGTATACTGGTTCTGGGAACTTAAATTGGTGCAACCACTATGAAAACAGTATGGAGATGCATCAAAAAGTTAAAAATAGAACTACCATCCAATATTGGGTATATATCCAGAAGAAAGTGAAAATAGGATAATAAAGAGATACATGCATTCCCATGTTTACTGAAGTTCACAATAGTCAAGATATGGAAACCACCTGTCAACAGATTAATGGATAAAGGAGTTGTGAGATATATATATATATATAATCTATATAATCATCAAGATAATCAAGATAATCATCAAGATACTCATGATGATGTGGTCACTCACCTAGAGTCAGACATCCTGGAATGTCAAGTCAAGCGGGCCTTAGAAAGCATTACTATGAACAAAGCTAGTGGAGGTGATGGAATTCCAGTGGAGCTATTCCAAATCCTGAAAGATAATGCTGTGAAAGTGCTGAACTCAATATGCCAGCAAGTTTGGAAAACTCAGCAGTGGCCACAGGACTTGAAAAGGTCAGTTTCCATTCCACTTCCAAAGAAAGGCAATGTCAAAGAATGCTCAAACTACCGCACAATTGCACTCATCTCACACACTAGAAAAGTAATGCTCAAAATTCTCCAAGCCAGGCTTCAGCAATAACGTGGACCGTGAACTTCCAGATGTTCAAGCTGGTTTTAGAAAAGGCAGAAGAACCAGAGATCAAATTGCCAACATCCACTGGATCATGGAAAAAGTAAGGGAGTTCCAGAAAAACATCTATTTCTGCTTTATTGACTATGCCAAAGCCTTTGACTATGTGGATCACAATAAACTGTGGAAAATTCTGAAAGAGATGGGAATACCAAACCACCTGACCTGCCTCTTGAGAAACCTATATGCAGGTCAGGAAGCAACAGTTGGAACTGGACATGGAACAACAGACTGTTTCCAAATAGGTAAAGGAGTATGTCAAGGCTGTATATTGTAACCCTGCTTATTTAACTTCTATGCAGAGTACATCATGAAAAACACTGGTCTGGAAAAAGCACAAGTTGGAATCAAGATTGCTGGGAGAAATACCAATAACCTCAGATATGCAGATGACACCACCTTTATGGAAGAAAGTGAAGAGGAACTAAAAAGCCTCTTGATGAAAGTAAAAGAGGAATGTAAAAAAGTTGGCTTAAAGCTCAACATTCAGAAATGAAGATCATGGCATCCAGTCCCATCACTTCATGGGAAATAGATGGGGAAACAGTGGAAACAGTGTCAGACTTTATTTTGGGGGGCTCCAAAATCACTGCAGATGGTGACTGCAGCCATGAAATTAAAAGACACTTACTCCTTGGAAGAAAAGTTATGACCAACCTAGATAGCATATGGAAAAGCAGAGACATTACTTTGCCAACAAAGGTCCGTCTAGTGAAGGCTGTGGTTTTTCCAGTGGTCATGTATGGATGTGAGAGTTGGACTGTGAAGAAAGGTGAGCGCCAAAGAATTGATGCTTTTGAAGTGTGGTGTTGGAGAAGACTCTTGAGAGTCCCTTGGACTGCAAGGAGATCCAACCAGTCCATCCTAAAGGAAATCAGTCCTGGGTGTTCACTGGAAGGACTGATGCTAAAGCTGAAACTCCAATACTTTGGCCACCTCATGCGAAGAGTTCACTTATTTGAAAAGATGCTGATGCTAGGAGGGATTGGGGGCAGGAGGAGAAGGGGATGACAGAGGATGAGATGGCTGGCTGGCATCATGGACTCAATGGACATGAGTTTGAGTGAATTCCAGGAGTTGGTGATGGACAGGGAGGCCTGGCATCCTGCGATTCATGGGGTCACAAAGAGTCGGACACGACTGAGGGACTAAACTGAACTGATACATATATATATAATATTATTCAGCCATGAGAAAGAAGGAAATGCTGCTAGTTGAAACAACATGAATGGACCTTAAAGATCTTATGTTAAGTGATATAATGTAGATAGAAAAAAGCAAATATTGTATGACATCACTTACATGTGGAAATCAAATAAACCAAACTCGTAAAAACAGAGAGCATAATAATAGGAGGGTGGGGGAATTCAGGAGCTGTTGTCTAAGGGCACAGACTTGAAAACAGAAGATAAGTTTTGGAGATCAACTGCTTAGCATAATGATTATAGTCAAGAGGGCCATGCCATACCATGTTCAGTTGCTTAAGTCATGTCTGACTCTTTGAGACCCTATGGACTGTAGCCCATCAGGCTCCTCTGTCCATGGGATTTTTCAGGCAAGAATACTAGATCGGGTTACCATGCCCTTCTCCAGAAGATCTTCGTGACCCAAGGATTGAACCCTCATCTCCTGTGTCTTCTGTATTGCAGGTGGATTCTTTACTGCTGAGCCACTCAGGAAGCTCATAGTCAGCAATATTGTATTATAAACTTCACACTTTCTAAGAGACTGTATCTTAGTTATTCCCACCACAAATAGAAATGATAAATACGTGACATGACAGAAGTGTTAGCTAATACTATGGTGCTAATCATATTGTATGCTATATATTTTTAATGCATGCAATATCATATGTCAATTACATTTCTTTTTTATTTATTTTTTATTTTACTTTACAATTCTGTGTTGGTTTCAATAAAAAATAAACATAAGAACATTAATAGCAATGGCATTCACAGTATTTCTTTTTTCAATAGTCATTCTAAGTAGTGCTTAAACATGATAATACTTATCCAGTAACACCGTTCATAGACAATTAGTTGGAAAATGTTATTGAGTGCTTCAATAAGTTAAAAATCACTCTCCTAATTTGAGGGTTTGGTATAAGATAAAGATTATACAATTATAGGGGGAAAAACACCCTAAAATAAGAAAACAGAAATATTTGCTCCTTTCTGACAATAGAAATCTTTGTTCCTTTCTTTCTTAAATGACAATTTTCACTTTTCAGATGCTACCTTTCTACTTTTCTAATAGCCTCCAAGTTACATTTGAAGACTTTTCAGTCTCTATGTCAATCTCTCCCATTATCAATATGCCTTATTTACTAAATAATTTTAAAATTGACATGTAGAAAATAATTGGCTCAACTGAAAAATAATGAAAAGTTTCTTCTTATATTTTCCCTTTCTCCTTGAATGATTCTCTGCAAAAGCCGATAGTTGAGGCTAAGTAAGAGCAGTACCTGTATGTCCCAGTCTCGAGGTATCAGATCACTTGAGTGGGAAGAAGGCATGTGTAGAGGGGGAAGTGGCTTGGCAGTGGCTTTGGCTGGAGTCTAGCCAGAAGGAGAATCTTATTTTTGGAGAGAAAAAGGAATTATTAGTGATAGGCGGTTGTTCAATATTCAAAGCAGGGAGTTGGTGGGAAGGGGTGGAAAGAGGTAGAGGATAGAAAGTAGAAATGGGTTTGATGATATGGTAATGAAACAATGGTGCCATAAGAAGAGCCCTGAGCATTTTTACATTGTGGAAATACCCCTATCAGGGCAGAACACAAACTACCAATGATAAATGCGTGTGTGTTCATAACTATTATTCTATGTTTGTGTATGTTCCTTCCTTCCTCCCCTGCCGTTCTTGCTCTCACTCTCAGAACTTAGTTACCAGGATATGAGAAACCCAAATTACATGAAGAGGCCATGGCTGGAGGCCTCTGTTTGGCAGCCACAGCTGATCATCCAGCTAACCTCCAGACTTAACTCCCAGATATGCTGAGTGGGTGGCTGAGCAACCTGTACATCCAGCCCAGGCAAGCCTTCATGTCACTTCAGGCCAACCGCTATTTGACTTCAGTCTTATGAGACGCCCCAAGCAAGAATGGTCTAACATATCCCAATCCACCTACAGATATGTGAAAGATAAAATAGGTATTTTAAATCACTATGTTCTGGAGTGATTTGTTACACGGTAGGTGATAATTGGAAAAGTAAATTCAGTGACACTTTAATGGGAAATGGGAAACTTGGATAGTATCTAAATGTCTCCCTGAAAATATATAAAAGGATAGAAAGAGTAAAATTACAGTGAAGAAACCTCTCAGGCACCTACTTACCAGAAGGATCAAAGTTAATGTCTTCAGTAAGGAGACAAATGAAAACCATGCACCACTTGATAGTATGAGATGAGAAGAGCACTCTATCACTCTGAGAACTAGCTGCCCCAAAACGCACCACCTGAATCTAATCATGGAAAAATATCAGACAAAGAGACATTCTACTAAACAACCGGCCTGAAAATTTCAAAATGTGAAGAAAGTCCATCGGTTAAACAGAAGATGAAAAAAAGTGATCTCATCAATGAACAAGTAGAAATTGACATTCAAAACACATTATGTAACCTATAATGGAAAATAATCTGAGAAAAAATATATGTGTGTGTGTGTGTATATATATATATATATGGCTGAAATATATATATACATATATTTTAAAGACAGAAGCATTCTATCATAATATGAGACAAAATGACTCGATGAATTGTGAAAAACAATTGAGAAATACAGAATAATGTAGAAGTGTCAGCATCATATAAAATGAGTTCCAGGAAATCACAGTATAGAAAATAAGGGTATAAACAGTCTCATTTTCATCTTTTAGTCAGAAATGGTTACTAGAAACTAAAATCTGTATACTAGGAATGTAATCGCTTCACTGGGGCAACATGACTTCAACACGCAATACAACAGTAATACTACTAACTTTACTCTGAGCAATTAAATGACTAAATGGAAAAAAAAAAAAACCTCAAAAATAAAACACTTAAATATATAAATCTTAGAAAATATGTAGGGGCTTCCCTGTGGCTCAGTAGCAAAGGATCTGCCTGCCAGTGCAGGAGACACAGGTGGTCCGGGAAGATCCGACATGCGGCGGAGCAACTAAGCCGGTGTACCACAGCCACTGAGCCTGCACGCTAGAGCCCAGGACCCACAGCCACTGAGCCTGCACGCCTAGAGCCTGTGCTCTGCAACAAGAGAAGCCACCTAACGAAAAGCCCACGCACCACAACTAGAGAGTAGCTCCTTCTTGCTGAAACTAGAGAAAAAGCCCGTGTAGCAACGAAGACCCAGCACAGCCCAAAATAAATAAAAAAGAAAATTAAGAAAAGAAAATATGCAGAAGACCTCTCTAAGGAAAACTGCAAAGTTCTGACGAAATATATCAAAGAACTAAATAACAGGAGATAAAGTTCTTAACACAAGAAAAATAATTTGGTAACTATGTATGGTTAAGGATATTAACTAGACTTATGTGGTGATTATTTCATAATACATATAAATATTGAACCATTATGTTATACCTCTGAAACAAATTTAATGTTTTATGTTAATTATACATCAATAAAAATTTTATAATACTTAAGTAACATTAAAAAAAAAATTTGCTTTGTGAAAGACTACCAAGAAAATGAAAGGCAACCCACAGATTGGGAAAAAGTATTTTCAAAAGACAGATCTTATAAAGATCTGTTATCCAAGTACACAAAGAACTCTTTTAACTCAACAATAAAAAAATGAACAAAATTAAAAAATGGACTAAAGACCTAAGCAGACAGCTCACCAAATAATATACACAGATGATAAATAAGCATATTAAAAGATATTCACCATCATATATCATTTAGTAATTGCAAATTAAAGCAACAGTGGAATAGCACTACACACTTATTAGACCGAAATCCAAAACACAGGACACCACCAAACGCTGATGAGGTTGTGATACAACAGAAATTCTCATTCATTGCTGATGAGAATGCAGTCACTTTGGAAGACAGCTTGGCAGTTTCTTACAAAAAATAAATATACTCTTACTATACCATCCAGCATGGTATTTACCCAAAGGATTTGAAAAACTTTGTGCATGCAAAAACCTGCACATGGATGTTTATAGAAGCTTTACTGATAATTGTCAAAACTCAGAAGTAACCAAAATGTCCTTCAATAGGTGAATGGATAATAAATTGAGGTACTGTATCCAGACAATTACATATTATTCAGTGCTGAAAAGAAATGAGCTATCAAGTCATGAAAATACATGGAGGAAAGTTTCATGCATTTTTCTACATAAAAGAAGCCAATCTGAAAGGGCTACACACTGTTATGATTCCAAGTATAATAAACAGCATTCTGAAAAAAGATTGACAGTAAAAACGTCAATGACTACCAGGAGCTAGTTGGAGAGACAGGCAGAGTACACAGGACTGTCAAGGCAGTGAAACTATTCTATATGATACTGTGGTGATACATGTTATATATTTATTAAAAACCACAGGATGTACAATGCTAATGGGCTTTGGATGGTAATGATATGTCAGTATGGATTTATCAATGATAACAAATGTACCAATCTGGTTGATGTGGGCCTGCCAGATGGCTCAGAAATAAAGAATCCACCTGCCAATGCAGATGTGGATTCGATCCCTGGGTTGGGAAGATTCCCTGGAAAAGGAAAAGGCAGCCACTTGAGTATTCTTACCTGGGAAACCCTATGGACAGAGGAAGCTGGTAGGCTGCAGTCCGTGAGGTCGCAAAGAATCGGACACAACTTAGCAGCTAAACAACAACCAATCTGGTGTGGGATGTTGCTAAAGAGGAACCTGTAAGTCTAAGTGTGTGAGGGCAGGAAGTAAATATATGAGAACTCTATATTTTCACTTAGTTTTGCTGTGAATTTAAAGCTGCTCTGAAATTTTTTAAAGTGACAGCCAAAGGAAATGCATGATCTTGGATTGACTATTATTTGCAGTGATAAACAGTTAATTGGAACTACAGATTAAGTGGTAGTAATGTTTTAATGTCAATATTCTGACATTGATTACTGTATTGTGGTTAGGTAGGAGAATGTGTTTGTAGAGATTATACAACAAACATTTGAGAATGATGAAGTATAATATCATAACTCAGTTTCAAATTGTCAGACAAAAGGTTCTTTATACTGGTCTTGCCATATTATTTCAAAATAATTATTTCAAATTATTTCAAAATAAAGCTTATCTTTAGTATTTAAAAAAGGAGGAAATAAATATTTCTTAAGGTAACACTCATAATATTGTATAGTTATTAGTTAAAATATAAGAAGGTAGACATTAACCAAAAAAAATTTCAAAACAGATTATTTTTCCTATAAAATATTTCCAAAAAACAATATTAATTATAATCTAGTTTTTAAGTAGGATGCTACACTCTTGTTTCTTTATTGTTATGGTTACTTTCCTGACTATATATTATACAGATTTTTTGGTATGTGTCAGATATTATATTACATTGGGAAATTATCTGATATGTCCCCATGAAGTAGGCACTGCATTATGTAAATATAAGAATGCAGAATTCCAAATAAGATTAACACCACTCTTCAACAAAATGCAACTAATGATTTCAACTTTTAAAACCACTTAAAATTTCTCCACTTTTTCATGTGAGTTGGTCATTTTGGACCTTCTAAATTTCAAAAGAGGTGAACAAATATATTAGATGAAGGATTTTTAATTACTATTTTATAATAGCTTATTACCAGTGACTTTTGAAAAATGACAAAGGATATACTGAACAAATAAATGGTATCAATATGTATTGGCCAATATGTAATTTAAGTATACGCACAAAGGAACATATAGGCAGTGCCAAAGAATGCTCAAACTACTGCACAATTGCACTCAACTCACACACCAGCAAAGTAATGCTCAAAATTCTCCAAGCCAGGCTTCAACAGTATGTGAACCATGAACTTCCAGATGTTCAAGCTGGATTCAGAAAAGCCAGAGGAACAGCGATCAAATTGCCAACATCCATTGGATCATGGAAAAAGCAAGAGAATACCAGAAAAATATCTACTTTGCTTTATTGACTATGCCAAAGGCTTTGACTGTGTAGATCACAACAAACTGGAAAATTCTTCAAGAGATGGGAATACCAGACCACCTGAACTGCCTCTTGAGAAATCTGTACGCAGGTCAAGAAGCAACAGTTAGAACTGGACATGAAAAAATAGACTGGTTCCAAATTGGGAAAGGAGTACATCAAGGCTATATATTTTCACCCTGCTTATTTAACTTATATGCAGAGTACATCATGAGAAATGCCAGACTGATTGAATCACAAGCTGGAATCAAGATTGCCAGGAGAAATATCAATAACCTCAGATACACACATAACACCACCCATATGGCAGAAAGCAAAGAAGAACTAAAGAGCCAATAAAAGTAAAAAAGAGGAGAGTGAAAAACTTGGCTTAAAACTCAACATTCAGAAAACAAAGATCATGGCATCTGGTCCCATCACTTCATGGCAAACAGATGGGGAAATAATGGAAACAGTGAGAGATTTTATTTTGGGGGTCTCCAAAATCATTCCAGATGGTGCCTGCAGCCATGAAATTAAAAGATGCTTGTTCCTTGAAAGAAAAATTATGACCAACCTAGACAGCATATTAAAAAGCAGAGGTCTGTCTGGTCAAAGCTATGGTTTTTCCAATAATCATGTATGGATGTGAGAGCTGGACCATAAAGAAAGCTGAACACCAAAGAATTGATGCTTTTGAACTGTGGTGTTGGAGAAGACTCTTGAGAGTCCCTTTGACTGCCAGGAAATCCAACCAGTCCCTCTTAAAGAATATTAGTCCTGAACATTCATTGGAAGGACTGATGCTGAAGTTGAAACTCCAATACTTTGGCCACCTGAGGTGAAGAACTGACTCATTGGAAAAGACCCTGATGCTGGGAAAGATTGAAGGTGGGAGTAGAAGGGGAAGACAGAGGATGAAATGGTTGGATGGCATCACCAACACTATGGACATGAGTTTGAGTAAACTCCGGGAGCTGGTGATGGACAGAGAGGTCTGGCATGCTGCAGTTCATGGGGTCGCAAAGAATCAGACATGACTGAGTGAACTGAACTGAACTGAACAAAGGAACACAATTTAGTAACAAAACAGTACAATTTTAAAAGAATCGTACATTCCCAAAGAACTAAAATAGATTCATCAAAAAAATAGAACTTTCTTGAATTGCTTCATACTTATTTTTTGGTGTATTAATTCAATCACCAGAATGTAAACATAATAAGAACAAGTTATTTTGTTCAATGTTGTGTCTCCAGCACCTGGAACACTCCCTGAGCATCTGCTCAAAACCATTTTCGATTGAATCAATAAATGAATCATATCTGGAGATGATGCATGATAATCTCTTCCACGTTTAAGGCACCTAAATACTTATAATTCAGCCCCAGTCACCAAAATACACTGTACTACATTTCAAGCCTCAAAAACATAAAATTGAAAAGGTCCCCCTTTTCACTTACAAAAGTAACAAAATTTGTTGGTGAAAATAATTCCATTTTCATAAGGCACCCCACTCCAGCACTCTTGCCTGGAAAATCCCATGGACGGAGGAGCCTGCTGGGCCGCAGTCCATGGGGTCGCTAAAAGTTGGACACGACTGAGCGACTTCACTTTCACTTTCACTTATACAAGAGCATTTTCATCTTTGTTCTTTTAAATGTTAGTGCGTGTACAAGTGCAAGCATTAGTGCATGTGAAAACAAAAACCAGAAAAGACCTAAAGTTGATATGTACATTCTTGCTATGGATCAAGCACAGCATGACTGTCTTGGAGGAAAAGAAATTAAGTTGCAAAGGTGCTGCAGCTGTAGTGGATTGTGGGAAAAGTGGAGAAGGACAAAGAGGCAGAAGATTTTTAATCACAGGCTTTAATTTAAATCAAAAATTTCTGCTGAGAATTCCTTTGATAATTGCTTCTAATTTCTCTATCATTTGTCTTTTATGTTTTTAGCTATGTTCATTATGGGGAAGATTTTAAATTTAAAATAATTATGCATACTGAATTCTCTGTTGCCTCAATTTTCATTTTATTACATTCCTTTTAATATTATAATGAACAAAGTATTCTGATGCATCTAGTTATTAAGGAACATTTGACTAGTCAAATACAACTTTAAAAAACCCTAGTTTCTATTATTTTGGTATTCTATTTTAATGCATTCTTATAGCTTTTATTGTTTTTCTTATACCAGTTTTCAGATCTAATTAATTCTGCCAGCACAATAGCTTGTTAAAATGCTTTGAGACAGTAAACAGTGGAGATGTATGCTGTGTGTGTATATATACATATATATACACACACACACACACACACACAAATGGTTTGATTATTTTAAGCAAAGTGATTGGATGTTAATTGCTTAAAATGATTAAATTCACTTAAAACAGTTAAATCTGCTGTGTGCATAAAGAACTACAATATCAAAATAAAAATATTGGGAGTTCCATATGATGCTACTCCCTCCTAAAAATATTTAAAACCAAACAAGGTATTTCATAATGTACCCAGAAGGATTGTAATTCAGTTTCCAGTCTCAAGGAGCCACACCTGACTTCTAGACAGTTTATGGTATTGGGATATAGGTTCAGCCTAAATTAAAAATGACTTCTACAAGCTAGGCATACATATCTAGGCTGACACATCTAGATACGTTTAGATCTTGTGAACGATGCAGCTAGATATGTTTAGATCTTCTGTTTAAAGTCACCAGGTGTCCAGATTACTTGTTGTTTCTACCATCCATAAAGTGTTACACTTGCCCTTTAAAAGCATAAACTGAAAGCGGCACACATCACTTCTGCCCACATCCCAGTGGAAGACCTTGATCATATGGCTCCACGGAGAAGGCTATGGCACCCCACTCCAGCACTCTTGCCTGGAAAATCCCATGGACTGAGGAGCCTGGTGGGCTGCAGTCCATGGGGTCGCTAAGGGTCGGACACGACTGAGTGACTTCACTTTCACTTTTCACTTTCATACATTGGAGAAGGAAATGGCAACCCACTCCCGTGTTCTTGCCTGGAGAATCCCAGGGACGGGGGAGCCTGGTGGGCTGCCGTCTATGGGGTCGCACAGTCGGACACGACTGAAGCGACTTAGCAGCAGCACAGCAGCAGCTGCTGGGGAGGCTGCCAAGCAATCTTTATTCTGAGCAATCATAACCAACTCAAGTTTGTGAGAGTAAGTAGCAATCTCTGCCATATACAATAAGGCTCACAAATTTATCAATATAAAATCACATTGCATTTTTCAAAATTCCACTTTGCATCCGCATAATTGAGAATTTAGGCTTAAGTATTAAGAGGCTACAACCGAATTCCAAAAAATGTTTCCAACAAATAGGGAACATTTAACATTTTTTTCAATATGGCTTTCAATACTGTACACAACAATGCTAGTCCAGTAGAGTCAAATTATAATAGAATATTGCTCGGAAAATCCCATGAATGGAGGAGCCTGGTAGGCTGCAGTCCATGGGGTCTCTAAGAGTCGGACACGACTGAGCGACTTCACTTTCACTTTTCACTTTCATGCATTGGAGAAGGAAATGGCAACCCACTCCAGTGTTCTTGCCAGGAGAATCCCAGGGACGGGGGAGCCTGGTGGGCTGCCATCTCTGGAGTCGCACAGAGTCAGAGACGACTGAAGTGGCTTAGCAGCAGCAGCAGCAGCATGCTATCTACAAATATTATTAAACACAGTAACATGGTTTTGTTTTCTTACGTTGCTTCCCTGTATTGGACACTGGTGATCACCCAGGTATCCTTTCTTCCTTTCTGTTCTCTTTTTCTTTTTTTGGCCCTGTTGTGTGGCATGTGAGATCTTATCTTAGTTCTTTCTTAAATAATTCCAACTTAATTCAAGTGTTCATATAAAAAGCCTCTCTCTCTCTCCATCTTAGTCTCTCTTTCTCTCTCAAACACACACACACACACACAACAAAAACATAAACCCTTACAGCATCCATCTCAAGATCATTAAGGAAACCAGGGGTATATAAAGCTGGTGTTGTAGGCAGCAGGGTAGAGGCTAAAAGAATTTGGACCCTTGCTGGCAAGGTTGAGTTGATGAATCAATCCACCTTGATGCCATCCTGGAAGATAATACATTTTCTTATTTTTAAACTGTTCTAAGTCAGTTTTTCAATCACTGGCTTCACAAAGCCTTCTAACTGATATGCACTACTTCCTAAAAAATTCACTTTACTACCCATAAAAACATTGAGCAATATGATTAGAGTTCAGAAAAGCTATATACAGCTCTAAAAAAGCAAAATTTAGCTCCAAATTATCAAATTTCCATGATATAATTTCATATATATTCTGAATAAGTTTGGACACAGCTAAAATGATTCAACTTAAGTTTCAGATTGATCAAATCAAAACTTTTTCATTTTTAAAGCATAGATTTCAATTCAAAATCACTGGAATTTAATTTCTCATCTAACCATATATCAGTGTGACCTTCTGAGATTCAGTGTTTATAGAAATATAGCCATTAAATCAGGAACAGAGACCTATTTGCCCACCATTAGGAAACTGTTTCCTTGCTAAGATGTATCTACTGATGGGCTTTTTTCCCCCCTATTAGGCTTGTCTTTTCTACAAGAAGAATCCTGAAAGCTTATCTACTTTTATAGGCCAGAAGTGCTGCTTTATTCAAATGAAACTTCAAATGTTCTCAGTTTGCAATAGAAATTGTCCTTAAAGGGTCTTAGAATAGTTAGATTCTATTGCAACAAGTATTTATTTCCTTGACTGAAAGAAGAAACTATTGTACATTATTTGACTGGGGTTTTTTCTTAGCCTTTTTTCTTTTATTTCATTCCTATTCATGGCTTATTTACAATTTATTATGCTTTGTATCATAAGACACATCATTATAATTGTCAATCCCTTTTAAGGTTTTGAAAGATAATGAAAGAGATAGAGTTTTAAAACTCTGAATAAGAAGTGTAGTAATATTAATGTGTGATTGAATGTCAGCTGTTTGAGTAAAACAGGTGATTCAATGATTTCTAAATGCAATACATTCTGGGTGAGATTAAGCTAACAAAACTAAGTCCTCCTAAAAGAATCAAAAGAGATATATATATGGACTACTTATGACTTCATAGAGAGCAGAGTACTTCTCAGTTCAGAGAAATTCATTAGAAATTCGCTCCCTAATATTAAAAGCAAAAGATTAGTAGTATTGACATATTCTAGCACACAAGAGGGAATCAATAACTGAATGTTGCAATCTCAGATTAAAACAAAAGAAAAGGTTGATGTTACAGCTTTTTATTTTACAAAGTGATTACAATTACAGGTGTAAATGGAGGAGAAAGTTTTCTTTGAGCACATGAAAAGGTCCATTTTTGTTAGTAAAGATAAATAAATAAGCATGCATTAATATATTTTACATAATTTAGTAGTGCTTTCAGAAATCATCATTGGATGTCAATATTACAATTAGTTAAGAGCATAAAACTAGAATGCTAAACTTCAAACCTTGGCTTTACCACTTACTATGTACCTTTAGGCAAATCGATAAACTTCTCTGGTTCTCAATCTCCTCATCTGTAAGATGAGTATGATTATAATAATACTAAATTTCTCATAGGTTTGTTAAAAGGATCAAATGGTAAATAAGTATTAGGATTTAAAACAGTGCAGGCACTGAAGAAATATAAACTATTAGTAGTAATTTTATATCCATGAAAATTATCAATTGACTCTATATGTTTAAGAAATGTCAGTTAAAAGCATACTTCTATATTTTTCTATTAAAATAGAAATGGTCATACAAACAACACGATTCTATCAGATAGAATTGCTGAAGTTGTCCCAGAGGGTCCTTAAACTATATGAATTTAATTTTTTTTTCTTTTTGCTATTCCAGCTGGGTGATTTCCACTACTCTGTGCTCCGGACCTCTGACCTGTTCTGTATCATCTAATCCAAGGCTCTCCAACCCCCGGGCCATGGACCTGTACCCACACATGGCCAATTAGGAACCGGGCTTCACAGGAGAGGAGTAAGCTGTATTTAAAGCCACTCCCCATCACTCAAATTACAGGCTCTGTCAGAACAGCAGCGGCACCCCATGGGATTTTCCAGGCAAGAATACTGAAGTGGGTTTCCATGCCCTCCTCCAGGGCATCTTCCCAACCCAGGGATCAAACCCAGGTCTCCTGCATCACAGGTGAATTCTTTATGGTCTGAGCCACCAGAGAAGCCCATTAGATTCTCACAGGAGGGCAAAGCCTAGTGTGAACTGGCCATGTGAAGGGTCTAGGCTGTGTGCTCCTTGTGAAAATCTAATAATGCCTGATGATCTGGTTCTGCATGCTGGTGAGCTGCACAAGTATTTCATTGTATTTCACATATAAAATAATAGAAATAGTGATAATATAAATAAAGTGCACAATAAATTTAATGTGCTTGAATCAACCTGAAATCATCCCTCCCTACCCACCCTCCCGACCCCTGTTCTGCAGAAAAATTGTCTTCCACAAAACCGGTCCCTGATGCCAAAAAGGATGGGGACGGCTGCTCTAATCTGCTGTTGGTTCTCTCTGGCATATTTTTCATTTAAGTTATTGTATTCTTTAGCTCTGCTGCTGCTAAGTCACTTCAGTTGTGTCCGACTCTGTGCAACCCCATAGACAGCAGCCCATCAGGCTCCTGCATCCCTGGGATTCTCCAGGCAAGAACACTGGAGTGGGTTGCCATTTCCCTCTCCAATGCATGAAAGTGAAAAGTGAAAGTGAAATTGCTCAGTTGTGTCCGACTCTTCATGACCCCATGGACTGCAGCCTACCAGGCTCCTCCATCCATGGGATTTTCCAGGCAAGAGTACTGGAGTGGGGTGCCATTGCCTTCTCCAATTCTTTAGTTCTGGTTGGTTCTTTTTATAAGTTCTAACTCTTTATTAAAGTTCTCATTGTGTTGTTCCATTTGTCCCCGAGTTTGGTATGCATCTTTATGATCACTGCCTTGAACTCATTATCAAGTAGATCTTTTATCTCCATCTCACTTAGCTCTTTTTCTTGGTATTGTCTTGCTTTTTTTTTTAAATTTAAAATGTATTTATCTTTCTTCTCATTTTGCCTAATCCTTTATTTATATCTATGTGTTAGGTGTGTATTAGGCCCCATGTCTCCAAATCTTTGGGAAGTGGTCTGATGTAGGAGATGCTCTATGAGCTCAGCAGCAGACTCCTCTCTGGCCACCAGAGACAGATGTTCCAGGGGTGTCTGCTTTCTTCATGGGCTGTGAGCTCCCTTCTGTTTTGGTGAGGCTGACTGCTGTGGGTACACTGAACCAACTGATTGCAAGGCCTTGCCCTATATGGTTGCTGTGGGCATGCTGGTGGGCAGGATAGGCCCTCCAGCAGTACTGGCTGCAAGGCCTAGTGGCACGTGACTGCTACAGGTATGCTTGTGGGTGGGGCTGGCCCCCAGGGCTAATACGCCATGGGGAGGATTCAGGGTAGAATAAGATCACAAAAAAGTCCCAGCTCCCTCGTCCCTCTCCAAGAGGCTCTCCAAGTCACCAAGTGCGTCTGACTCAGAGACATTTCAAACTACTGCCTCTCAACTCAATGTGGGGTTCAGGTGAGAACCTCCTCACTTCTCCAGGAAGATCTCAGCAATTGAGATAGCCTTCCTGCTTATGGTCACCTACCTGGGAGTGTGGGTCCTGACTAGACCACATCTCCATCCTTCCTACCCATCTGGTTGTGGTTCTTTTTTATGTCTTTAGCTGTGGAAAATCTTTTCTGCTACACTTCAGGGCATTCTCAGAAAGGGTTAATTTGTAAGTAGTTGTAATTTTTTTTGGTAATTGAAGTTTGTGCTTTTGCAAAGAGGTGATTTCAGAATCTCCCTACTCCACCATGTTGATCCCTCACCCTCCTGATATACATTTTGAAAATAATAAATACATTGATTATATTTACAAAGTATAAACTGCTCAACCAGCTAAAAAGCTTCTTTTTAAATACATTCATTACATTTAATACATTCAAACCACTTATGCTGACATAGCTGGCATTTTATCAGATATAAAAATAATAATGTTTATACTTCCAACTAGTATATGGAGTATTGTGTTTTCATTTAGTTCATATTATTTTTAGGCAATTATTTCTCTTTGACTGAAGTAAACAGGCAATTCATTGTGCTTGTGATTTTAATCACATTGATTCTGCTCCCCAAATCACAAATGTTGAGATACCACACGATTTTCCATACAACATTTGTAACTCCCCATTTGGAAGTCAAAATTTTTTTTATAATCATCCCAGATGGCTCAGTGGTAAAGAATCTGCCCGCCAATGCAGCAGGCACAGAAGACGTGGGTTCAATCCCTAGGTCAGGAATATCCCCTGGAGAAGGAAATGGCAACCCACTCCCGTGTGGTGGAAAAATCCCATGGACAGAGGAGCCTACAGTCCATGGAGTCACAAAAGAGTCAGGAACTGAGTGGCTGAGCACGCAATGTTTATATCGCACACCAGTCAGATTCAGAGAATCCCTTGAGTTCTAGGTAAATAAGCCAAAAATAGTTAGAATCAGAAAAAACTCAGAACATATTGGACAAATCCTTTTTTTCATAGGTAAAGAAACCAATGCCCACAAAACACCCTGAGATCATGGAGAAGCTCAAGGTCACTGTCTTTACCACACAGAAGATTCGGATTTTTACTTACTACATCCGACTGCTCAGTCCTGTCCTCCAATTATACCCAAACTACTAGAAACAGCAAATGGATTTGATTCTAAAGGCATTATTACAGCCTTTTACAAAGTTGTATTGAGATCTGCAGAAAGCTCTCTTTGATTCCACTAAGGATATAGCACTATTAGCAGACAACAACAACAACAAAATGGTAATACCCACCATCTCATCTGAAGTTTGCGATGGAATCATTATGTTATCCTGATTAAAGAAATTGCTCTCCTTTGGTCAATCTGCCCCAGCTATTATCTGAGAACATCTAATCAAAAAGTGCTGGATGGCATGTTCTAACAAGAAAAGAGGCAATTGTAAGTTATTAGAAAATGTTGGTTGACCCTTTATTTACAGTAGGAATAAAACTGCAATAAGATATTCTTGAATCCTGACATATTTCTAGGAAGACTCACAATTTTAATCTTTTAGTCAATTAGAATATTTGTATAATCTATCTTCAGTTTACTTTATACACAGTGACAATTAGAGAACGACATTTTCATAAGAGTAAAGAAAAAAGTTATGCATCCACCTAATGAATCATATGTGTACAGGTAACAAACTGTGGAATTCTGCAGGAAATTTCACTTATTTTTCAATTGCTATTTTCAACTGAATTTTCTGATTAATTGCCTTAATCTCCAAATTTCTTTGTTGATAGAAATTCAACCACAGAAAGGCCAGTAATCAAAGAATTATTAAAATGGGAAGAATTTCCATATCTCCTTGACTTCAATTTTTTAAAAAGTAGGTTTCTTTTTTGTTGTTTATTTCTTAAGATCTATTTGTACCACTCTATTGAAAATAACATGCACAGTTAAATCCAAATTTGGTAGAATGTGAATGTTCAAATAATCTCAATATGAACATTTAACTCTTTTATTACTTTCCCCTGTCTCTGCCATCCTAGATAGATGGTATACCATCCCTTCCTTCATGAAATATTTTAAAAGAGTATGCTTTCTGGTTCAAGGACATGTAAATAATATCTTTGTTGGTAATGATTTGTATTCTAGTTTTAATGGTAATATCAAATGTTGCAAGAGAGGGTATGGAGTGGAGATTCCTCTAAGCATGACATTAGAGAGGTCTGAGAAACACAAACAATAAGGAAACCCACCCCTTATTCCTGGAAGAATTCCTGAAAGGAAGACCATGAGACCAGAGAGCAAAGGTGGTGGGTCCATCTCAGAAGTCTGGTCAGAGGCACATCAGCTAATCTGAGCTGACTGATGGATTGGCCAATGCTCTATGGCCTAAGAATGATACAGAAGCAGCAACAAACTGATAGACTTGAAGTAGTCATTGTCAGTGGTATTATGATTGTTGTAATTCTCTCTTCTCAGCTCCAAATAATGGCACAATTCTTGTGAGACTTGGCAAGGTTTTGTTTCACAATTCACTACGTGGTCAGTCTATGCCCCAGGATAGAAAATAACGTGAGTGTAGCCAAGCTTAGGGGCTTCCCTGGTGACACAGATGGTAAAGAATCTGCCTGCAAGGTGGGAGACCTGGGTTCAGTCTCTGCATTGGGAAGATCCCCTGAAGGAGGGCATGACAACCCACTTTCAGTATTCTTGCCTGGAGAATCCCCATGGACAGAGGAGTCTGGCAGGCTATAGTCCATGAGGTTGCAAAGAGTCGGACATGACTATGCGACTAAGCACAGCACAGCCAAGCTTAAGAGGCAGGTAAGTGATACTCAGGTTAAAGACTAGAGCAGTATTCAAGGTTGCACACAGATAATATACACACCAGACTCAAGTAGTGCAGTGTTTACTTGTAGCAAGAGATGAAAGAGTAGCAAGACCAAATCCTTTGCAATGCATTGGTCCCCCAAGGCCAGCAGATCCTTTCTACAGCCTCATAGATAGTGTGGCCGCATGCACCTCACTTCTTATTGCAGAGCAAGGACCTCAAACATTCCCCTGTGTGGTCTGAAATACAGAAAGTTGGAGGGGGCGGTGCCTGAGGGTCACAGACATCTGACATTAAGCAGTAGAAAGGAGCACACACTGATTATGAAACAGGGAAAGATATTCCTACACAAGGTGATAAGCCCAGCAAGGCTGTATGGATTCCTTATCTCTTGGTAAGTGTACTGATCTAGATCCAGGACCCATTCTTATGTGGCCAAGCTGGGGTTGAAAGACTGTGTACAGGAGACCACCTTTCTTAACAAGCTTCAGTCGCTACGACATATCCGACTCTCTGTGACCTCACAGACTGCAGCACACCAGGCTTCCCTGTCCTCTGTCTCCTGGAGTTTGCTCATACTCATGTACATTGAGTGAGTGATACCATCCAACCATCTCACTCTCTGTCACTGCCTTCTCCTCCTGCCCTCAATTTTTCCCAGCATCAGGGTCTTTTTCAGTGAGTTGGCTCTTCACATCAAGTGGCCAAAAAAGCATAGCTGAGTTATAACACCATCATTTAAACCACATTTTTCAGTGAATGAAAGTGATGTCCCCTGCTGAAATTAAAACATCCCAAACACATTCAGAGAGAGTTAATACCATTAGTGAAATGGTTTCCTCCTCTATCCTCTGGCATTTGCTTTTTCTCCTTTTTCTCTATAACTACCACTTCCCCAGTTAAAATTTAAGTATCCACTCTAGTCTCCTAAGCCTCATCAACTTTCTGGCCAATTTTTTGCTCAACGTGCAAGGTTAACATCTACTTAATACCTACTTGTATTTTACTTCTCTCACAAACTTCTCCTTGACATCCTTGCTACTTCTTGTCACCGCTTCTTTTGGATGCTTCTACTTATTAAATTCTTACTTATCCTTGACATCTTAAAATCTGCTTTAGTGCATAAGTGATGATGAAAACCAATAATGCAAAAAAGAGTTGTGTTTATGCAAAGAAGCCACTGATTGTGTATGCCCACATATCCTAATAATATCTTAGTTCAGCGACTCTTTTGGACTCTTTTTCTTATTCTTTCATTCCCATCCTGTTTCTCTTAACCTACTGACTTTCAAAATGTACCCACACATACAGAGCTGTGCTCCTACACACACACACACACAAAACATGTGTACATACATGGTCAGTTTGTCCATTTTGACTCAGTGATAATTCCCTGGTGGCTCAGCTGGTAAAGAATCCATCTGCAATGCAGGAGACCTGGATTCAACCCCTGGGTTGGGAAGATACCCTGGAGAAGGGAACAGCTACCCACTCCAGTATTCCAGCCTGGAGAATTCCATGGACTATATAGGACATGGGGTCGCAATGAGTTGGACACAACTGAGCAACTTTCACTTTCACTTTTTCACAATGACTATTTTTACAGACACTATTATTTATAAATAATAACAGTGTCACTAAATACAGGATAAAGGGAATTCCCTGGCAGTCCAGTGGTTAGGACTCAGCCCTTTCACTGCCAGGGCCTGGGTTTGGTTCCTCGTCAGGGAACTAAGATCCCACAAACCATGAAGCTAAAAAAAAAAAAAAAAACCACCATGATACAGGTTCACAGTTTTATACAATTACATAGCCAGTCTGCATGGATTGCTTGATTGATTGAACTCATAAAATAAACAATTAAAACGATTGTAGTTTAAAAAAAGGTTTTTGTTAATATATTGCAGTCTGGACTAATTATCTGGAGAGGTTATATATGCTGGTGGCTATTATTGGTTAAAAATAATTAATTCCCTATGGGCTATAAGGGATTAACCACTTCTAAACTTCCTCTTAATCATTTATCATGAAGTCTTTTGCTCTATATTTCCTTCAGGGGAAAAAAAAAAAGTCCTCTTTCTCTTACAGAGCAATATTAATCACACAAGAATAGAAAATCTTCTCATTAAAGCCCTGGAGCTCATTGGGGAAGTTTAAGTTATTCTAACACCTCCCTGATATTGTTGGATCCATGTAGCAAAGATCACTGACTTTCCTGCCAGTTAATTGTCTCACATGAGCTGATCTAAAGACCAAAGTCCATTTTCTATGCCAAGTGGGAAGGAGAGCTGTAGCTGTTTCTACGAAAGCAGCTAATTAAGATTCTCTTCCAAAACACTCTATGTCCTTTAGTCCTATTACATTAGCACATGCTTATAAGCATGTTACAGATATGCTTCATTTTATGCAACTGATGTTTCTGAAAAGTCAAGGATATTTAGAACCCATCCGAGGAGCAGCGAAGGTTTCAGGTTAAAGTGAAAGTGAAGTCACTCAGTCATGTCCGACTCTTTGCGACCCCATGGACTGTAAACTATCAGGCTCCTCTGTCCATGGGATTTTCCAGGCAATAGCACTAGAGTGGATTGCCATTTCCTTCTCCAGCGGATCTTCCCGACCCAGGGATCGAACCCAGGTCTCCCGCATTGTAGACCGTCTGAGCCACCAGCCTATGCAAAAATAATTTTGTCAAATGAAACATTCTGAAGTAAACACCTCTCCTCCAACATAAAATGTTTATAAAATCATTGTGGCAACACAAACATAATAATATACCCATAAAGCTGAAGAAACACAGGCAAGACAAAGTCTGCAGCGTAAGAAAAGAAAGAAAAAAGGCAAAGAGTCAAAAGAAACAGGACACACAGATTTAGTAAATTAATAATGAGGACAATGGAAGGGAAGAATCTCACCTTCAGAAAGCAAACCCACCTAAGACTGATTGTCAAGGAATTTTGGAAACCATCTGAGGCGATAGTGAGCAACTAAGAAAGCCATTTAAGAGAAAAAAATCCTCTTATGTAGTCTAACCAAGTGGAAAGTATACATATGAAAGATTTCCTCTCCCACTTAGTTCATGCACTAGAAAAAGCATTCATGAAGTTAACTAAAGTATCAATTTTTAAGTTCTAAGTCTTTCCAGCTAAAAAATAAACAGCATGACAAATGTTATGCATTTTTAAGTTCTCTGGCAACCTCTAGATTGAACAAACTAAACAAGTATAATTTCCCTGAAAACCCTTACTTTTGAGTTTAAGCACGTTATCATATATGGTAAAGCTTCAACAGAAAGATACAGTGTTTCCCCAATTCAAGTCATTGAAATTTTTGCTAAAATTATTTTCAGGAATTAAAGATAAGAGCATCACAAAATGACCAAAAGTTATATTAAAATACATGAAAAACGATACAGAAAAAAATGACACAAGGAGACAGGAAATAATTAAATATAAATATTTTATTAAATTTTATTTAGAATATTTATGTGAAAATTCCTAGGTAGCTCAGTGGTAAAGAATCTGTCTACCAATGCAGGAGACCCAAGAGACATGGCTTCGATTCCTGGGTCAGGAAGATCCCCTGGAGTAGGAAATGGCAACCCACTCCAGTATTCTTGCCTGGAGAATCCCCATGGACAGAGGAACCTGGCAGACTACAGTCCATTGGGTCACAAAGAGTCAGACACAACTGAGCAACTAAGCACAGCACAGTTCAGGACACATGGCTAGTGTAGAATAATGGCTGTTCTTGACAAGGTTATGGAGAGGAAAGGAAAGGTGTCGTGTGCCAGTTGCAAAAAGCCATGGGCTTTATTACTGCTAAAGGTACCAAATCATTAAGAAGTATATGGACAAATGATGAATATATGCCTGTTTGACATCCTTCAGATTAAATTTCAATTAAGGAATATGGTCACAAGCTTCAATAAGGTTTGAGCAAGAAGAACAAACTAGAAATAAAAAAGGTCTAAATCTGAAGTCTTTCCAAGCTATTACAGTTTTCTTAGCATACCCCAAATATCAAATACTTTATAAGATGTTCTTCACTATCTATATGCATTGCTGTTTCATACACCTAGAAGTTTCAGCACATAAGTTTTGTTATGAAGGCTTCAAACTTTTCAGTTACCACCTACAGATAGGATCCTGTTTTAGTGAACATACAACCAATGTGGTTTGTGGTCTTAGACCAGATTTTTTTCAGGTTTTGACTTAAACACCTGAGTGGAAATTTGAGAAGAGATGAGGAGTTGATGGGTTCCATTTTTACCACTTGGGAGATTTTCAGTAAGCAATTAAATAGTCACGTCTGAATATTCTACACTAGCCGAAAATAAGATGGGCTAAAAATAAATATTTGGGATTCATGAACAAATGATGGGAACTGAAGCCAAGAAAGTACTGAAGATTATTCAGATGGGCTATTCAGAGGACCAGTGTAAAGTGATATGAGAAAAAGTCTAGGAAACAATTAACACCTTGAAGAAAAAAGAACTCATTATTTAATGCTAAGCCAGACAAAAGCAAGAATTTCTTATTGAATGACTACTTTTCAAAGCGTGTTCTGTATGAAGCTGTATCATTTTATTGCCTTTCATTTTAAGTTCATTTTCACTTTACAAATCATACAGCACACAGACCCATACACACAAACACAGATTTCATAATTGTGGTTATGGCACAACAAATGTTTATGAAATATTTACTATGTACCAGATACTGTGCTAAGTTTTTATATAAGTTCACTCATTTAATCTTCATAACAGCCTGCTCTACCTATTTGTGGCCATGTAACTAACAGAAAACTTGGTATTTTACAACAATAGCCATTTATTATATTTCATGATTAATGAAATCAAGTCAAGGGATCAGGTAGGGGATAAGTATCATACTTAAACTCCACATGAAGTCAGCTGAGGTCACTAGGTGATATTCAGCTGGTCTGGATTTAACACAATTAGCAAAACTAAAATTTTTGGTAGTTTGAAAAGACAGGTAAATTGTTAAAATATTACTGGGCACAGAGCACATATAGATTTAAGAGGACACAAGCTTTATCAACATACAACCCTCAAAAAGTTTATATTTTAGTGAAGGGAATGAGGGCAATAACCTCAGCACAAAATCATTATTATGTATTATGAATCAAGTGCTGTGGAATATCTATGGCACTTCAGAGGAGGAAAATAGTCTGATTGGCACCGATCCTCTATCTATATGGAATGTGTCCTCTGCCATCATGACTACCTCAAATGTCACAGCCTCCTGAAGGCATTCCTGAATCCCCAAACTCTCTGCCCCTCAAACCTCTGTTGTTACACTGTTTACATTTATCTCAGGATACTCACTTTACCTCACTTTTTATGTAGTTATGTTTGCCCTTTTCTAATTTCCTCTCCTCTATTAACCAGATCATTTGTCTTACTCTTTAGCTCTTATCACATAACACAGAAAAAAATGGATCAATAATTATGAACTAATTTTGACTATGAACGTATTAAAGAATTATTGAGTGTCCACTTAAACTGTTGATTATCTACTATATACCAAGAACTAGGTATAGAGAGTTTAATAAAACATTTATATGGCATGCTAAGTTGCTTCAGTCATATCCAACTCTCTGTGACCCAATGGACTGCAGCCTGCCAGGCTCCTCTGTCCATGGGGATTTTCCAGGCAAGAATACAGGAGTGGGTTGCCATGCTCTCCTCCAAGAGATCCTCCCAATTCAGGGATCAAACCCATGTCTCATGTCTCCTGCCTCACGTCTCATGTCTCCTGCATTGGCAGGTGGGTCCTTTATCACTAGCACCACCGGGAAAGCCACTAAAACATGGTCCATGTACAAGAGTTGACAATATAGTTGTCAATTAGATCCAAAGTAGAGTTCAAGGATTCACACTGTTACAATTAAGGCACCCATGATAATGTCTTGAATACAACTTAAAGTGAAAGATTTACCTAACACAAATTTTACAACTTCATTTTTTACAACTTACAAAGACCTACACACTCAAATAAATTTTACATTAGGAATCATTTTTTTTTTCCCCCAATTAGGGGAAAAGCTCTTCCCTCATCATCAAGGAGTGTTACTTCCAATTTTAAAAAACAGGTTAAAATTGGTGAGTAGAAAACTCAGTAGGCCAAGGGCTGAAAATAAATGTTAACATTTGACTGATAACAGCTTCAGAATATCAATGATAGATCAATATCCTTATTAACAAAAGTATGTTACTTAAATTCTATTTCACCTGCCTTTTGGATTTATCATCAATACATTTTATCCTTAAAGTGATATATAAATTTTCATATTCCTTTATCAAAACTTTTAGCATGATTTATGAAAAGTAAGTATGAGTCTGAGTGAACTCCGCGAGTTGGTGATGGACAGGGAGGCCTGGCGTGCTGCAGTTCGTGGAGTCGCAGAGAGTCGGACACGACTGAGTGAATGAACTGAACTGATGAAGTAAATCTTGCTATTTTCAGTTCACGGTGCTTTTTTTTCTTAAAATTTTTAGTTTTGAGTAAGAAGTCTTACAGGTGCACATGGAAAAGCAATACGTGATCACCTTTGAAGCTAAGACAATCTAGTCGGAAAGTTTTTACCCCTGTCACCTGATGCTGATGCTCTGAGTATGACACGCTGCAGGGCTCGAAGAAATGGCGACCTTCTTCTGTCCCCTCTCCTTCAGCAGAATCCATACCAACCTCCTCATAATCCTCCTCAAGGGCAGCCATGTCCTCACGGGCCTCAGAAAACTCTCCTTCCTCCATGCCCTCACCCACATACCAGTGAACAAAGGCATGCTTTGCATACATCAGGTCAAACTTGTGGTCCAGGTGGGCCCAGGCCTCAGTGACGCCTATGGTATTGCTCAGCATGCACACCACTTGCTGTACTTTGGCCAGGTCTCCACCAGGTACCACAGTAGGAGACTGGTAATTGATTCCAACCTTGAAGCCAGCGGGGCAGCAGTCCACAAACTGGATGCCGCACTTGGTCTTGATGGTAGCAATAGCAGCATTGACATCTGTGGGAACCACATCACCACAGGACAAGTAGCAAGCCATTTACCATGGCGAGGGTCACATTTCACCATCTGGTTGGCTGGTTCAAAGTAAGCATTGAAGCTCTCTGCTACAGAAAGCTGTTCATGGTAGGCTTTCTCAGCAGAGATGAGGGGCATATGTGGCCAGTGGGAACTGGATGCGGGGATAGGGCACCAGGTTCAGGTTGGTCTGAAACTCTATCAGACCCACGTTCAGGGCTCCATCCAACCTCAGGGAAGCAGTGATGAAGGACACTAGCTGGCTACTAAAGCGGTTAAGATTTGTGTAGGTTGGGCACTCAAGGTTTCTATGACAGATGTCACAGATGGCCTCATTGTCTACCATGAAGGCACAATCAGAGTGCTTCAGGGTGGTGTGGGTGGTGAGCATGGAGTTGTAGGGCTCAACTACAGCTGTGGAAAGCTGGGGTAGGGCTCAACTCTAGCTTGCACTTCTTGCCATAATTGACAGAGAAATGTTTCATCAGCAAGGAGGTGAACCCAGAACCAGTTCCCCCATCAAAGCTGTGGAAAGCCAAGAAGCCCTGAAGATTTGTGCACTGGTCAGCCAGTTTCTGAATTCGGTGCAAGACAAGGTCAGTGATCTCCTTGCCAATGGTGTAGGGACCTTGGGCATGGTTATTGGCAGCATCTTCTTTGCCTGTGATGAGCTGCTCAGGGTGGAAGAGTTGGCGGTAGGTGCCAGTTCAAACCTCATCAATGACTGTGGTTCCAGATCTGCAAACACTGTGCTGGTCACATGCTTGCCAGTGCCTGTGCCACTGAAGAAGGTGTTGAAGTCATATCCTCCCCCAGTAGTCTTGTCATTGCTCCTCTGGCCATTGGGCTGGATGCCATGCTCCAGGCAGTAGCGTTCCCAGCAGACATTACTGATCTGGACACCAACCTGGCCAAGGTGGATGGAGATGCAGTCATGCGTGGAGAGTACAGGTCAGCAGGCACAGGCAACAGGTGTAGACACCAGGTCCCAGGTGCCATCCCAACAAGCTAAGAGTCGAGGTAAGTAACGCACTGTCACAGTGCTTTAGTAAACGAGGGTGTTTTTTCATTAAATCAGCAATAGCAATTTTCTAACTCAAAATAAAGGCTAAAAGTTCAGGGACTGCTTAATGACTTTTGTACATAATAAATTCTTTTAGTGGGCGTGATCAGTTCTAATTTATCCTCTATTAATCAATTGGAACTCAAGGTGACCTTCCATGAAAAACAAATCCACAAATTAAACAAGTCTTTCAAACAAACAAACAAAATCTTTTCTGTTCATTTCCCTTAACAATGGACCTGCTCACAGCTACTTTAAGTTTTCTGCTTGCTCATATCAAAATAAAACCTAAAGAAAATCAATGAAAATTCAGCCAGAATAAAATATAAAATGATTATAAAGTTTAAAGAGTTAATTTTTGCAGAGAGATTTGAATTGTAGCAATAAAAGTCTTTAAGTACACATAAATAATTTCTACCTGAGAAATTTTAAAAAAATATTTTATTTATTTATTTGACTGCACTGGGTCTTAGTTGTGGCATGTGGGATGTTCTAGTTGCGGCCTGTGGGATCTAGTTCCCTGACCAGGAATTGAACCTGGACCCCCTGCATTGAGAGCACAGGCCTTAACCACTGGACCATCAGGGAAGTCCCTCTACTTGAGAAATTTAGGCATATGCTACTAAGCATAGATGATAATCAGTGAGAAGGGAATTCTTGGTTTTATTGGCATCTTTATATACACAAAATATAAATTTGATTATAATAGAATAATTATGAGAATAATTATCCAACACAAGTGGATATCATTCTTTGTTCTTTTAAACTAGAGTATGTATTAGTAATTCTCTAGTGACTTTCCCCTGAGAAGTTGCCTATACTCGATTATTTTAAAAGAAGACACATTAGAAGACATCTATTAAGCAATGCACAGAGCCCTGATTCAGAAACAAAGGACATTAAAATGTGCTTTAATCTACAAGAACTTATTTTTCACTGTAGAATTAGAAGAAGCTGGCTCTTTTCCCTCTAAAAATGGGGGAGACTATAAACAGAGTCACAAGACATGGGTAACTCACAGAACTTTAATATTGCTTCCTATCCTCCTGAGGGGCTTCACAGCCGGGCTAGTGGTAAAGAATGTGCCTGCCAGTGCAGGAGACATAAGAGACACGGGCTCAATCCCTGTTGGGAAGATCTCCTGGAGACGGGCACAGCAACCCACTCCAGTATTCTTGCCTGGAGAATGCCATGGACAGAGGAGCCTGGAGGGCTACAGTCCAGAGGGTCACAAAGAGGCAGACATGACTGAAGCAACTTAGCGCACATACACATCCTCCTGAGACCCAGTGAGTTTAAAAAAATAGTGGAGAGGATCTTATTCAAAGAAAGATTATAATTTATCACCACTATAAACAGGATATAATAATGCACCCAGTCTGAAAAAATAACAAACGGTGTTATTATTTCTCCAGTTTAAGAGTCCACACAGGAACTGGATCAATCCTCACCCTTTTCAAGAGGTAAAGATACATCATCAGGAAATCTCAATGTGACCAACAGAAACGGCACAGGTCATAAAGTCAAGACTTTTAGCTGTTGACCAAAATGTATTTTCCCTTTATTCCTAGACACAAAACTAAACAAAAATTTCCAGCCTTGTGTGACTATTTTTCTCCATAGAATAAAATGTGACACATCCCTCTAATGGATCTAAGTCTTAGGACCATGAGTATGCCTCTACCATGCTGTCTTTCTCTTTCTCACCCTGGAGCCACAGAGACTCCATTTCTACCATGCAAAGAATGACAATCCTAAGGGGATGACTGGGCAACCAATGGAAAAAACTTGTGTCTCTGAATAACCTCATGGAACAGAATTGAACCTTTCAGTTTGGGCTGTTATTTAAAAGAGAAGCCAGATTCCATCTTCTTTAACATATTGACTCATTGTTCTCTTTGCCATAGCATCCTGAGTGCATGCACACTCAGTTGCTTCAGTCGTGTCCAACTCTGTGATCTTATGGACTGTAGCTCGCCAGGCTCCTCTCTCTATGGGATTCTCCAGGCAAGAATATTGCAGTGGGTTGCCATACCTCCTTCAGGGGATCTTCCCGACTTGGGGATCAAACCCACATCTCCTGCATCACAAGTGGATTCTTTACTCACTGAGGTACCTGGGAAGCTTGTCATAGCATTCTAGTCTTAGACTAATAGAGACAAATATTTTCTGTTCACTGAAATTATCCAAGAAATACATTATCAGTACTTCGCTTCATTATTCTTGATCGGCATATGTCTGATCTAATTGAGAATAGCCAGGCATTCACATAACCAAACATAAGCAATCTTTAAAAAGAACAAATTCTGCTAATGTAACCCAAGTATAGTGATAATACCTAAATTCAACAACTGTAGATAATCAAACTTCATGATTGGACTTTATATAAAAACTTGGAACTTCCAAATTACTGAAGGTCAGAGTCTGGTGATCAATAAAAGAAAGACTTAGTCTTAAAAAGACTTTATAAAGTGACATTTGACATTTTAAAAAATCATTTAAATCTTTTTTCAACAAGAAGATATTTAATAACAGTTTGTTTTTATTTTACAGTTTGTATAAAATATAGGTAAATTACCCTGCACCTAATTTATGATATTTCTATACACTTACTCAAATCTACCTTGCTTCCTCACAAATGCTCAGATTTCTTTTAATAGAGTAAAATGTCTATTAAAGGGAAGATAAGATTCTAGATAATCTTCTGAGAAGGAAAAACAATTTGAATTTATATCCCATTATAAAAGATTGATTTCATATATATTTCAAAAAATATTTTTTATTGAAGGATAGGGTACATGTGAGAGTTGGACTATAAAGAAAGCTGAGTGCCAAAGAATTGATGCTTTTGAACTGTGGTGTTGGAGAAGACTCTTGAGAGTCCCTTGGACTGCAAGGAGATCCAACCAATCCATCCTAAAGGAGATCAGTCCTGGGTGTTCATTGGAAGGATTGATGTTGAGGCTGAAACTCCAATACTTTGGCCACCTGATGCAAAGAGCTGACTCATTGGAAAAGACCCTGATGCTGGGAAACGTTGAGGGCAAGAGGAGATGGGGACGACAAAGGATGAGATGGTTGGATGGCATCACCGACTCAATGGACATGGGTTTGGGTGGACTCTGGGAGTTGGCGATGGACAGGGAGGCCTGGCGTGCTGTGGTTCATGGGGTCGCAAAGAGTCGGACATGACTGAGAGACTGAACTGAACTGAGGGTACATAAAAAGTAGAAATGAGTGAGGTATTTCTTAGAATGAAAAGCTGTACTTAATCTACTTTTAATTTAGTCTAGAGTTGATTGATTCTACTGCAAATAAAATGATAATGAAAAGAAATCAATAGATAAACTAAATAATCAGCCAACAAAGAAATGTAGTATTGTTAATAGCAGATGTATGATTATAATTACAGTAGAAATCAGTTTTATATTGAAACAGCTAATAATAATTTTTTTTCTAGAATTCATATAAGAAAACCAGTCTTCTCCCTGAAATTCATCCCTCTTGATCACTGGTAAATGATTATTTTGTTAAATTGGCAAAAATATAGGATATTTAACATCTCTAAGACAGTTTCCTTATTTGTAAAATAATAAAAATAATACCTACATTATAAACTCACTGTAAGGTTAAAAAAATTACATAAGTGAACTGTCAACACAATTCCTACTATTCATGGAAATTCAGTAAGTTTTTCTCTTTTTTAATTCTTTCATTGTTTTGTAAAATGCAAAGTTCCTCGGGTACTTGTTTTGTCTGAGCCAAATACCAGAATCTAGCAAAAAATATTATACAATTACTTTGAATGTACTAACTTTGTTTCACCAGCTTTTTATTATAATAATAATAGCTAATGAGAATTCCCTAACCCTAGTGGCCTAGTGCTTTCACTATAGCTCCTGGGTTTGATCCCTGGTGGGGGAACTAAGATCCCACAAGCCACATGGAATGGCCAAAAACAAAAACCTAACATTTGAAGGAAGCTTACAATTTTATGTCATAATCTTTAAAAGGCTTTATAGATGTAGAAACTGAAATTCAGGTAGGTTAAGGAATTTCCAAAGGTCACATAGCTAGTAATTTGGAGAGCTTTTGTTTTCAAGTAGGAAATCAAACTCCAGAACACAAGTCTTCACTCATTATCTTATACTGCCTCTCAATGTTATTTTCATAATATCTGACTGAATATAAAATAGACAATCCCATTTTAAAAATTATTATCTAAACAGTTCTTAAAAAGATCCACTTTGACCTCTCTTTATAAACCCTATATTGTACACAACCCTCCATTCATAAAATTTTTATTTCATTATTGCCCTTAAAATGTTTATCAAATATTGCCATAGTTAACCTAAGAGTCAACTTTCTTATAACAAGTGTTATGAAGGAGATTTAGAAATTATCAAATTTTAGAGCTAAAGGGCAGAGAAGGCAATGGCACCCCACTCCAGTACACTTGCCTGAGAAATCCCATGGACAGAGGAGCCTGGGGTCCATGGGGTCCATGGGGTTGCTAAGGGTCAGACACGACTGAGCGACTTCACTTTCACTTTTCACTTTCATGCACTGGAGAAGGAAATGGCAACCCACTCCAGTGTTCTTGCCTGGAAAATCCCAGGGACAGAGGAGCCTGGTGGGCTGCCATCTATGGGGTCACACAGAGTCGGACACGATTGATGCAACTTAGCAGCAGCAGCAGAGCTACAGGGAATTAAAAAATGGACTCTAGATTGAGCACAACTCAACCATTTAGAACATATTAAAGGCTTCCTTGGTGGCTCAGACAATAAAGAATCCACCTGAAATGCTAGAGATCTGGGTTCATACCCTGGGTTGGGAAGATCTCCTGGAGAAGGGTGTGGAAACCCACTCCAGTATTCTTGCCTGGAGAATCACATAGACAGAGGAGCCTGGCAGGCTACATTCCATGGGGTCACGGAAAAGCAACTTAGCACACACACAAAGGATGGATATTATTTACTCTACCTAGCCCATCATCTTACAAAATTAACTGTTTAAATTATGATTTTTCACAATGATCTTCAAGTCTCCTAAACTCAATGTTTTTTCCACTATGAAATCTTTCTTTTCTTAAGGCTTTGTGAAACTGGACATTATTCCAGGAAAGTATTGTCTTAATGAACAGTGACATTCCTTATTGAACAGAAAATTAAACAAAAGAAATAGACTAGGTTTTAATTACAAGCTGTTCTATATATTAATTTATTTTAGTGCTTTAAAGGCTATCTTTCCATTATTTTCTGGATTACATTGTTTACTTAGAAAGGATAGTTGTCACTCTTATTTTACCTTTATTAGCTCCTGTGAGGACAATATATCTTTTTTTTTTCTAGATGTTTTCTTTCAAAAAGAAAAGTTTTCTTTTTGTCTTTGGTTTTCAGAAGTTTTATCATGATTTGCCTAGATGTGTGTGCTCCATAACAAGAGACGCCACTGCAATGAGAAGTCTGCATACTACTCACTGCAACTAGAGAAAGCCTGTGCAAAAGCAATGAAGACCCAGTGCAGCCAAAAATTAAAAAAAAAAAAGAAGCCTTTTATAAATATAGAATTAATACATAACTGAGAAAAAAAGTAGGAGAGATATTATCAGCCAATAAGACATATCAAAAGATTACTAGAGGCTGGAAAGTGCCAGAAAGACAATTATCTAAATGAAATTAAAAGTAAATTAGAAAATAAAGTTGAGCCTTTCTTCTAGAGTCTAAAGCAGAAATGTAAAGAGTCAGAAAGTACTAGGGAAAAGACGAGTTATAAGGAACCATGATAGAAATCCAACACCTGAATAACAGAAATTCAAAAAGAATGAATGAAGAAAGTGGAGAAGAAAGAGAAATAACAGACCAATTCTTTACAGCTGAAATATTTGAGTGTTTAAAGTACAAAGTAGAAGATGGCGGAGGAATAGGATGGGGAGACCACTTTCTCCCCCACAAATTCATCAAAAGAACATTTGAACACTGAGAAAATTCCACAAAACTACTTCTGAATGCCAGCAGAGGACATCAGGCACCCAGAAAAGCAGCCCATTGTCTTCAAAAGGAGGTAGGAAAAAATATAAAAGATAAAAAGAGAGACAAAAGAGGTAGGGACGGAGCTCCGTCCCAGGAAGGGAGTCTTAAAAAAGAAGTTTCCAAACACCAGGAAACACTCTCACTGCCAAGTCTGAGGCAAGCCTTGGAACCACAGAGGGCAACATAACTGGGAGGAAAAATAAATAAATAATTAAAACCCACAGATTACGTGCCCAGTGGTAACGCCCCTAGTGGAGAAGCAGCGCAGGCGCCTGCATCCACCCCTAGCAAGTGGGGGCTGGGCAGGGAGGCGCGGGCTGCATTGCTTAGAGTAAGGACCAGGCCTAAATGCCCCGAGGGCAATCTGAGCAAACTAACTTGGGCTAGCAAACCAGACTGTGGGATAACTACCACACGAAAAGCCCTAACCTAAGACACCACCAGGCCCGCTCACAGAACAAAGGACTGAGCAGAGCTAGCCGGCTGCAGGCCGGCCCATCCCCCTCCGGAGACAGGCGGGCGAGGGCAGCCAGAGCCAGAAGGGGGCAATCGCGGCCCCAGACAGGCATTATCTACCAAACTGCAAGCAGGCTTCATTGCTAACCGAGACTTCTTGGGATTATGGACGGTCAACATCTGCCTAAGAAGGTGTGGCAGATGTACACCCAGAAAAATGAGTGGCAGGGATGGGGGAAGAGATAAGTCGCAGCGACCGCACTCACCAAACACCTGGTCACTTGAGCTGCTCGGATCTGGAAAGGGCACAAAACCCAGGCCTAACCAAGTCTGCGCCTCTGAGGACTACCCAAATACCTGAAGCTGAGCAGCTTAGACCTGGGAAGTGCATACAACCCAGGGCCAGCCTCAGACAGTTCCCGCAAAGCAACCTAAAGCCTAAGCAGTGTAGACAGGGAAAGCACACTCACCGTGAGCAGGGGCAAACGCAGTGTGGCTGAGACGTTCTGAGCACACGCCACTGTTATTTGTTTGCAGTGTCCCTCTCTCCCACAGCACGACTGAACAAGTGAGCCTAAAAAAGTGGCCACCACCGCCCCCTTGTGCCAGGGCTGAAATGAGACACTGAAGAGACCAGCAAACAAAAGAAGCTAAAACAAAGGGACCCTCCTTGGAAGTGACAGGTGCAATAGATTAAAACCCTGTAGACAGTACCGACTGCATAGGAAGGGACCTATAGATCTTGAGAAATATAAGCCGGATCAAGGAACTATCCAAAAATGAACTGATCCCACACTGCCCATAACAACACCAAAGTCCTAGATATATTTTTACTATTTTTACTATCATTCTTTAATTTTTAAATTGTTTTTATTTTTAAGTCCTCTATTACTCCTTTAATTTTCATTTTTATAATCTATTACTTTGTGAAAAAAAGAGAGACCCTATTTTTTAAAGCAAACTTCATATGTATATATATTTTATAATTTTTGTGACTTTGTTTTTTTTTTCTCTTTTCTTTAATATTGTATTTTTGAAAATCCAACCTCTACTCTAGATTTTTTTAATCTTTGCTTTTTGGTATTTAGTATCAATTTTGTACCTTTAAGAACCCAATCTTCAGTACCCATTTTTACTTGGGAGTGAGATTACTGGCTTGACTGCTCTCTCCCCCTTTGGACTCTCATTTTTCTCCACCAGGTCACCTCTATCTCCTCCCTCCCCCTTCGCTTCTCTACCCAATTCTGAGAATCTCTTTGTGTGTTCCGGATAGTGGAGAACACTTAGGGAACTGATTACTGGCTGGATCTGTCTCTCTCCTTTTGATCCCTCCCCCCTCCCCCCCCCGCCACCTTTATCCTCCTGGCCACCTCTGTCTCCTTCTTCCCTCTTCTCTTCTCTGTATAACTCCATGAACATCTCTGAGTGGTCCAGACGGTGGAGCGCACATAAGAAAGTGATTACTGGCTAGCTTGCCCTCTCCTCTTTTTATTCCACCTTATCTCATCCTGGTCACCTCTATCTCCCTCCTCCCTCTTCTCTTCTCTATGTAACTCTGTCAACCTCTCTGGGTGTCCCTCACTGTGGAGAAACTTTTCATCTTTAACCTAGATGTTTTATCAACAGTGCTGTATAGATGGAGAAGTCTTGAGGCTACTGTAAAAATAAGACTGAAAACCAGAAGCAGGAGGCTTAAGTTCAAATCCTGAGAACACCAGAGAACTCCTGACCCCAGGGAACATTAATAGACAGGAGCTCATCAAACGCCTCCATACCTACACTGAAACCAAGCACCACCCAAGAGCCAACAAGTTCCAGAGCAAGACATACCACACAAATTCTCCAGCAACACAGGAACATAGCCCTGAGCTTCAATATACGGGCTGGCCAAAGTCACTCCAAACCCACTGACATCTCATAACTCACTATTGGACACTTCATTGCACTCCAGAGAGAAGAAGTCCAGCCCCACCCACCAGAACACAAGCTTATCTAACCAGGAAACCTTCACAAGACACCTGTACAACCCCACCCACAGTGAGGAAACTCCACAATAAAGAGAACTACACAAACTGCCAGAATACAGAAAGGCCAACCAAAACTCAGCAATATAAACAAGATGAAGAGAGAGAGGAATACCCAGCAGGTAAAGGAACAGGATAAATGCCCACCAAACCAAACAAAGAGGAAGAGATAGGGAATCTACCTGATAAAGAATTCAGAACAATGATAGTGAAAATGATCCAAAATCTTGAAAACAAAATGGAATCACAGATAAATAGCCTGGAGACAAGGATTGAGAAGATGCAAGAAAGGTTTAACAAGGACCTAGAAGAAATAAAAAAGAGTCAATATATAATGAATAGTGCAATAAATGAGATCAAAAACACTCTGGAGGGAACAAATAGTAGAATAATGGAGGCAGAAGATAGGATTAGTGAGGTAGAAGATAGAATGGTAGAAATAAATGAATCAGAGAGGAAAAAAGAAAAACGAATTAAAAGAAATGAGGACAATCTGAGAGACCTCAGGGACAATGTTAAATGCCCCAACATTCGAATCATAAGAGTCCCAGAAGAAGAAGACAAAAAGACCATGAGAAAATACTTGAGGAGATAATAGTTGAAAACTTCCCTAAAATGGGGAAGGAAATAATCACCCAAGTCCAAGAAACCCAGAGAGTCGCAAACAGGATAAACCCAAGGCAAAACACCCCAAGACACATATTAATCAAATTAACAAAGATCAAACACAAAGAACAAATATTAAAAACAGCAAGAGAAAAACAACAAATAACACACAAGGGGATTTCCATAAGGATAGCAGCTAATCTTTCAATAGAAACTCTTCAGGCCAGGAGGGAATGGAAGGACTTACTTAAAGTGATGAAAGAAAATGACCTACAGCCCAGATTACTGTACCCAGCAAGGATCTCATTCAAATATGAAGGAGAAATCAAAAGCTTTACAGACAAGCAAAAGCTGAGAGAATTCAGCACCACCAAACCAGCTCTCAAACAAATGCTAAAGGATCTTCTCTAGACAGGAAACACAAAAAGGGTGTATAAACTTGAACCCAAAACAATAAAGTAAATGGCAATGGGATCATGAGGTGAGGTGAGGTGAAGTCACTCAGTCGTGTCCGACTCTTTGCGACCCCATAGATTGTAGCCTACCAGGCTCCTCCATCCATGGGATTTTCCAGGCAAGAGTACTAGAGTGGGTTGCCATTTCCTTCTCCAGAAGATCTTCCCAACCCAGGGATCGAACCTGGGTCTTCCACATTGTAGGCAGACGCTTTACCGTTTGAGCCACCAGGGAAGCCTAATGGGATCATACTTATCAATAATTACCTTAAATGTAAATGGGTTGAATGCCCCAACCAAAAGACAAAGACTAGCTGAATGGATACAAAAACAAGACCCCTATATATGTTGTCTGCAAGAGACCCTCAAAACAAGGGACACATACAGACTGAAAGTGAAGGGCTGGAAAAAGATATTCTATGCAAATAGAGACCAAAAGAAAGCAGGAGAAGCAATACTCATATCAGATAAAATAGACTTTAAAACAAAGGCTGTGAAAAGAGACAAAGGACACTACATAATGATTAAAGGATCAATCCAAGAAGAAGATATAACAATTATAAATATACATGCACCCAACATAGGAGCACCACAATATGTAAGACAAATGCTAACAAGTAAGAAAGGGGAAATTAACAATAACACAATAATAGTGGGAGATTTCAATACCCCACTCACACCTATGAATAGATCAACTAAACAGAAAATTAACAAGGAAACACAAACTTTAAATGATACAATAGACCAGGTAGACCTAATTGATATCTATAGGACATTTCACCCCAAAACAATGAATTTCACCTTTTTCTCAAGTGCACACAGAAACTTCTTCAGGATAGATCACATCCTGGGCCATAAATCTAGCTTTGGTAAATTCAAAAAAACTGAAATCATTCCAAGCATCTTTTCTGACCACAATGCAGTAAGATTGGATCTCAATTACAGGAGAAAAACGATTAAAAAGTTCAACATCTGTAGGCTGAACAACATGCTGCTGACTAATCAACAAATCACAGAAGAAAACAAAAAAGAAATCAAAATATACATAGAAAGGAATGAAAATGAAAACACAACAACCCAAAACCTGTGGGACACTGTCAAAGCAGTGCTAAGAGTAAAGTTCATAGCAATACAGGCATACCTCAAGAAACAAGAAAAAGGTCAAATAAATAACCTAACTCTACACCTAAAGCAATTAGAAAAGGAAGAAATGAAGAACCCCAGGGTTAGTAGAAGGAAAGAAATCTTAAAAATTAGGGCAGAAAAAGATGCAAAAGAAACAAAGGAGACCATAGCAAAAATCAACAAAGCCAAAAGCTGGTTCTTTGAGAGGATAAATAAAATTGACAAACCATTAGCTAGACTCATCAAGAAACAAAGGGAGAAAAATCAAATCAATAAAATTAGAAATTAAAATGGAGAGATCACAATAGACAACACAGAAATACAAAGGATCATAAGAGACTACTATCAGCAATTATATGCCAATAAAATGGACAACGTGGAAGAAATGGACAAATTCTTAGAAAAGCACAACTTTCCAAAACTGAATCAGGAAGAAATAGAAAATCTTAACAGACTCATCACAAGCACGGAAATTGAAACTGTAATCAGAAATATTCCAGCAAACAAAAGCCCAGGTCCAGACGGCTTCACAGCTGAATTCTACCAAAAATTTAGAGAAGAATGAACACCTATCCTACTCAAACTCTTCTAGAAAATTGCAGAGGAAGGTAAGCTTCCAAACTCATTCTATGAGGCCACCATCAACCTAATACCAAAACCTGACAAAGATGCCACAAAAAAAGAAAACTATAGGCCAATATCACTGATGAACATAGATGCAAAAATCCTTAACAAAATTCTAGCAATCAGAATCCAATAACACATTAAAAAAATCATATATCATGACCAAGTGGGCTTTATCCGAGGGATGCAAGGATTCTTCAATATCCGCAAATCAATCAATGTAATTCACCACATTAACAAATTGAAAAATAAAAGCCATATGATTATCTCAATAGATGCAGAGAAAGCCCTTGACAAAATTCAACATCCATTTTTGATAAAAACCCTCCAGAAAGCAGGCATAGAAGGAACATACCTCAACATAATAAAAGCTATATATGACAAACCCACAGCAAACATTATCCTCAATGGTGAAAAATTGAAAGCATTTCCCCTAAAGTCAGGAACAAGACAAAGGTGCCCACTTTCACCACTAATATTCAACATAGTTTTGGAAGTTTTGGCCACAGCAATAAGGGCAGAAAAAGAAATAAAAGGAATCCAAATTGGAAAAGAAGAAATAAAACTCTCACTGTTTGCAGATGACATGATCCTCTACATAGAAAACCCTAAACACTCCGCCAGAAAATTATTAGAGCTAACCAATGAATATAGTAAAGTTGCAAGATATAAAATCAATACACAGAAATCCCTTGCATTCCTATATGTTAATAATGAGAAAACAGAAAGAGAAATTAAGGAAACAATTCCATTCACCATTGCAACAAAAAGAATAAAATACTTAGGACTATATCTACCTAAAGAAACAGAAGACCTATATATAGAAAACTATATAGCACTGGTGAAAGAAATCAAAGAGGACACTAATAGATGGAGAAATATACCATGTTCATAGATCAGAAGAATCAATATGGTGAAAATGAGTATACTACCCAAAGCAATCTATAGGTTCAATGCAATCCCTATCAAGCTACCAACGGTATTTTTCACAGAGCTAGAACAAATAATTTCACAATTTGTATGGAAATACAAAAAACCTTGAATAGCCAAAGCAAATTGAGAAAGAAGAATGGAACTGGAGGAATCAACCTGCCTGACTTCAGGCTCTACTACAAAGCCACAGTCATCAAGACAGTATGGTACTGGCACAAAGACAGAAATATAAATCAATGGAACAAAATAGAAAGCCTAGAGATAAATCCATGCATCTATGGACACCTTATCTCTGACAAAGGAGGCAAGAATATACAAAGGAGAAAAGACAATCTCTTTAACAAGTGGTGCTGGGAAAACTGGTCAACTACCTGTAAAAGAATGAAATGAGAACACTTTCTAACACCATACACAAAACTAAACTCAAAATGGATTAAAGATCTAAATGTAAGACCAGAAACTATAAAAGTCCTAGAGGAGAACATAGGCAAAACACTCTCTGACATAAATCACAGCAGGATCCTCTATGACCCACCTCCCAGAATATTGGAAATAAAAGCAAAAATAAACAAATGGGACCTAATTAAAATTAAAAGCTTCTGCACAACAAAGGAAACTATAAGCAAGGTGAAAAGACAGCCCTCAGAATGGGAGAAAATAATAGCAAATGAAGCAACGGACAAAGAATTAATCTCAAAAATATACAAGCAACTCCTGAAGCTCAATTCCAGAAAAATAAATGACCCAATCAAAAAATGGGCCAAAGAACTAAACAGACATTTCTCCAAAGAAGACATACAGGTGGCTAACAAACACATGAAAAGATGTTCAACATCACTCATTATCAGAGAAATGCAAATCAAAACCACAATGAGGTACCATTTCATGCCAGTCAGAATGGCTGCAATCTGAAAGTCTACAAGCAATAAATGCTGGAGAGGGTGTGGAGAAAAGGGAACCCTCTTACACTGTTGGTGGGAATGCAAACTAGTTCAGTCACTATGGAGAACAGTGTGGAGATTCCTTAAAAAACTGGAAATAGAACTACCATATGACCCAGGAATCCCACTGCTGGGCATACACACCAAGGAAACCAGAATTGAAAGAGACACGTGTACCCCAATGTTCATCGCAGCACTGTTTATAATAGCCAGGACATGGAAGCAACCTAGATGTCCATCAGCAGACAAATGGATAAGAAAGCTGTGGTACATATGCACAATGGAGTATTACTCAGCCATTAAAAAGAATACATTTGAATCAGTTCTAATGAGGATGAAACTGAAGCCTATTATACGAGGGAAGTAAGCCAGAAAGAAAAACACCAATACAGTATGCTAACACATATATATGGAATTTAGAAAGATGGTAATGATAACCCTATATGCGAGACAGCAAAAGAGACACGGATGTATAGAACAGTCTTATGGACTCTGTGGGAGAGGGGGAGGGTGGGATGATTTGGGAGAATGTCATTGAACCATGTATAATATCATATGTGAAACGAATCGCCAGTCCAGGTTCGATGCATGACACAGGATGCTCAGGGCTGGTGCACTGGGATGACCTAGAGGGATGGTACGGGGAGGGAGGTGGGAGGGGGGTTCAGGATGGGGAACACGTGTACACCTATGGCAGATTCATGTTGATGTATAGCAAAACCAATACAATATTGTAAAGTAATTAGCTTCCAATTAAAATAAATAAATTTATATTAAAAAATGTTAAACTACAAAGTAACAGTAAAATGATTGTAATTAAGACCCACACTTAGAGACGATTCTAAAAGTTTTCAAGACTAAAAACAGCTTATCTAAAATAGAATGAGGATGTATTGACTTAGGTCTATCACCACCATTGCATGTCAAGAAAATTGATAAATGCCTTTCAGTTTACAGCAAAATTTCTTGACTCTAAAATGATATAGTCCAATATCTAGTCTCTCCTTCTTTCACATACACATACACCCTGACAGCAAAATACAGACATTTGCTAATATGTATTTACCATATATCTTTATGCAAACAATTACTTTATGATGCTGACTACAAAAAATGAGGGACAAAATTTAAAAAGAGAAAGAGGAGAGATGGGCTTTAGAATATGTGGATCCCACTCAGGAAAGTAACAAAGGAAATTTCTGGAAAGAGGCCATTCAGTAGCCCTAGAAAGCAACTGGTTCAGATCAGAATAGATAAATTGATGTGCTAGAGGGAAGGCATATGGGAAAAGATCTCAGCTTGAGAAGATATAAGGAATATATATAAAAATGTAAGAGGCATATAACTTTTTTTTACAAACAAAGGAGAAAACTTAATTGCTAACCCAAAGGGGAAAAAACAAAGTTGTACTATAATGAGGTATCACCTCACACCAGTTAGAATACCCATCTTAAAAAGTCTACAAATAGAGACTTGCTTGGCAGTTCAGTGGTTAAGATACTGTGCTTCAGTGCAGGGGGCACAGGTTTGATCCCTGGTCAGGGAATTAAAATCTTGCATGAGGCGCAGCCAAGAAAAAATGTCTACAAGTATTAAATGCTGGAGAGGGTGTGGAGAAAAGTGAACCTTCCTACGTGGTTGGTAGGAATATAAAATTGGTGCAGCCAAAATGGACAACAGTATGGAGGTTCCTTGTGTTAGTTACTTAGTCATGTCCGGCTCTGTGCATATGCAACCCCATGGACTATAGCCCACTTGGCTGCTCTGTCCACGGAATTTTCTAGTCAAGAATACTGGAGTGGTTGCCATTTCCTTCTCCAAGATACACACCACTTAACAGATACACACCACTATAAATAAAATACATAAACAACAAGGATTTACTATATAGCACAGGAAACTGTACCAAATATCTTGCAATAACCTATAATGAAAAAGAACCTGAAAAAGAATATGTATGTGTTAGGTAGGTTTAGTTGCTAAGTCGTGTCCAACTCTTGGGCTGCAGCCTGCCAGGCTCCTCCATGGGATTTTCCAGGCAAGAATACTAGAGTGGGTTACCATTTCCTTCTCCAGAAGGACATGTATGTATTACATATGTATAAATGTATTACAAATGTATGTATTACATACATACAAATAAATATTTATATGACAGAATCATTTTGCTATATACCTGAAACTAACAAAATATTGTAAACTATCAACTGTAGTTTAATAAAAAATAAAGCAAAGTTATGTAAAAAGCCATAATTCAAATGTGGAGAAAGTAAACCTTTGGCATGATCTTAGCCAATTGATAAGGAGAAAAGAAACACCATTCCGCCACAGCACAGTACATGACCCAACACAGTTAAAAAGTGAACATTTTCAGAGTCAACTTATGAATAAAGATTGAAAAGATTCTGTTGATTGCTGTTTCATATCAAATTAGAAATATAACAATCTCTTTTTTCACTATTTAAGAGGCTTTTTTTCAAAGGAAATTTTCAGTATTTTTAAATGCTGACTTTTTTAAAATTTTATTTTATATTGGAATATATTGGAGTTGATTTATAATGTGCTAGTTTTAGTGAGTGAAAGTGAAAGTCGCTCAGTCCTGTCCGACTCTTTGCGACCCCAAAGAATTCTCCAGGCCAGAATACTAGACTGGATAGCCTTTTCCTTCTCCAGGGCATCTTACTAATCCAGGGATCAAACCCAGGTCTCCCGCATTGCAGGTGGATTCTTTACCAGCTGAGCCATCAATTTTAGGTGTACAGCAAAGTGATTCAGTTATACATATGAATATATCTATTCTTTTTCAATCTTAAAAAATAAAAATACAAGGCAGTTGATAAATGGTAAAGACTGATGAAAGTAAAAAAGTGAACAAAATAGTACAGGCAATAATATCACCTCTCAGTAGTGTATCAGTGTATTATTTATTATCAAAAAACTAACCTTCAGAAGTAATAGATAAGTAACCCTAAAATACACAGAGAATGTATAATCATATGATTTAATATTCTGGAGAACCACCAAAGGAAATACAATCAAAAATATTCAAAAGAGCTTGCCTTTAGGAAACCAAAGAACTGTTGAATAAAAACAGTTCTTTTACTTTAATCATAAACTCTTCTTAATTGTTATTATATGTTCATGTATTCCATTTATAATTTTTAAAAAACTTTTTGAAGGAGTTTGGGTGTCATATCCTTCCTAAACCTGAAGATCTAAGTGACTTTCCTTTGTACATGCATAGTATTCAATGCATACCTCCAATGTGGCACTAATTTTACTGTACATATATGACTACGTGTTCATCTCCTCAACCAGACTGTTCTTTTGGAGTAGAAATTAAATTTTATTCATCACTCTACCCTTATCTCCTGGTACATTATCTGGTGCAGAATAAGTAATAATTATATATTCACTTAATAAATAATCAATCATATTGGGTAATCTAGATTAAAATCAGTATTTTGACCCATTTGTGAGCATGAATACAAACATTCATGAGATATTTAATTCTTTCATTCCCTCGTCATACATTTTAACTCTAGTGGGCTAGTGATCACATAAAGCTACATGTCTCCAAATCACCAGTGTTTAGCAGACACTGCAAGGAAATTTTAACCATAATATAATATTTAGAATTCATCACACCTAGAATTTAAATGTAAAGCAAACGGTGGTTCTCAGTCAAAAAAGAAGTAGACTCTCAGATATAGAGAACAAACTTGGGGTTATCAGTGGGGAGAAAAAAGGGGGAGAGGCAATATGGGGAGGAGATTAAGGGATACAAACTATTATGTATGAAATAAACTACAAGGATATGTTGTACAACATAGGGAATATAGACAATATTTTATAATAACTACACATTGAATATAATCATTAAAAATTGTGACTCACTATATTGTAGTCCTGTAACACATAGATTTGAACAACTATACTTCAAAAAAATTTTAATTTTAAAATAATTCAAATCAAAAATATTTTAAAATTGGTTTTAAGTCTATCCAGTTTTAAATCAACACACCAAGCTCAAGAATGTTAAAACCCCTCACTAACTCACAGCATGACACTATCAGTCTTAATTTGGTATTATTTCATAGAAATGTTGCAATTACAATTTAGTCCACATTGATCAGCAAAAGTTAAAGGGCAAAATTAATTAATGGAAGTAGTAAAGGGCAAAAAATTAATATGATGACACATCTAAAATGCTTAGAGTGTAGAGAGGCACGGTTATTTTGAGATTATCCAAATTGATTTTACAAAAGAACAGAAGGGAAAATCTGTGAATAAAGCTGAATTTCAAGATGCTTAATTGTATGTCAGTATTTAAAAAAATAATTACTAAATATGACAACCACCTTATAGATTTGAAACTTCTGACTAATAGACCTAACAATGACTAATGACATTGCAAATAATCTGTGAAGAAAATGTACAGCAGCTGCATTGAAACTGTGTCTTCCCAGTTGGTATGTGAATTTATACTAAAACTTCATATTTTAAGAATTACTCAATTTTATTAAAATGCATGAATAGTTTTAGACACCATATAAAGTATATAAATTTTTTAAGTTGCAAAGATTTTCTGGTGATACTTATTTTGAATACATAAGGAACAGTGTCATAGTCAAACAAGGAATTCAACATGCTTATAGAATATATGAGGACTTAAGATCAAGCAACAGTGAGTAGTTGGTGACAATAAATATTCTTATCTTTTGGAATATTTGTGCGACTTTCAGTCCTAACATAAACCAAATCCCAAAGGAAAATCAGAATATTAACTTTTCTGTTTACAAAACCCCATCATTACATCTCAGTTGCTCACTTGCTACAAATAAATTTCAGAGCTAGACTTGGCAGGTGTTTCAAAATATATTTTAGGTCAAAGGAAAGTAAGAGAGATTAGAAGGAGAGGCTCTTTATCACAGAGTTATTAAGTATCTATTCTAATAATAGAACGTTAATTTTTCAGTCCTTTGTCACTCTTTGCGATTCCACGGACTGTAGACCACCAGGCTTCTGTCCTTGGGATTCTCCAGGCAAGAATACTGGAGTGGGTTGCAATTTCCTCCTCCAGAGGATTCCTGGCCCAGGAATCGAACCCAGGTCTCCTGCATTGTGGACAGATTGTTGACTGTCTGAGCCACTAGAAAGACCAATAATGAATAGAGTCTAGGATTTAAGTGTTGTGATGTTCAATGGTCTTTCTACTAAATGATGGTTTCCAGTCCTTTTCAACTACTAAAACACATATATCCTGTCAGGTCTCAATTAGCAGTCATTTGTAAAGTAGTAAAACCTGTAATGAATTGTTTCCAAACTAAGTAACATTTTAAATTAATTAATCATTGGCTGTGCTGGGTCTTAGTTGCAGTGCATGGGCTCTCTAGCTGCAGTGAACGGACTTAGTTGACCCCACAGCATGTGGGATCTTCGTTCCCCAACCAGAGACTGAACTCACATCTCTTGCATTAGAAGGCAGACCATCAACCACTGGACCACCAGGGAAGTCCCTAAACTAAGTAATTTTTAAAGCCTCTCCCACTCCCACATACCAAGAAATGGCTCACCACAAGTAGCATACAGCCTCTTGATGAAAGTGAAAGAGGAAAGTGAAAAAGTTGTCTTAAAGCACAACATTCAGAAAACTAAGATCATGGCATCTGGTCCCACCACTTCGTGGGAAATAGATGGGGAAATAGTGGAAACAGTGTCAGACTTTATTTTTGGGGGCTCCAAAATCACTGCAGATGGTGACTGCAGCCATGAAATTAAAAGACGCTTACTCCTTGGAAGAAAAGTTATGACCAACCTAGATAGCACATTCAAAAGGAGAGACATTACTTTGCCAACAAAGGTCCGTCTAGTCAGGGCTATGTTTTTTCCAGCAGTTGTGTATGAATGTGAGAGTTGGACTGTGAAGAAAGCTGAGCACTGAAGAATTGATGCTTTTGAACTGTGATGTTGGAGAAGACTCTTGAGAGTCCCTTGGACTGCAAGGAGATCCAACCAGTCCATTCTGAAGGAGATCAGTCCTGGGTGTTCTTTGGAAGGACTGATGCTAAAGCTGAAACTCCAGTACTTTGGCCACCTCATGAGAAGAGTTAACTCATTAGAAAAGACTCTGATGCTGAGAGGGATTGGGGGCAGGAGGAGAAGGGGACGACAGAGGATGAGATGGCTGGATGGCATCATCGACTCGATGGACGTGCGTTTGAGTGAACTCCGGGAGTTGGTGATGGACAGGAAGGCGTGCAGCAATTCATGGGGTCGCAAAGAGTCAGACACAACTGAGCGACTGAACTGAACTGAACTGAAGTAGAATAAGTGGAAGAAATAACAGACACCCACATGAAACCTAGAACAACATTCTATACTTGCCAGCTAAAGTAGTTAGGAGTGATAGTAAATTGTAACAGGTTATGAAAAAAGTTTAAGAAACACCTTTTTATGAGCTACATTTATAAAGCTGCCTACAATATCCTTATGCTTAAAATGATCCTTCTGATTATTGGAGGAAACATAAATATAACCCTGTCAGACTTAACAAACAAGTTGTCAGCTATCTAGCATCTCTGATCCAAGATGTTCAAGTACATTAAGATCCATATAACACATACCACCAAGCAGGCAGATATTGGATTGTGCTTTTTCATCACTGTTGGCTCTAATATTAATATAATATCTATTGAGGCATTTCAAAATTGTAAACACATAATTCATGCATAGATAGTGAGCATAAAAACAAATGCCTTTCTGCATCTGGGGGATGAATTAATAGAAAAAATAGGAACGATTAGAGAAAAAGTGTGTTCTTGCTTCCTAGAGTGAAGTTCTTGCATGAGATCTTCATGTAGCCTGTGGATCTAGTTCCCAGAACAGGGATCAAACCCAGGCCACCAGCAATGGCAGCATGGAGTCCTAGCCACTGGGCCACCAGTGAAGTCCTGGCACATACGTGTCTTTTAAAAATTTATACTATGGGACCCAAAAAAGTTCTTCCCCTAAGAAAAACATTTTAAGAGAACTATATGTCCAAAGATGTACATCTAAAGTCACTTGATGATGAAAAATTAGAACCAACCTAATTGTGAAGTAATGGTTAATAGACAATTGTTATATTTTCATTGTTAATGCATAAAATAACAAAAATAAGTTAAAAGCTAATAGTAGTTTTCAGAAATAAAAATACTGGTGAGGAAATAAATATTCATGGTAAAACACTGATGAAAAAATGGATAATGCCAAACATATTCACAGAATGACTTATATTATTTAAAGTGTACTACATAGTATATATTTCTGCAAAGGAAAAGGCGTGTTTCTTTTAAATTATGCAAAATATTAACTGAAGTTATCTTTAGGTTTTGTCTTAGTGGGTGATTTATATTTCTTTTCTTAATATACTGGAAAATTTTCTCAGCAAGTCTGTGTTAAGCTAGTGAAAAAGTCAAAGTGTTAGTGGCTCAGTTGTGTTTGACTCTTTGTGACCCCATGGACTGTAGCCTGCCAGGCTCCTCTGTCCATGGGATTGTCCAGGTGAGAATACTGGAATGGTTTGCCAAACCTTCCTCCAGGGGATCTTCTCAGGGGAACTGCCAGCAGTCCAGTGGTTAGGACTCTGTGCTTTCACTGCCCAGGGACTCGGGTTCAATTCCTGGTTGAGGAACTAAGACCCCATAAACCACACAGTGTGGCTAAAAATAAAGTGGGGGGTGGTGTAAAATTAAAAGTAAGCAAAAATTAAAGATATTTTATAAAATAATTTATTAATAAAAATATACACATTTCTACCTTATATAAGGACATATGAGGCTTTAGATTCTTCCTGCTGTCCTGACTCACATGTTACAGTGAAATTAAGGCATGTATTTCTGATAGAAGACAATACTGTAAGACTGTACCATAAAAACAAAGCTAGAAAGTTCCAGCAATGAAGATTCTCACCCAACAACCCTAAATCAGTTCTGTATATGGAGTTTTTGCCAAAATATGGACTACTTTTTTTCTTTTAATACAAACATCTTACTTAGAAATTCTGAGATTTCTCAGAATTTCAATTAAAGATTAAAGATTTTTCAGAAATTATTTTTTAAAACATCTACAAACTCATGAAAATACATAATTGTTCTATTATAAGGATTTTTCTGTTGTCATGTCTTTTTGTTCTTCATGTTACTATATCATGAAGTGTATTACTATGAAGTTACTATATCATAGATGTGTCAACCCAAGAAGCTATGTTATCATTTTACCTGAATCCATCTCAACGAAGATTAAGAAATACCACCTTTCATGTGATTGTGAGATGTTTATATTTTAACATCTCTGAGGTGTGGATGCTTCTCACACTTCATGGTATGTCACATAAATTCACGGCACTTTTTCTTTCTTTACAGTCTTTTAAATAATGGTTCACTTTACAATGTGTCCAATTCAATTAAACATTCCAACCCCTCACCTCTTCCATTTGATCACCTCAAATCAATAAAGCCAAACCTTGGTTTTGTAAACTCCAAATTGCCAAAACCTCTAACATTTAAGAACATTTCCTAAGTTCAGAACTCTTCTCTCAAAAATCAACAAACCACTTAACTTGACCAACAATTGGTTCGCAGGGCAAAGGATAGAGAAGACATATACAAATGTGTTGTTTCAGAGTTTGCACAAGGAATGTACCCAGGCAACAGTATAAATGTGCTAAAAATTTCAAGTTAGCCATCAATGGTATATAAAGCAATTATTGAACTGATGGCCAGAGACATTGGATATGTCTCAGCTCTGGACTCTGAAGCTAGATAGCTGCTGCTGCTGCTGCTAAGTCGCTTCAGTCGTGTCTGACTCTGTGCCACCCCAAAGACAGCAGCCCACCAGGCTCCCCCATCCCTGGGGTTCTCCAGGCAAGAACACTGGAGTGGGTTGCCATTTCCTTCTCCAATGCATGAAAGTGAAGTCACTCAGTCATGTCCGACTCTTTAGCGACCCCATGGACTGCAGCCTGCCAGGCTCCTCCGCCCATGGGATTTTCCAGGCAAGAGTACTGGAGTGGGTTGCCATTGCCTTCTCCAGCTAGACAGCTAAGCTCACTCAAAAATAAGGGAATGAAACTATCTAGCTTCCTACTTGCTGAGATGGTTTCAGTTCAGTTCAGTCAGTCCTGTCTGACTCTTTACGACCCCATGAACCACAGCACACCAGGCCTCCCTGTCCATCACCAACTCCCGGAGTCCACCCAAATCCATGTCCATTGAGTCGGTGATACCATCCAACCATCTCATCCTCTGTTGTCCCCTTCTCCTCCTGCCCTCAATCTTTTCCAGCATCAGGATCTTTTCAAATGAGTCAACTCTTCGCATCAAGTGGCCAAAGGACTGGAGTTTCAGCTTCAACATCAGTCCTTCCAATGAACACCTAGGACTGATCTCCTTTAGGATGGACTGGTTAGATCTCCTTGCAGTCCAAAGGACTCTCAAGAGTCTTCTCCAACACCACAGTTCAAAAGCATCAATTCTTTGGTGCTCAGCTTTCTTTATAGTCCAACTCTCACATCTGTGCATGACCACTGGAAAAACCATAGCCTTGACTCAATGGACCTTTGTTGACAAAGTAGTGTCTCTGCTTTTGAATATGCAGGAGTAAGTGTCTTTTAATTTCATGGCTGCAATCACCATCTGCAGTGATTTTAGAGCCCAGAAAAATAAAGTCAGCCACTGTTTCCACTGTTTCCCCATCTATTTGCCATGAAGTGATAGCACTAGATGCCATGATCTAGAAGCTGCTTTCCTGACAAGTACTTTATATATCTCTGGTGGATGGCTCAGAACCTGGGTGAAGGCAACTGCATTATTCCTGAGGAAGGACAAGCAGCTTGTTGTGACTCTCAGTCCCTGACATCACGCTTGGAAGACCTCTTCAATCAATATAGAATTTTTCTGAAAGTTGTACCTGTAATTAATATCAATACTACTTTTGTTTTCCCCAAACCATCTGTATTTAACTTGGGACAGATATTCATTTCAAATAGACCTAGTATATTACAGAGGACCAAGTAACTATACCTGTTTACTTATGATTGGTCCTTCCACATTAGAAAGGAAAAACTTACTCCATTTTGCCAGTGATATCTGTTCGACTGAGCTTCCCAAATGGCGCTAGTGGTAAAGAACCCATTTGCCAATGCAGGTAGATAAAGAGATGCAGGTTCAGTCCCTGAATCAGGAAGACCCCCTGGAGGAGGGTATGGTAACCCACTCCAGAATTCTTGCCTGCAGAATCCCAGGGACAGAGGAGCCTGGCAGGCTGCCATCCATGGTGTCACACAGAGTCAGACCCAATGGAAGCGACTTGGCACACATGCAAGCCTCTGTTAGAGTGTATCTGTGAGTTAGATACAGTGTATCTGCAGTGTATCTAGAGCGTTAGAGTGTATCTAGACTGTATCTAAGCAAAAAACAGAGGAAGGGAACTTAATTTTTTTTAAAAAAAAAAGGAAAAAGGAAAGACAGTAATAGATCCCATAATCAAGGCAGCAATAGCAAGGGCTTCCATGATAGCTCTTACAGGGGGTGACAAGGTGGCAAACATCAGACATTCTAACAGAAGAGAAAATTAAAATAGGCTAAAAAGATGAAACATCTTTGCAGCTGAGGGATTCATACATTCATGTGCATCAATTGCTTTAATAGACCCATACTCAATTTATAATAAATTTATGAATGAAGGAATAACACATTAAATATTTGTAGCAAAAGTCCCTATCTAACTTTGGTTATGACTCTCAATCTTAATATTGATATTCTTAAAAACATGGAATCCCTGAAATGTTTTTCTGGCAGGAATTATTAGATATGGTAGTGTCATATTCCCTCAAAGGGCATTTTGCTTATTAATTCATTCAATAGTTATCTTTCTCAGCTAATAAACAAGCTCAGTAAAGGCAGAAGGCGTTTTTATAGTTTGCATCTCCTTTATCCAGCACTGTATTCTCAGCACCAAGAAAAGTGTTTGGCACATAGCATGTGTCTAATACATAATTGTTGAATAAATTGGAAACTGTACATATCATTTAGGAATTTCATACAATTCACTATATCTTTATAGCAACAAGATAAAATTGCTTAATATTACTTAAGACTGAATAAGTACAGCACGCTCAGAAATTTGTGGTCGAGTATCATTTGAAGTGTATTTCAATACATTTCAATACATTGAAGTGTATTTCAGCTTGGTAATTAAGTAATCCCTTCCAAATACTCCAGCACAAATACTTGAAATTTGTATAAGTCAGATACTCATGCACAGCCCATCAGCAAATTCCTTCTCAGAAAGCAAGAACATGAGGTATAAGTGGACATGAAGAGGCCTGGGTCCTATGTTTTATGCTATAAAAACTACACACAGTGCTGGACTTCCTGTGGTTAGTAATACTCGTAACTCGTTTGGAGAGTTAGATGCAGTGTTAGTGGAGAAGCAGAAGGCTTGCTAGCTCTAGTGGCTGAGTGCCAGTGGAGGGCAGCAGAGAGCTACTTCAGACAAAATAACATTTAAGAGGAAGAAAACAGCTCCCAGTTGAGAGCAGGGTCCTTCGCCAGATCTACAGCCTGCTGCTGAAGAGGCAGCCCATTTGGAAAGCCAGCCCACTCGGTAGCCAGCAAGAATGGAATTCCCAAATACATTAATGTATGAAGCCAAGAAGGAAGGGAGATGGGCAAAAAACAAGGCCAAAACATTCAGAATAATTCAAACTGGGACTCAGCACAGATCCCAAGAGCCACTGATTAAGATAGTGATCTCTCTCCAGAGCTGCTGAATCAGAGGATGTCTTACATCTGTTTCAATTCCAAAATCTAGGATCCTAAGTCGTTAACAAACATGTTTTGAATATAATCTTTTTGCACTGATTGTCCCTCCTATAGAAAATATAAATATTATATTTTTACATTATTTTTGCTATCTTTTTACAAAGATTATCCCTCAAGAAGAAAATATAAACAGTATAGATAATATAAATATGTTAGCTTTAAGAGGAGAAAATCATACATGAATGAAGAGTAGCAAGCACAGATTCTATCATGGTGCAAGGTTCCCAATAATCCCCTAAAAGTTGAGACTTCTCAAATATACGTGGTAGGATCTTGGTTAGGCCTAAGGAACAGCAGCAGGCCAGTCAGTAACCCTGGTTCTCAGTGTGAGGACCTCAACCCTGAGGACCCCCCGCAGTAAGATGCAACCTAGTCGAGGCCAGAATTCATGCTGCTGCTCTGGGGCTTCCTAGAGGTACGAGATCAGGTGAGTAATTTAGTCTCTCTAGGCCAATTTCCTCATTTCTAAAGTAAAATAATACCCGTCTCTTGAATCTGAGAGGAATTCACAGAAGAAAATATGCCTTGCTAATTTTATACCAATATAGGGTATTTTTATTACCAGTCTGAGTTGTATGAAGAGCAGGAGGACATCTAGAGAGATGAGAAAAGAGAAAGCAAAAAGCATCTTAAATATAAGCCCTTGAGAGATTCAGAATTTTCTTTATGATGAAACTGTTCCTTCTGTCAACCCAGGTCAGTATAGTTTTGATTCTCCTCATAAATGTCTTGAGCCTCCTTGGAGCCTATGTTAAATGCTGAGCATATTTGCATCTGGATAAGGAAATAGCAACCCGCTCCAGTATTCTTGCCTGGAAAATCCCATGGACAGAGGAGCTTGGTGGGCTACAGTCCATGGGGTCACAAGTGTTGGACATGACGTAGCGACTAAACCACTACCGCCATATTTGCATCATAGGGTAATATGTGCCTCCTGTGAACAGTCTTCTCCTTGAGAAGTATGTGTGATGATATTTTAAGCCACATAGACATGGGAGACATTTTACTGCCATCTCTTGAAGAAATGTATTCATAGGGCCACAGAAACGGGAAGGAAATGTAGGCTGCTTGCAGCCAGAAAACTTTGGCTCTGGCTAATAATAATAATAAATAATCATTACCATGAGGATATGGGAACATGTTAGATAAACTCAAATACAGCTGCCCCAGCTTTGTGTTCAGTTGTTCCATTCCCACACTGTGATTTTTCTGGATGGACAGCAGAGGGCTGAGTGAATGCCAATGAATTGGTAAATGTTGACTGGAAAGTCTAATATTTTTGCCATTTCTAAAAATCAGACAAAGGGGCAGAAGGGCAGGATTCCTCAGTTCCTTTAATTGCAATTTCTGACAAGATGCCTAACTGGAGAATTCAGAATCTACACTGAAGAGTCACAAATGACCACAGAGTCACCCAAAGAGGGTCCTGTCAAATGAGGACTGGAGAGTTATTGATTTACAGTTGTTTTGAGCAATAAGGGACATGGGGTGTTCAACCTCCTCATTTTGTAATTAAGGAAGTAGCATGGGACTTTCCTGGAGGTACAATGTATAAGAATCCACCAGCCAATGCATGGGACATGAGTTCATTCCCTGGTCGAGGAAGATTCCACATGCTGCAGAGCAACTAAGCCCATGTGCCACGATTACTAAGCCCGTGCTCTAGGGCCTGTGCTCTGCAGCAAGAGAAGATATCACAACGAGAAGCCCATACATCACAACAAAGGGTAGCTCCCACTCACCACAACTAGAGAAAGCCAATGTACAGCAACAAAGACCCAAAACAACTAAAAATAAATTAATTAATTTAAAAAAAAAAAAGAAAGAAAGTGGTGTGACTAGCTTAGGTTCTCCCTGGGGTTAATTATGTGTCTAGTTGTCTTATTAGACTAGAATACTACCAGGCTAAAATATCTAGTAAGTCAATCAGTGGCGAACTTACATAGTAAAAGCGCAGAAAGTACTGGTCAAATGTAAAATATAATAAACAAAGTTGGCTTCCTTTAAAGTTATAAAACATGGATCCATGCATTCCAGCAGTCATCATCTGCTTTGCTATTAGGAACTGAAACACACACTTCACCGAGTGCATGAACAAACTATGCCCACACACGTGGCCAACTTATAAGGTCACAGAGAATAAGATGAATTCTTTACCTCTATTTAAAGTATGAAATGCCAAGAAAATGCTAACATAGTTACTCTGAAATGTCTTAGGCTATGCAGTCTCTCTGTCATTACTAAGACTTCACCTGTGCCCAGATAATCCTTGATACAAAAAGAGATGAAGACTATCTAGTAATGGGAATCCCATTTCTTGGAATTTAAAAATATTTCAAGCAAGGTGTACACACAGAGTCTATAAATATGGTGACTTAAAGGAAGGAGTTATTTTTAGTGTGTTCCGTGATATTGACTAGACAGCAATCTGAAATCATCTAAATGGTTGACCCAAGTGGAAGGAAATATTGGAAATTTCTAATTTTTTCCAATTTTGTTAAGTATTTGTGCAGTAATACAATTGACTTTAATTTAGAAAATTAGCTAAATAAAGCACAATCCATAAAACTATTTTTTAGAACTAGTCTGTTGAAATTAAAAGACAATTGCTTCTTCAAAGAAAAGCTATGACAAACCTAGACAGAATATTAAAAAGCAGAGATGATACTTTGCTGACAAAGCTTCATATAATCAAAGCTATGGCTTTTCTAGTAGTCATGTACAGATGTGAGAGTTGGACCATAAAGAAGGCTAAGGCCGAATAATTGATGCTTTTGAATTGTGGTGCTGGAGAAGACTCTTGAGAGTCCCTTGGATAGCAAGGAGATCAAACCAGTCCATCCTAAAGGCAATCAGTCCTGAATATTCATTGGAAGGACTGATGCTGAAGCTGAAGCTCCAATACTTTGGCCACCTGATGCAAAAAGCCAACTCATTGGAAAAGACCCTGATGCTGAGAAAGACTGAGGGCAGGAGGAGAAGAGGGCAACAGAGGATGAAATGGTTGGATGGCATCACCAACTCAGTGAACATGAGTTTGGGCAAATTCCAGGAGATAGTGAAGGATAGGGAAGCCTGATGTGCTATATAGTCCATGGGGCTGCAAAGAGTCAGACATGACTGAGCAACTGAACAACAGCAACAGTCTCTTGACACGGAATTTAAAACATTAGAAGAATGTTCTAATCATTTGTAACTGCCGTATATGCACACTTGAGGCTGGTAAGCATCTTTATTTTTCTAATTGCCATAATCTATACTCCATAAGATCTCCTTGAACACAAAAGAGTACTGTTTGCCAGACAATTAAGATTTATTAGAAAACCCGAGATATCTCACTCTGAAAGCGCACTCCTCAGTTAACTTTCCACAGTTACTATTGAGCACTATGGCCACTAGATGTCGCTGCTGCTGTTTGAATAAGATTTTTTTAACTTCCCAAAAAAAAAAAAAAAATTCTTGGGATTTGGGAAATTGTTTTTAACTGCTTTTGCGATTTTCATGAGTGGATGATATCTTCTATATTAATGAATGCAGATCACTTATTTTTCAGATGAAGAAAAAAACTATAAAGGTGAAGTTACTTGCTAAGGAATCATAAGAAGAGCATGGTAGAGCCAGAGCTACAAAGCTCTGTTCTAACATCTATATATTTTTTTAGGTTTAAAAAAAAAAAAAACTAAAATATTTTAAATGGGAGCAATAAAGGTAATCATCTTTTAAACCAAAACTGAAAAAAATACTTATTATATATTAATTTTATTTTTCTTGTAATGTCCTTCTCCTTGGAAACTGGATACATACGAATCCTGATGACACAGGACTTTCTCAGGCCAGACTTTAAGAAGTAAGAGAACCTCACAAAAGGCCATCAGCTAAGCTCAGGTGATTCCTTCCTCAGGACAGTCTCCTACAAAGAGAGGTTGGGGGAGGAAATGCCAGCAAGCCCAGGACAGTCTCCTCCATAAAGTTATTAAAACTAGACAAGCGTTCACAACACATAAACAATCTGATACAGAGAGCATCTCCAACCCAGCTTTCCTGCCAAAACAGAAAAGAAAGCCAGCAGAGTTCTCTTCAGAAGGCAGGAGCTAAGAAGGAAGCAGAGGAGGCTGTGAGCAATCCTGAACTGCTTTCACACACTAAGGTGAGAAGAAAGAGGAAGGCAAGTTAACCAAAAAGGCAACCAAGTGCCATGGCTGAAGCTTCCAGATTTTTCGGCTCCTAAGAGAAAACCAAAAATTCACCATCCCTCGGGTGTATTGGCAGGCAGGAGATAGAGGGCAGGGAGCTCTCCCACCCTCGCACACAGTGGCTGGACCCCCTTCTCAGTCCCCACCTCAAGTAAAGAAGAGTCGGGGAGGAATGGACGTGCCCTGAAAAGAGAAGGAGCCAGCATCGCGGCCAGCCTTGGGAAAATCTCCGCAGATGAGCATTTTTGTTGCGTTAAGTGGACTGCATTAGCAGCCTAAACACGTAGGGGAAGGCTAACGTCGCCTGTTAATATAATGCGGGAAAGGAATGACAGACCTGGGAGTTGAGAGTGGAAGCGCTAGTTTGATGTAAAACAAAACGAGAAGATTCTGGGGACTTAAGTTCTTAGGATTTGGGGCGTTGCCTCACACCACCGGGGAGGCATGTACTAGGCCGTCCGTTTCAGAAGAGATATAGCTGTGTCTGTATTTGGACTATTTAGAAAATACTTTCGGCAGTATGAAAAATAGGTCCATGGTTCTGAGGTTGTCTCTGGGATGTCTCCTTTAAACTCCGGCAGCGTCGGGGCTGAGAACTGCCAAGGAGAGAGGTTCTGAGAAACTCAGCATAGAAACGGTCACCTCCACCCACCTCGCGCCGCGTCTTTTCTGTCACACTATTTGGATAGGTTGTAGAGACGGAAATAAAGACGGGCACGGGGAAGGTGAGAAATTGGGAAAGGAAAGCAAAGAGGAGAGGAAGAAAAGGAAGGGAAAACTTTAGGAATGAAACCAAATTAAAGTCCAGTTTTTATCAGGGTAGGGTTTTGGTTTGGGGTTTGCCCCATACGAACTCAGCTTGTTTTTTCCTCGGCTTTCTAGCAAACTTTCAGCTTGAACAATGTTCTAGGTACCTAAAGAAAAGCAAAACAAAACTTTGGACGGATGGGGCGGGTAGAAACGCATGCAGGGTCGGCGCGCGGCTGTGGACAGCTCGCTCGCTACTAAGCAGGCCCCCCCCAACTTCAGTTTTCCTAGCCCCTCGCACCCGCTTAGTATCTCCTTTCCCCAAGATCTGCTTGAGAGCAGCAGGCAAGATCCGGAGGTAAGGTTGGTTTTCTCTGTCCGATGAGATAGGAGATCTATCTCTCCGGCCGATAGATAGGAGCCACCAAAACTAAAATCCAAAAACGTCTCTGGTCCCTTCGGGGTCCAGTCTCAAATTACCCTACAAAATGTGGACGTTTCGCGAACTCCAGGATTCAGTGTAAAGACCTGGGATTTCTCCTGGTTCGGCCTTCCCGGGCCACATGGCTTTCTCCCAACACGTTTACTTCAGAACTTCAAACAACCCATTTAGGAAAATCAAAGGACTCTTTGGGCTCGAGGGTTCGATTAGAGAAGAACCCGGGACGCACATCTCCGCGTTTGCGGCGGGGAGGGGCGCGATGTGGACCGGGGAGAATTCGGGGGTAAAGGCCCCGCGGTGAACAACTGGCAGACAGGGGGACCCGGGTCCGGGCTGTGTAATTTCCCCAAGAACGCTCTTCAAAAAGCACTGGAATGTGGGGATCCGGCATCAACTGTTGCCTTTTGAGACCTGAATTCAGGCTGCTTTGGACGAACTTTGGTCAAAAGCGGATTCTCTCTCCAGATCCCAATATTCCCTGACCTACTTCCCCGGCGCGCTCTGGCACTTTGCTGGAAGAGGATCGCTCTGTCAGAGACTAGGCGCTTCCCTCAGTTGCACAGAGCAATTATTAAGAAAATATTATGACGATGTTGTAGGGCGGAAGGGGACTAAGGGATGGGGGAGGGGGGAGTTAGTTTGGAGAGCAATTTGCAAAGGAATATTAACTTTGATTCCCGAGGTCACCGCCGGAAAACCGGTTGGCGTTGGCTGAACTGCATAGCTCTTCCTCTAGGTGGCGGCCGTTGGTACCCAACAACCGTTAGGCGGTGCTGACTCCAAACACAGGATTAAGCTTCTTGCTGGTTAAAAATAATAATAGTAATAATATAGAGGTGTGGGGCTGTTTTTCCCCCCTTTGGGATATTTATTTATTGCAGGGAAAAGTCATTGATTTTTCTAAGCAAACTGTGTTTCTCCTTCACTTGGTGGAAAATAAAAACTGTTTGAATAAATAAGTTATTTCTGAACATTTTGTTGTCAAAGTGTTAAATGTTCCCGTCATTTTTATTCAAACACTAACATGATTACAGCCAATTATATATTCACCAGTGTTCTTTATTTTAGAGTAATTGTACTTGTCACTAATAAAACAGAGGCATAATGGATCGCTACTGTTCTGGATTTTCATGCAATTTTGTGTAATTTGATTGAATTATACATCTTATCTGCTACTTTTTTATTTTTATATTTGGAGATCCTATTTTCTTGAAAATTGCAGCTCTATGCTTGTTTTGTTGTTTCACCAGTAACGTACACTTCGGTAACACTGATAAATAGAAAGAGTCCCTTTGAAATGTCGAAAATCAGCTGTTTCTTTTCCCACCCACCCCCCTCCCTGAACTTCGATGCAGGGAAGACCTGAACTCTGCGCTGCCAGGCTGTCTGAACCAGTGGGTGTGCGCTTATCCGAAAAGTCCAACGCCAGGACGAACTCTCCATTCACCTCAAACTAGACGCCTCCTTGCCTCTAGTCTTTGGGGTTTTGTCTCTTTCCTGTAATGATACTGTTGGGTGTCTGGGGCTTCAAACATGCCAAGACAAGCCGACCATGGGCTCAGTCCGTGTGCAATAGTATCAAGGGAAAGAGTATATACAGCACCGTGGAAAGATAAACTGTATATATTACTCCAATTACACAACCCCCAAACGTCCTACCTACCCAACCATCCCCCAGAAATTACAACAATTATCTATTTGCCTATGTTCTTTTTAGTTTCAGATATACTTTAGAAAACTGAGATCAATAGTTTTTTGTTTAAAGATAATTTCAATTACAAGATACAGGGTTGGGGGAGGGTGACACATATACCCAGCATTCACATATCTGAACAAATAAAGAAAGAAACGTGACAGTAGACAGGAACGAGTAGGATTTTAAGGGGCAACTAAGAGAGCAGAGACTGCAATGCTTTTCCCAACAAATCTCTCCAGTTCCTAGAATACAACTCAAACTCCCCTCTAGGAGCTACAAATGCCAGTCGGAGCCAAAGACTCTGACAAGTGGCTGTGTATGACCCAATATTTATCAATATAACAATAACAACAAAATCAAGTGAAACCTAGGCTGGGGATTTTGAACTGCTTCTAAAGCTCTGGCGTGGATACGCACGTGGGAGAAGAAAAAAAAAAGTCTCTGGAGATGAGTTGGCTCCATTTGTCCGCCCTGGGGAGCAATCCCAGGGCAAAATCCAGTGCTAATTGATCCCAACCAGCCACACTATCAGCTGAAATCTTTGAGAGGGACAAAGACAGAGGAGCGTGTGCTAAAGATACTCTAAGCATTTCTTCAAGTAAATCGCCGTGTGTAATCAATAGCATGTGGAGTATATATAAATAGGAAAAGAGAGCCACTTCTAATCAATGGGGAAAACAGTGTTCACGCGTGACTCCAGACTTCTTTAAAATCTAGTGTCTCCCACCCTCCGATTGCTTTGTGGTCCGGACTTCGGATTTCTAGGAAAACCTGCGGCCGCGTTCAGTGTTCCCAGCCGGAAAGCAGATACTCAGCTCAGCTAGGGACTTTTCGTCTTCTGGGGTGTTTCCTCTAAGGCCAAAGGATAGGCTACCTAGGCGTCGATCACAGCGGAGTGCCTCCCGAGGGCGGCTGCAGGAACTTGAGTTGGGACCGCTCGGGAGGGAGCCCCGCAGCCCTCAGCTCTTTCCAAGGCAGCGCTCAGCGACCGCCTGCCAGCCTCAAGGCTGCTCTCCAAGGAGCCGGGTTTTCTCAACGATCCCATTTCCCTGTGGCCTCATCTATCTTATCTAACAAGTTCACGCTCCAAGAGAAAAGAATAGGGTAAGGGGGGAAAGGGGGAAGATCTTCACCGTGGTGATTCATAGTTCACACGCTCGGGAGCCAAACTTGCCGATCCGGCTTTCTTCTTGAACCGGTACTTTCTCTCCTGAGTGCTCAGGACAAGCCTAGATGGAAGATACTAAACAAGAACCTATCTACGATTGTTTTAAAAATAAGAGTGACACCCCCCCCCTCCCATCACCACCACTACCTTTTTTTGTAGATTCTGAACTAGAAGAGTAGAGTTGTTTTGTTTGCACATGATGACGGTCACTTGTTCCTGACGCTATCCTGCATCTGGCTTACCCTGGCCGTTTCTCTCCTCCCTGCCTTCGCCTCCTTCGAAAGGACCAGAGAGAAATAGGGTTATAACTGCTCTCCCCCACCACCCCTTCCATGTAACTGAATATTCAAGTTAACTTCACCTGCACACACCCCCGTCTTTTAACTCTGAGCTGTGCTTTATACAAATAATAAGCTGAAAACCTTTAACTGGGCTTTTTTTTTTTTTCCGCCTTCACGGTGGTAGATGACCTCTTAGCCCAAAAATATTGATCTGTATGCCTGCTTCCGGCATGATCTGCAAACACGAGACATCTGGGCTTAAAAGGTAACTCTAAGAGAGGAAAATCCGGAAATGAAACCTAAAAGCAAGTCTTCTAGGAGGATTGCGCTCGGCAGGCGCGGGCGACAAAGGAGCGCGGGGCAGGCGCGCGGGTGCGGGCGGGGAGGAGCGGCGCGCAAGGCCAGGGAGCCAGTATTCCGCTCTGCTCCTCGCCAGAACGGTCGCTGTTACAGCCTCCAGGGGTTAGCGAGGGAGGGAGAAGATCGGGACTTTTTGTGAAACGTTGCTTCAACATATCTTCCACTGCTTCGAGCTGGAGGGGGAGGGGAAGACCTACAAGAACTGCAGTTCGAGAGTGAGGAAGGCAGGTGGGTATGAGATAGACAAGAAGTAAAAACTGGCTCATGGGTTTGTCCACCTGGGCTTTTAGAAAGGAAGCGGATGTATTTGATTAGTAAATAGTGTTCTGTGTCTCATATGACTTTTCAAATGCGAAGGGGGACTTGGGGGTGGAGGGGTCTCCGCGTGCCTCCTGGCCTGCTCACTCCAACGCAGGCAGTTTTCTCCCTCGTCTTTCCTGCACAAGCCATCAGTGGGTGCGAGTATTGTCTAAAACATACTCATCAATCTTCTGTTTTGTTCGGTGCTCTTCGTGTACTTTTTAACTATTGAGAGTGACTGGTTTGGAGCCGACTGTCCTAATAACTGCCACTAAGCCGCACCTTTTCATCTTTTCTCTCAACGAGTGGAGTTTTGGGGGACCTTTTGGACCGGTGCTTCAGAAAAGAGGAGACTCGATGCCCCACATTCTCTGAAGAGTGCCGTTAGCATTTCCCAAAGTAGATTATTTGGTCTCCTGTGGGAAATCAAAATGAAGCTCCAACTAATTAAAGAGAACAGTGAGGGGACAGTAAGGAGCTGGAACTCCAGGAGCTCAGCAGTTTGAGGCCTGTAAGTTCTTCTTTCAGGCTGAAATATGTTTATGAAGTCATCCCCCCCCCCCCCTTCAGTTTCCCACTGATTGAAAATCCAAGGTAGCATTGTCTTGTGTGGGGACTTTGGCTAACTCTCACTTCCTCCCTTTTCAGATAGACTCAAGGGTTAAAGCTAAGGACCCAACACTAGCTTCCGTCATTCCTGCTTACCATCACCCCTCCACCGCTTTGTCTTTGCCTTTTGCATTTCCTGACCCCTCTGAAGGATGGGCTGTGCCTCTTCCTAGGGCAACTAAAAGAAAAAAAAGCAACTGGCCTCTCAGGGCACGATTGCCCAAAAGGTGTGGGACTTAGTCTCCCAACTGGATCAGGTCAAAAAAATGGAACAGGCCTGCCCTCAACACTAGCAGAACTCAACTCCCTCTGCAAATTGTCCACAATCAGAGATCCCAAGCACGCTGGCAAATAACGGGAAACAAGTAAAGGGCTAGTGGGCATTTTATATTTAAAAGATCTGTGCAGAGTGTTCCACTGAAAGGTTGTTCAGACTTTTTCAAGGTCCTTTGACGTCAGGGTGGTGATATTTCCTTATAGATTTCTCCATACCTGGCTGTCTGCAGCATTAGCAATGGGAAGAAGCTTCTCCGGAGCGTATTTTGTTGCCGGTCCCAAGATGATTCCTTTGGATGAGTATGTGCTTGCCTTCAGAGAGCTTGGAACCTCTCTGGCAGAGTCACAGAAACCTGCCTGGAGAGTCCCAGTGTCTCTATCCAGACCTCCTCTTGCTTCTCTTCTTTTTAATTTTTTTAACTTTGGACTTTCTCACTTCCGAAGTGTTTCCCTAGCTTTTACAAGTTAAGCATCTCGACACTCAAATACGAGGCTCTCCCATGGATTTTTTTTTTCTCGAGGTTCTCAAGCAAAATTGCCGGTGCCACAATGTTATGATGGAAGGATGCTGAAATGACAGGCCTAGTAGACGCTTGTCTTAATCATCGGCTTCTTAATTTAGTTTTAGTGAGGGGAGTGTGTGTGTGTGTGTGTGTGTGTGTGTGTTGTACACGCGCGCGTATGTGCGCGCGCACATGTGCGCGCCCCTGGGGATATTCATGGTGCGCGCGTTCTAAGAGCAGCGGCTTGACAACCTGCAGCTCCCTAATGAGTGATGAGGCAGGGCTGCTGCAGAAAAGTAACACTTCCCTGGTGTGAAGACCTCTCACTGAGAAGTTTAGTTCACTACTGTTCTCGCAAACCTAATCGTATAACCTGTAACCAAAACCCACAGAACAAGAATACAACACGCTAAAGAGTAACTTACAATCACTAAATGTTAGCACCATTACCTGCTGTTAGAAAGGGATTACGGACAAGTTGGCTTGAGCAAGTTGGCTTGAGCGAGAGCAGACCTTAATAGTCACAGGATATCTGGAAATACCTGGATGCCTCCGTAAGGGTTCCGCTCACTCCCAAACATGACCGGGCCAGAGACTCCCCTTGCATCTGCAGGAAGAGAGCTTTATCCAGAGCTTGGCGCTGGGCGCTGCTCCAAGGACACCCTATCCAGGGAGCCCAGAGCAGGGTGTATTTTAGGCAAAGATGGCTCGCCCTCCTTTAACCAGCAGGTAACAAGGGGAAAAGAAGCAAAGCACCGACCAGGCGGGAAGCAGGCCCTAAGGAAGACGCAGGGTAACCCCGCCAAATGGAAAAACCAAACGTGCTGCTCCCTGCAAGTTGGCCGTGGAGCCTTGGCTATTTAATTAAAACTAGAGATGGAATAATCTAATTCATTTCCCAAGGAATTCTTCCCTTGGATCTGCTCACTCTACAAGGCCTGCCCTCATTTAGGGGGATGGGGGTGGGGGGCAGAGAGAGGAGAAGTTTACCACTATATATGCCAGAAAATTACATTTGCTCTAACTTAGGCTTTGACGTTAACACTGTACATTTATAGATCCATGTGTATGAGAGCTCAAGATTAAGCTGCTGATGATACAATATTAAAGTGATAGAGAAATTTTTTCAGATCTGAGACCACCAGATGCCTTCTGTCTTCTGAAGGTAACACAGAGACTGAATGAGGTGGAAATACAGAGTTGGGGTCTCATGTGTTGAGGAAAGAGGCCTGAGGTGGATGTGGCAGTCCTTCAAATCCAATTTGCACCCAAATTGGCCGGTAGGATATACAAAGCTCTATCCAGGGACTTTCAACTTGAACAATACTCTGTCCAAGAACCCCCTCCCCCTCCATTTCATCTAGTAGCAGTTCTAAAAAGAAGCCATTGCTGAGATAAATGTGGGCTGCTGAGTAAACAGTGCATGTTTTGTTGAACAAGCCCATATATATAATATAGATGTACATATCATTCTATCTCATCATAAAGTCTAATTAAAATTATTGGAATTCAAGCTCACCTCCCCCCTCACTGCAAATAACCTTTGTCATTAAGAAGAATATATCTTTAATATGATTATATTAAACTATAATCTATTTATTCCTACCACAAATATCTTATTTTAAGACTTCTATCCATGCACCCCTTGAAATAATATAACACATTTTAAATCTGCATGCAAAACATTTTCCCAGTCAATATATGCTCCTGGCACATAAAATCAGATTAATCCGGCTCTCATTAGCAGACCCCAGTTTTTGCTATTTGAAAGTAAACAGAAGAAAAACTTATTTTCACCTGCTAAAATTTTATGCAGGATTACAAAACAATGAACACTCAGCTTCGACCTAAGAAACACCTTAAAACATTAAAAATTCATCAGTCAGTGCTAGTGTTGTATTCAAGGAATGCTCCTCCAGTTTGCTGCTGAGCTCGGATTTGAATAAAATGTCCAATGTTAACAAACAATACCCACGTTTGGCACTTTGTGTATTAAATTGATCAAACAGATTTTAGGAGGCACAATGCACAATTTGTACAGACCTGATTGAGTTAATATAATATCAGCAAATTTTACATCGAAATGATTCTGTTTCTTTTCTTTGTGTTTAAAACCAGCACAGATTACAAATTTTAATGATCTGAAAATGTTTGGTATACAAAATCATGCTTATTTCAGTATTAGCAAAAACACAAGAAATTTTTCAACACAAACACCCAGCTGTGTCTATTTTAAAAGCAGTTCAATGACAGCTTGCACTTATGAGCATGCAATCAGCTAATTTCGCTTTTTTTTTCTTCTGTGTTAATCAACACTTTCCTTCCTGCATATCAGAGTACAAATAGTATAGTTACTCCACATCAGTAAATGTTTACGTAACCTGTCCTTTCCCAAGAATCCGGTTACACCGAATCATTTCACGCTAGACCGACTACGAAAACGTACCGGGCCGTCCACCTCAGAGGGAGCCCTTGTGTGCCATTATAAGTGGTGATGAGGAGGGGGGCTTTGCGGGGTGGGGGGTGGGGGGTTGGAATGGGGAAGAGTAGGTGGAGGAATGGAGTGAGGGAGAGGAATAGAGGGAGCTGAGGGGTGGGGGGAGTGTGGGGGAAGCAGGGGGAAAGAGGGGAGGAGGCAAGAATGCGAGTTGAGGGAAAGTAGGAATAACAGGCTTGGGGCGGGGAGAAGGGTGGGAGGAGGAAAAGTGAGCCGAAAGAGGAAGGCCCACAGATCTCTCCAGCCGGGCCCGCAAAACCCATTAGCTCACCCGGCTCTGTGAGAAATCCGAAGCTTAGAAGTCAAGAGTTTGGGGCCCTGTCACCATCAACGGAGATCGCTAGAACCTTTGAATTTCCCCACATGTAAATACAGTTTAAGGAATTATGTAGACATAGGGGGAACCCACACACACATACGTACAGTGAATGGATAGTTGAGGTTAGTCTAATGTTCAAAGCTCCTTTATTGCCATTCCTCATAGATACATATTTAAGAATCATTAGCTATTTGTAATTGTCTTTTATTCCCTTCACCATTTATTCTTTCTCATAATTTCAAGGTGGGGTGGGATGGGGAGAGTAAAATACCTGTCAACCTGAGTATTCATCAATTGCATTTTTAAATATTAGAACCGAACTTTTATCACAAATAGGCACCGCTTTTTTCTTCGTTTTCGTAAATAACCAAATCTGTCAGATAATTTGAGAGTTTATCAAAGTGAAGAAAGGTTTACATTGTATGATTATTTACCTTACAGAGGTAAAGGTGCTTTTCATGTATGCTTCTCCTCCACCTCCCTCTTCTCTCAGGCTTCATCCTCCGTAACTGTGGTATGTTTCGTGCCCATGTGGGATGAAACAGCCTTTGATCAGTGTGCTCCGCACCAAATTCCAATCCCTGGGAAATGCTGGGCCTTAGCCCTGCCCCTGGCCACGGGATCCCTTTAAAGCCCTCGAATCACAATCTCCCCACTCACTTCAACCCTCAACCGAACCTCCCAGTCCTAAAGCCCAAGAAGCTGCAATTGTGGGACGCACGTTCCCAAGGCTCCTGGGTGCCCTCCAGCAGCATTCAGGATGGGAAAGGGCTGGCTGAAGCATGAGGTTATTTCAGGATTAAGGCCCGCACAAATTAAAACCATTTGAGGAACGAAACGAAAAAGAAAAGAGGGAGTGAAAATAGGAAGGCATAAAAAAAAAAAAAAAACACCGGAAAGAAATAGACGCCCACCCTTTTTTTTCCGCCCCCCCCCTCAATGTCAACAAGCAAAATGAAAACATTTCCAGGGTGATCGCTCACGGCTACTCGCTTCCAATTCGGATTAGAAGCTGAGAAGACGCTGGAGCAGTGAGGAGAAAACGGCACCGAGTCGCCCAGAGCGTGAGCGAAGGTCTGGAGCGGGAGAGAAGGGAAGGAAGAGACGCACAGACAGAGCATGTGTTACCTGGTTTATTTCGAGATTGTTTGGTATTGTTTTCTCTCTGAGCACCCCTTATTTCGGAAGGTCATCATAGGCGCCCACCACTGAGCCGCCCTCGCCCGCCGCCGCCGCAGCGCCGGGAGCCCCAGGCCCGGCTTCCCGGCGGCGCCCGAGCTCCGAGCTCGCCGCCGCCCGAGCCGCAGGAACGGAGTAAGTAACCCCTGTTTGGCCCCGCGCTCGCCAACCCACTTCCTCACCTCTTCTTTTCCAAACCTCTCCCGGGCCTTCCTCCTTCAAGGTTTAGGACACCACCCCCATCCCCAACCCGCTCCACGCCCGAGGCGGGCCTTTCCTCCCCGACCTTCCGAAGCCTCGTAGGAGCTTTAGCTACGACACGCACGGTTTTCCTACGGGCTCAGAAATGCCGGACCCGGGCCTGCAAGGCCGACCCCGCGGAGGAGTGCCTCGCCTCTTCCTCCTCCATTTCCTGCCCTCTCCCTGCACTCCCACTTCTCTCCGCCGCCGCCGCCGCCACCACCGCCCCCGCTTTTAAAAATAAAATTGGATACAAACTTTAATTAATAAGGACAAATATTGACGCTCAAACGAAAATGACTCAATGGAGTGAGAAGGAAGCCGAAAATGGAAGAGATCTACCCTAAGAGGGAGATTTCGGTTGAGCAGACCCGCGGGGTGGCAGGGGTGAAGTGGAGGTAGTCGGGGGGGGCGGGGTGGAGAGGGGGTGCGCAGAGAAGGGCCGCGGCGCAGCGTGCTCCCGCCGAAGTATCCCTACGCGGCTCCGCGCGGCCGCGAGGCCCAGAGCCCGCGGAGAGGGGGAGGCGAGCTCCCGAGGGGGCGGGAGCCGGCGGGCAGGCGGGCGGGCGGACGGGCGGGGCGGGGGTGGGTGGACCCGGGCCCGCCGATTGGTCGACGGCGGGAGAGACGCTCCCGCACGCCGCCGGCTCTGATTGGCCCAGCGGTAGGAAAGGTTAAACCAAAAATTTTTTTACAGCCCTAGTGTGCGCCTGTAGCTCGGAAAATTAATTGTGGCTATAGCCGCCGCGATCGCTGTCTCCCCAGCCTCGCCGCGGCCGCTCCGGGACGCGCCCGCCCGCCGCCCGGCTCTCCCCCCCTTTGGGCTGCTGCTGCTGCTGCTGCTGTGACTGCTGCTGCGAGAGGAGGAGGAGGAGGAAGCAGCAGGGGGGGGGAGCGGGGGGGTGGGGGGGAGACCAAGAAGTAGAGTTGGGAGCGAGGGAGCTTCACCCCCGGGGCGGTGGTTGTTTCTTTTTTTTTTTTTTTTCCCTTCTTTCTTTCTTTTTTTCTTTTCCTTTTTTTTTTTTTTTCTTCTAATTCCTGAGGGGTGGTTGCTGCTTTTGCTACATGACTTGCCAGCGCCGGAGCCTGCGGTCCAACTGCGCTGCTGCCGGAGCGCTCAGTGCCGCCGCCGCCGCCCGCGCCGCCCGCACCCCGCTCGGCACCCACCGGTCGCCGCCGCCCGCTGCGCCGCTGCCCGGCTCCCGCGCCGCCGCCGCCGTTTCCCCCCGACGACTGGGTGATGCTGGACATGGGAGATAGGAAAGAGGTGAAAATGATCCCCAAGTCCTCGTTCAGCATCAACAGCCTGGTGCCAGAGGCGGTCCAGAACGACAACCACCACGCGAGCCACGGCCACCACAACAGCCACCACCCCCAGCATCACCATCACCACCACCACCATCATCACCACCCGCCGCCGCCCGCCCCGCAACCGCCACCGCAGCAGCAGCCGCCGCCGCCGCCGCCGCCGCCGCCCCAGGCACCGCAGCCGCCCCAGGCGCGGGGCGCCCCGGCCGCCGACGACGACAAGGGCCCACAGCAGCTGCTGCTCCCGCCGCCGCCGCCGCCGCCGCCCCCGGCCGCCGCCCTGGACGGGGCCAAAGCGGACGGGCTGGGCGGCAAGGGCGAGCCGGGCGGCGGCCCTGGGGAGCTGGCGCCCGTCGGGCCGGACGAGAAGGAGAAGGGCGCCGGCGCCGGGGGGGAGGAGAAGAAGGGGGCGGGCGAGGGCGGCAAGGACGGGGAGGGGGGCAAGGAGGGCGAGAAGAAGAACGGCAAGTACGAGAAGCCGCCGTTCAGCTACAACGCGCTCATCATGATGGCCATCCGGCAGAGCCCGGAGAAGCGGCTGACGCTCAACGGCATCTACGAGTTCATCATGAAGAACTTCCCCTACTACCGCGAGAACAAGCAGGGCTGGCAGAACTCCATCCGCCACAACCTGTCCCTCAACAAGTGCTTCGTGAAGGTGCCGCGTCACTACGACGACCCGGGCAAGGGCAACTACTGGATGCTGGACCCGTCGAGCGACGACGTGTTCATCGGCGGCACCACGGGCAAGCTGCGGCGCCGCTCCACCACGTCGCGGGCCAAGCTGGCCTTCAAGCGCGGGGCGCGCCTCACCTCCACCGGCCTCACCTTCATGGACCGCGCCGGCTCCCTCTACTGGCCCATGTCTCCCTTCCTGTCCCTGCACCACCCCCGCGCCAGCAGCACTTTGAGTTACAACGGCACCACGTCGGCCTACCCCAGCCACCCCATGCCCTACAGCTCCGTGTTGACTCAGAACTCGCTGGGCAACAACCACTCCTTCTCCACGGCCAACGGGCTGAGCGTGGACCGGCTGGTCAACGGGGAGATCCCCTACGCCACGCACCACCTCACGGCCGCCGCGCTCGCCGCCTCGGTGCCCTGCGGCCTGTCGGTGCCCTGCTCCGGGACCTACTCCCTCAACCCCTGTTCGGTCAACCTGCTCGCGGGCCAGACCAGTTACTTTTTCCCCCACGTCCCGCACCCGTCAATGACTTCGCAGAGCAGCACGTCCATGAGCGCCCGGGCCGCGTCTTCGTCCACGTCTCCGCAGGCCCCCTCGACCCTGCCCTGTGAGTCTTTAAGACCCTCTTTGCCAAGTTTCACCACGGGACTGTCCGGGGGACTGTCTGATTATTTCACACATCAAAATCAGGGGTCTTCTTCCAACCCTTTAATACATTAACATCCCTGGGACCAGACTGTAAGTGAACGTTTTACACACATTTGCATTGTAAATGATAATTAAAAAAATAAGTCCAGGTATTTTTTATTAAGCCCCCCCCCATTTCTGTACGTTTGTTCAGTCTTTAGGGTTGTTTATTATTCTAACAAGGTGTGGAGTGTCAGCGAGGTGCAATGTGGGGAGAATACATTGTAGAATATAAGGTTTGGAAGTCAAAATTATAGTAGAATGTGTATCTAAATAGTGACTGCTTTGCCATTTTCATTCAAACCTGACAAGTCTATCCTTAAGAGCCGCCAGATTTCCATGTGTGCAGTATTATAAATTATCATGGATCTTTATGGTGGATGCAGACCTTGAGAACAACCTAAATTATGGGGAGAGTTTTAAAATGTTAAACTGTAATTTGTATTTAAGAAGCATTCGTAGTAGAGGTGCCCAAGAAATTATTTTGGCCATTTATTGTTTTGTCCTTTTCTTTAAAAATCTGTTTTTTTTTTATTTTGTTTACTTTTAGACCAAAGATTGGGTTCTAGAAAATGCACTTGGTATACTAAGTATTTAAATAAAAATTAAAAAAAAAAGGAAAGTTGTTTCAGTTGGCAGCACTGCCCATTCAAATGAATCGGAAGGGGACAAAATTAATGATTGCCTTCAGTTTGTGTTGTGTATATTTTGATGTATGTGGTCACTAACAGGTCACTTTTATTTTTTCTAAATGTAGTGAAATGTTAATACCTATTGTACTTATAGGTAAACCTTGCAAATATGTAACCTGTGTTGCGCAGATGCCGCATAAATTTGAGTGATTGTTAATGTTGTCTTAAAATTTCTTGATTGTGATACTGTGGTCATATGCCCGTGTTTGTCACTTACAAAAATGTTTACTATGAACACACAGAAATAAAAAAATAGGCTAAATTCATATATATCTTGATACTTTTGTCTCTTTTATTAAGTAGAACTAATTTTTAAAAGATCATTAAAGTTCTAGGGAATTCAAAGGCTTTTTCAGCCAACTGAAATTTAAACTGCTCCATTCATTTGAACTGAGACTTTTCAAATGAAAATGATATTTTTTCCATTGTGGAGTCAAATTTTACAAGGAGCAGGCTATTTAATAAATGCTAGCTTTAAACAAAATATAGGCTTTTCAGCTGATATCTTTAAGTTTCTGTAGATATACAGCAAAAAGAGATTATTTAATTTTATGTGCATAGCTATTTACCTTGTGTTTATTTTCAAATCAGTTGATAGAATGCTTTTTATATATTTTGTTTCAGGTATCTTGTTTATAGCACTTGGCAAATTATAAATAAATCTATGTATATGGTTAGATAGAAGTGAATATAATGCACACATATGTAATATATATAGACACACAGAGCCCTTCAGTTCAGGTACAATTTGCGCTATGAATGCTGCAAATATTTTTGTTTAAATATTTGTATTTATACTTTCTAAGTCAGCATTTATTTTTGTGGCTGTTTACCCACAATGAAAGAGTTCTAATAAAGATGTGCTGAAGTTGCAATATAGATTTTGCTGAAGTGATCACCTGTTGTAATGACTTGCAGATCAATGTTTATATTTTATTTTTAAATTATAACAATTTAAAGCTCCAGATGTTCAGAAGAAGTAAAATGCCTCTCTCTCCTTTTCTTTCATTTTTACATTATAGAAGTATTTCTTGATTCCCTTTTAAATATGTTTGTGTAGTTTTATCTAGAAATTTGTCCTCTTGCTTAGTCATAATTTTGTTTTAACTTGCAGTATACATATGCATGCACATATATGCATATAGATATAAATCTGAAGCAAAATGAAAACATTTTCTTGAGTTGTTTCAGCAGTCCAATTGCTGTGACTCCAGAAAATAATTAGTAAACCTAACTAAAAGGTTTAGTAACTAATTGGATCCTGTGGTGAGTCTGTGGAGGACAAGTTGTTCATTTGTTACAATTGTATAGTCTGAAATGTGTTCTGCAGTAATGCAATAAGCTGGCTACTTCTTACAAAGGGCCCAATGAAAAATAATCTGTCCCCAAGATGTTATCGGCAAACACTTAGAGAGTCAGTCAGGAAAAAAAAAAAAAAAAAAAACCAAAATCTAGGCAAGAAGCAGGCTGACTGAAACAGATTTGAAATACAACTGTAGAATAGTTAATATTAGAATATGGGAATGGGTGGCCTGTGGAATGGAGAGATAGAGGAAGAGACAGCCAGAGGGAAGAAAGGGAAAGAGGATCTTGAACCTTAAAAAAAACCTTAAAAAAAAAAGTCCCTGCTACCAAAAAGAAAGAATGAATGAGAGAGAGGAGAGAGAGATCTAAGAAAGACAGAAAAAGGCCAGGAAAAAATTAAAAGAGCTAGAACCAAATATACACAAATGGAGAAAGAACTAAAATAGACCAAGACAGCTAGTTTAATTATCTCCTTTAAGCAGACTGGACAAGATTCTATTTTCTTAGTATGAGAGCAGTTTCACCAGAGGTCCAAGTTTCTTGAAATTTAACAGTTCTTTAGGATGAAGCATGAAAGAAAATTCCACAAATAAATTGTTTTAGAAGCCAAATGTATGACTGATAATAAAAATACTTATAGCGTCCAAGTGAATGAAGTTAGGCAAAGGAAATTCCTATTACACATTTGTGATCCAAAACAGCTCAAAGACAAGCATGTGTTTAGACTGGAAAAGGTGATGATGTATTGTTTGCTTTCACCATGGGTTTTATTTGTAGAATAAGAATGTACTGGGACAGAAGAAATATAGTCTTTTGCCTATCAAAAGCTACAAAGACAGTTGGACTCATATTGAGGTAAAGGGACATATATACAGAAGACAGATTTCCCCCATAAATATTTTTTTCTGGCCATATTAGATAACTATTATTTCTGATTGTTTATTTGCATGATCAAGAAATAGAGTTCTAGTGGCAAATGTAATGTTCTGAAATCAAAAGTAAAATCGACTTCTTTGAATTGATTAGGAACTAAGGACTGGAGTAGAAAAGTTCTACTTCGATACATGTCCAAGTTACACATACAATGGATATGATTAGAAGAATAGTTTGTTTAATATGCATAGTAGATACGAAGGGGGATATACAGAGAGAAAGAACTTTGTGAAGCCCTCCTGAAGCCCAATGTGAATATTTCATTTATCTCAATGAGTCCTATCGTCCCTCAAACTATCATCTTCAAAAACATACAGAAATCTAGCATGGCATTTAATAGATTTTTTGCAACAAATTGGTTGTAACATTGTGTTGATATTTGTTATCTTCAACCTTTGCCAGTTAAAATTAACTTATGCTGGAAAAACATTTTGAAACTTTTTGAAGCTTTTCTTCGTTTATACTTATAACTGTTTTTAATGAGATGAAGGTTGCTCTTTTTGAGATTTTGGAACTGAAAGTGCTTAGTGATCATAACTTATTTGACATCTCAAATTGCAATTTCTTTCCAGGTATAAAGTATTTTGTCTGCTACAAGTTAATACAAATTATTAATATATAAAACATTGAGAAAGTGACTTACTTAAGCTAGAGCAGTGAAAAGATTCTTTCAAATGTTTCTTCAGTTTGTTTCAAAATTGGAAATTACCAGAGTATGAAGCCCGGAACTAACAAGATTTAATACAAATATCTATGCTTATGGAAGATTTCATGTGGTTTCTATGACTCGCATCAAATTGAAGGTAGAGAGATAAAAAAGAAAATGAGACTTGTAGTGTTTAATTATGTATATTTAAATTGGTGGTTATTTCACCCAAGTAGGTGGATAAATCCAAAATATTTAGAGCTCTAAATATATAAATATGGTTTTTAAAAGTCTGTTTTCTACATCGTTGAAGAACTTGCATGCAATGAAGTAATTTTGCTTTTGAGAAATTAATTTTATGAATAGCTAAATTGGCTGGTTGTGTTTGGGACTCAATGCCTGTTTGAGAAATAGGCTAACAAAGGGTGAAGGTGAAGACCATTAGAGGTTTTAGAAGGGGCTGAGACGGGTTGCTGGGGTTGTGTAACTGTGCCTAGAGGGCGGGGTTCTGTACATTCCTACTTCACCAGATAACCTGCCCCCAACACTACTCCAGCTTCTGCCAGACAGATGGGACTCTCCAGCATGAAAATCTGCGCAACCATTCCAACAAGTAGGGTAGGTGAAACTGAAATTAAAATTCCCCCTTCTTCCCACCCCGCCCCCGACTTGAAGCCAGATCCTGAAGATACAGAAAGAATAGGGGTCATCTAGATTCTCCTTTTCGCGCATACACGTCTGCATTCTCCCTAAGAGCTTCCAACCTGTAAGAGTTCAAAGGCGCTATCTTTCACAGTACTTCATTCTTGATTTTCTTTTGCGCGCGTTTTTTTTTTTAAGCTTTCTTTTCCCATCCCAATCATTCTCCCTTCTCTACCCTCCCTCCAGAGTCTCCCCTCCCCCCTCCCCCCCAACCACCAGCAGTTAAAATAATCCACCTCTTGGTTTTCGGCCCCCAAACCGACCTTTTCTCCACTCCAGCGGTCAGTTCACCGGGACCTTTTCCTAAGGATGTAGTCCAAGGTGGCTCATGGGAATATATGATGTAGTGTTATATTTTGAATCTCTTTTCTGCCTTCCAATTTCTATCTTTTTTCCCCCCTCCATCCAAGACTGTGCCTGATGTTGCCCGAAGGATGCCGAAGAAAAAGACTTCAGGACTGGAAGCGCTCTTACCCCAAGATCGGTAAGTGAAAGTGCTTTACCGGGATGTGGGTGGCGGGGTAGCTGTGCCCGACCGGCTGATTTTGACCAAGGCTCAAACTGAGACTTTGAGGTCCAGGACTAAAGAACTCTTTAAAAAAAAAAATTTTTTTTTTCTTTTTTTCTTAGAGGGCGCGCTATCAGCAGAAGTAGCTGAAAGAATGCATGATTTTTTTTCCCCTCGGCGGCAGAGAGTCACGGTGGATCCCTAAGTAAAAAGGGTGTAGACATGGTAAAAAGGGATGGTGAGGACAGGAGAAGAATTTATATGGAGCCAGGGTAGTGGGAGACTGAACTAGGTTCCAAAGTGCAAAGTAATTCATTTCGTGGGAAAAGAATTTATGAGTCTTAAAGAAACTGCGAGAAGAAACTAACGAGACTTAAGGTTCAAACCTGTATGTATTTGCTCCCCCTATTTGAGACAAAGGTTTTTGTTCGAGAGCCAAGGGCTTGCTTCGTTCTAAAGTTTTCTTTTCTTTTTACTTTTCTTTCTTTCTTTTTATTTCTTGGTGGGATGTCCCTCCTTCCCCTATTTTCACACCAACATTGCCCACCTCCCCCAGAGTTGGCCCTCCGCTCCCAGCTCCTTGGCCTGGGTCGGGCGAGGGTCCCTGCCGGCTTTAGCGGCGTTGCTCCAGGTAGAGTCGCGGGTGGGAGGCTCTCTTTCCCTTATTCGAAGGAATAAGGAAATGAACACCGTTCTGGGCTTGACTTCGTCCCTGCTGGGAATATCTCAGTTCCCGGCTTTGGGATCTCAGGCTAATAATTGATTCTTAATGCACACTTAGGAGACGGCGGTGTAAGCTCGAGAGCCAGGGTATCTATCCCGAGAGTGGCTGCGGGCGCTCGAGACAGGTTGAGTCGGCCGGAAGCGAGTTTGGAGCCCTCGCCGGGGTTTCCCGTTAGTCTTTCTGGCGCTTCGGGGACTTCAGCACGATGGCGGGACTTGAGGTCCTTGTGGCAGGGATTCGGCAGCGTGGTTTTCTCGGATTTTTGGAACTGTGTAGAAACATGATTTGGGCGGCCGGGTCGCGGCGGCGCTGGCGGCGCGGTGGAGAGGCGCTCCCGGGACGCTGCGGCAGAGATGCCAGCAGAGGGGAAGCCGGGCGCTGCGCAGGGAGTAGCAAGGTGAGGGCGCTCTTGCCCAGGACAAAGCGGAGCTTGGAGTTTGATGGCTCGACACCGGCTGATGCCAGATAAATTGACTCCAGGAGCTTGGCCGGCGCGCTTCCCCATCTTTTCTCTTTCTTCTTTTTCTTCCGTGTTCTCCACCCGCCCTCTCCCCCTTCAAAGTTGTTTTACCTGGTGCGATTTCAGACCTTAGCACTTGCTAGTTGATAGAACTGTTTTCTCTGTAGTAGACACCTTTTCTCCTTTCCACTCTCTACTCTTCCATTTCGTTTTCTACCCTGTGTTTCTTTTCTGCCCAAACCTGTGGTCCGAAGTGAAGGGTTCTTACAAGGAAAACAGGTAGCCTTTGGGGTAGGAATTCCCTCAACGCTTTTAAAGATGTCCCTGGGCCAGCGAAAGGGAGGCAGGGGTTTAGGTGGGCAGAGCATCCTGCCTGTGTGAGGGGGATTCTCAGCAGTGACCTTTAGCCTTGAAAAGAAAGAACCATGAAGAATGGAGCTCAACATTTCCGACTGTCCCTTCCCCGTCTTCCATAAGACTCAGTTTCTATGACTCAACCCCATCCTCACCTGGCCCTCTATCAAAACTTGAAGTAGGCAGAAATTCCAGAATTGTTGAGATCAGGAAAAGACATTTTAAATAGCCAGTAACTCTCAAAATTCTGCTTGTGAGAGTGAGAGGGGAGATAGGATGTCCCATGTCCTTTTCATGGTGTGTTGCCTGATGCATACAAATCTCAGCCCTCCTCTTCGGCCTTTCGGAAAAGCTGCAAGAGAGGAAAGCCCATTGCACACTACAAGATTTAGGGATTATTATCCGAATGAAAGAGATTGTTCCACTGCCAGACATGTGTGGGATATTCAATTTCGATTTAGGTTGAATTTTTCTACACAGCACTCCTCGAATTGGGGCCATCTTCCTCAGTTTTATTCCCCTTTTCTTCTCATATTGTCTAATCCTTTTAATCGGAATGTATTTAAGGTGCAAACCTATCTAGCTCCGGGTCTGGAAGGCAAGGCATTGTTGATTCTGTTGACTGAGCAGGAAAACTAAAAACTGTAGTGGGGTTAGAGATAAACTGAGTTATCTCTCAGTTCTTTCATTTTCTCATCTGAAATTTAATGGCCTGATCATTGTTGTTTGAAGTTAAATTATCTGTTAAATTAGCTCTAAACAATAACTGGTGATATTTTCCTTTTGGGTTCAGTTGCCCTTGCATCCTGTTTCCTGGATGGAAAGGAGAGGAGTCAAAGAGAACGTTTGGTCACATAATTATATAAAGATAATAAAAATGGATATTTATGTGCTAGTGATATCATACAAGGAAAAAAATCACTTTCAAAGAAGCTGAATTTCATAAATAAGAAAAAATTTGAGGCCTGTGCTTCAGAAGGACCACACTAATTCAGGGATGAATGTAAATAAGCATCTTTGTTGATTAAGAAAAAAATGTGAACACCATATTTTCATTACAGAACCTAAATACTCAAACTCATCATACACCGGTACTTGCTAATTTAAATTAATTCTGCCCTCCAGGGATAAATATTCTCAAAAAGGAAATTTAACTTTAAGCAAAATCTGAAATGTTTCAGATGTGAATTTCTAGAAATCCGAAGTATATTTGTTTCTTTGAGTCAGACACTTGTTTGTTTTGCAATCACTTTATGAAACAATTTTGGAATAACGCAGATGCTGTTCCCCCCTTCCTTGTTTCAGACTGCTTGCATATGCAGGCATAGGCGTAATAACTCCCAGGGTATATTGAGGAAATAACATTTTTACTCTTTTAACAAAAGGCCCAAAGAACCTATAAAGCCAAAGGTACCACAGTAGTTTTTAAAACTAATGAGCACTTTGTGTGTCTTTTACCCATTAAAACGTGCTGAATGAATAATTAGAGGCTATAATGAAGGTTGAAAATTCAGAACATGAATAAGGTGGCAATTTTATTATTTAATACTTTTATAATTTTTATAATTAATGATGTAATTTTAAATTTGGCAAAGCTTTGTTAGAAAAAATAGAGTACTCCTCCCACCCCATCAAATATACTCTAGAAGGAATAAGGTAGAATCAGGTAGAGGTGGCAACAGGGCTTGTTTATTTATCTATTTCCAGTAGTGGTAATTGTAGTAGTAGTAGTAGCAGCAGTGGAGTTGAAAAATATACTTTTAATTATACATTGGGAGCTCTGATTGCAGCTGGAAGACTAAAATCGATCATCCCTGCATCGATGGTGTGGTCTATTACTGCATTGATTTGTGTTTATTTATGCAGACTTTCAGTTATTTACTTATATATTTCAGCATCTGCCTCTTGATTATTATCGCAGGTTGGTTTTAATGAAAGAGCTTATATAGGAAACACATTTGACAGTTCAATTTTAAGTAAATTTGGTAGTGAATCCAAAGCAATCCAAAGAGTTTATGAAATTACTTATTCATACTTACTTTTTAGCAGTTAGGAATCTGTCTCTGATTAAAATCTCACACTACTCAAAAGCTTCCATTCTTCTCTTCAAACATTGTGCTTCTGTTTTTATAAAATAGGAAAACAGATGATTATATGATGTTAGGTGTGATAGAATGAAACTGATGAATGAGTTTAATTTTTTCATTGACATGACTAGGTTACCCTCATGACAATAAAGTGACCATTGGGTTTACTAATACTATTGAAAATCAAGGAGCAATGGATTTTGAATATGGAAGTGGCAATGTTTTAAAACATCTATTATCTCTAGATTATGCCAGGGGTATACTGAACAGGATATTCTCAGGTTCTTCAGTACATATTAAATGCATATATTCTATTATTTAGTGTATGTCTACAATTATACCTTATGAAGACTGGCATTTCTCTTGAACTAGAAGCTCACATGTGAATGTTATGCATCAAAGTTGATTTGAACTAATAGGGCAACTAAAGACCAGGGGGTATGACTTTTATATGTAAAAGGCAGTACTCTAGAAGGAATAAAGTAGAATCAGGTAGAAGTGACAGCAGGCCTTGTTTTCTTTACATTGAGATGCATGTGCTTCTCTTATTGTCATTACAAAATGTTGAAAGATGACTTGGAAATGGGGGGCAGGGGGAAGAGTGGCCAAATTCATCGAGGGCTATTTGCTTCTGACTTTACAGATCTTTTATTGCAGTCTGGAGGATCAATTTTTCCTTACTAATAATTTGGAATTCATCTACCAAATACGATTAATAGTTCTCTTCGTTTCTCACGCTTCCCCATTCTCTGGTATCTGCGAAGAATATAGAGGAAAATTAATCGAATTCTTTCTTAAGAAGGAAAGGGCCTTGAGACATGGAATTAACTCTCCTCACCCTGGCGAGTTTTCCTGAAACTACTTATCCTCAGCATCGGTGCTCTGAGAGGTGGAGCCTCGCAGTCAGACGGCTGCAGGCAGAAGGTGGGCGAGCCCTGGGACCTTAAGCTTTGTGGAAGGTTGAAAGGAGGAGCAGAGGGAGAGCTTTGAGGTTTGTTTGTCTATTTTTATTTTTCTGTCCCGTGCCAAGCCCTTGAAGTTAACACAGAGATATGGCCCTTTAGGACCAAGCACTCAGCATTCTTTCGAGAATGAGATTCCAGAGCATCAGATGAACCGGACTTAGAGCTAAGGCGTCACCCACCCCCCCTTCCTACGCACGCACCAGCTCGTCCTCACGTGCGCTGGGGTAGTGGACAGTGTTGACTTGAATTGCTCTCGCTCGCTCCAAGCCTTTCCTGTGAATGAACCCGAAAACACTCGACAGGTCGTGAATAATCGTTTTAATGAGTGTGCAAAGCGTGCGACGGGGTGCACCGAGCTGTCGGGTTAAACAAACAACTTGTACCCTGACCAAATCCGATTGTTAAAGTGCAAAGTGATGTCAGTACCATTTCCATTGCCCTTCAGAAAACCACAGATCTGACACGCGGGAGTCCAATTTTCCCCATTAAAGAAAAATAACAATATTTTCCAACCGTGTATGTGATCTTCTTTAATATTAACCTGAGCCAAACAAAACCTCATTTGGGAATAAGAGAAGTAGTCGTGTCACTGCCTCAAAAACAAATCAAAAAGGAGAAAAGAAGGAAGAAATCAGAACAAATCTAAAAAAGCCTAACAGATTTCTGATAGCTCACACATCATTGCTGATCAATATTGTAAAAATCTTATACACACACACACACACACAGCAACAGCAGCTCAGTATTGGCAAAAATCAAGTTAACTGCCTCTAAACAACTGGGATCGATCATTTGGTCCTGTATTAAAATAGAAACTACCAACCTGCAAAGACTTTTTTCTATTGAAAATCTAATGGAAATATTTGCTGTGATACATTATCCTGTGAAGGAATGAAGGGATAAGTAGTCCTCACATTTATGCTTTCAAGGAAAACAGTTTGGAGAAAAGTAATGTTAAAGGAACCCTGATGGGCCACCACCATCTAAAACAATAACAAAAAGCACAGTGAGCTCCACAAATCACACTCTCCCCTCTTTCTGCACAACTGTACTGGGGAAATATTTTTCTTTCATGTCTAGTAAAAGGATCTACTTATTTAGAATTAGCCACATGTGCTCCTTTACTTGATCATTCTTTTACCTTCTTTCACAATTCCAAACATCAACTGCCACATGAAGACTAAGAAAATAAAACCTCAAAAGATTTTTTAAAAAGTTCTTTTTATGTATCTTCTCTAAAAATTTTGTGCAGAAATGTGTAAAGTGTTATCCTTTCCAGCACCTCATATACATTCACAAATCAAATAAAATGGCCCAAATGCTTGGAAATCAGTGTATTGGTTCCAAATAACTAGCTCCTTCAACTCAGTAACAATATAGGGAGATTAAGGTTTATATTTTCATTGGATTAAGTATTATAGATTACATGTTTTTCCTCTAAGACTGAAAACATATCATGTCCTGCAGTCTGAAAGTTTATTCATCCTCTTATAATTGTAGTCAGCTTGTAGGAATAAAATGTTAGGGATATTGTACATTTGAATATAGGAGCCCAGCAGCATTTGCCAACTTAACTGCTATTGCATAGGTGGTTATCTATGTATCTTTCTGACCATCTATTTCACATACAAATATGTCAATATACAACCAACTGTAATTAGGGGGATTAACCCATCTGAAACATAGAACTGAGGCATCTGACAGAATAAGCAGTCTCATGTGGAAGCCATTGTTATGGTTGCTAGTTTTTATACATCTCTGTCAATGTAGCCCAGCTGGATAAATGGAAGGTACTGAAATTCAGTTTCCATCATCAAAACTTGGAAAAGACAACCAGTAGGTTAGGACAGTGTTTTTGTTGATTTTGACTACTATCTGGTGAATGTCTGTATCAGAATATCAATTCAGAATAGCCTTTAATTACTAGGAAATTTGACAAAAATGACTGTCAAAAATTAGGGGCTTGCATTTTTATCGTTTTAAGTATTTTGGGGCATACAACAGACTGCAGTTATTACCTAAACAGATTTCTTCTCTGTAGGCTGACTGAGTTGAGGAATTTAGGAGTCACTGAAAGAGCCGAATCCATTTCTGTTTTAGATTCACAAACAGCAAAGCTAGAGGGTGCGTCTGTTTTTGTGTGTATATATGTAGTTAAAGAACTGCACTATCAAAACATTAATTATATTTGAAAGATAGCAGAGAGCTTGTTGTGGAGAGAATTGCATTATTGAATTTATATTCCATGGAATGTGTCTGTGGCGAGGGCTGAAATTGTATACCTGTCTTATATGATGCACCCTCTTCAGTGAGATGTGTAATAAGAGCAAAGAGATGAAGGAGGCAAACTTAGAGAGGAGAGATCTTAGGTATTTGGATGATCCTAAGCAGAGGAATTCACGTGCAAATGCAAATGACTGAAGAACAAGCCTGGGGTCTTTGTTCTCTGTCAACAAAAACAAATGTATTTTTTCCCCTTTATCAAACAAATCACAGAGTGATCTTAGCTGAATTTGGAGCACGTTGTGGGGAGAGAGAGAGACTAAGTGACTAAGAATATTCCAATTACCATAGTTCTGATCCCCAAGTCCTGTTTATTTCACAGCTGCCAAATTTTATATCCAAAATTTAGATTCTCTTCCTCCCAAATCCTACATTGGTATGAATCATCCCTGATCATTTTTAGTTTTTGGCTTAATTACTAGTTTTCAGCTTTAAATTACCAATAAACTAATTAATCTGACTAATCTTTCTAAACTTCTGTTGAGTAGTATAATAGCAGCAACAACAAAAATAACAAAAAACTGCAGCAATAATGACAAAAATAAAATGTTAATAATAATAATACAAACAATAATAGCATAAACAACTTTAAAATATTTTTTCTGGCCAACAGGATGAAGACGGAATCTATTTCAGTCTGAAATTTGTGTTTCATGGCTGCAGTTGGACATTCGAATCTCTGATTTCTTGTATCACTGGTTAGATGGATGATCCGTTCCTGCCCAACTTGTGTTCTAATAGACTCCCCTGGTCTAACATGGTGGATCTTTTTAGTGTCACTGAGTACTTTTGTGTCCCCTCTTCACTGCTACGGCATGTCCCCCTTGGACACTATTCCCAAATAAATCAACCCAGGATGGGCCTGGAAGCATAGACAGACAGATGAAGGGATTCTTGAGTAGAAGGACCTGGTACCTTCTGGCTGGAGCTCTTCTGGTGAATGGTCAAGTTGCATATTTGGGACTCACATTCACAAAGCTAAGAAGTTTGAGAAGGGCATAGGAACTAAGGTTCCATGAATCAAAAGAGAATTCTGGCCCTAAGGAACTCAGGTCATTGGGCGAGACAAAAAATTAGAAATTAGGGCCTCCAGGATGAGCTCTGATTCTTTAGAAATGGAGGGATGTAAAGAGGACAGTAAAGTGGAGGGAGTAGAAGTAGAGGGAGGAAGGAGACCAGGAGGAAGATGTTAGTGTGTGTTGTGTGCGTGTTAGCCACTCAGTCGTGCCCGACTCTGCGACCCCATGGACTGCAATCCACCAGGTTCCTCTGTCCATGAAATTTTCCAGGCAAGGATACTGGAGTGGGTTGCCATTTCCTTCTCCAGGGGATCTTCCCAACCCAGGGATCAAACCCGGGTCTCCTGCACTGCAGGCAAATTCTTTACCGACTGAGCTACAAGGGATCTAGCTGGTAAAGTTGACCCATCTGTTTAGGAGGAGGGAGAGGTGCTTTTATCAGTTGTACACCTGTCAAGGTTTATTGTTCCAGGTACAAGAACAGCCACCAGTTCCCGAGAGGAGGCTGGAAGGAATCCGCCACTGAGTTTGTATCTGCAGGCATCTAACTCTCCTCTCAGCCCAAAGTTCTCCCTATGTTCTGAGCCCCCTATGTGCCCCACCCCCAAGAAAAAGGAAATGAAAGAAAATAAAAAGCGGATAGGGAGAGAATTAAGACTCAGTGTTTGTCAGGCAGATGTTGGGGTCAAAGCAGGTTGTTTGGGTAACTGCTTTCATTTTGGAGGGGAATGAAAGCTGGTTAGAAGAGGACTGGCTGTTGTGGGAGAGGAGAGCAAAAAATAAGAGAAATTCCTTGGCAGCCCAGCGGAAGGAATTTGGGTAGGACCAAATGGAAAAGAACTTTAGCAACAGAGGGACAGTTTAAAAGGAAAGAAGGGTGATCGTAAGATATGTTTGCATTGTTCTGTTTCCTGCAAATTAATGTAGTCTTGAAAACTTACAAGATCTTCATGCCTTGTTAAAACACAATTACAAAAAGAAAGGCATACTATCAATAGCCAGTTTTGTCTTCAAGAAAAGTCTTCTCTTTAGATATTATCATATGCACGCAATCCATTACTAAACCAAATGGTAGTTGAAGGAAGGGAGGGAAAAAAAGAAGGACGCAACCCCCTGCTAGTCTTACATATAGTGCATCTGTCTCCTCACCTTTCACAGCAGGGAGGTTGAAGGATCTTTTTTCATTTCCATCTAGTCTTTTCACTTAAAAACGCATGAAAATATTACAGTTCATGAGACTGTTTCTCACGAAAGATCAGCAGAGAATGAGGAGCTTTCATTTCTAGGGATAAATTCACTGAGGTGATGCTCAGTGTGCTATAGGAGAAAGACAACTTTGGTTGCAACTGTATATTGCTCTGCTTTTCAGTGGCAACTCCCAGACCTTCTCTGTGCACTAATAATAACTAATAACTACTAAGTTCACTTCACTCTTCTGGAAGTACAACTCAGCAATTTGAAATCAAACTGGAGCTTTCCATATAAAATCCAACTCTAATTAAAACATTTTATGGAAAATATTCTCGGTTACTGTGATTGTTTTTATTCATTTGAATTGTTCCTTGATTAAAAGACAACTACCATTTGTTTCAATCAGAAAATGAAAAGAAACCAACAACGCCAGTAAAAGTAACCCTCAATCCTGTTATGTACATTCCCAAAGTATGGCTTTTAAGAATTTATTTTCAAACAACTTGGTTTTAATTGTACATATCTGAGAACCTCTGAGTCATTGCAGACATGCCTAACTAAAATAAACTAAATTAATACATTTAAAATGGGAATATTTGACAGAAAGTAAATAATAAAAGCAGACATTTCAAAAAGTAGTAAAAGTCATGCAGACATTCACCTGCACTGTTTATGCACCCATTTAACAAAATTAGTAGGCTTCTATAACCCAGTATCTTAAAAACATTGTTAGCCAACAAATGTAAATGCTTATGCACATATATCATACGTACTATGCTGAATATAGTTTAAACGTGTACACTTTAGAAACTAAGAACTAAACATATTAGTATTTCTAACTTTTAACCACCAATAATTGGTGTTTGTGTTTGTAAACACTGAAGGAAAGCCAGAACCATGACATTTTGCTTGGACTGTATGTAAAGCAAATATAGGCTTCTTTCTGTTCAGGGTGTGCAGGAGTGAGGAACTTAGCAGTGAGTGGAGTTAAGATCTATTTATGTTTTCAGTAAATGAAGATGTAGTCATTTCATTCTTTAAACATTCATATTCTGCTATTAAATAAAAGAAATATATACAGTTTCAAAGACAAGAGAGGTAAGCCCAAGTAAAATTATTATATCACAGAAAAGGAATGGTTTTAAATAATGCTAACATTGTTTTCCAACAAAGAATTTTTCAAGGCAGATATAGGTAGATCTGTTGCACAAGTGACACAATAAATATTTTAAAAATGGGCTGTGGGGAGTGTTTAATGAATTGACACTCTGAATATTTATGAGTAATACTCCTTTGAAGAAGGCTGTGTGACTATCACACTCCATAAAAATGGAGGGTGGGGTGAAGTTTTGAGGGTGGAAATGTCCAAGCATCCTAACTATTACTAACAGTGGGCGGGTGTGACCTGTGTACAAAAGGAAAGGATTCCATGCCAAGAGAGTAGCTGCAAAAGTCTATTGGTCCCATCCTGTTTATTTTCTTTGGGGTACACATTTCAAAAACAGATCCTTTCCACTAGGCTCTCATTTTGCAGTTATGGGTTCACCGACAGTAGCGGGCTTGTATTAAAGTGCAATCCAATGCATCAGTCCAGTTTTGAAAAGACAATGGACATGAAAAATAAAGTGACAGTCTTATCAATGAAATCCTCATTGGCAGTTGGAGAACAGGGAAGGAGGTGGCTTCAAAACAGGGTAGTGGGAGGAGAGCAATACCCTAGGTGAGTTTTTTTGGAAGATGCTAAGTAAAATGCTGTTCAGAAATTGGGATTAATCGAGCAGTTTAAATACAAATCTGCCGGAAATCGTGCTCTGAGAGAATGAAAATGAAGAAATTTATGCATATTCTAATTTTCCCTCTTTGGCTGCTATTTTGGAGGAAGAGACTTCTTTTGCTGATGGTGGGACTTTTTTGTTCTGCACAGGAAATGTGTAAATGAACAAAAATGTGTGTGTGTGTGTTTTTCCCCTTTCCATCTCTCTCCTCCATCCCTCCTCCCGCTTTCAACAGTCAGAAGTGGTTAGGGTCCTACAGACCCCAGGGTTTCTCTCCATTCCCAAGATGAGAGGGACCAGGCAGGGCAGGAAGGGGAGTTAGGGCTCCTATGGGTCACTAACATTTGGAAATTAACCTAGAGTTTCCATCCCATCTTTGGACATTCAGAGAGAGTAGAGAGTGCGGAAGTGTCATACATTTAATGTGATGAAAAATCATCTCGAAAGCTATTTCCTCTCACAACTGAATTCTCAGTTTACGCCTCGGGTGGGGGTGGGGGTGGGGGTGTCTTAAAAGTGATAAGCGACGTTGTGCAGATCCAATAATCATCACTACTGAGTCCAAACACTTTTCCTTTTGTGCCTTTGGGAACACACGGGGCCGGTGCATTTTAATCATATTACGACCAGCAAGAAACTCTCCAGCTCTCCTATTCTGATGTACGTCGCCCAGTACTGAGAACGAGTGAAGTGGAGCGCACAGGTCCTTTTGTGTTCTGTGAAATATGTCAGGGACTGCTGAGACGGTCCAATGAAGTGTGTGGGATGAAGGTAGGGGCGGGGGCGACTCATTCCGGGGGGAGAGGGCGCTCCGACGAGGGAAGAGAGAGGTTGAGAGGGTGGAAAAGAGAGGCGCTTCCTGTCCTCTCGCTCCGCATACGCGGGCCAGGCCGAGAGCTTCAGAATTAATTCGGGATCGGAGAAGACAAGAGACAAGACTCCGAGTTTCTACTGTTTCTAGATGCCCGGATAAAAACCCTGGAGCCAACTTTCATTCTTAACAATTTAGTTTCAAAAAGGCGCCTCGGTGCCCCCTCTGCCTCCTCCGCCGGTCGCAAAGCGCTGCGCGAGCCCGGGGCGTCCGGCGAGGCCGGAGTCGGTACTCTGCCGGGTCCTCCAGCGGCTCCGCCGTCTCGGCCGCGGCCTTGGAAAAGGCGGCCAGAACAAAGCCCACGCTACGAGCCCCTGCCTCAGATACATTTTCAGATACGCGTCGGAGCCTCGGACCCCCAGAGGGCCAGCTTTCTAGCACCCGGCCCGCCGTGACCCCGCCCCGTCGCCCATTCTGCTTTCTCCCTCAGGAAGAGAACACCTAGCGGCCGACGCAGAGCAGGATTTCACCACAACCCCGCCCGCGCGACTGGGGGCCCGGGGCGTCCGTTCTCCTCCGCGTACCGGAGTCGGGGAGGAGGGGTCGCAGATTTGCCCAGGAGAAGATGGGAGAAGAGCGCGGACTCTCGCTGCAGACCTCCCGTCAAGGTTACCGCCACCTCTAGGAACCTCTTCGGAAAAGCTCCAAAATGCCTATTTTGCAGAAAGCCTGCTATGGTGCGATGGGGCCTGGTGCTCAGAGAACTCTCAAGAGGCCTCGATGTCTTGGTGCTTGAGTCAAGCCCTGCCTAGGCCCATTTCTCCCGCGCATCTCAGGTCCTGCACTTCCGGTCCCCCCGGCGGGGGAGAGGGGGGTACCCTGACTCTCCCCTCCCCAGCACTTCCGGCCCGTGGGCTTCTGGGGTCCCGCCCAATCACCCCGCTGAAGAATATATTTGAGAGCTGTTTTATATAACTTTTCCGTGGCCGGGGGGAACTTTACCTGTTCCATTCATTTCTTTTTGACTTTAATTTCTACTCCACCTTAAACTTGGGGGGAGGGGGTGCCAGGCGGAGTAGAGGAGGGCCAGAGGTTTAAAGAAAAAGCTCATTGAAGATAATTCTTTTTTTTTTTTTGTCTTTTCAGGTCACGTTTCCCCTTTCCGCATTCCCCGCACCAGTTCACACCAGCAACTGAGATTTAGGCCTGTTTTCCCAAAGGGCCTCGGCCAGTCCCTGCACTTAGTAGGCATGCAATAAACCTTGAAAGCCCAAATGAATGATGCTGCTTCCCTAGGCACATGGTGCTTAGGGGTAGTAGGTATCCTCAGAAATCAGCTGACGTTTCATTTCCGTTATTTTATTGAATTCAGTTGAAAGGTTGATAAATTTTTTTGTATGGGCATTTTGATGTTTTTTAGGGACTCCTCATAACAGTGGGGGAAAATCTCTTATTAGAGTTATTGAAAGTGTCTTCTTGAACTTTTTCATATGTATGAGGTAAAATGCTGTGATTTTTAGAATCTGGGGGGTTATCAGCCCTTTTGTGACTTTTCCTTTACATTTTGCATTCTTTTTAAAGTTTTACCTTCTGTGGTAAGAGGTCAAGACCTTATGAAGTTAATCTCTTGTAGACAATTTGAGGCAAAAACTAAGAGATTTCTCTTTTGCTTTCCTGCTATGTTACAGTTTAATCCTTGTCAAACTTGATTCACTTCTGCCTCATTCTACTGTGTCTTTTGCATCATTCAACTGTTCTCGTTCTTTATGATAGCATTTGTTTTTAAATGCTGTAAGAACTTTATGTAACCAGGAGAGAAATTTTCAGTTGTGATTCAGTCAGTCAACACATGTTAAATGCATATTTTCCTGCGTACCAGTTGTGTAACCTATAGATTAGTCCCTAGGGCATTTACTGTCCCACTTTCATTGACTGTAAAATAGTGAAAATATATAACCAAAAAGCTAATAACCATGAAAGTAATTTGAAAGGTTATAATTGCTAATCAAATTTAAAGTGTATTTATTAGCATCATTATTAAGAGGCATCAGAGGGATACAAATAAGACCTGTTCTTATCCTCTGGGAACTTACAATCTAGTTGGGCATAAATAATGTGAATGTAAATTAATAGAAACAGCTACTAAGCAATGTTCAGTGTCTGACATATTGAAAACATTCAGTAAACAATTGCCGCACAAATTAATTTGCAGTCGTGTCATTCTTTTAACCGAAATATGATACTGATAAGAAATACAGGAAGGATTAATTAGGAAAACTTTCATGGAGAAAATGAATCTGTCCTTGATGTACCACATAGGAAGATTGAAAATGCAAGCTGTTTGTGTTCCAAGGGGTAAAGGTGGCATAAATGGAGAATGAGAAAGATATTTGATGAGATGGAGTTTTGGTGGTAATTTGTAGGAAACCTTGCAGACCATGCAGAGGAGTTTGTATTTGATAGTAGAGGTGATGGTGACCTGTGGTGGCCCTGTAAGCAGAGGATGGCATGATTAAAATTGAGATTTATGTTTAAAATGATTCTAGCCAGCAACTGAGCATAGTGAAAATTGAGGGAGAAAGAGTATGAAAAAAGATTCTGGTTGCAGTTCTAGAATGGTATATTTCTATAGAGTGGCTGTAGACAGAGTCATCATTAGGCCCTTTCTTCTCAGTTTTTATACAGTGGAAATTACAGTGAAATAATAAAATCAGTAAGGAGTCTTGAATAGGATAAGAGCCACAGACCACTGGAATATGTGTTACTACTTTTTTCTTCATTGTTGGTGGTGATAGGGGATGTTAGGTGTTGACTGATGGTTACTAATCTCAGGATATCTTCATCACCAGTTACAGCTCAAGAAACCTTTTTCATTTAGCATATTTACCCATGATCCAGTTTCAGTGGTTCTCAACTGGGTGTGATTTTGACATACCTCCACCAACCCATGTGGGCACTTTTGGCAATGTCTGGAGACATTTTTAGTTGTAACAACTGTGGGGCCACTATTGGCATTTAGTAAGTAGAAGCCAGGGCTAGATATTACTAAATATCTTACAATTCAGAGAGACTCCCGATAACAATGAATTACCTAGTCTCCAAAAGCAATTGTACTGAGGTTGAGAAACCTTCAGTGGGAATGAAGCATGAACTCTTAACTCTGGAGAGCTACCCAAGCAGTCCCAGAACCTAACTTCTATTATAGTAACAACTTTGATGGAAAAAATATTTTGTTTAGTGAGTCAAATGTACCTCTGAAAATGGCAGTGTCTCTTCTTAGCCCCGAGGTCTTAGAAATAAGAAAATCAGAAGGGTACCTGCTTAGATTTTCTACTTTTTATAAAATGGAGTTAGAAATATTCCTTGAGGATTTTTCATCTACATGTTATTTATTAAATTAATAAAATGTGCCTTTGGAGTTGCTTAGCAACTTAATGGAAAGCTTGCTTTTTAGAAGTTCATTTGTTTGTTTAAAACTAGGGTAGGTTGCATATTATTAGCTACATTACATAAATCAACAAAGAAATGTACACTGAAAATGGAATAAGATGTTTCAACACATTTTCTGCTCTCCGTGTCTGGCAATTAAAACATTCTAATTGTCTGGTAGAATTGCATCAAATATTCGACAAACATTAGTTATGTATGAAATTTCAACATAATATTGAGAATGTAAGAGAACCAAAGGGGAAAATTTCAGCAGATTTGTCATAAAGTATGTGTTTATCTTAACCTTTCTTCTTCAAATATCTTATCTACTAAGTACTTTTATCAGGCACTAATTATACTCTTTCTGAAAAGAATTTCTCCAACACCCTTCAGTGCCTGCACCCTTTAATCATATCTCATTACATCTACCTAATCCATATCTTTTTCACATTGCCAGGGCTCATTAACAGTTTTAAAAGCTAATCTTAATCTTGGACACTGTTATTCCTTGTAATCGAGATGAAAATAATGCCAATAATATTTTATTTCTAAAATGTAATGGATCATTAAAAATTTGTTCTGAAGTCATTTCTTCTTTAAATATTAATGAGAAATTAACTTTCAAACATGCATTAAACTAGCAGGAACAGTGAGATGTGTCTGAAAACCCTGAAGCACCTTTTCGAAGGAGAAGTTATTTTTATAAGCTGTTTTAACAGTGGATCATCAGTCACTTTGAAGGGAAGTGATCCTTGATTAACAGTTGGCTGATACTGTGCTTCCACAGATGTGTGGCAATAATACAGGTGCTCCCTATGAAACACGACAGGTAGTTCACAGTATCTGAGCTTTCTTTTTCTGACTGAAAAATGTTAAAACATAAAGCCTTCATCTTTGTGTATTACCCCCATTAAATTGTTGTAGACAAGACAAACCAAATGTCCCACTTAAATAATGAACAGTAGGCACTATGTTTCCCATGACTTTAAAGAAAACATTGTAAGTGTGGCCAGTACTTTATTCCTTTTGATTTTCCATTTTCTGAAAAGAAAATGGATCAAATGTGCTATTACATGACCAAAGTAGAGCCTCATGATGATGACTTTTTAGGACTTGAAAGTAAAATCCTGCCTCTCAGAATACAACTACTTAGGACTAACATGTTACTTCTATGGAAGATTCCTCCACTACTATAACTGAGATTGTTTCTTGAAAGTAATCTCTAAGTCTTAGGACAAGTTTAATTGTTTGTTATTTATTTATGCACATACTATCTAGCTATAGTGCTTTTAAAAACCCACAAGACAAAAATCATTTGTTAAAAAAAAAAACAGTTTTTGGACTAGTACCTCAAGTTATGATTCGGTGGTAGTGAAGATGTAATAAAACTTTAATTTTGCTCTGATTTTTTTCCCCATTCATTAATTTTGCCAGATAGTAGAGTTGTTGTTGTTTAGTCATTAAGTCATGTAGCCCTCCAGGCTGCTCTGTCCCTGGGACTTCCCAGGCAAGAATACTAGAGTTTGTTGCCATTCCCCTCTCCAGGGGATCTTCCTGACCCAGGGATTGAACCTTCTTTCATCTACTGCATTGGCAGGCAGATTCTTTACCACTGAGCCACCTGGGAAGCTCATATAGTACAGTAGTTATCTTTTATTTCAGTTGTTTAATTAGATATTTCTTTAGTTTTTTCCTTTGTAATATATTATTTTCTTTACAAAAATCTGTGATTCTGATTTCTCTCCATTTATATAGCTCAGCTTATTATTACCTATAGGAAACTGTTATTAAGCAGAACCAAGTGATAGCTAGTTAGTTTGTTTTGCTGTGTCTTATCTTTTGCAGTGGTTAAGAATTGAACTAAGATAATTAGATTTTTAGAATCTGTAGTATAATGTTTTTAAAATTACTGTCGACATTTTTTTCTTTTAAATTATTTTAATTTCCTTACTCATCAGTTTTTGAGGAGGGTAACTTTGCACATGTTCAGTTAAACACAACATGTTTTCCTGTGTTCTTTTTTGCTTTACTGAAATAGCTCGAATATTCAGATCTTATCAAGTTTTTACAGTGACACCATAGACAATGCTTACTTTAATAGAATTTCCCTCCATTATGAATTAGTTCTAATAAAAATACAATTTCCTGTGTAATATACTATAACATCATAATTAAACATTGCAAATACAGTATTAATATAGTTAAAAATTGTTTGGGGGCTTCTCTGGGGGCTCACTGGTGAAGAGTCTACCTTCCAATGCAGGAGACGCAGGTTCAATCCCTGGGTTGGGAAGATCCCCTGGAGAAGGAAATGACAACCCACTCCCGTATTCTTGCCTACAGAATCCCATGGACAGAGGAGCCTGGTGGGCTGCGATCCATGGGGTTGCAGAAGAGTTAGACACGACTTAGTGACTAAACAACAACTGTGTTTGCTTTTGTAAATTAATTTTTACCTTTGTCTATTTCTCTTATTATTAAGAAGTTTTGCCTTTTTTTGTACTGATTATCTGTTTTCTTGTCCTTTTCATGTTATTTTCAGAGATTTCTCACATAGGTCAGTGCGATGAAGCTTGATGGCAACAGTTGTTCACTTTGAATCAAAGAATAACTGTTAATTGGTGTGCTGTCATCAACCAGAAGTTTCCAAATATGTGTCCTCCAATTCAAAGAGAAGTAGCTGGATGCAAGCAAACATACTCATGGGGACTCTCTGCACATGATGCATCTCCAGAGAAAGTTGCTTCATTCTTTTTTTGTTTTTGGAACACTTCTTACAATATACTCCAACTACTGGATAGCATCCTAAGTTCATCCAGATTTGTCCCAGGTCTGAATTCTTGGTCTTCCTCCCACCCTCTAATTCCACAGATAAAGAAGAAATAATAATAAAGGAATAAAAATCATTTGTTTCTGTCTGACTGAATCATTCCAGTCTTGAAGCACCCTGGTGGGTTAATTAGCCCTGTTATTGTATTTACTATCTCCCACACACTTGTGTGTGGAAAAGTGCTCCTCTTGGCGCTTTCCTAGGTGGATAAGAGAACATTACAACTATTGCACTGGACTTTGCTCTTGAAACAGATGGTGCTGTGGCAGCCTAAAGCTTCAACAAGCTTAGTTTTTCATTGATAAGGGTGTAAGTGGCCTAGGATCATCTATCCCTGATGTATGCCAGCTGTGATTTCAAATATTCTTAGTGTGAGCTTTGGTACCGTTAGGAAAAGAAACATGGTATCTCTTGTAGGAAGAGTTTGGAGAGGTTTACCCCAGCAATCAAGATGGTTAAAATGATTAAATTCTGTGGATATTGTGCTTCTCCCCTAAGTGAAAGAAAAAGAGAACAGCTGCTAACTCATTTCTCACAAATAGGCATGATTTTTCAGTGAGTATTATCTTATCCTGGAATTAATTCTTTGAGTTCTTGCCATTGTGTTTTGTCCTTGTAGATTAGAATGACAGAGGTATTAGCAAGAAATTTGAAATAGACACTAGATAAGGTCAGCTTTTGATTGTTAAATTTCAAGATCAGCACAAATCATCTGGAGGATGTGCAAAGTTATCTTAAAATAACAAGTTCCTATGCAGCAGGGTTTGACATCAACTAATTGAAGGTATTGGCATATCTACAGAAAAAAATTTTAGCCATGAAAGCAGATAAAAGTCAGAAGCAATGAAGGGAAATTGTGTCCACATATGGTTCAGAGATGAGGGAGTGGATTCAATTCCATTGGACTTCAGTCCCAATGAAAGGCCATTCCTGTTGTGAATGTACATTAGGCTCTTTAAACTTGATGCTGTTAAACATTCTACCCACAAAAATATCTTCATTCTGAGTGTATATTTTCCAAATAATATTTGGATTATTATTTGGCTTCTGAAGAATCTTTGTTCTTAGAATATATACTAATCATATGAACTTCAAATATTTCACTTAAAATAGTAGTTACTTTTAGGTGAGTAATTATATCCAAGGCTTTCAATGAAGTTCTTTTCATTTAAGTTATTCATCATAAATGAATTATGGATAATCTTATTTCTGATTCAAAACATTACTATTTTGATGATTATTGTATATTTACCTTTGATAGATAGATAGGTCCTTCTAGTCAAGGCTATGGTTTTTCCTGTGGTCATGTATGGATGTGAGAGTTGGACTGTGAAGAAGGCTGAGTGCCAAAGAATTGCTGCTTTTGAACTGTGGTGTTGGAGAAGACTCTTGAGAGTCCCTTGGACTGCAAGGAGATCCAACCAATCCATTCTGAAGGAGATCAGCCCTGGGATTTCTTTGGAAGGGATGATGCTAAAGCTGAAACTCCAGTACTTTGGTCACCTCATGCGAAGAGTTGACTCATTGGAAAAGACTTTGATGCTGGGAGGGATTGGGGGCAGGAGGAGAAGGGGACGACAGAGGATGAGATGGCTGGATGGCTTCATTGACTCGATGGACGTGAGTCTGAGTGAACTCCGGGAATTGGTGATGGACAGGGAGGCCTGGCGTGCTGCGATTCATGGGGTCGCAAAGAGTTGGACACGACTGAGTGACTGAACTGAACTGAACTAAACCTTTGATAGATGAATACATTTTTGGCATCTTGATAAAATTAGAGCATAAGTTTTCTACTATGAGGGACAGATCTAGAATTATGTTTGTAAAGGTTAATCCTTTCTGTCAGTCTTTCCTGTGACCTACAAAATGAACATACAACTGCATGATTCTATGGGTAAAAAGGCTAGCAGTTGAAGTGAATTACAATTGCTCAAACAATATTAGGTTGGGACCAAATATTACCACCAATGTAATTATACATATTAATATGAGTCAAAAACTTTCTGAGTTCTTTCTTACTAGCTATAAGATCATCTTAACTATTATAGACATCAGTTTCCTCTGTAAAATGAGTGTATTGTCAAAACTCCCTCATATAGTGACTTTGAAGTTAAATGAGATAATTCATATAAAGTGCTTAGCACTCATTCTGAAGTATGGTATGAAATGAAATGAATGGTAGCTAATGCTGTAAGCTTTTGTCACTAAGATAAATTATTATTATCATAATAAGATGATATAAGTTCAGCATATGATTGGGGAGGCAAGACTGTGACAGGGACCAATTGCAGAACACTTGAAATCATAAAGTTTCTAAGAACTATTGCTACTCTTAACATTTAGATCCAGTACAATTACCACTTTTGCTTTCCTCTGAAGTACCAAATTTTATTTTGATACCCTTCTTTATTATTCATAATATTTGAGAAATAGATAAAAATGAATGAGTAATCTAGCCTTTCTCAAGTCTCAGTGGCTTAATGGCAGCAAGATCTATTACTCCTTTATGTCATACTCCTGTGTGGGTCAGGTAGAGAGGGAGAGTGGTCTTTGTTCCATCCAGCTCCATTCAGTCATTCAGGGGCCCAAGAATGGCTCTGCTATCTACTAGAACCCTGGAGTCTTCCTCTGGGTACTCTGCATTTGGTAGGAAGGGAAGAAATCTTATTGAAGATTCCAAAAGGTAATGCGTATTCTACTGGCCTGAAATCAGTCATGTGAGGCCCAACCTAATTGCAGTGAAGGTTTGAGAATATAATTTAGTTATGTGTTTAGAAGGAATAATAAATGGGTTTGCTGAATACATTGCAGTATCTCTTCCTTACCAACAAAACTGTTTTATGATTCTGCTCTAATTTTTCATCAATTAGTTGAAAATGGTAGAAACTCTTGCTTACAAAATTTATTTGCACATAATTTTATAGAGCTTTGTATCCCCTGTTAGAAAGCCTTTAATCAACAGGGACTGACGTCTAGGAAGACTTTCTACCACTTTTTGATAAATTTTGTTGTATAGATATTCTCTGTATAACTTTTTTTGGAGCATTTATCCTACTTTATTTTTACTTAAAGCTTGTATATGTGGGGAAAAAAAGCTTGTATATGTGAAAGAGATTATATCCTCAAATGAACATTTTCCTTGCTTTTATCATCTTGTGTCATTATCCTGATGCTCTTTTATTACAGTTGTTATTGAGAGCATACTTTCAGATTTAGCATGGAGATTAACTGTAAAATAAGTAAATAGTGAATTGTTTTGTTAGAATGAAGTATAAAAGTCAATGCTTTTAAGAAGTTTTTTGTTGTTGTTGTTAACTGCTATTTCTAAGTAACTACAGTACTCAAAAAACGGCAAATTGACAACCTTAGATTTAAGAATTTTTCCAATGAAGAAAAGCTGTGACAGTAAACTGTCCACAGTGCAAACTTTGCTATGATTCTCCAAAGTATGACTTTTTCTATAGTTCCACTTTACTGATGAGAGGATGCCTTATATTAAAACCCATTTAGCACATGGATTCCAAAAAGACACTCTCCAAAAGACAGCCTTTTAATGTTTCATGATGGTTTTCATCATGGTTAAAGAAATAAATTAAAACTTCCTGCTTATTTTACACTTTATCCAAGGCACAAATGTTAGCAACTAGCACTCAGCACTCACATTTTAGTAATACCAGTAATCTGTTAGAGATTGGCTGTGTATATTAATGGGTTCATTTCCAATAAGAGTACTTTTAATTATATTGATACTGTTTTGGAAGGTATAAATAATTTAATCATTTTCTCATAATTTATATGCATATATTAAGTTGGTCTTATATTTTGTTATTTTTATTAGAAATCAAACTATTTCTTTTATTCATATTTAACCAAAGGATATGTTTGTGATACTCATCAAGGCACATTCTTAAACGACTGTTTTAGTAATTAAATGAAGTTAAAGACTGAAATTCTTTAGGTGATTATATATTCATGCACATATTTCTGTTCTAAGTGATTATAACACTAATTAATAATTCTTTCATGAAATATTTGTTGTTTTCCAACTGCTTTCTTAGTGCATTCTACAATTTTTCATATAATTACCTGTTTGCAAATTGAAAGAGGTCATAGAGTTCAAAATAACATCATAATTTTTGTTTCCATGTTAGCCTAACCAGCTTTAGCCTTTATTAAATAAATAAATGTTGAAAGATGAATATCCATAAATACATTAGTTCTTAATTGGAAATGCATAGTATTTAACTGAACAATTCTGTGAGAGGAAATGTTTGCAAATATACATTAAAAAGTAGGAAAAAAGCATTTTTATTATTTTATTAAGTAGAAATAAATTATGTGTATAGTCACATAAAGCCATGATTAAATATTTTAAGTGTTATGGATTCTAAGCTCAGTTGTCTTGCATTTCTATCTTTGCATATAACATTTCATTGCTTATATTGTTTGTATTATACAATTCATTTTCTTTATAATTTAGAGTCATAATTGAAGATAGGGAAGTATTTACTGAGAAAAGAACTTGAGTTATTTTAACCTTTACACAGCATCCTAAAGCTTTAATTTCTCTTACTCTACTGAATGTGAGCCTCTCAGAGAATTTCTAAGTTTTCAGTCTACTTGGACACACAAGTTATTGAATATTAATATCAGAAATTATTACTTTGAGTTCCACATATTCTGTATGAGATTTCATGTGATGTATTAAGTATTAAAAAGGTTTAAGTGCTCTAGACTTCAAACTATTTTGTTCCTTTTGTTTCATAAATTGATATTACAAATTCTGCTTTTGTATCAATAAACTTTTATATTATAAAATGTAGACATTTTAAGATTTTATTTATTTGACAGAAATAACTTCAACCCTATAGTAGTTAAGCAGAAATTGTTTAGCATTTTCAGTTCTAACATAAATGCTAATTTTTATTCATTGGCAAACCATTAAAGATTTTATGTAAGTTGACTTCAAGACATTTTCTCCCAAAACAGTTGTTACATTTCCCTGTGTTTCCTGCATGGTGGATTTTGAATTTAGCATCTGACATGTTTTCTCAACTACTGGTTTAAAATGAAAACATGTAGGTACTCGAGGGAATGTGTTAAAAGCAAAAATTCTATGATCCTTGAAAGGTAAATGACAGCACTGAGATTGTCACATCTGCATCGAAATGTTTCATCTGTTTATCTATCTAAACAAACACAAATAAGATAATTATGATCCTGACAATGCATGTTTTAAAAAACAATTTATGGCTTTAAATAGGTCAGAACCCAATGGATTTTTATTTTTCTTTGTTCTTACAAATGAGTATAAATAGACTGACCTTTAGCATCAAGTGCCTGTGAATGATTACTGCAAATCTATTTAATATTTTGAAATTTGTAGGTAAAATTAATCCTTGGGTTTTAGAAAATTATAGATATTATACATTAAATATGTATTTGCATACACACAGAAACACACACGCATATGCATGTATGTTATCATGTACATTATAGTATGCCTAATTATTCAGCTGAATTTACCTCACTATGTTTTCATTCTTTATTAGGCAGAGAGCTAGTATATTTCAGAATTGCTAACCTGTTGCTGTGAAAAAGCAATCCTATAGAAAAGCAAAATGAATCCCTTGGAAAAATCACAATTGTTTTTATTTAAAATGAGTTTTTAGTATCACAGTAAACTATCAATTGACTTTAAATTTAGCTTTTTATGTATATTAGTAGGTTATAGAAGAAATTTCATGTAAACTAATATCTTCTAAATCATGTTAGTTTTAACTTTTAAAGAAAACTCTTTTGATATTCTGGAGAGGAACTTAAAATACTTTGTTTACATTCCAACTACATCTTGATTTTAAATTAGTATAATCATATATCCTTGCTGAATTAAAAATGGTTTCTTTAAATTCTAGTCACAGAGCTTGCTATTAAATTAATCTAATCATACTCTCTTGTTCACATCTTCTCTTTACTACATACTCTTGTTAGTAGTTGTTTAATTAAACATGCCATTTGTTTACAATGTAGAGTTTCAGAAATGCTAGTTCTAAAGGTAGGATAAGAATTTATATCAAACATTTCAATCTGACAAGTAAATTACATTTCTTCCACCATAAAGAGGTAAGCAGAAAACTGTAGCAAGCGATGAAAAGACATATTTTTATTGCTCAGAGATATGATACGCAACAGCCTACAAAATAGGACTTTTTCCACTCTCCATATTAAGACAAAATCTCTATAACCACTAAAATAGAGATTTGTCTTAACTTTTGGTATTTTAAATATTTTATTAAAATTGTCACTCCTTTCATTAGTCAACCCAGGGGGCAAAAAGAAAGCAGGATGAGTTTTGATATAAAAATCTGTTTAAAATGAAATCTGTAAGTTATTGTACACATATGAAAGGAACAAGTCTCAGTAAATGCTATACTCGGGAGTCAAATATATGAAATATCTCCTATTTGCCAAAGCAGAATTAAGAGGACTGTGTACCATTTTTATAGTTTATATTTTGTTAAGGTGCCTTTGTTTTAATTTCTCATCTACACATAGATTTTGTTATTATAGCAATTACATTATTTTTACTTCAGTAAAGGTATTCTAGGAGAAGGGGACGACAGAGGATGAGATGGTTGGATGGCATCACCAACTCGATGGACGTGAGTTTGAGTGAACTCCAGGAGATGGTGATGGACAGGGAGGCCTGGTGTGCTGCGATTCATGGGGTCGCAAAGAGTTGGACACGACTGAGTGACTGAACTGAACTGAACTGAACTTTTTGATTAAACTTATGAAGTGGAAAAAAACCCACATATATGTAAAGTAAAAATTTTATATAATGCTCAATTTGCACGGAACTTTGTATAACCTTTTAGAGTCCTATGGCACCAGAAGACAGGTTTTATATTTTGGTTATTTTTGATATAACTAAAGTGTAATACTTACTTTTGAGCAAATAGTTCTAGTTTTGATTTTCTAAACTAAATCAGAACTAAAACCTGATTTCAGAACTAAAACTTTATATAGGAAAACTAACATTACTAACAGTTATGCCTCAACTTGTAGTTTGTCAGAAGAATGAAAATTAATGGTACTTTGTCACAAAACATAATCTGACTTTCTGTTATTTACTCAAAGTTGAGCTATGGTGAGCTGGTTAAATGTTTTCAAAATTACTGAAATAGTACCCCTTTAACCTATGAATTACAATTATAAACACTGATTTACTCAGTTTCTAATTGATACTTTTTGCATACCTCTGTTATGTTTTAAAAACTATGATAGGAAAATTGATATTAGCTAATGATAATAGAGTGATTATTTTGTACAACATTTTATGTTTACTATTTCAACGAATTTGGTGGCCTTACACATACAAACATACACACACAAACACACATGCACACTTTGTTATGCTCATAACATGCTTACCTTTTATGGAGTAGATTAAAATTATATATGAAAAAGAAATTAGGAAACAGTCTTTTGTAAGTAAGTTAATGAAAAGGGATGTTAAAGTGTGGTAAAGCTAATTTGATAATTATTTTATTTTGGCAGTTGTATTTTTTTTCTGTCCTTAGTGAACCACAAAGAAAGAAGATGGGTATGATTTTTACAAGGGTGAAATAGGTTGCCTGTCAGTTGGCTTTAGGCGACAGTCTGTCTGCAAGCCGTAAGATGATCTGCAGAGAGCCAGAGGAAAGCAGGCAGGATTCCTGGCTTGCAAGAATAGATATTGATCTACCTTAGCCACCTAAACAATGCCTCACCTGTTTGCCTTGTCCATACCTTATTTTACGCAGTCTAATGCTTGTTTTGTTTGACTTTTCTTTTATTTCTCTGGATCTGAGCTTTGATACACTTTGGGGAGTACATAAACACAGTGTTGTACTTGAACATCACCATACTTCTGAGTCCTCTGGTGGTTTAGGACCACCCCTCCCTCTTGAATAGCTCTGTTATTGAAAATTATGAACCAGAGCTAAATTACTAGGCCTCATACAGAAGTGGTTGATCCAGCAGCCTAGTGTCTAATAACACTGAATGTGAGATGCTGCTAATTACTGCCCTATGGACCTCGTGTAAAATTTCTTAAATTTCAACTTGTAAAAGGCTTTATTATTATTAATTCTTTTTCTTCCCAGCAGATAGTTGAAAGACAAGTTACTATAGTATTTAGAATTCTATCCACTTATTTTGGAGCACAACTATTTTACTATGTATTGCCTCAAGCTTTAATGAAATACAAAACTACATTCAGCTTCCCAGTAAACTATAATATAAATATTTTACCAGCACTTATTATTAGTTTGCCATTTCCTGCTGACAGCTATTCCAACTTTGCCAGCAGGCACTGGGTCTCACAATTGTATTATGTTTTGAACAAATAGCGACAAACAAAAATTCTTGCAAAATAAATGAACAAGATTTCCTAGGGAAAAGAAAAAAACCTTTTCCAATGTTAAGTGAATATTTCTTTCAAACTCTGACACATAATATTATTTAATTTGCATATTGCACATTTCACTTTTACTAGAAAACAATTAATGAAGAACTAACTAATGTGCACTCAGGGATAATTTTACATTACTGGTTTTTTGATTTTAAGTGTTTTGTTTTTTTAAAAAACTTTTTGCTGTTCTGGAGAAAACCACATCCTATATCCCACTACATATATTGGTAGTGAAGGACTCCGGTTTTCAAATGATGCTATTTAAATACTAGCAGAGGGGCTTCCCTGATGGCTCAGTGATGAAGAATTTGCCCGCTGAAGCAGGAGACACAGGTTCCATCCCTGATCCAGGAGTATCCCACATGCCATGGAAGAACTAAGCCGATGGGCCAAAATTACTGAGCCTGTGCTTTAGAGCCCATGAACTGCAAGTATTGAGTCCATGTGCCTCAACTACTGAAGCCTGTGCATTCTACAGGTTGTGCTCCACAACAAGAGAAGCCACCACAATGAGAAGCCTGCACACCACAACTAGAAAGCAGTCCTGCTTGCCACAATTAGAGAAAACCCCAAGAAGCAACAAGGGCCCAGTACAGCCAAAAAAAAAAAGATAGCAGATAACAAAAGCACATTGTCTACAACCACAAAATGAAAAGGATCACATAAAACTTTGTGATTTTTCTGTCCTGCCAAGGAATACTGTAAAACTTGGAACTGATGCAATCTAGAAATGCTAAAACTATGTCTTGACTTTAAGCTATTCTAAAGACCTTCTATCAGTGATAACCACTCACTAGCAAACACATCCACTCCTTTGCCCCACTCTTGCTTCATTATGCTCAGTTGGATAAAGCACCACTTTTGTTAAATCAAACCCTTAATCTACTCAACATTTGCCTACTTACGACTGAATGCAGTCAGAGAAAAAAATATCTAAAACAGGTGACTAATCTTACCTTAAATTTAGAGTCATTTGGGAAGGTCTAGTGGTTGAGACCCCATGCTTTCACTGCCATGGACCTGGGTTCAGTCCCTGGCCAGGGAACTAAGATCCTGCGTGACAGAGGCAAAAAAAAAAAAAAAAAAAAAAAAGGATCACTTTTCACCAGCAGGTCCTTCGTGTGGTCTAAAAATCATATTGCACTCTCCTAGTTCATTAATAAAATGTATTCTACATCTTCTTGCCTCAAATTTCCAACACTTTTCCCTCATCCTCTTCCTAAGCTGTTGAATGTGATATCCACTCCACTAAAAATATTGAAGCAAACAGAAGAGACTTTTCCCAGACTCTGTATCTCTTGACCTAACTTTATGTGTGCAAATTTATTTGACCTTTATTTATCATACTAGAAAAATCTACCGCTCAGCTGGTGTACTAGATTCTTTCCCCTTCTCACCGATTCTGTGATGTGGGACTAACCATTCTCCCTTCTCTTTACTGTACAGAATATATTTCCCTTAATACTGGATGGTTCACAACAGCACATACACATGCTGCTATGTCTTGTATTTCTAAAAAGACTCACTTTTGACTCTACTTCCCCTCCTGGCTCATTCCCTTGACAACATTTCCTTTTTCTCTCATTCCTCTGAAAACAAAACTTGAAAAAGAAGTTTCTATATGAAATTTCCAATTTCTTCCCCAATCTTTAATCCTTTCTAAACAGATTTTTAGCAACAGAACTCCACGGAAATTGCTTTTATCAAGGTCAACCATGAACTCCACGTTGCTAAATCCAATGGTTGATTCTCAGACCTCTTCGCACTTGAACTCTTAAAATCTCATTAACATTTGACCAAATTGATCACAGTCTCTTACTTAAACCACTTTCTTTATTTGGTTTCCAGAACAACAAACTCACAGTGTGGTTCTATTTATGTTTCTTTTGCTTTCCTCCCTCTGGATGTTTCATCTTACATTTTTTATCTCTGCCCACTTTCCCTGACTTCTGAATGTTGCAGTGTCCCTAGACTCAGTACTCATATCAATTCTCTTTTCTATACCAAATAATTGCTCTGTTGAACACATCCACTTTCAAGACTTTAACTGTCATTGATATACAAGTGTATGTTTAATAATAATATAAAGTATGTGCATCCATGCTAAGTTGCTTCAATTGTGTCCAGATCTTGGTGAACCTATGTACTGTGGCCCTCCAGTCCCTTTGCTGCAGGCGTTCTCTTACATCTTTTATGACTCCCGCATTAGCAGGCAGATTCTTTACTACTAGCACCACCTGGGAAGCCCAATATAAAGTATACATTATTTATAAAATATACTTATATGTGAAATATATAATGTATAGCCAATTGTACTCGTGCTAAGTTGCTTCAGTCATATCCAACACTTTGCAACCCCATGGACTCCAGAAGAGCCCCCCAGGCTCCTCTGACCATGGCATTCTCCAGGTAAGAATACTGGAGTGGGTTGCCATGCTGTCCTCTAGAGGATCTTCCCAGCCCAGGGACTGAACCTGGGTCTCCTGACTCTCCTGCATTGCAGGTGGATTATTTACCCACTGAGATACCTGGGAAGCTCCATATAACCAATAAATATATATAATTAATTATATAAACATAAATGATCAGTTCAAATTTATTTTGTAAATTACAGTATTTACTCTCAGGATATCTCCACTTGAACAGCAAAGAAACATCTTAAGTTCACTGTGTCCAAAAGTAACCTTCTGGTATTCTCTCACAACCTAAAGCAACTCCTTTCTTCCAATTGCACAAAACAAAATTCCTTAGAATAGTCTTTGGGCATTAACTTTTATTTCACATACAGTATCTAAGCTGTCAGTAATTTATGTTAGTGCTATTTTCAAAATGTATCCCAAATTCACCCATTTCTTGCTCACCCTCATTGCCATAGCTCAGGTATAAGCCACTTCCCATATCTCATTTGGATTATCACAAAAGCCTCCACTTTCTGCCTTTGTCTGTCTTTAGTTTTTACTCAACCAGTAGCAAAGTGAAAAAGTGAAAGTCACTCAGTCATGTCCGACTCTTTGGGACCCCCATGGACTATACAGTTCATGGAATTCTCCAGGCCAGAATATTGGGGTGGGTGGCCTTTCCCTTCTCCAGGGGATCTTCCCAACCCAAGGACTGAACCAGGTTTCCACACTGTGGGCAGATTCTTTACCAGCTGAGCCACAAGGGAAGCCCAAGAATACTGGAGTGGGTAGCCTATCCCTTCTCCAGGGGATCTTCCCAACCCAGGAATCTGGAGTCTCCTGCATTGCAGGTAGATTCTTTACCAACTGAGTGACCAGGGAAGGCCTAAGCAGTAACAAGGAAATGTTCAAATCTAACTCATACAATCTGATTTTTATGCTCAGCTTTCTATTGTTCTCTTATTCCATTGTTGTTTTGTAGCTAAGTTATGTCCACGTCTTTTGTGACCCCATGGACTGTAGCCCGACAAGCTCCTCTGTCTATGGGATTTTCCCAGGCAAGAATACTGGAATGGGTTGCCATTACCTTCTGCAGGGGATCTTCTCAACTCAGGGATCAACCCATATCTCTTACCTTGGCAGAAATGTTCTTTATCACTGAGCCACCAGGAAGACTTTCTCATTTTAGTCAGGCTAACAGCCAAAATTCTTACAAGGATATAAAAGGTCCCACATTACCAGTGTTCTTCCTTACCCTTGTGGCTTCATAGCCATTTACTCTCTTCTTCCATCATTCTGTCTAGCCATACTAGTCCCCCAACAGTGCCTCACTTATACCAAAACTGCTCCTGCCACAAGACATTTGCATTTCCTGTTCCCTCTGCTGGGAGATCTTCCCTTCCCCAGCCACACACGTGTATTTGGAATATATAAAGAACTCCTGCTGCTGCTGCTGCTGCTGCTGCTGCTAAGTCACTTCAGTCGTGTCCAACTCTGTGTGACCCCAGAGACAGCAGCCCACCAGGCTCCCCCGTCCCTGGGATTCTCCAGGCAAGAACACTGGAGTGGGTTGCCATTTCCTTCTCCAATGCAGGAAAGTGAAAAGTGAAAGTGAAGTCGCTCAGTCATGTCCGACTCTTAGTGACCCCATGGACTGCACCCCACCAGGCTCCTCCGTCCATGGGGTTTTCCAGGCAAGAGTACTGGAGTGGGGTGCCATTGCCTTCTCCTAAAGAACTCCTACAACTCACCAAAAATATCTAACCCAGTTTTATAATTGACAAAAGTTTTGAGTAGATGTCTCTCTAAAGAAGATATTAAATTGGCACTTATCACATAAAAAGATGCCCAACATTGCTAGTCATTAGGCAAATGCACATCAAAACCACAATGAAATAACACTTCACATCCATGAGGATGGCTAAAATAAAAAGGATGGACAAAAGCAAGTGTTGACCAGAATGTGGAAAAATTGAAAATCTCACGCATTGCTGATGAGATTGCAAAATGGTAAAACTATTTTGTAAAATGATGTGGCTATTTCTTGAAATGTTAAACATAGAGTTACCAGATGACCTAGCGATTTGCTAGGTATGTGCCCCAAAGAAACAAAAAAACATATGTTCATTCAAAAACTTGTACGTGTATGCGCTCAGTCATGTCTGCCTCTTTGCAATCCCATGCACCAGAGCCCACTAACCTCCTCTGTCCATGGAATCTTCCAGGGAAGAATACTAGAGCAGGTTGCCATTTCCTACTCCAGGGGATCTTCCCAACCCAAGGATCGAGCCTACGTCTCTTGTGTCTCCTGTCTTAGCAGGTTGATTCTTTACCACCTCGCCACCTGGGAAGCCTCCCAAAACTTGTATGCAAATATTCACATCAACATTATTTATAATAGCTAACAGGTGGAAACAACCCAAATTTTCATCTGCAGATGGGTGATAACCAAAATGTACTATATCCTTACGACGTAATATTATTTGCAATGAAAAAAACGAAGTCCTGATACAGGCTAAAATATGGATGAATATTGAAAGCACTAAGCTAAATCAAAGAATTCAGTCACAGATCACATATTGTATAGCTCCATTTACAAAATTGTCTAGACTAGGTAAATCTATAGAGATACTAAGTAGATTATTGACTGCCAGGGGTTGGGGAAGAAAGGAATAGGGAATGACTGGTAATGGGTATAGGTTTCATATAGATTTAGATAGTACAGATGACTGCACAAGCCTGTAGAATATACTAAAACCACTGAAGTGTCTGCTTTGGAAGACTGAGTATCATGATATGTGAGTCACATATCAATACAATTGTTAAAAATATTCTGTTGTTACATGTTTTTAACAATGTAAATTTTGTTCATGGTTTAGGTGTTCTTTTCCTTTAATTGCATTAACTTTCTTATACAACTTTTTCTTGAAATTTGATTCATAATTACATAGCTTTACATTTGTTTTTTATATCATTTTTTCAGAGCCAATTTTGTACCCAAACTGTAAAATTGTTTCCATATATTCAAACACATCAGGCAACATATTAATTTCTTCTCCTTTTATGTTTCTGGGTATATCTGTTCTTCTGATCTAGCCTGCACAACCAGAAGTTTAGGCCTACTGCATAGTTACTTTTCATCACTTTGAAAATTCCCTTTGTTTCTTTCCTGAGTTTGATTTCCTGTTTGCTGAATTGCTGGACTCTACAGTGTTGCTTACTTCTTTGAATTGGTGGAGTGCATCTTTTAATAGCTTCCTGAGAAAGGCTAAATACAAGATAACTTATTTTACATATCACCCAAAAAGTCTATATTCTACTTTCACACTTGATTGATAGCCTGATTGGAAATAATTTTCTCTTGGAATTTTAAAGTTATTTCTCTATCGTTTTCCACTTCCCATCGAGTGATGCTACTGAGTTGTTGAATCTTGCTTGTAATTTTAACTGTTTGTTTGTTTACTAGTTTAGCTTTCAAAATGTAATTAATGCTCCTAATTTGTCTAAGGAAAGTCTACTCATTCAACATGAAGTGGGACATTTCTACAGTGATGAGGAACATAGGATAATTTAGAATTCAATTTACTAATTTAGACAATGTGTGGATTGGAGGCAGGAGGAAAAGGGGGCAACAGAGGAGAGATGGCCGGATGGTATCACCGACTTGATGGACGTGAGTTTGAGTGAACTCCGGGAGTTGGTGATGGACAGGGAGGCCTGGTCTGCTGCAATTCATGGGGTCGCAGAGTCGGACACAACTGAGTGACTGAACTGAACTGAACTGAACTGAATCCTCAGTGAATTCATCTAATAAGACTTTGCTATTAAAAACTTTTAAATGTTTAAAATTTTGGTTTACTGGAATTTTTTTTTTATGCACAAAGATGACATTTTAATTCTATTTAGAACTGTGGTTAGATGGATCATCTGCTAAAATGAAGCCGTCTTCTGTAAAACTTTTTTTCTTTAAAATTATGACAAAGTCATTCTATGAAGAGACAAGTTTCAGTTGCCAAAATAGTAATCAAGAAACAGGAGACTAGAGAAAATACTAAGAAGATAACTTTTGAACTGACAGCCCATTCATTTATATTTACCAGATGATCACTTTACCTACTTCAACACTTTGATCATGAAATAAAGGATTGAGGAAATTAACTGTATTAATTCATTCAAAAAAATGGTCAGTTTTGATTTAAACTGTCTCCAGGGACTTCCTGAGGGCAGAAGGAGAAGAGGGCGTCAGAGGATGAGATGGCTGGATGGCATCACCAAGGCAATGACCTTGGGCAAACTTTGTGAGATGTTGAGGGACACAGAGGCCTGGCGTGCTGCAGTCCACAGGGTTCCAAAGAGTCGGACATGACTGGGCGACTAAACAGCAACAACTAAAACAACATTTCAGGGACTTTCAATCAGGCGAGAGTGTGGGTAGGTGGAAAAATATTCTCTATCACCTGCTCTGGAAATAATCAGAATATCAGTAATGGGAGTTGGGAATATTGTGTTAAGTGAGGAAGGGGAGAAGAGACATGCTTGAGTTTTGCAAGCGCTTCTTCAGGGAACACAGATAGGTTTCCATCCTGGTTTAACCAATGTAGGCTCGTATTTTCACATTAGCCAGTGTGCTGAGTCTTTTGGTTGCCTTTTTTCATCTAGCATTGCTCCTCTCTCCTCTCCATTTTTGGAAGGGTAACTGTGATAAAGTGAGACATTTTCTAGTGAAAAGGATACAGTTTTAATACGTTTAAAACATTTCAAAAGGCAATACAATTAGCTAAGCACTTATGTTTTATTAGCAATAGCAAGCAAAATTAATAAGTAAATTCAACTAAAAATGATTATGTGTCAGAGTGTATAGTTTTTACATTGACATTTCACATAATCTGACTTTGCTTAGAAGAGAAATCACTCGGCTGTTAAAATCACTTTTAAAGAGCTGTCAAAATTGAAAAACCTGCTGTCAGAAATATGATGAGAAAAGTTTAAAAATGGTGAAGTATGTTGATTTAGACAAAAAATATTACCTTCAGAGAGGAAAACTTGAATATTTATTATTATCTTCAAAAGGGATAATTTCTCCCCCTGAAATTGGACATCATTGTTTTAAAATTTGTATTCTGACATATGTATTTTCACTTTAATATCAACATGAATGAAACCATTTATATTTGCACCACAGTGAGAATATCTCTAAGTCCTAGAAAATGCTAAAATATTGATGTCATTTATACTCCTTATAACTATTAATTTCATTTTATTTTTAATTGAAGAGGAATTTTAACATTTTCAGCACCTCTGACTTCATATATGCTTATCAAAAATATATTTTAACTAATAGAGAAATGGAAATCTATGTTTTCTGAAAAGTTTAGTAATATTTTTATATTTTTATTCTGTCTTTGAAAATTGTAAAATAAATAATATTATCTGCCATGTGTCAGATACTTTGTTATATACCTAAGTTAAGTGTCATGGAGAGTTGAATTGCGAAATGGTTTAATTTTGAGACTTCACACTAATCTTCACTTAAAGATTGATCCTTCTGTCTCTATCATAATGTAATTCAAAGACATAAATATTTGAGGGCATTCAAATTGAGGATGGATAGATTGGCAAAAATAATGCCTCTTTTAAACTCTTTCCATTTTACAATAAGCAAAATCTGTCAATAATTTAAATCACGAAAATTTCAATTTCTCTTTGAAATAAAGAGTCACACCGAAATCAGATTGATTATATTCTTTGCAGCCAAAGATGGAGAAGCTCTATACAGTCAACAAAAACAAGACCAGGAGCTGACTTTGGCTCAGATCATGAACTCCTTATTACCAAATTCAGACTCAAATTGAAGAAAATAAGGAAAATCGCTAGACCATTCAGGTATGACCTAAATCAAATCCCTTATGGTTATACAGTGGAAGTGAGAAATAGATTTAAGGGCCTAGATCTGATAGACAGAGTGCCTGATGAACTACGGAATGAGTTCGTGCCATTGTACAGGGGACAGGGATCAAGACCATCCCCATGGAAAAGAAATGCAAAAAAGCAAAATGGCTGTCTGAGGAGGCCTTACAAATAGCTGTGAAGAGAAGAGAGGTGAAAAGCAAAGGAGAAAAGGAAAGATATAAGCATCTGATTGCAGAGTTCCAAAGAATAGTAAGAAGAGATAAGAAAGCCTTCTTCAGCAATCAATGCAAAGAAATCGAGGAAAACAACAGAATGGGAAAGACTAGAGATCTCTTCAAGAAAATTAGAGATACCAAGGGAACATTTCATGCAAAGATGGGCTCGATAAAGGACAGAAATTGTATGTACTTAACAGAAGCAGAAGATATTAAGAAGAGGTGGCAAGAATACACAGAAGAACTGTACAAAAAAGATCTTCATGACCTGGATAATCACGATGGTGTGATCACTCATCTAGAGCCAGACATCCTGGAATGTGAAGTCAAGTGGGCCTTAGAAAGCATCACTATGAACAAAGCTAATGGAGGTGATGGAATTCCAGTTGAGCTGTTTCAAATCCTCAAAGATGATGCTGTGAAAGTGCTGCACTCAATATGCCAGCAAATCTGGAAAATTCAGCAGTGGCCACAGGACTGGAAAAGGTCAGTTTTCATTCCAATCCCAAAGGAAGGCAATGCCAAAGAATGCTCAAACTACCACACAATTGCACTCATCTCACATGCTAGTACAGTAATGCTCAAAATTCTCCAAGCCAGGCTTCAGCAATACGTGAACCGTGAACTCCCTGATGTTCAAGCTGGTTTTAGAAAAGGCAGAGGAACCAGAGATCAAATTGCCAATATCTGCTGGATCATGGAAAAAGCAAGAGAGTTCCAGTAAAACATCTATTTCTGTTTTATTGACTATGCCAAAGCCTTTGACTGTGTGGATCACAATAAACTGTGGAAAATTCTGAAAGAGATGGGAATACCAGACCACCTGACCTGCCTCTTGAGAAATCTGTATGCAGGTCAGAAAGCAACAGTTAGAACTGGACATGGAACAACAGACTGGTTCCAAATGGGAAGAGGAGTACGTCAAGGCTGTATATTGTCACCCTGCTTATTTAACTTCTATACATCATGAGAAACGCTGGACTGGAAGAAACACAAGCTGGAATCAAGATTGCTGGGAGAAGTATCAGTAACCTCAGATATGCAGATGACACCACCCTTATGGCAGAAAGTGAAGAGGAGCTAAAAAGCCTCTTGATGAAAGTGAAAGAGGAGAGTGAAAAAGTTGGCTTAAAGCTCAACATTCAGAAAACGAAGATCATGGCATCCGGTCCCATCACTTCATGGGAAATAGATGGGGAAACAGTGGAAACAGTGCCAGACTTAATTTTTTTGGGCTCCAAAATCACTGCAGATGGTGACTGCAGCCATGAAATTAAAAGACACTTACTCCTTGGAAGAAAAGTTATGACCAACCTAGATAGTATATTCAAAAGCAGAGACATTACTTTGCCGACCAAGGTCCGTCTAGTCAAGGGTATGATTTTTCCTGTGGTCATGCATGGATGTGAGAGTTGGACTGTGAAGAAGGCTGAGCACGGAAGAATTGATGCGTTTGAACTGTGGTGTTGGAGAAGACTCTTGAGAGTCCCTTGGACTGCAAGGAGATCCAACCAGCCCATTCTGAAGGAGATCAACCCTGGGATTTCTTTGGAAGGAATGATGCTAAAGCTGAAACTCCAGTACTTTGGCCACCTCATGCGAAGAGTTGACTCATTGGAAAAAACTGATGCTGGGAGGGATTGGGGGCAGGAGGAGAAGGGGACGACAGAGGATGAGATGGCTGGATGGTATCACTGACTCGATGGACGTGAGTGTGAGTGAACTCCGGGAGATGGTGATGGACAGGGAGGCCTGGCCTGCTGCGATTCATGGGGTCGCAAAGAGTCGGACACGACTGAGCAACTGAACTGAACTGAACTGAACTGAGGATTCTCTATAATATTCTGAGCATTTTATTATTCAGTCAATAAAAATGAATAAGGATTTATATCTAGGTGAATAAAATATGTAAATATGAAATAAAATACATGACTTTTCTCCTAGTTATTTCCACTTTCCATTTATAATACATAGATAATATAAAATTAAAGTTGGGTATGCTGAATAAATATAGTGTTTTGCCAATTTGCTCTTTTTTTATTTTTATTTTTACTTTATATTGCTTTACAATACTATATTGGTTTTACCATACATTGACATGAATCAGCCACGGGTGTACATGAGTTCTCAATCCTGAACCCCCCTCTCACCTCCCACTCCATATCATCTTTCTGGATCACCCTCGTGCACCAGCCCCAAGCATCCTGTATCCTGTATCGAACATAGACTGATTCATTTCTTACATGATAGTATACATGTTTCAATGCCATTCTCCCAAATCATCCCACCCTCTCCCTCTCCCTCAGAGTCCAAAAGTCAGTTCTATACATCTGTGTCTCTTTTGCTGTTTCACATACAGGGTTATCATTACCATTGCTCTTATTGTGTGATCTTGGGTGTTTGTCTCTTTTTCCATACATAAAATACAAGTAATTGTAGTTACCACCCATCTGACATATTCACAAAAATTTTATGAGAATTAGTATACGAATGATTATAAAAAACTTTGTAAATTTAAACAGTCCTGTTTTATAATGGAATGGATTACTGAGCTAGAATTGTAGAAGAAAAAAATTTTCCCTGCAGAAAGAGTAACAGTATAATCACCCATGTTGAGTAAAGAATATAATTTTTATGGTATCTGCTATTTTACTGCTTATGTGAAATAATTTAGGGATACCTATTAGATTTCCTAATATTTATATAATCTTATATTTAAATACTAGATTTAATCAACAAAGATTTTTAAGCACATTATGCATCCTAACACATGCAAACTTAAAACAATTAAGGTATTTACAAACATTGCCACAAATGAGATAAATGTTATTTCATGGCATTAACTTGAAATGCCAGCAAACCCCTAGTGATTCAGATGGTAAAGAATCAGCCTGCAAAGCAGGAGACCCGGATCAGGTCTCTGATCCCTGGATCAGGAAGATCCCCTGGAGAGGGCATGACAACCCATTCCAGTACTCTTGCCTGGAGAATCCCATGGACAGAAGAGCCTGGCAGGGTACAGTCCATAGTGTTACACAAAGTTCTACATGACTGAAGTGACTTAGCATGCACACCAGCACAATTTTTGGGACTATCAATTGGTGGCTCAGTGGTAAAGAATATGCCTGTCAATGCAGGATACTCAGGAGGTTTGCTCCCTGGGCCTGGGTGGGGAAGTTCCCCTGGAGAAGGAAAAGGCAACCCACTCCAGTGTTCTTGCCTGGGAAATCCCATTGTCAGAGGAGCCTGAGAGCTATAGTTCCATGGGGTTGCAAAAGAGTAGGACTCGACTTAGCTACTAAAACAACAACTGTAAAGAAAACTAAGTGTGAAGCTTGCAAATTTAAACACATCTAAACTTGAATACATAAATGTTATTGTTTTCAGACATACTCTTATTACTCACCTGCATAAGAAATTACAAATTTAGAATCTAACTGGTAATCCAAAATAGAGTATATGTACATTGGAGAAAAGTTTGTGTTGCTATGGGAACTTTGGCTTTTGTTTACATTATGTTGCAAACTATATTATGTGCCTTGGTTCACCTTAATGACTACCTTCATATATTGCTAATTATACTATTTTCCCTCATTCACTCTGATGATTAACTCCTTAAGGTTAATATTGCTCATCTTTATTGAGTTAGTTTATATTTTTCTTGAATACAGAAATATGAACTTACATTTACCTTCATTTATGAAAATTGCATTATGCATGTCACCATCACCTGTTCATTACATTAAATAAAAGAAGTTTTAGCTTTTATAAAATTTGCAAAATTACATTTATGAAAATCATAAGCTTGACCTTATTTGCCAATAAAAGTAACATATTCCAAACTGCAGAAAATAAAACTTGTAAACATTTTTTTGTTTTGGACATAAAATATATCATTTTCTTATTCAAAATTTCTTGCAGCATTGTAGAATTGTAGAAGAGGAAATCTAACCTATTAAAAACTGTCTGTATTTTCAGTATATACGTAAAGACATGATGAAATATTCATTACGTGTATGCAGAATCTCCTTTGAGTTATTAAGACTCTGTAGAGCTAAGTGAATGAGCTAAATTATAAATATGTCTATAGAATAAATGTGTGCCTGTGTGCTTGCTTCAGTCATATCCGACTCTTTGAGACCCTATGGACTGCAATCTGCCAGGCTCCTCTGTCCACGGGATTTCCCAGGGAAGAACAGTGGAGTGGGTTGCCATGTCCTACCTTAGGGGATCTTCCCCACCCAGGGATTGAATTTGCGTCTCTTGCCTCTCCAGCATTGGCAGGCAGGGTCTTTACCACTAGCGCCACCTGGGAAGCCCCATAGAACATATATTGAATCTCAAAGCTTTAGTTACCTTTCCACATTTTTTCAAATAAAAACCTTGAAAAATCAGAAACATTTCAGAATGAAAACTATGTATTGCTTATTTTAATTAAGATGAACTGGTATTAACATATTTATTCTGAAAGGTCACTGGGTTCCTACTATGTGCTAAATATGTGCTGGGCATGGGTATTCACGATAAGATAGGTAAGCTCTCATGAATTTATAAATATGTAAAGAAGTAATTGTTGTTGTTTTAGTTGCTAAGTTGTGCTCAACTCTAAGATGTGTTGCCATCCCATGGACTATAGCCTGCCAGCCTCCTCTGTCCATGGGATTTCTCAGGGAAGAATACTAGAGTTGGTTGCCATTTCCTTTCCCTAGGGATCTTCCTGACTCAGTAATTGAACCCATGTCTCCTGCATTAGCAGGCAGATTCCTTATCATTGAGCCACCAGGGAAGCCCCAATGATTAATTACAATACAGTTTTTCAGATTCTATGTTTTATAAAGCTGTTGTTAAAACCCTTAATATATATATGTATGTGTATATATATATATATTTTCTTGCCTTCAGAAGTACAGTTATGTATTTGAGATGATCCATCAGGTGCTTTTTGAGCTACGAAGGGTAAAGAAAATCTAATTACAAATTGACGTAAGTAAAAGGTAAGACATTTTTCACAACAGTGTGCACCATATTCTCAGAAACAGATATAGGTTGGTAGAGGGAAGTATTATATATGATACTGGAGTGACAGATGCATGACACTCTGCCTTTGTCAAAACCCATGGCATCCGGATTAAGTAGTTTTGGAAAAGGGTGGAGACACTAGACTAAAGGTAAGGGAAGAAATTACACATAAGCAACGTATTTTAATTTTGTTTCCCATGAGGCTCAGTTCAGTTCAGTTAGGTGATGTCTGATTCTTTGTGGCCCCATTGACTGGTGCATGCCAGGCTTCTCTATCTATCAACAACTTCTGGAGCTTGCTCAAATTCATGTCCATCAAGTTAGAGATGACATCCAACCACCTCATCCTCTGTTGTTCCCTTCTCCTCCAGTCTTCAGTCTTTCCCAGGATCATGGTCTTTTCTAATGAGTGAGTTGTTCTCATCAGGTGTCCAAAGTATTGGAACTTCAGCTTGGTAATCAGTCCTTCCAAGGATTATTCAGGACATTTCCTTTAAGGATTGACTGGTTGGATCTCCAGTCCAAAGGACTCTCGGGAGTCTTCTCCAACACCACAGTTCAAAAGCATCAATTCTTTGGTGCTCAGCCTTCTTTATGGCCCAACTCTCACATCCATACATGACTACTGGAAGAGCCATAGCTTTGACTATATGGACCTTTGTCAGCAAAGTAATGTCTCTGGTTTTTAATATGCTGATGAATTTTGTCATAGTTTTTCTTCCGAGGAGCAAGCATCTTTTAATTTCGTGGATGCAGGCACCATCCTCAGTGATTTTGGAGCCCAAGAAAATAAAATCTGTCATTGTTCCCACTGTTTCCTCATCTATCTGCCATGAAGTGATGGGACCAGAGGCCATGATCTTTGTTTTTTAGTAACAAAGTGTGTTTTCCATTCAGTTCAGTTCAGACACTGAGTCATGTCTGGCACTTTGCGACCCCATAGACCGCAGCATGCCACGCTTCCCTGTCCATCACCAAGTCCTGGAACCTGCTCAAACTCATGTCAGAGTTGATGATGCCATCCAATCATCTCATCCTCTGACATCCCCTTCTCCTCCTGGCTTCAATCTTTCCCAGCATCAGGGTCTTTCAAATGAGTCAGTTCTTCACATCCGGTAGCCAAAATATTGGAGTTTCAGCTTCAGCATAAGTCCTTCCAATGAATATTTAGGATTGATTTCCTTTAGGATGGACTGGTTGGATCTCCTTGCAGTCCAAGGGACTCTCAAGAGTCTTCTCCAATACCAGAGTTCAAAAGCATCAATTCTTTGGCATTCAGCGTTCTTTGTGGTCCAATTCTCATATCCACACACAACTACTGGAAAAACCATCGCCTTGACTAAATGGACCTTTGTTGGCAAAGTAATGTCTATGCTTTTTAATATGCTATCTAGGTTGGTCATAACTTTCCTTCCAAGGAGCAAGCATCCTTTAATTCCATGCCTGCAGTCACCACCTGCAGTGATTTGGGAGCCCCCCAAAATAAAGTCTCACTGTTTCATTGTTTCCCCAAATATTTGCCATGAAGTGATGGGACTGAATGCCATGATCTTCATTTTCTGAATGTTGAGTTTTAAGTCAACTTTTTCACTCTCCTCTTTCACTTTCATCAAGAGGCTCTTTAGTTCTTCTTCACTTTCTTCCCTAAGGGTGTTGTCATCTGCATATCTGAGGTTATTGATATTTCTCCCGGCAATCTTAATTCCAGCTTGTGCTTCATCTAGCCCAGTATTTCACATAAAGTACTCTGCATATAAGTTAAATAAGCAGGGTGACAATATACAGCCTTAACGTACTATTTTCCCAATTTGGGACCAGTCTCTTTTTCCATGTCTGGTTCTAACTGTTGCTTCTTGACCAGCATACAGATTTCTCAGGATGCAGTTCAGGTGGTCTGGTTTTCCCATCTCTCAAAGAATTTTCCACAGTTTATTGTGATCCACACAGTCAAAGGCTTTGGCATAGTCAATAAAGCAGAAGCATATGTTTTTGGAACTCTCTTGGTTTTTCTATGATCTAACGGATGTTGGCAATTTGATCTCTGGTTTCTCTGGCTTTTCTAAATCCAGCTTCAGCATCTGGAATTTCACAGTTCACATATGATTGAAGCCTGGCTTGAGGAATTTTCAGCATTACTTTGCTAGCGTGTGAGATGAGTTCAAATGTGTGGTAGTTCGAACATTCTTTGTCATTGCCTGTGTTTGAGATTAGACTGAAAACTGATCTTTTCTAGTCCTGTGGCAACTGCTGAGTTTTCCAAATTTGCTGGCATACTGAGCGCAACACTTTCACAGCATTATCTTCTAGGATTTGAAATAGATCAAGTGGAATTCAATCACCTCCATTAGCTTTGTACCTAGTCATGCTTCCTAACACCCATTTACTTCACATTCCAGGATGTCTGGCTCAAGGTGAGTAATCACACAATTGTGGTTATCTGGGTCATGAAGATCTTTTTTGTGTAGTTCTGTGTATTCTTGCCACCTGTTCTTAATATCTTCTGCTTCTGTTAGGTCCATACCATTTCTGTCCTTTATTGTGCCTATCCTTGCATGAAATTTTCCCTTGGTATCTTTAATTTTCTTGAAGAGATCTCTATTCTTTCCCATTCTGTTGCTTTCCTCTATTTCTTTGCACTGATCACTGAGGCAGGGTTTCTTATCTCTCCTTGCTATTCTTTGGAACTCTGCATTCAAATGGGTGTACCTTTCTTTTTCTCCTCTGCCTTTCACTTCTGTTCTTTTCATAGCTGTTTGTAAGGCCTCCTCAGACAACCATTTTGCCATTTTGCATTTCTTTTTCTTGGGGATGATCTTGATCACTCCCTCCTGTACAATGTCACGAACCCCTATCCCTAGTTCTTCAGGCACTCTGTCAGATCTAATCCTTTGAATCTATTTGTCATTGCCACTGTATAATTGTAAGGGATTTGATTTAGGTCATACCTGAATGGTCTAGTGGTTTTCCCTACTTTCTTCAATTTAAGTCTGAATTTTGCAATTAGAAGTTCATGATCTCAGCCACAGTCAGCTCCTGGTCTTGTTTTTGCTCACTGCAGAGTTTCTCCATCTTTGGCTGCTAAGAATATAATTAATCTGATTTTGGTATTGACAATTTGGTGATGTCCATGTGTAGAGTCTTCTCTTGTGTTGCTGGAAGAGGGTGTTTGCTAAGACCAGTGTGTTCTCTTGGCAAAACTCTGTTAGCCTTTGCCCTGCTTCATTTTGTACTCCAAGGCCAAACTTTCTGGTTACTCCAGGTTTCTCTTGATTTCCTACTTTTGCATTCCAGTCCCCTATAATGAAAAGGACACCTTTTTTTGGGTATTAGTTCTAGAAGTTCTTCACAGAATCGTTCAACTTCAGCTTCTTTAGCATTACTGGTTGGAGCATAGACTTGGATTATTGTGATATTGAATGGTTTGTCTTGGAAATGAAGAGAGATCATTCTGTCGTTTTTGAGATTGCATCCAAGTACTGCATTTCAGACTCTTTTGTTGACTATGATGGCTACTCCACTTCTCCTAAGGAATTCTTGCCCTCAGTAGTAGATATAATGGTCATCTAAATTAAATTCGCCCATTCCAGTACATTTTAGTACACTGATTCCTAAAATGTCGATGTTCACTCTTGCCATCTCCTGTTTGACCACTTCCAATTTACCTTGATTCATGGACCTGACATTCCAGGTTCCTATGCAATATTGTTCCTTACAGCATTGGACTCTACTTCCATCACCAGTCACATACACACTTGGATTTTTTTTTTTTTTTTGGTTTGTCTCCATCTCTTCATTCTTTCTGGAGTTATTTCTCCACTCTTCTCCAGTAACATATTGGGCACCTACCAACCTGGGGAGTTCATCTTTCAGTGTCATATCATGTTTTCCACTAAGATATATATTTATTGTTTTTAGACATAATGTTATTGCACATTTAGTAGACTATCATCAGTCAGTTCAGTCGCTCAGTCGTGTCTGACTCTTTGCGACCCCAAGAACCACAGCACGCCAGGCCTCCCTGTCCATCACCAACTCCCAGAGTCCACCCAAACCCATCTCTATTGAGTCAGTGATGCCATCTAACCATCTCATCCTCTGTCATCCCCTTCTCCTCCTGCCCTCAAACTTTCCCAGCATCAGGGTCTTTTCAAATGAGTCAGCTCTTCGCATCAGGTGGCCAAACTATTGGAGTTTCAGCTTCAGCATCAGTCCTTCCAATGAATATTCAGGACTGATTTCCTTTAGGATGGACTGGTTGGATCTCCTTGCAGTCCAATGGACTCTCAAGAGTCTTCTCCAACACCACAGTTCAAAAGCATCAATTCTTCTGTGCTCAGCTTTCTTTACAGTCCAACTCTCACATCCATATATAACCACTGGAAAAACCATAGCCTTGACCAGACAGACCTTTGTTGACAAAGTAATGTCTCTGCTTTTCAATATGCTATCTAGGTTGGTCATAACTTTCCTTCCAAGGAGTAGGCATCTTTTAATTTCATGGCTGCTATCACCATCTGCAGTGATTTTGGAGCCCAGAAAACTAAAGCCAGCCACTGTTTCCACTGTTTCCCCATCTATTCGCCAAGAAGTGATGAGATCAGATGCTATGATCTTAGTTTTCTCAATGGTGAGCTTTAAGCCAACTTTTTCACTCTCCTCTTTCACTTTCATCAAGAGGCTCTTTAGTTCTTCTTCACTTTCTGCCATAAGGGTGGTGTCATCTGCATGTCTGAGGTTATTGATATTTCTCTAGTCCAGCATTTCTCATGATGTACTCTGCATGTAAGTTAAATAAGCAGGGTGATAATATACAGCCTTGATGTACTCCTTTTCCTATTTGGAACCAGTCTGTTGTTCCATGTATAGTGTAGTATAAACATAACTTTTATGTGCATTGGCAACTCCAAAATTCACGTAACTTGCTATATTATGATATTTGCTTTAGTGCAGTGCCCTGGAACTGAACTTTCAGTAGCTCCAAGGTATGTCTCTCTCTCTCCCTCTATGTATATATATGTACATGTACACACACACATATATGCAAAGGTGAACATACATTCCCATGTTTTCTTTTTGAATTGATTTTTTGGGGGTATAGTTACTTTACAATGTTGTTTCAGTTTATGCAGTGCAGCAAAGTGAATCAGCTACATACACTTATATCCCTTCATTTTTGGATTTCCTTCCAATTTATGTCACCACAGAGAATTGTGTAGAGTTCCCTCTACTGTACAGTAGGTTCTCATTAGTTATCTATTTTATATATAGTAATGTATATAAATTAATCCCAATTTCCCTATTTATCCTGTCACCCTTCCTCCCTTGGTGTCCTTGCTATTGCTGTCTACATCTGTGTCTCTGTTTCTATTTTGCAAATAAGTTCATCTGTATCATTTTTCTAGATTCCACATGAGTGATATTATATCTGTTTTTTCTCTTTTCTTACTTCACTCTATATGACAGTCTCTATGTCCAACCATGTCTCTGCAAAAGGCATTATTTCATTGCTCTTTATGGCTGAGTAATATTCTATTGTATATATGTACCACATCTACTTTATCCAATCATTTGTCAGTGGGAATTAAGTTTCTTCCATGTCTTGGTTATAGTACATAGTGCTGCAATGAACATTGTGGGAGGCGTGTATCTTTTTAAATTATGCATGTATCTTTTTAAATTATTATTTTCTCTGGATATTTGCCAATGAGTGGGATTGCTGGATCATATGGTACTTCTATCTTTAGTTTTTTAAGGACCTCCATACTGTCCTCAATAGTGGCTGTATCAATTTACTTTCCTACCAACAGTGTAAGAGATTTGATTTTCTCTACACCCTCTCCAGCTTTTAATGTATGCAGAACACATATTTTTTAAAAATTGTGTTAGCTGAGAAATCCTAGAAGCAATGCAAGAAGTTGTTGCTGTTGTTCAGTGGCCAAGTTGTGTCTGACTCTTTGTGATCCCATGGATTGCAGCATCCCAGTTTCCTCTGTCCTCCACTGTTTCCTGGAGTTTGCTCAAATTCATACACTGAGTCAGTGATGTACCCAATCATCTCATCCTCTGCTGCTCCCTTCTTCTTTTGCCTTCAATCTTTTTCAGCATTGAAGTCTTTTCCAATGAGTTGGCTCTTCTCATCAAGTGGCTAAAGTACTGCAGCTTCAGGTTCAGAATTAGTCCTTCCAAAGAATATTCAGGACTGATTTCCTTTAGGATTGACTGGTTTGATCTCCCTGCACTCCAAGGGACTCTTAAGAGTCTTCTTCAACACTATAATTCGAAAGCATCCATTCTTTGCTACTCATCTTTTATGGTCCAACTCTCACATCCATACATGACTACTGGAAAAATTATAGTTTTGACAATACAGACCTTAGTTGGCAAAGTGATATTTTTGCTTTTTTAATATGCTGTCTGGGTTTGTCATAGCTTTCTTTCCAAGGAGTAAGCATCTTTTAATTTCATGGCTGCCATCACAGTCTGCAGTGATTTTGAAGCCCAAGAAAATAAAATCTATCACTGTTTCCACTTTTTCCCTGTCTGTTTGCCATGAAGTGACGGGACTGGATGCCATGATCTTAGTTTCTCAAATGTTGAGTTTTAAGACAGCTTTTTCATTCTCCTCTTTCACCTTCATTAAGAGGCTCGTTAGTTCCTCTTCATTTTCTGCCATTAGAGAGGTATCATCTGCATATCCAAGGTTGTTGATATCTCTCCCTGCAATCTGATTCTAGTTTGTGATTCACCCAGCCTGGCATATGGTATGATATATTCTGCATATAAGTTAAATAAATAGGGTGACAATATACAGACTTGTCATATTCTTTCCCCAATTTTGAGCTATTCAGTTGTTCCATGTCTGGTTCTAACTGTTGCTTCTTGACCTGCATACAGGTTTCTGAGCAGACAAGTAAGTTGATCTGGTATTCCCATTTCTTTAATTTTCCACAGTTTGTTTTTATTCACACAAAGGCTTTTGCATAGTTAATGAAGCAAAAATATATTTTTCCTGGAATTCCCTTGCTTTCTCCATGATCCAATGAAAGTTGGCAATTGCTTTTGGTTCATGTACTGCTAAAGCCTAGCTTGAAGGGTTTTGAGCAATAGTTTGCTAGCACGGGAAATGAGCACAATTGTATGGTAGTCTGAATATTCTTTGGCATTGCCCTTCTTTGGGATTGGAATGAAAACTGACCTTTTCCAGTCCTGTGGCCACTGTTGAGTTTTCCAAATTTGCTGACATATTGAGTGTAGCATTTAACACATCATATTTTAGGACTTTAAATAGCTCAGCTGGAATTCAATCTCCTCCACTAGCTTTGTTTGTAGTGATGCTTCCCACGGCCCGCCTGACTTCACACTCCAGGATATTCGGCTCTAGGAGAGTGACCACACCATTGTGGTTATCTGGGTCATTAAGACCTTTTTTATGTTGGTCTTCTGTGTATTCTTGCCACTTCTGAATCTCTTTTGCTTCTGTTAGGTTCTTGCTGCCTCTGTCCTTTATTGTGCCCATCATTGAATGAAATGTTCCCTTGATATCTCCAATTTCTTGAAGAGATCTCTAGCCTTTCCCATTCTATTGTTTTCCTCTTTTTTTTTTTTTTTTGCATGGTTCATTTAAGAAGGCCTTCTTTTCTCTCCTTGCCATTCTCTGGATGCATTCAGTTAGGTATATCTTTTTCTTTCTCCCTAGCTTTTCATTTCTCTTCTTTGTTCAGCTATTGGTAAAGCCTCCTCAGACAACCACTTTGCCTTGTTGTGTATCTTTTTCTTTGGGATAGTTTTGGTCATTGCCTCCTGTACAATGTTACAAACTTCCATCCATAGTTCTTCAGGCACTCTGTCTACTAGATCTAATTCCTTCAATCTATTCACTACCTCCACTGTATAATCTAAGAGTTTTGTGTTAGGTCATACCTGTATAGCCTAGTGGTTTTCCCTTTCCTGCTCCTGCTTATGCTCAGACGTGTCTGACTCTTGCGTCTCTATGGACTATAGCCCATCATGCTGCATTGTCCATGGGATTTCCTAGGCAAGAATACTAGAGTGGGTCACCATCACTTCCTTCAGGGGGTCTTCCTGACCCAGGATTTGAACCCACCGCTCCTCCATCTCCTACACTGGCAGGTGGATTCTTTACCACTGAGCCTTCCCTACTTTTTTTCAATTTAAGCCTGAATTTTGCACCAAGGTGCTCATGATCTGAGCCATAGTCAACTCCAGATTTTGTTTTTGCTGATTGTATAGAGCTTCTCCATCTTTGGCTGCAAAGAATATAATGAATCTGATTTTGGTACTGACCATCTGGTGATGCCCACATGTAGAGTCATCTCTTGGGTTGTTGGGACAAGCTATGACCAGTATGTTCTCTTGACAAAACTGTTACCCTTTGCCCTGCTTCATTTTGTACTGAAAGGCCAAAATGTCAGTTATTTCAGCATCTTTTGATTTCTTACTTTTGCATTCCAATCCCCTATGATGAAAAGGGCATCTTCTTTTGGGGATAGTTCTAGAAGGTTATAGGTGTGTATAGAACTGGTCAACTTCAGCTTCTTCAGCATCAGTGATTGGGGCATAGACTTAGATTACTGTGATGTTGAATGGTTTGCCTTGGAAAAGATTCTAGATCATCCTGTCATTTTTGAGATTGTACCTAATACTGCATTTTGGACTCTTGTTAACTATGAGGGCTACTCCATTTCTTATAAGGGTTCTTGCCAGTAGTGGTAGATAATGGTCATCTGAATTAAATTCACCCATTCTCATTCATTTTAGTTCACTGATTCCTATGATGTTGATGTTCAATCTTGCCATCTCCTGCTTGACCATGTCCAATTTACCTTGGTTCATGGACCTGACATTCCAGGTTCCTATGCAATATTGTTCTTTATAGCATCAGACTTTACTTTCACCACCAGACATATCCACCAGTAAGCATCATTTCCCTTTTGGCCGAGGAGCTTCATTCTTTCTGGAGCTAATAATAATTGCCCTTCCCCAGTAGCATACTGAACACCTTTCAACCAGGCAGGCTCATCTTCTGGTGTCATATCTTTTTGACTTTTCATACTGTTCATGAGGTTCTTTAGGCAAGAATATTGGAGTGGGTGGCCATTTCTTTCTCCAGTTGACCACGTTTTATCAGAACTCTTCACTTTGACCCATCTATCTTGGGTGACCCTACTTGATATGGCTAATAGCTTTATTGAGTTATGCAAGTTCCTTCACCATGACAAGACTGTGATCCATGAAGGTGAAGACTCCCAGTAGCAACAAGTATACTTAACACCCAGATCTTGGTTTCCAGAACCATTCTTTAATTAAAGGAACTAAGGCTCAGCTGATTCTAAGCCTGAGGCAGGAAATACATAAGATAAACTGGGAAAATCTTGTAATTTTAGAAAGTAACCCACATGACCCACACACATACACAGACAATGATGGGAGTATGTCAAAGAGACACAGAAGCCAAGTAAAGACCTCTCAATAAACAAAGATACAATTATATGAGCAACAAAATAAAATAGTATCAAATTATAACCCAAGGTCACTGACTCAATGGACATGAGTTTGAGCAAGATCCAGGAGATGGTAGAGGACAGAAAAGTCTGGTGTGCTGAAGTCCATGGGGTCACAGAGAGTCGGACACAACTGAGTGACTGAACAGCAGCAGCAATAACCCAAAGAACAGATATATATTCATGAGTCCAAACTGATATTAAGGGGGAGCATGACTTCTCACTTCTTAAGTGTGGGTTATGCATAGGAACTTCCGTCCAAGGAGTCAGAGTATAGAAAGGGGGGAAATGAGTAACTGTACAGTGCAGAAACCTGACACACTGCCTCAATCAAGTGACTAAGATTAACATCAAGAATGACAATTCATGTTGATAATATATATTCTTGATGTGGTGTGATGAAAATGACACTTTACCTCTGTGATCTTCCTCTCCAAAACACAACACCAGTGTAATCATGAGAAAAAAAATCAGAAAAATCTCAATAGAAGGACATTGAACAAAATACCTGCCCTGTACTCCTACAGTGTGTCAGGGTCATCAAAAACAAGTAAAGTCTGAGTAACTATATCACAGCCAAGAGATTAAGAATTGCCAACTAAATTAATGTGATATCTTGGATGGGACTATGGAGTAGAAAATTGTATTTGGTAACCACTAAGGAAATCTGCAAGGAGCTCCAACCAGTCCATCCTAAAGGAGATCAGTTCTGGGTGTTCATTGGAAGGAATGGTGCTAAAGCTGAAACTCCAGTACTCTGGCCACCTCATGCGAAGAGTCATTGGAAAAGACTCTGATGCTGGGAGGGATTGGGGGCAGGAGGAGAAGGGGATGACAGAGGATGATCTGAGTGAACTCGGGAGTTGGTGATGGACAGGGAGGCCTGGCGTGCTGCGATTCATGGGGTTGCAAAGAGTCGGACATGACTGAGCGACTGAACTGAACTGAACTGAACTGAACTGAACTAAACTGATACCAGCTTACATTCCCACTGACAGTGTATGAGGGTTCTCTTTTGAAAGAGATTTACTTTAAATAAATAAAACATTGGCAACACACACACACACAAGTCCTACTTAGGTAGAAAGAATTTAACTATATGATTCATTCAAGGTCTGCAAGTAGTCACAATCAGAGCTATACATGCAGATAATGATACTTGAAAAATGATAAGATAGTAACAAGCAATGAGAAGTTATAAAGCAACCAAAAAAGAATAATAGAAAAGACAGGACAGATACATAGCACCAGAGAATTTTTAAAAAGAAAACCTGAAGCAATTGACTCTGTCAGATTAAGCTGACTAACTTGGGTAAGAGTTGATTCTGAGTCCAAGGGACTCTCAAGCTGTTATAGCCACTATGAAAAATAGTATGGAGATTCCTTAAAAAATTAAAGTAGAACTACCATATGATTCAACTATTCTACTTCCAAATATTTATCCAGAGAATACAAAAACACTAATTTGAAAAAATATATGCACCCCTGTATTTATCACAGCATTATTTACAATAGTCAAGATAAGGAAACAACCTGAGTACCCATCAACAGATTGAGGGACAAAGAAGATGTGACTATATATATATGTGTGTGTGTATGTGTGTGTGTGTGCGCTTAGTTGCTCAGTCATGTCTGACTCTTTGCGACCCCATGAACTGTAGCCCTTCAGGCTCCTCTGTCCATAGGGATTCTCCAGGCAAGAAACCTGGAGTGGGTTGCCAAGCCCCTCTCCAGGGGATCTTCTCAACCCAGGGATCGAATCCAGGTCTCCAACATTGCAGGAGAATTCTTTACCACCTGAGCCACCAAGGAAGCCCATATATGTATATATATGTCACATATTGGAAAAGGGAATGGCAACACACTATGGTATTCTTGCCTGGAAAATCGAATGGACAGAGGAGTCTGGCAGGCTATAGTCCATGGGGTTACAAAGAGATGGACATGACTGAGCCACTGAGCACACACATGTCATATATATATTTTATTATATATTTATATATACAATGGAATACTTGTCAGTCATAATAAAGATGAGATCATACCATTTGTGGCAACATGGATGGACCTTCAGAATACAATACCAAGTGATATAAATCAAATGTAAAAGACAAATATCTTAGCATTTCATTCATATATGGAATATTAAAAAAAAATGAAAAAAAACCCTAAAATAAATGAACCAAAGTAAACATGCAGATAAAGAGAATAGAGTAGTGGTTACCAGAGGGAAAAGGAATCAGGGATGGCAAAACGTGTAAAGAATATCATCTGGACGGTGGTGGATACAAACTAAATTTTTGGTGGTGAGCATACTGTAGTGTATGCAGACACAGAAAAACAATGTTCTCTATATGAAACTTATTTAATGTTATAAACCAGTGCTATCTCAATAAAAATAAATAAGTATATAAATGAAGTAAATCTCTTTCCTACCTCTCTGCATAATGCCTACTTCCACCAAATTTGAATACTTTTCTCTGATCTCAATGTCACAAATGGATTTTATCATTTTATGTTTTGATACAAAATTATACAATAATTGGTTAAATTCTTGATATTAAAGTGAAGGGTTTTAGTGAAAGGACCCCACACCCCAATTATTGTCTCACTTCATGTTATATTTATAGTTTATATTGTTGTCATCATAGTATTATTTGCCACATTGTTATATTATCTGCTGCATACCTGCACATGTTATACTTAATGCTAATATTTTTTTCTTTTTCTTTTTTTTTGGGTTGCAACATGCAGCTTATGGGATCCTAGTTCCCCAACTAGGAGTTGAACCTGGGTCCTTGGCAATGAAAATGTGGAGTCCTAACCACTGGACCCCCAGGGAATTCCCTATTTTTCCATTTGGAATAACTTCAAACTTACAGAAGTGTTGCAAGAATAGTACAGAAAACTATTCTTTTCTAAGATTTACTGATTTTTTAAATTAACATCTTACCACATTTTCTATATTACCTCTCTCTGTAGTCTATTTTTCTAACCCATTTGAGAGTGGATTGAGTACATTAAGCCTTTTCCTCCTTTAAAATTTGAGTAAGATTTTTCAAAATGCAAGAGAACATTAACTTAAGTAAGATGAGTATCTATAAGGTCTGGGAAGATATGTGTCCATAATTGAGGGGACCAAGATACTTTTAAAGGAAGGAAATAAAACACTATAACTTGAAGTTTAGAAGCTTCAGGAAGAAAGTCTGTAATTGCAGTGTGATTCCCTAATAATAGTATTTTAGAGGACAAGTTTACAGCTACCTTTAGACAGAGTGAAAGAAGCTCACAAGTAATCTTCTCCCAAAAGATGACATTGAACGGAGTGGGGCACCAAGAAAGATAACTCTAATGAGTTTAAGTATTATATCCTTTATATTTAATGTATTAATCTTTTAAAAATAACATCATAAAAATATAGCATAATAAAAAAACATATCTTGTTTTGGAAGTATAGCAAAGCAGGCTGTCCAACGAAGACCTGAGTGAGATAATTTGTAGCAGAGAACACATAAATACAGTATAAGCCCACATACCATGAAAAGCTAACAAATAGGGAAGGGAAGCAGCAGGGGAAACCCCAGAGCTTTTAATCTTATTTTATGGTGGCATTCTTGTACTGAAGAGAGTGAAAGAACAGCCCCCACACTTCCAGAAGTGAGTCAGTTTCATGTCTCAAGCTGATTATAAACCATTCAAGGGTGGCAGCCTCCCACAGCTGATTTTAACTGTGATTAGAATAGGAGATGGTCTCTAGTTTGGGCTTACCATATGTACCCTGAAGCCTTAAAACCTGATTAACAGGTAAACTTGGAATTTCTCTAGGACCAAAACAAACAAACAAACAAACAGGGGGGTGGGAGCTTACACATAACTTTTCATTTATGTATTCTGAAAAAGGCTGCTCATCTATATCCAGTTATATATGTTTAAACTATGCTCCATATCATTTGGCATACATTTGGCACACTAGACTAATTTTATAAGATTAGGAACTCCATCTTAATTTTAAATGCTTTTAATTTTCTTCCATTCCCACTACAAAGAAAAGCACTCCATCTGATGAACATAGGTCTTACTGTGCATAAATTCCCATTCTCTTGTGAGAATCAGAATTTTTATCAAACAACGTGGATCCAGGACAATTTGTGGCCTAGAAATGGAAGTTTTCTTCTAGTTAATGTCATGGTTTTTGATGATAAAACACTGGATATAGGTGGATTTTAAAACTTCTTTTTTTTTTTCAATCACATGGAGGATTTCACATTTAGAGATTTCTTTTATTTCTTATGAATAGAAGCTTACTTAGAATACACATAATAAAGAAAAAATAATCTGCTTTGCAGAAGGGAAAAAATTTCGCATTTTTCCTTGACTAAAAACAGAAATCCTGAAACTTGCTTAATGTGTTCACACTTCTGCTACACATTTTAGTTAAGACTCAGCAATGAAACCACCTTTGCTGTTGTTGTTATATGATCAATTTTGGTTAAATTAATTATGATCGTATCAGATCTACAAGATTGTAAGTATGTTCCCTATTATGTGGCAGACAATAAAACAACATATATTGGATATTTTATATTTGCTATATTCCAGTATGTGAAACAGGCTTAATAAATCATATAGAGTAAATTTAAAACATTGCAGGCTGAAATTTAAGAAAAAATTTTCTTTCTTCTTCACAAAACCACCATTTGTTTAAAACAAAATGTGGAAATACTTCTCAGTTTAATTTGTGGCTACTTTATAACAAACATTAGATATTCTTATTTATTTGTGTGAAAATTCATTGAAACCACGATATGTTGAGTTTAAGAGAAATAGAAGTTAGCTTTTTAATTATCATCTTTTTCCTGAGCTCAATTTAACCTGTTAAATCTGGTTTTTAAAATGATGAGTCTGAAACAGTTGTAGTGGAATATTTGGAACGAAAAATCGTTTTTTTCCCCACGCTGTGGAAGTGCAAGCCAAATTAAAAGAGCATACAACCCAAAGTTGCATAGTGATATTCAAAAGGAAATTTCACAATTCAAATATGTGTAACATAATATGGGAGCTATATGTGCTGATTTTTCACAGTATCTCCTTGGTTTTCTTCTCTGATTAACATACCTAAAAAGTACATTGAATTATTAAGGCTCTAGGAGTCTTAAAATCCCAACTATACTACCTACACCCCGCTAACTTGACAATAATGTCTATAATGGAATCTACTCAAATGCAAATTCACATTTCATTTCTCCCAGGAGGGGGTTTATAGCAAAATTAAATTTTAACTTATTTTCCATGTAAAGTTAAAAATAAGAATGGTCACTATACCACCACATATTCCTCCCAAATAAAGATAAATAAAGCACATAATTAATCCAGGGCAAGTAATCCAGGATTTACATAAGTAGCACTACACATTTCTGAAATGTCCTCCAAACTAAAGGTTTATAATGAGAGAGACAAGAAATTATAATTCACTCTATCAAAAATCTGAAGAGGGAGGGAATATTTTTGCTATGCACAAGCTGAATCAAGTTAATGAGGCATCTAACATTGCAAAAAGAACGTTGTCTATAAATAAATTCAGTCTGATTGGGATGTATTAGTTGTCTGATAATATTCTGTAGCCTACAGATGCTTGGGGTGGAATGTAGATTTCTTAAAAAAGAAAGGCCAATGGCATTACTTCTGTAAAGCTCCAGGTCGTTTCTTGTAAGTGGCATTAAAAGAAAATTTCCCTTTTAAATATGACTTGGAAAAAAAAAATAAATATAACTTGGCATCAGGGTAATATTTCCAAAGCAATAAATTTAGCATAAGACAAAATATATTCTTCAACTGAAATCCACCTGAACTTGAAATTTGGGAAAATTATCTCTCCACTCGTGTTTTTTTTTTTTTTCCATTGAAATCTGACTGGCTACATACTGGCTACATACTAGTTTCTAAGAAGAAGTTATAATTTAATTATCAGCTATTGCACAGCCTACACCTACAGTCATGTTCATGGATTTGTGCTTATTGTTGATCAGAGGTCTGGACATTTATTATGACTTTTGTTTATAACACGTGTTATATTTTGATCCATATTTGATTCCGAGGTACGGAAGATGCTCTGGAGGAGGACTACCCACTCCAGTAGTCTTGCCTGAAAAAATCCAATGGACAGAGGAGCCTGGTGGGTTACAGTTCATGAGGTCTCAAGAGTCACACACTACTGAGACTGAGCACATGCCCGTGCATTATATCTTATTAGCTTCCAGGTGTTTCTACAGTGTGGTATGAATCTAATTCTTCCAATGAAATTAAAAGTTCAGGTGTCACAGAGCTTATTTTTTGTAGGACTGTAGGATCTAGAAGCAGAATACATTTTCTATTGGCCATCCTTTTGCTTTCCTCTCAGAGAACTATTTTAAGTTGTCATGTACTCAGATTTATAACAGTGAAGACACATCTCCTTGAAAGAATCTCTCATATATTCATTACAAATTTTCTTTCACGTTTATCCTTCTGAAATTGTTTTTAAAATATAAAATATATACATATTTATCTAAAAATGTTCAAAGAGTAGGGAAAGGTACAAAGCAAAAAATAGAAGTTTGCCCATCTTTCCATAAACCCAATCCGTACTCTCTAAAGTTTTCTATTATTGCTTTCTTGTGTATTACAGAAATATTTCAAGAATTCTACAACTTTTTAGGTGGCTCCTTTAGTTTTATTGACAGATTTTACAGGTTTGGACTTGGAATTCCAAGAGTTTTATAGACTTTACTGATGAACATTTTATTCTCTAGTGGCTTGTGTTTTTTTTCATGTTAGTGTCAGAGTGAGGAGTATAATAAGAATTTCTTTATACTGCCATCCTTTATTGGAAGTTCCTTTGCTTCCTTTCATTCTTTATGTAATGCTCTTTATTCTGCCTTAATTAGATAAAAGGTTTGCAAAATTTAAAAAAATGTTATCTAAAAGTTTTCTCTAGCGACACTTACTTCTTCATCTAATCATTTTCCTTCCTCCAATCCTTTTCAAAAGGAATCCCAGGATCTTAGGGATGCTGAAAGAGATTTTTAAAGCATGTAATGCAGCTGGTTCCAAATAGGAAAAGGAGTACGTCAAGGCTGTACGTTGTCACCCTGCTTATTTAACTTATATGCAGAGTACATCATGAGAAACACTGGACTGGAAGAAACACAAGCTGGAATCAAGATTGCCGGGAGAAATATCAATAACCTCAGATATGCAGATGACACCACCCTTATGGCAGAAAGTGAAGAGGAGCTAAAAAGCCTCTTGATGAAAGTGAAAGAGGAGAGTGAAAAAGTTGGCTTAAAGCTCAACATTCAGAAAATGAAGATCATGGCATCTGGTCCCATCACTTCATGGCAAATAGATGGGGAAACAGTGGAAACAGTGTCAGACTTTATTTTGGGGGGCTCCAAAATCACTGCAGATGGTGACTGCAGCCATGAAATTAAAAGACGCTTACTCCTTGGAAAAAAAGTTATGACCAACCTAGATAGTATATTCAAAAGCAGAGACATTACTTTGCCGACTAAGGTCCATCTAGTCAAGGGTATGGTTTTTCCTGTGGTCATATATGGATGTGAGAGTTGGACTGTGAAGAAGGCTGAGTGCCGAAGAATTGATGCTTTTGAAGTGTGGTGTTGGAGAAGACTATTGAGAGTTCCTTGGACTGCAAGGAGATCCAACCAGTCCATTCTGAAGGAGATCAGCCCTGGGATTTCTTTGGAAGGAATGATGCTAAAGCTGAAACTCCAGTACTTTGGCCACCTCATGCAAAGAGTTGACTCATTGGAAAAGACTCTGATGCTGGGAGGGTTGGGAGCAGGAGGAGAAGGGGATGACTGAGGATGAGATGGCTGGATGGCATCACGGACTCGATGGACGTGAGTGTGAGTGAACTCCAGGAGATGGTGATGGACAGGGAGGCCTGGCGTGCTGTGATTCATGGGGTTGCAAAGAGTCGGACACGACTGAGCAACTGAACTGAACTGAATGCAGCCTTTGATTGATAAATAAATGATATTTCCTATAATTGTTTCTTGATTTCTGTTGAAAACAAGTGATAAGAAATTTACTGCTTCAATGACATTGACATGTCTATTTTATTGTCTGCTTCTCTGTAACTACAATTCATCGCTCCAGACTAGGAGCACATCTTCTTGAGCCTTACCAAGCCAATGTACTTTGCCTTTTGTGTATGTTCAGTCACTCAGTCATACCCAACTCTTTGTGACCCCATGGACTGTAGCCCGCCAGGCTTCTGTTCATGGAATTTTCTAGGCAATAATACTGAAGTGGGTTGCCATTTCTCATTTCAGAGGATATTCCCAACCCAGGGATTGAACCTGTGTCTCTCTCATCTCCTGTTTTGGCAGGTAGATTCTTTACCACTGTGCCACCTGGGAAGCCCCAATTTGTCTTCTAGTACCACTGCAAACATTCAAGGTTTGTGTCTTGTTCTCTGATAAATCTTCCAGATGGCAGGATAAAACATTTTGAGTTCTTTCAAACATTTATCAAACGTCATAGCTTTCCATCTCTTCATTAATTGAATCCATTCCAAAAATCATTTACTGAGTAGTTACTATGTCTATCCTAGGGTTTATAGTATCTATCCAGCCCTGGAGGAGTTTATCTAGGTCAGAATCAGTTTCTACCAGTGAAAGGGGATCAGCAAAGTATAAAGAAGCATCTATTTATAAAAATTTTATGTGAATAAAGAAGATTGTGAGCAGGTAAGTTTAATGTTGGTGTAAATCTTTCTGAGGCTTCTGATTACACTGGGAATGGAAATCAAATTTCTTCTGGTAGTCTATTAATTCCTTGCCAACTTCTGAAACCTTGTATCTTACTGTTCTCATGTAATCAAGACACTTCAGACATATCAGTCTTTTGTAAGTTCCTCACACAAGCCAGTTTTTGTTTGTTTTTTTTTTTTTTTAACCCTGGGACCCTTGTACTCTTTCTTTTGCCTCGAATGCCCTGAACTTGGTAAAATTTTCAATATATATTTGTTAAATGAATGAATGAATAAATAAAGTTAAGCAAAATTTTCTTCCTTCAAATCTTAGACTTTTCAGAGCTTTTATTATGCAAATGTATAATCTAAATTTTTAAAAGGGCACTATGGTGTGAAATGATTACCAATTTTATTTGCTTGTAAGGTGTTTCTCATTCAGCATCTTCTCAGACCAACTTATTATGCACATACTTTAAGAATTATGATAGCACAAAAAATAGGATTTGAATCATGCCTACCACCAATAAATTTATGTGATCTTGGGCAAGATGCTTAGTCTCTCACAGTCTACTCTTTGTGCCTCTGAAGGAGACCAGGAGAGAGTCAACTTTGAGTTTTCCAAGTTCTAAAAAGAAAGAAGCAAGCAAGTACCAGGTTGAAATTAAAACATTTCATTTCTAACGGATATCAGTGGGAAGAGAGAGCTTAGAGTGTATGGCATGAACCTATACACTGAACCCCTGTCACAGGTATTGATGGGCCCTTTCAAGACATGCAGTTTTTCCATTATGAGTTGTACTATCTGTGGCCAAAGGAAATGACTCATAGGAGGCTCTAGCCCAAGTGAAACATGGGCTCATTTCCCCCATGAATTTTCTTCATCCTACTGGGGCTTACTCATTCCAAACACGCTTCTGTCTTCATTTGTTGCTTACCTTAACATGACCCTTCTAGGATTAAAGATTTGTCCTGATCACTTTTATTATTGAATGTGGCTTTGATCTGCTTAATCTATTTTTAAGTAGGGAGTTATGAAAGATTTTTGAGAAGAAAATGACATGATTCAACTGTGATGTTTGATTGATAACTGGCAGAGTGCTTGTTGGTAGGTCCTAATGGTAAGTAAGTAGGTCTGTTTGAAAGTTACCACTTTTGAAAGGTTTGCTGAGCATTCTATCTGAAATGGTTATATCTTTTGAATTACAGTCACCTTCTTAGTCTGTTTTGTTTTCTATAAAAAATGTTGTTAAACATGATATTTTATTTGATTTTTATACAATAATCTGAGAATATATTATTTGTTAGTTAATTATCCCCTGTAATAGAATGACCTGAGGGCAAAGGCTTTGTCTTGCCCTAGTGTGTTATCTCTGGAACTGAAAAGAGACATGATAAGTGCTCCATAATATTGGTCCAATAAAGAACAAATAAATTGATTGGAAAGGGGAGAGAGTGGATAGGAGAAGGATAGGAGACACATCTGACATCAACTGACTGCATCTCAGCTCCAAATTCACCCTTCAACATCTGCTCTGCAGTTATACCTTCTCCAGTGAAATCTGAACCTCACCCTTATAGCAGGAACCTTCGGTCCAAGTATTTTTTTCTTTTTCCCTTTAGGTACTCTCTCAAAGTCTTAGGGAGATTTACAGAAATTCCTTACATTTTATAGTTACTCTTTTATCATATCTTAATAATTATTTATATTAAACTTCTCCTGTTTAAATCACTATTATGTTCCTATCTCCTAATTGGACCCAGATTGATTCAGAATTGGTATAAGCAGTGGAATGTATCTCAGGAAGTAGACTCTTGAAGATGGGATTTTGAGATTGGCCATGCTCTTGAGTAGCACAGTGCTGAGTTCCTTGTCAACAGGAAATAGATGCTAGTAATCCATGGCTTGTATGGCATCACAGCTAATTAAGCTACCAACTGTGGTTAATTTTAATGAAGTGTCAACTAAAGCGCATTTCTTGGGAACTCAAGTGGCTATTACACTTAACCAGATGGGAGTAATGAATTCCATAATGACTGGAATGTGTGGTGAAATATTTTTGTGTGCACCTGAGTAGTTATAGAGAGAAAATAATAATTTCAACTCCATTATTTCTAAACTTAACTCATACCGTCGTAACAGGAGAGCTTCTATGATGTTCCTCAAAATATCTTAATTCTCATACACGTGATCTTAGCCAAAAGGCTAGAAATGCTCTTAATTCTTGTAATCACAAGAGTGATATTGGTGAAAAACAAATGCAAAATTTAATTGTGTGAGTTGCTAAATTACAATGACAGGTAAATTCATACTCTTGCTAGGTTTCTCAGTGAAAGTGGAAAATAATGGAATTCTAAAACTTGCAATGGGGACTTCTGGTTGGACCTAAGTGCCTCTGACAATCTTGAGTCCACATGCCATTCTGAGATACCCTCATCACGGAAAGTAGCTTGCTTTCTGATATCCAAAGAGGCTAGCCTTTTCTGCCTGATAAACTGGTGATAATTACACTTGAAAAGATGGTTTGGAAGGAAATGCTTACTGTCCTAAATATATACCAAAACCTCCCCTGTTGCTACCCTTAATTGTCAAATATAATGTGAATATGTTAACTAGTAAATGTCAGGAAAGACTTGAAATAGGAAAGCATTTTCTCATATATATCTTTCATAGTTGCTAATTGATTACAGAGTCTCTAGGAAAGAAATAGATAGCCTAACAGATTATTTCCTGAACTATACAAAGGGAAAAACTCTAAGTCTGGTATCCAAAAACCTAATCTGTGGGACTTCCCTGGTGGTCCAGCGGCTAAGACCCCATTCTCCCAAGGCAAGGTGGCCTGGGATTGATCCCTGGTCAGGGAACTAGATCACATAAGCTTCAACTAAGACCTAGCATTGCCAAGTAAATAAATATTTTTAGAAAAACCTAATTTGTGTCACTACCAGCTCTCAGTTTCAACCTTCAAGTCAGTTCACAGACTCAAGGCCCTTGATTGAAAGAGAAGCCAGATGCCCTTGAGGAAGGACTTTGCATCATTGCTCTAAGAATACAGTGTTAAGTCTTTTCCAGCTGCACCAGAAGCATTCTCTTAGAAAAGTTCCTTTAGAAAACATTATTTGAGAAGGCTCCAAGCTTACATGTTTGAATAACTGGAAGATAGAGTTCAGAGCAACCACAGCCACTGGAAAATAAGGAAAATATCCCAGAAAGAAGACAACCGGAGAAAAGGTATCTCCAAAATTTGTAAAATTCACCTAGGTCTTTGGCTAATACATGCACAGGGAAGACTCCAAGAAAAGTAGACAAAATTAAAGAGAGAAACAGATTATAATCCTAGTTAGATATTTTAACAACCCCCTCCCAGCAATTAATAGAAAAATTGGGAAAAAAATCAGTAAAGATCTGAACAATATTATTAACTGCCTTGACCTAATTAATATTCACCAGGAGAAGAATATACATTCTTACAACTGTGCAGAGTATGTTCATCAGGATAGAGCAATTGCTGTGATACAAAAAAGTCTCAATGAACTAAAAAGAATCAAAACCTTACAAAGCATGCAAATAATTATGTAAATAAGAAACCAATAAACAATTGCAGGATATGCATTGTTTTAGAGATAAATTGTAAGCAACTACACCCCTGTGGCAGGCCAAATCATGGCATCCCAAAGATGTCAATGCCCTAATCCCTCTAACCTATAAATTTATTAAATTATATCAGTTCTGACATCAGAATAGATACAGAAAAACTCAGACTGTAAGGAGTACTTGGGGCATTTTGATACTTAGTAACAAAAATCTGTTGAATTAATTTATGCATAAAGAGATCATAGATTGTAGTTATGGTCTCTTAACCACAAGACACAGTGTATCATGTTACTACATAACTTCAGGTGATTTGGTAATAGCAATCGTGCAGTGGATGCTGTGATGTGATGGAATGAAGGCCTTACTTCTGCTGCTGGTATAAGTGCTACTAGCATAGTGATTCTCCTCTTCCTCAACTGTCAGCCACCTAAATGGAGGGATTATTTCAGGTGCAATGAGTGTCCTTGTTCAAAGATACAGTCTCTATTGGGGCTGCCATATTATTTGAAGTATGGATATAAAAACCTAAACCACTCACCCTGTCTTGGAATAATTCTGCACAGCCATCCAACTTCAGAACCCCATGCATGATTGACTGAGGTCTTCATCTAGACTGCATGAGAGCTCACTTTCTCCCACTGCCCAATCTTTCTTCCTTCTCTTTCCTTCTGCTGTGTGGATGCCAAGCGCACTCTTAGTACATCTTCTGAACACTCATTTCCATTTATTTCCAGAGAAAAAACTTGTAACAAGCCCTTGGAGAGGATAAACATAGTTGGCATATCTCTCTGTGAATGGTTTTCCATTTTCTTGATGGTGTATCTTTTTTTTTTTCTTTTTTTAGTTGTTTTCATAAATTCTTTATTGGTACTCCAGAGCCTTGAAGTTTCCAAAGAATTAGTTCTAGACTGCTGCCATGACAAATTACCACATTATTATTAGCAGGTTAAAACAATATACATTTCTTATTTCACAGTTATATAGATCAGAAGTCTGTGTGGGCTCAATAATTTTCTTTGCTTTAAGTCTCATAAGGTCAAAATCAAAGCTGCAGTAGTTCTGGGCTCTTATCTGGAAGCTCTGTGAAAGAACCCACTTTCAAGCTCATTTAGGTTGTCAACAAAATTCACTTCTTCATGGATATAGGACTGAGGTTTTGCCTCTCTGCTGGTTGTCAACTGGGAGCCTCTCTTTAAGTCCATTTACATTTTCATTACATTGCTTTTCCATCTTCATTTAGTCCTTACAGTCTGGGTTTTTCTGTATCTCTTCTGATGTCAGAACTGATGTAATTTAATAAATTTATAGGTTAGAGGGATTAGGGCATTGACATCTTTGGGATGCCATGATTTGGCCTGCCACAGGGGTTTAGTTGCTTACAATTTATCTCTAAAACAATGCATATCCTGCAGCTGTTTATTGGTTTCAGAACTTCCATGTTTTTCTTCTTTGCTAAGGAATATGGTGGGCTTCCCTTGTGGCAGAGTGGTAAAGAATTCGCCTGCCAATGCTGGAGATGTGGATTCGATCCCTATAAGAAGATCCCCTGGGAAAGGAAATGGCAACCCATTCCAGTATTCTTACCTGAAAAATTCCATGGACAAAGGAGCCTGATAGGCTGCAGCCCATGGGGTCACCAAAAGTCAGATGTGACTTAGTGACTAAACATCAACAACAAAGGAATATAGCAAAGAAATAAAGCCAAACTACAAACTAATGTCAAAATAAAAATATTTTCCAATAGATATTGACCTTAGCTCAATGCTTTGTGTTTGGGGATAACTAGAGGATTTACTGAAGCAAAACAAATACACACACAAAAAAATAATTCAAGAAAAATAAAGATTAAAGATGCAAAAAATAGGATTATCCCAAGAATGCAACAAAAATAAATAATAGTCTGATAACTATGTATTAAACCTATTGTAGCCATGAAATTAAAAGATGCTTACTCCTTGGAAAGAAAGTTATGACCAACCTAGACAGTGTATTAAAAAGCAGAGACATTATTTTGTCAACAAAGGTTCATCAAGTCAGTGCTATGGTTTTTCCAGTAGTCATGTATGGATGTAAGAGTTGGACTATAAAGAAAGCTGAGCACAGAAGAATTGATGCTTTTGAACTGTGGTGTTGGAGAAGACTCTTGAGAGTCCCTTGGACTGCAAGGAGATCCAACCAGTCCATCCTAAAGGAGATCAAGTCCAGGGTGTTCATTGGAAGGACTGATGCTGAAGCTGAAACTCCAATACTTTGGCCACCTGATGCGAAGAGCTGACTCATTTGAAAAAACCCTGATGCTGGGAAAGTTTGAGGGCAGGAGGAGAAGGGGACAACAGAGGATGAGATGGCTGGATGGCCTCACCGATTCAATGGATGTGAGTTTGGGTAAACTCTGGAAGTTGGTGATGGACAGGGAGGCCTGGCGTGCTGTGGTTCATGAGGTCACCAAGAGTCAGACACGACTGAGTGACTGAACTGAACAGAAACCTATAAAACAATCAAACTAAGCTTTAAGTCAGACTGATGTGAAATAAATATCTTTTAAAAATGCACTGTATCAAATAGTATAAGTACAAAGCTCTGGATAATTTTAGTAATAAATATAAAGACATGTTTCTTTTGATATATAAAAATAAAGAAAATTAATTTGAGCCTCCAGGAAATTTCAGGAAAGAAATATATTCTGCAAGAAGTAATGTTCTAAGTATGCAGAAAAATAAACCACAGTATGATTTTGAGCAATAGATGGAAAGGTAGGGAAAAAATAATTGACTCAGGTGTTTGGGATATTCTACTTCAAGCAGCAGAAATTTAGTTATCTAAATATATTTCCATAAATATAATTGCACTCTATGGTAGAGTGCATAATGTTTATTATAATATCATAGAACATAATATTATATGTAAAGTTTTGAATTCTTGTATTCATATAAGATTATATACATATATGCATGCATGTGTGCATGCTAAGTCGCTTCAGTTGTGTCCAACTCTTTGAGATCCCATGGACTGTAGCCCACTAGGCTCCTCTGTTCATGGGATTTTCCAGGCAATAGTACTGGAGTGGGGTGCCATTTCCCTTTCCAAGGGATGTTCCTGACTCAGGGATCAAATGTGCATCTCTTATGTCTCTTGCATTGGCAGGTGTGTTCTTTACCACGCATTAAAACTTTTAATGAAAGTTAAGTATGTTACCACTTGATAATTGTCTTTATGGAAAGATTGGGAGAATTTTAATTTAAAAAAAATTTTTTTTGGCTGCACTGGGCCTTCACTGCTGCATGTGTGTTTTCTCCAGTTGTGGTGAGTAGCGGCTACTCTGGTGTGGAGCACAGGCTCGAGGTGCATGGCCTTCAGTAGTTAAAGCATGTGGGCTCAGTAGTTGTGGCACATGGGCTTAGTTGCTCCACGGCATGTGGAGTCTTCCTGGACCAAGAATTAAATCCGAGTCCCTAATCAACATTGGCAGGCAGATCTCCATCCACTGCACCACTAAGGAAGTCCTGAGTAGCATCTTAATAGAAAAAATGACCCGATGAGGGGCTAAACTTGAGCAGGACACATTCTGCCAAATGTGGCTTCTTATATATGAAGAGTACATCATGAGAAATGCTGGACTGGAAGAAACACAAGCTGGAATCAAGATTGCTGGGAGAAATATCAATAACCTCAGATATGCAGATGACATCACCCTTATGGCAGAAAGTGAAGAGGAACTAAAAAGCCTCTTGATGAAAGTGAGAGAGGAGAGTGAAAAAGTTGGCTTAAAGCTCAACATTCAGAAAATGAAGATCATGGCATCCAGTCCCATCACTTCATGGCAAATAGATGGGGAAACAGTGGAAACAGTGTCAGACTTTACTTTTCTGGGCTCCAAAATCACTGCAGATGGTGACTGCAGCCATGAAATTAAAAGACGCTTACTCCTTGGAAGAAAAGTTATGACCAACCTAGATAGCATAATCAAAAGCAGAGACATTACTTGGCCAACTAAGGTCCGTCTAGTCAAGGCTATGGTTTTTCCTGTGGTCATGTATGGATGTGAGAGTTGGACTGTGAAGAAGGCTGAGCACCGAAGAATTGATGCTTTTGAAGTGTGGTGTTGGAGAAGACTCTTGAGAGTCCCTTGGACAGCAAGGACATCCGACCAGTCCATTCTGAAGGAGATCAGCCCTGGGATTTCTTTGGAAGGAATGATGCTAAAGCTGAAACTCCAGTACTTTGGCCACCTCATGCAAAGAGTTGACTCATTGGAAAAGACTCTGATGCTGGGAGGGATTGGGGGCAGGAGGAGAAGGGGACAACAGAGCATGAGATGGCTGGATGGCATCACTGACTCGATGTACGTGAGTTTGAGTGAACTCCGGGAGTTGGTGATGGACAGGGAGATCTGGCGTGCTGCAACTCATGGGGTCGCAAAGAGTTGGACACGACTGAGCGACTGAAGTGAACTGAACTGAACTGAATGGATGCTTGGATAATTTTTCTCCTGTCCTTTCCTCTTTTGGGTTCTAGTTTTTCTCGGTCTTATTTTATTGTTGTTCTCTTCCTCTTCCTCTTCTCTTCCCTCTATTCTCACTCTTCCTCCACTTTTCAATCTTCTGTCCTCCTATCCTGACTTCTGCCAGGCCAACTTCCCCTCCTCCAGCTTCCATCAGCCCAGTTCTCTTGAGAGCAGCAGAGCAAACCTGTCTCTGTGTTGTTGTTCAGTCACTAAGTCATGTCTGACTCTTTGCAACCCCCTGGACTGTGGCATGCCAGTCTCCTCTGTCCTCCATTATCTCCCTGAGTTTGCTCAAATTCACGTCCATTGAGTCCATGATGCTGTCTAAACATCTTTTCTACTGCCTTTTCCTCCTTTTGCCTTCAATCTTTCCCAGCATTAGGGTCTTTTCCAATGAGTCAGCTCTTTGCAACAGGTGGCCAAATTATTAGGGCTTCAGCATCAGTCCTTCCAATGAATATTCAGGGTTGATTTCTGTCAGGATTGACTAGTTTGATCTCCTTGTTGTCCAAGGGACTCTCTAAAGTCTTCTCCAACACCACAATCTGAAAGCATCAATTCTTCAGTGCTCAGCCTTCTTTATGGTCCAACTCTCACAACTGTACATGACTACTGGAAAAAACCATAGCTTTGACTATCTGGACCTTTGTTGGGAAGTGATATCTCTGCTTTTTAATATGCTGTTTAGATTTGTCATAACTTTCCTTTGAAGGAGCAAGTATATTTTAATTTCTTGGGTGCAGTGATTTAGGATTCCAAGAAAAGAAAATCTGTCACTGCTTCTATTTCATCCCCCTTCTATTTCCCATGAAATGATGGGCCAGGACACCATGTTCTTAGGTTTTTTAATGTTGAGTTTGGAGCCAACTTTTTCACTCTCCTTTTTCACCCTCATCAAGATGCTCTTTAGTTCCTCCTCAATTTCTGCCATTAGAGTGGTATCATCTGCATATCTGAGGTTGTTGGTATTTCTTCTGGCAATCTTGATTCTAGCCTGTGATTCACCCAGCCCTACATTGCACATAATGAACTCTACCTAGAAGTTAAATAAGCAGGTGACAATATACAGCCCTGATGTACTCCTTTCCTTATTTGAAGCAGTCCATTGTTCCATGTCCAATTTTAACTGTTGCTTCTTGACCCGCATACAGGTTTCTCAGGAGACAGATAAGGCGGTCTGGTACTCCCATCTCTTTAAGAATTCTCCAGTTTGGGAGCCTATTATACAGAGTGAAGTAAGAAAGAAAGAGAAACACCAATACAGTATATTAACATACATATGTATGGAATTTAGAAAGAGGGTAAAGATGATCCTATATATAAGGAAGCAAAAGAGACACAGATGTAAAGAACAGACTTTTGGACTCTGTGGGAGAAAGCGAGGGTGGGATGATTTGAGAGAATAACATTGAAATATGTATATTACCATATGTAAAATAGATGACCAGTGCAAGTTCAATGCATGAAGCGGGGCACCCAAAGCCGGTGCTCTGGGACAACCCAAAGGAATGGGGTGGGGAGAGATGTGGGAGGGGGTTCAGGATGGGGAGACACATATGTACCCGAGGCTGATTCATGTTGATGTATGGCAAAAACTATTACAATATTGTAAAGTAACTATCCTCCAATTAAAATAATTAATCTAATAAAATAAAATAAAAACATAGGGAAAAAAAAATTCTCCAGTTTGTTGTGATCCATGCAGTCAAAGGCTATAGTGTAGTAAATGAAGCAGATGTTTTTCTAGAATTCCCTTGCTTTCTCAATGATTCAAGAATGTTGGCAATTTGATATCTTGTTCCTCTGCCTCTTAGAAACCTAGGTAGTATACCTGGAAGTTCTTGTTTCATCTAGTGCTGAAGCCTAGCTTGAGGCATTATGAACATCACCTTGCTAGCATGTGCAACGAGAGTAATTGTTCAGTAGTATAAACATTTTTGGCACTGCCCTATTTTGGGATTGGAATGAAAACTGACCTTTTCCAGTCTTGCGGCCACTGCTGAGTTTCCCAAATTTGCTGACATTTTCAGTGCAGCACTTTCACAGCATCATCTTCTAGGGTTTGAAGTAGCTCAGCTGGAATTCCATCACCTCCACTAGCTTTGTTTGTAGTAATGCTTCCTTAGGCCCACTTGATTTCACACTCCATGATGTCTGGCTCTAAGTGAGTAATCACAACATTGTGGTTATCCTCATCATTAATATCTTTTTGGTACAGTTCTTCTGTGTATTCTTGCCACCTCTTCTTGATCTCCTCTGCTTCTGTTAGGTCCTGACTGTTTCTGTCCTTTATCATACTCATTCTTGCATGAAATATTCCCTTGATATCTTCAATTTTCTTGAAGAGATCTCTAGTCTTTCCCATTCTATTGTTTTCCTCTATTTCTTTGCATTGTTCATTTAAGAAGGCTTTCTTATCTCCCCTTGTTATTCTATGAACTCTGCATTCAGTTGAGTATATCGTCCCATTTCTCCTTTGCCTTTCACTTCTCTTCTTTCCTCAGCTATTTGTAAAGCCTCTTCAGACAAACATTTTGTTTTCTTGCATTTCTTTTTCTTTGGGATGGTTTTGGTCACCACCTCCTGTACAATGTTACAAACTTCTGTCCACAGTTCTTCAGGCACTCAGTCTATCAGACCTAATGTCTTGAATGTATTTGTCAACTCCACTGTATAATCATAAGGAACCTGATTTAGGTCATATCTGAATGGCCTAGAGGTTTTTCCCTATTTTCTTAAGTTTAAGCCTGTGTTTTGCAATAAGGAGCTTATATCTGAGCCATAGTCAGCTCTAGGTCTTATTTTTGCTGACTGTATGGAGTTTCCTCATCTTGCAAAGAACGTAATCAATCTAATTTCAGTATTGACCATTTGGTGATGTCCATGTGTAGAACTCTGTGTTCTTAGAAAAGGGTGTTTGCTATGACCAGCACTTTCTCTTAATGGAACTCTGTTACTATTTGCCTTGCTACATTTTGTATTTCAAGAGCAAACTTGACTGTTATTTTGATTTTCTCTTGACTTCCTACTCTTGCATTCCAATCCCCTATGATAAAAAGGATACCTTTTTCGGTGTTAATTCCAGAAGGTGTGCTAGGTTGTCATACAACCAGTGAACTCCTGCTTCTTTGGCATCAGTGGTTGGGACATAGAGTTGGATTACTGTGATAATGAATGGTTTGCTTTGGAAACAAATTGAGATCATTCTGTCATTTTTGAGACTGCACCCAAGTACTGAATTTTGGATTCTTTTGTTGATTACGAGGGCTACTCCATTTCTTCTAAGGGATTCTTGCCCAAAGTAGTAGATATAATGGTCATCTGAATTAAATCAGTCCATTTCCATCCATTTTAGTTCACTGATTCCTAAGATACTGATGTTCACTCTTGCCATCTCCTGCTTGACCATGTCCAATTTACCTTGATTCATGACCTAACATTCCAGTTCTTTATAGCATTGAAATTTACTCTCACCACCAGACACACCAACAATTGAGTATCATTTCTATTTTAGCCCAGTCTCTTCTTTCTTTCTGGAGCTATTAATTAGTTCACTTCAGTTCAGTCACTCAGTCGTGTCTGACTCTTTGCGACCTCATGGACTGCAGCATGCAAGGCTTCTCTGTCCATCACCAACTCTCGGAGTTTACTCAAACTCATGTCCATGGAGTTGGTGATGCCATCCAACTATCTCATCCTCTGTTGTCCCCTTTTCCTCCCACCTTCAATCTTTCCCAGCATCAGGGTCTTTTCAAATGAGTCAGTTCTTCACATCAGGTGGCCAAAATATTGGAGTTTCAGCTTCAGCATCAGTCCTTCCAATGAATATTCAGGACTGATTTCCTTTAGGATGGACTGGTTGGATCTCCTTGCTGTCTAAGGGACTCTCAAGAGTCTTCTCCAACATCACAGTTCAAAAGCATCAATTCTTTGGTGCTCAGCTTTCTTTATAGTCCAACTCTCACATCTATACATGACCACTGGAAAAACCATAGCCTTGACTAGATGGACCTTTGTTGACAAAGTAATATACCTGTCCATCTTGGGTAGCCCTGTTCAGCATGGCTCATAGATTCATTGAGTTATGCAAGTATCTTTGCCAGGACAAGGCTGTAATTCTTGAAGGGACCTGTTTCTATATTTTATACTTAACAGATGCTCAAGGGACTTCTCTAGTGGCTCAGTGGTAAAGAATCTGCCTTCTAATACAGGGGGTGTGGGTTCAATCCCTGGTTGGGGAACAAAGATCCCACATTCCAGGAGGCAAGTAAAGCCATGTGCTACAACTATTGAGGCCCACATGTCTCAAGTAGAGAAGCCCCCAAGCCACAAAAAAGAGCCTACATGCCTCTATGAAGACCCAGAACAGTGAAAATACATAAAATAAAATAAATAGATGCTCAGATCTATTTGAAAAGGGGAAGTTCAAAGTACCATAATACCAGATACAAGCACTTCTAACATTATTTTAAACATATAGTATCATACATTATGTATGCTTTTGCAGTGACTTTTACTCACTTCCCTATATCTAGTAACTTTATTTCTGTATAGAGCTACTTCATTCTAAATTGCTCATTTATTGTAAAGCTGCATAATGTGCCATCAATTTTCTGTCAAATAGCCTTTTCCATTAGATAATGGTGCTACTAATATCTTAAACATATATGACTGTATTGTGTATCTACCATATCCAATGGAACCCCCTGTTTCACTGAAGTATAAATTTAAAATTATTTGTTCAATATAGAATTTCTCTCAAAAATGTTATACAAATTTATCCTCCAGCCACAGTATTTGAGAATAACATGCAATATTTTGTCATTAAAAATGTAGAAATCTTGAACTACATTTGGTGGTTATACCATAATAATTTCAGTTATATAAAACAGTTTGAAAACTAGAAAATGCTTCAAAAATTTATAAAAGCAAGCTATGCAAAAAAAGCAAGCAAAGCTATATTGACTTTAATAAGGATTATCATTTTGAAAAGGCAGATGAGACCTGGGCAAATGCTTCTACTTGCTGGCCTTTAAATGTACCTAACAGTACTGTATGCAGAGTACATCATGAGAAATGCTTGACTGGATGAAGCATAAGCTGGAATCAAGATTGCCGGGAGAAATATCAATAACCTCTGATATGCCGATGACATCACCCTTATGGCAGAATGCAAGGAAGGACTAGAGAGCCTCCTGACGAAAGCAAAAGAGGAGAGTGAAAAAGTTGGCTTAAAATTCAACATTCAGGAAACTAAGATCATGGCATCTGGTCCCATCACTTCTCAGCAAGTATATGGGGAAACAGTGACAGAATTTATATTTTGGGGCTCCATAATCACTGCAGATGGTAACTGCAGCCATGAAATTAAAAAACACCTGCTCCTTGGAAGAAAAGTTATGACCAACCTAGACAGTATACTAAAAAGTAGAGACATTACTTTGCCAACAAAGGTCTATCTAGTCCAAGCTATGGTTTTTCCAGTAGTCATGTATGGATATGAGAGTTGGATTATAAAGAAAGCTGAGCACTGTAGAATTGATGCTTTTGAACTGTGGTGTTGGAGAAGACTCTTGAGAGTCCCTTGGACAGCAAGGAGATCCAACCAGTCCATCCTAAAGGAAATCAGTCCTGAATATTCATTGGAAGGACTGATGCTGAAGCTGAAACTCCAATATTTTGGCCACCTGATGTGAAGAACTGACTCATTTGAAAAGACCCTGATGCTGGGAAAGATTGAAGGTGGGAGGAGAAGGGGATGACAGAGGATGAGATGGCTGGATGACATCACCAACTCGATGGACATGAGTTTGAGTGAACTCTGGGAGTTGGTGATGGACAGGGAAGCCTTGTGTGCTCCAGTTCATGAAGTCACAAAGAGTCAAACACGATTGAATGACTGAACTGAAACTGAACTGAACAGTGCTAGAATTTGTTGGGAGTATCTTTTTTTTTTTTTAATTTTAAAAGTGTTTTATTTGTTTAGTTTGGCTCTGCTGGGTCTTCGCTGCTGCACAGGCTTTCTCCAGTTGTGGGAGCAGGGCCTACTCTTTGTTGCTGTCTCTGGGCTTCTTATTGTAATGTCTTCTCTTTTTGTGGAACACATTGCTATGGTGCACAGACTTCAGTAGTTGTGTCAAGAATGCTCATTAGTTGTTGCTCCTGGGCTCTGAAGCACAGGCTCAGTAGTTGTGGCACACAAAATTAGTTGCCCTACGGCATGTGGGATCTTCCCAAACCAGGGATGGAATCTGTATCTCCTGCGTTGGCAGGTAACTGTTTACCACTTGGCCATCATAGAAGCCCCTTAGAGTACCTTGATGAAACATTTTGCTTGTTTGTTTTGCTGTGTTTTTGCTCTTTGAGGAAAAAAAAAAACATTGTGGTATAGACAAATTTTATAAAAAAATTTTAATGGAAAGAAAGATTGTGAGCTTATGGAAAAGAAATTTTGGTTGGTAACAATAGCTGAGCCGAAAGTCAACCATGAGAATGAGATACACATGCCCTGGAAGTTAAGTAGCTGTTGTTTGATAGAATAGAAACTGATTGTGAATCATCAGACAAAGAAAACTCTTGTCTTGGTAGGTGGTTTTGAATTTTTCCAAACCTTGTAGCAAATATTTAGAAGTTCACATTTGGAACAAAAAGAAGTTGAAAGCCCTTGTAGTTTTTTAAGAGAGGGAATGATGTTATCCAAACAACATTTATGTAAGATTATTCCAGCAGCTGTGTTGGACTTCTTTAGTTGCCTTTCAGTTTATTGCCTGATTGCAAGTAGCATTTTAAAATATGGCAGAAGAAACATTTGAAGTTCATCTAAAATGTCTCATCTGTAAAAAAAACTATAACATACTGGTAAAGTATATTGTATACATATGTAATATAAGACAAACTAATATTAAACTTTTAGATAATGTGATTAAAATCCATGTCTCTCAGAATAGAGAAATAATCCAGGTGGTATTTCTGCAGGAGCTCTTACTAAATTACATGTATGATAGATTAATTCTCAATATGCTTCAAACACTGAGATGCTGCCTGATACAGATATCTTCTCTAATTTCAAATGGAATTACTTTCCATGTATACCCTCCAAAGGGTATACATGGAAGTTACTATGAGTAACTTTTGCTGTATATGAGTCCTCCATATGCTCTTGGAAAAGATTATCTTGAGTCTGGATAGAAATGCAATTTATTGTGGCCTGTTTGATTAAAAGTATTCATATCTTTAAAAGTGTTCAGTGCCATTTGTCACAGAGTAAGTTGTGTATTCTCAAAAAATTCAGGAGTTGATGTTCTAACTTTTAGTACCTCAGACTGTGACTGTATTTGGAGGTAAGATTTTAAAAGAGGGTTAAAGTTAATATGAGGTAATTAAGGTGTGCCCTAATCCAATATGACTGATGTCTTTATAAGAAGAAGAAATTTGGACACAGACACTTACAGGGAGAAGACAATCTGAAGATACAAGGAGGATATGGCCATCTATTAATAATCCAAGGCAAGAGACCCAGAAGAGATTCTTCTCTTGTGGCCCTCAAAAGGATCAGTCCTGCTGACTCTTTGATATCAGACTTCTGGCCTCCCAAACTGTGAGATAATACTGCTGTTTAAGAAACCCAATTTGTGTTATTTTGTTGTAGTAGTCCTAGCACTTGTATAGTTACATAAATAATTTCAATTCCAGCTTTTCTAAATAAGAAGGAATTCAGGTACATTTGTGTGCAATGAAATCTACTACAATGATATTTGCAATGTTCAAAAATGAAATCAACTCATTTTTCAACAATATAAGAATAGATTTGTAATTTATGATACAGATATAAAAGCAATTAAAATTATATTTTAAAAGAATGCTTAATGAAATAGAAAAATGATCATGAAAAAAATGTTAAATGAAAAAGCAGCTGGGACTTCCCTGGTGGTCCAGTGGTTAAGACTCTGCACTCCTAATGAAAGAGGGCATGGGTTAGATCCCTGGTCAGAGTGCTAGCATCCTGCTTGTTGCAGTCAATAAAAAAGAAATGAAAGAAAGAAAAAGCAGCCAATAACATTATTTACATAAAGATCTAGTTTAGTAAAAATAATATGTTTATATTTGCTTAGGCAAAAATAGAAATAATAGAAATAAGTCTATCAAAATGTAATATGCTAATTGTTATGGTCTCTTGGTGATACATATTTTCTTATTTTTACTTTTCTGCATTTTCTGCATTTTTGTGTGCATTTTACCTATGAATACATGAAAAAACATTTTTTACATTATAAGATGTTCTTTTATTTAAAACTGGAGGATAATTGCTTTATAATGTTGTGTTAGTTTCTGCCATACAACAATGGGTATCAGCCATAACTATAGCTATATATATATATATATATATATATATATATCCTAAGATAGTCTTATTTAGATAAAATAAACAGAAATGAATGAACCCAACAGACCTAAGTCTTAATTTTAATAATAAAACATACATTTTTACTCTTTGAGTGTATGTTTGTATGTGTGTGTGTTTATGTAGGCATGTGTAAAACAACAACTGCTTCTGTGTTTTTTTCAATAGGTTATCTCTGTTGGCTTCAAAGCTGACATGACAGAGAAAAAATATCTTTTAGGACACAAGCACCAATTAAGATGGAAATAATTACTATTGCTTTGTCTTAAAGTTCAGTAAAACTCTCTTTTGCCACCTACAATCTTTGACTCCACACAGGGGATTTTTAATTTCAGACTGTACTGTTCAGTTTTGGAATTCTCATTTCTCATAGTTTCTATTTTTCAGCTGAGATTCTCCATCCATTCACTTATAACCAAATTTTCCTTTAAATTCTTGAACTCATTAACAATAGCTGCTTCAAAATCATTGTTTACTGATTCCAGTGTTTGATTCACTTTGTACTCTGGTTCTATTGACTGGGCTTCCCTGGTGGCTCGGATGGTAAAGAATCCATCTACAATGCAGGAGATCCAGGTTCAATCTATAGGTTGGGAAGGTTCCTTGGAGAAGAAAATGGCTACTCACTCCAGTACTCTTGCCTGATGAATTCCACGAACAGGATGGGGTTGCAAAGAGTTGGACACAAGTGAGCGACTAACACTTTTCTATTGACTAGTTTCGTCATTCACTTTTGACCATGTAAAAAACACCTCCTTAAATAGATGGAGATTAAGAGACACCAACCTTTAGCTATAAAATAAGTCTCAGTGATGCAGTTCATGCAGAGGGAATACAGTCAATAATATTGTTAAAACTTTGTATGGTGATGGATGGTAACTGGTCTTATTGAGGTATTCACTTCATTATGTCTAAAAGTATTGAATCACTATGTTGGACACCTGAAACTAACATGTTATATGTTAACTATAACTCAATAAAAAGATACAGTCACAAATATCTCTAATAAAACAGGCATTAAAATTGCAAAAAAAAATCTACTGTTTTAAAAATATGTTTCATATAGTGGCTGATACATTGTAGAGACTAGATTCTGTTGTCTTCCACTGAGGAAGGAGTTCTAGCAATGTGCATAAATGACTGTACAGAGGAGGAAGGGGGACAAGCAGACCTCTTACTTCTAATTTTGAGGAATATCAGACCCAGAGTTTGTGTTGATATCTACATGTGGAAATTTAAGTTTTCATCAACACCCCCCTTTTAGAATGGAGACTTAAGGGTGGTATGTAATAAATGGAATCCTGGCTTAGAAGCCAGCTCAGAGTGTCTCCACTATGTTTGTGGATCCATCTAGTACTCATTTTCTGAGTGTCTGAATGTGTAATTTGAATTGATATACTTGCAGTTGGAGTAATCACCGTATTTGTTCTTTGGATTTTGGGGCAAGTGCTGTAGAAGCAGAGAAGTCCAAGTGAAAACCTCTGAAACATTCCATGCCCTCCAGTCTTCCCCATCAAGATAGTAAATTAAAAATGATATAACACTCTATGAGAGACGGTGGAGATTAATACAATATTTAAAGACCTAAGGGATGCAGGTGTGGTTGCCCCTATCAGTACCTATTTAGTTAGTCAGGTTGGTCTTATAGTGACTGGATGGGTGCTGGAGAATGACTGCAGATGATTTCAGATACTGTGCTGGAGTTGGTATCATTGTCAGAACAGATGAACAATGCCTCAGACATATGGTATGTGGTTAAAAATTTAGCAAATGCATCCTTTGCTCTTCTAATTTGCAAAGAAAATCATATATAGTTTGTATTCACATGTTATGGACAAAAATATTAATTTACAGTATTGACTCAGTGCTATATTAATTCTCTAACCCACTGTCATCATATTACCAAAAAAATATATGGACTGCATTGACATCTCACAGAACATCAGGTTGAAAAATTATGTCAACACATCATACTGACTGGTCCAGACAAACAAGAGATGGCTAGTAACAAGAGACTTTGGTGAGACACTTCTGTTCCAGAGGGTGAGATATAAACACCAAGAAGACTCAGGGACTATGCCAGTGAAGATTTCAGGTAAATGGTAGCCAGGAGAAAGCCACAATTCCCCTCCAAGAAGAAAAATTCCTTAATCTTGTCCCCTTTAACAAAAAGTAAATCACCTACTTTGGTTCTTTGGTTCTGCAGGCAATAAATTCTCTCTATATATACAGGAATAAACCTCTGGTTTATATACTGGATGACACAAAAGGCTGCCCACTTTGAGTGAGGTCTGGAGTACTAAACATCTAACTGTATCATCAGTTCAGTTCACGTCAGTCATGCAGTTGTGCAGACTCTTTGCGACCCCATAGACTGCAGCACCCAAGGCCTCCCTGTCCACCACCTACTCCCAGAGTTTACTCAAACTCATGTCCACTGAGTCAGTGATGCCATCCAACCATCTCATCCTCTGTCATCCCCTTCTCCTCCCACTTTCAATCTTTCCCAGCATCAGGGTCTTTTCAAATGAGTCATTTCTTCACATCAGGTGGCCAAAATATTGGAGTTTCAGCTTCAGCATCAGTCCTTCCAATGAATATGCAGTACTAATTTCCTTTAGGATGGGCTGGTTGGATGTCCTTGCTGTCCAAGAGACTCTCAAGAGTCTTCTTCAACACCACAGTTCAAAAGCATCAATTCTTCAGTGCTCAGCTTTCTTTATGGGCCAACTCTCAATTCCATCCATGACTACTGGAAGAACCATAGCTTGGACTAAATGGACCTTTGTTGGCAAAGTAGTGTCTCTGCTTTTAAATAAGCTGTCTAGGTTTGTCTTTCTTCCAAGGAGCAAGCATCTTTTAATTTCACAGCTACAGTCACCATCTGCAGTGATTTTGGAGCCCCCCAAAATAAAGTCTCTCACTGTTTCCCCATATATTTTCTGTGAAGTGATGGGACAAGATGCCATGATCTTAGTTTTCTAAATGTCAAGCTTTAAGGCAACTTTTTCACTCTCCTCTTTCCCTTTCATCAGGAGGCTCTTTAGTCCTTCTTTGCTTTCTGCCATAAGGGTGGTGTCATCTGCATATCTGAGGTGATTGATATTTGTCCCAGCAATCTTGATTCCAGCTTGTGCTTCATTCAGCCCAGCATTTCTCATGATGTACCCTGCATGTAAGTTAAATAAGCAGGGTGACAATATACAGCCTTAATGTCCTTCTTTCCCTATTTGGAGCCAGTCTGTTCCATGTTGAGTTCTAACTGTTGCTTCTTGACCAGCATACAGATTTCTCAAGAGGCAGGTCAGGTGGTCTGGTATTCCCATCTCTTTCAGAATTTTCCACAGTTTGTTGTGATCCACGCAGTCAAAGGCTTTGGCATAGTCAATAAAGCAGAAGTAGATGTTTTCTGGAACCCTCTGCATTTTCGACGATCCAACAATGTTGGCAATTTGATTTCTTGTTCCTCTGCCTTTTCTAAATCCAGCTTATATATCTGGAAGTTCATGGTTCATGTACTGTTGAAGCCTGGCTTGGAGAATTTTCAGCATTATTTTCTAGCATGTGAGATGAGTACAATTGTGCAGTAGTTTGAACATTCTTTGGCATTGCCTTTCTTTGGGACTGGAATGAAAACGGACATTTTCCAGTCCTGTGGCCACTGCTGAGTTTTCCAAATTTGCTGGCATATTGAGTGCAGCACTTTTACAGCATCATCTTGAAATAGCTCAACTGGAATTCCATCACCTCCACTAGGTTTGTTCATAGTGATGCTTCCTAAGGCCCACCTGACTTTGCATTCCAGGATGTCTGGCTCTAGGTGAGTGTAATGTAAGACGTGAGATCATTAAAAACACCAAAAAGAGAACACAGGCAGAACACTCATATAAATTGTAGCAATATTTTTCTTAAATCAGTATCCTAAAGTAAAATAAATAAAAGCAAAAATAAACAAATGGATACTAATTAAACTTAAACCTTTTGCAGAACTAAGGAAACCATCAATAAGATAAAAAGATGACCTACTAAATGGGGGAAAATATTTGCAAATGACATGGCCCGTAAGGTGTTACTATCCAAAATATAGAAACAGCTCATATACTCAATATAAAAAAAAATCAAACAATACTGATTAAAAATGGCAAGAAGACCCAAATAGACATTTTTTCCAAAGAAGGCATGCAGATGGCCAACGGGCACATGAAAAAATGCTCAACATCATCATCAGAAAAAATGCAAATTAAAACCACAGTGAGATAGCACCTTGCACCTGTGAGAGAGGCTATCATTAAAAAGAACACAAAAGTGTTGGCAAGGATATGGAGAAAAGGGAACCCTTCTACACTGTTGGTGGGAATGCAAATTGGTGTAGCCACTATGGAAAACAGTATGAAGCCTTCTTAAATACTAAGAATAGAACTATCATGTGATCCAGCAATTTTACTTCTGGGTATATATCTGGAAAAGATGAAAACACAAATTTAAAAAGATATGCTCTCCCCAGTGTTCATAGCAACACTATTTACAATAGGCAAGACATGGAAGCAACCCAAGTGTCCCTCAACAGATGACTGGATTAAGAAAATGTGGTACATATAAAGAATGAAATACCACTCAGCCATGGCAAAGAATGAAATTTTGCCATTTGCAGCAACATGGACAGACTTGAGAGTATTATGTTAAGTAAAATAAGTCAGACAGAAAAGACAAATACTATATGATATCACTTATATGTAGAATCTAAAATATAAAACTAACTAATGAAACAGAAACAAAAATGAAACAGACTCATAGATGTTGAGAACAACTTAATGAGGAAAAGTGGAGAACCGAGATAGGGGTCACGGAATAAAGTTTAGCAAACAGATATTGCCCCGCTGTAGAGGATGTCTTTAGCATTTCCCTTACTTCCTGTGACTTCAGCAATGCATAGAAACCTGTTTTTTCAAATATTTGGTTGTTCTGTATCAGGAAGATCCTTTGGACTATTTTGGGTCATAATGCAGTACATTGACTTGAAATGTACATTTGTATTTGTCATTATTTAATTTTTTTAAAACAGAACACAAATACTTTATTAAATCAGGATGAGACCAGATGTCCCAACTTGTATCCCAGTTTTATATTATTTCATTGAATTTTTGCCATTTTTCATTATTAAGTTATTCTTGACATATAATAATTAGTTTCAGGTGTACAACATAGTGATTCAATATTTTTATCATTATCAAATAATCACCACAGTAAATCCAGTTACCATCTGTCACCACACAAAACTGCCACAATATCATTGACTTTATTTCCTATGCTGTACATTGTATCCTTGTGACATTTATCTTATGATTGGAAGTGTGTACCTCAATCTCTTTTGCCTATTTTCTCCCTTCCCCTGAATCCCTCCTCTCTGGCAACCACCAATTATTTCTATCTATGAGACTGTTTCTGTTTTGTTGAAATGTGCACTTTAACTTTTTTCCTTTGAAATGTTCATTTTTCATAAGCTCTTTCCCATACTCTACTTACGCTCACCAAAGTATGACAATCAATGATACAGGCGAGGCATGAAAATAAATGGCATGTTTCAGCAATGATGAATGCTCTAGTCTCATTGAACTTAAGACTGTGTATGAGGACATATGAAACTAAAAATGTTGATTATATTCAGAGGCTTAAAGGACTTTAAATGCAATTCTAAGGAGTCTGGAATTTTTCTGGCTATGGAAAGCTAATAGAAGTGTTTTAAACAGAATAATTGTACTTAAAAATCTGCCTACTACAAAGATATATCAATATTGTTAAAGAAGGGTTAAGAAGAGAGACTAGAAATAGAGAATTTAATTAAAACATTGTTTCTCAGCTCCAGATGCACATTGGAATTACCTTGGGACCTTTAAAAATACTGTTGAGTGGGCACATCACTGAATCAATGATTCAATTCTGCCACAAGTGTTGTGAACCACTGAGCTCAAAGGCTTTAGTCCACGTGAAATTTGAAGAGGAGATAGCAGTGAGACTCAAGAGGAGAGGCAAACTGAGAAAGCATGGATGGGATTTTGTGCCTAATTACACGAGAGGTGTAGAAGTCAACGGTCATACATGTATGATTTCAAGGTTATACTCAAGACACTATTATTGAGATTCTCTTGTGCTTGGCCTATGTTCAACATTTCATTTGTCATGATTTGATTATCTTGAGAATTTTATATTTTTCTCCTTCTCTCTGTCTCTCTCTTTATGTGTGTGTGTGTGTGTGTGTATATATATAATGAGTTATTGAAGCTCAAGTAACCTGAAATCTTCACCAAATCTTCTAACAAATTCTGCAATATGATTATATTTACATTCACTGTCTCAGCCACCATAATTTTTTTTTATGAATGTACATAACCAGGTGCATATTTACTTTTTTAAAAGAACATTTTTAAGCTTACAGAAAAGCCATTCCTTAAGTACAGAGAGCTTCAGATACCCCACAATTCCAGCTCAAGACCTACCCCTAGTTTCCTCTTAACTTTGTGCACTGTGTTAACACTGATGAAACAGGAGACAGAATCAAGATGGCAGAGTGGGAAGATTCTGAGCTTACTTCCTCATGTGAGCACTCCAAAATTATAACTACTTATAAAGCAACTCTCTCTGAGAGCAACCCAAATACTTGCGGAAAAGGTGTTTCAAAACTAAAGATCTAAAGAACAAATGGATAGGAGGATGTGGAGATGAGGTCTGGTCAGAACCCATACCTATGGTTAATTAATCTTCAGCAAAGGAAGCATATATGTATATATATACATATATATATGACAAAATAAAAAGCTGATTTGAAAAGATACATGCATCCCAATGTTCATAGCAGCATTATTTATAATGGGCAAGATATGAAAGCCATCTGAATGTCCAACAGATGAATGGATAAAGAAGATGTGGTATATATAGACATGAAATGTTACTCAGTCATAAAACTAATGAAGTATTGCCATTTGTGGCAATGCGGATGGACCTAGAGAATATGATACTACTAAAAGTCAAAAACAAGTACTATATAACATCATTTATGTGTGGAATCTAAAAACTAATACAAATGAATCTATACACAAAATAGAAACAAACTCATAGACATAGAAAGCAAACTTATGGTTACCAAAAGGCAATTCAAGGGGGGAGCATTGTAAATAATGCTGCTATGAACGTTGGGATGCATGTATATTTTCAAATTAGTGTTTTCTTTTCTTTCATATATATATATATATATATATACACCCAGCAGTGCTAGATCATGTTGTACCTCTATCTTTAGTTTTGTAAGGAACTCCCATACTATATATATATGTCTAACATATATTATAACATATAGTTTAACATATATGTATAACACATATTCATATATATGTATAACAATCACTTTGCTATACATCTGAAGCAAACACAACACTGTAATTCAACTATACTTCATTAAAAAAGAAAGTGGCCATACTGAACAACAGCTTTACTTTTACATATGTAGTACTTTTTTCTTTCAGTTTTACCGAGATATGATTGACATACAGCATGAAATATGTTTAAGGTGTACAGCATGATTCAACTAGATACATCATGAAATGATTACCACAATATTTTTTTACCACAATATGTTTAATGAACATTGATCATCTCATAATAGATACAAAATTAAAGAAATAGAAAAAAAATGTTTTGTGATGGTAATTCTTAGGATTTACTCTCTAACAACTTTCATACATAACATACAGCAGTGTTAATTATATTTATCATGTTGTACATTATATACCTAATACTGTTTGTTTCTTTGACTGTCTTTATCTAATTCCTCCTTTCCCACCCCTTATAACTGGTAACTATAAATATAATTTCTTTCTCTATGAGTTTGTTTGTTTTAAAAATACAGTTGACCTACAACACTATATTAATTTCTGTTACAAAATAGTCTATTTTGATATTTTTATACATTTAAAAATGGTCAGCACAGAAGGCTAGTTTCACTATGTCACCAAAGAAAAATATTGCATGTTTATTGACTATATTACACATACTGTACATTTCATACCTGTGACTTACTTATTTTGCAATGGGAAGTTTGTGTCTGTTAATCTCCATCACCTATTTGCTTCCTCCTGTACTCCCCTCTCCTCTGGCAACCACCTGTTTGTCCTCTGTATCTATTACTCTGTTGCTGTTTTGTTGTGTTTATTCATTGATTTTGCTTTTTGTGTTCCACCTATAATGAAATCATACAGTATTTGTCTTTCTTTCTTTGACTTATTTCATCTAGCATAATGCCCTCTAGGTCCATCCATGTTGTTGCAAGTAGCAAGATTTCATTCATTTTTATGCCTCATATTTCATTGTCTATGTATACCACATTTTGTTTTACCATTTATTTCCCAATAGGCACTTGAGTTACTTCCGTATTTTGCCAGTTGTAAATAATACTCCTTGCAGAGTGTACAGGTGCATATATCTTTTCTAATTACTACTATCATTATTTTTTAGATAAATACCCAGAAGTGGAATTTCTGGATTATATGGTAGCTCTATTTTTAATTTTTTGAGGAATTTCCATATTGTTTTCCACAGTGGCTGCACCAATTTCCATTGCCACTAATAGTGCACAAGTGTTCTCTTTTCTCCATAACCTCGCCGACACTTGGTATTTGCTATGCTTTTGGTAATGGCCATTCTTTTAGGTATTAGGTAATATCTAGGTATGATATTGATTTGTATTTCCATGAGGATTAGTGACATTGAACATTTTTTCTTGTGCCTTTGGCATGAAACAACAGGTTTTAAATGTAGATGAGACAGTCTTCTACTGGAAGAAGATGCCATCAAGGACTTTCATAACTAGAGAGAAGTCAATCCCTTCTTCAAAAGTTCAAAGGATAGGCTGAGTCATTTGTTAGGGGCTAATGGAATTGGTGAGTTTAAGTTGAAGCCAAAGCTTACTTACCTTTCCCAGCTTCTAGGCCCTTTAAGAATTATGCTAAGTCTACTATGCCTGCACACTGTAAATGGAACAACAAAGCCTGGATAACATCATGTCTGTTTATAACATGGTTTACTGAATTTTTTAAGCCTACTGTTGAAGATTGCTGATCATAAGAAAGATTCCTTTCAAAATATTATTGCTCATTGACAATGCTCTTGGTCACTCAAGAGTGTTGATGGAGATATACAATGAAATCAATGTTTTTTATGCCTGCTAACAACATGCGGCTCATGAATCAAGAATTAATTTTGACTTTCAAGTCTTACTATTTCAGAAATACATTTTATAAGGCTGTAATTGTCACAGACTGATTCCTCTGATGGATCTGGGCAAAGTAAACTGAAGGCCTTCTGGAAAGGATTTTTGCATAATATTAAGAACATTCATGATTCATGGGAAGAGGTAGAAATATTAACATTAATAAGAGTTTGGAAGAAGTTGATTCAAACCCTTATGAATGACTTGGAAGGGTTCAAGCCTTCAGTGGAGGTAACTGTATATGTGATGGAAATAGCAAGAGAAAGAGAGTTAGAACTGAAGTCTGAAGATGTGACTGAATTAACTGCAATCTCATAATAAAACTTGAATAGATGAGGGGTGCTACTTATGGATGAGGAAAGAAAGTGATTTCTTGAGAGCGAATCTACTTTTGGTGAAGATACTATGATAGTTGTTGGAGTGATAGTGAGCAATTTAGAATAGTAAATAAACTAACTTAGTCGATAAAGCAGAGGCAAGGTTTGAGAGATTGACTCCAATTTTGAAAGAAGTTCTACTGTGAGTAAAATGCTATCAAATGGCACTGAGTGCTACAGAGAAATTGTTCATGAGAGGAAGGGTAAATCGATACAGCACACTTTATTGTTTTCTTAGTTTAAGAAATTGCTGGTGGCAGGGAGGGATAAACTGGGAGATTGGGATTGACATATACACACTGCTATATTTAAAATACATAACTAATAAGAACCTACTGTGTAGCACACTGTTAGTTTCTTCTTTACAACATGTATCCACTCTTTACATGTATCCACTCTTTTTCAGATTCTGTTCCCATATAGGTCATTACAGAGTACTCTGTAATGGGAATAGAAAAATCTGAAAAAAAGTAGATACATGTATCTGTATAATTGATTCATTTTGCTGTACAGAAGAAATTAATACAACATTGTAAATCAACTCTACTCCAATAAAAATTAACTTTTAAAAGTAAAATAAATTAGAAAAGAACTTGCCACAGCCACCCCAATGTTCAGCAGCCACTACCCTGCTCACTCAGCAGCTTTGAGCATAGAAGCAAGGCCCTCAACCAGCACAAAGATTATGGCTCCCTGAAGGCTCAGATTATGGTTAGCATTTTTTAGCAATAAAGTAGTGAAGTAGTAAAGAACCTGCCTGCCAACACAGGAGACATAAGAGATGCAGGTTCAATCCCTGGTTTGGGAAGATCCCATGGAGAAGGAAATGTCAATCCACTCCAGTATTCTTGCCTGGAGAATCCCATGGACAGAGGAGTCTGGTCGGCTATAGTCAACAGAGTTAGACATGCAAAGAATTAGGCATGACTAAGGTAACCAGTCCATTCTGAAGGAGATCAGCCCTGGGATTTCTTTGGAAGGAATGATGCTAAAGCTGAAACTCCAGTACTTTCACCACCTCATGAGAAGAGTTGACTCATTGGAAAAGACTCTGATGCTGGGAGGGATTGGGGGCAGGAGGAGAAGGGGATGACAGAGGATGAGATGGCTGGATGGCATCACTGACTCAATGGACATGAGTCTGAGTGAACTCCAGGAGTTAGTGATGGACAGGGAGGCCTGGTGTGCTGCGATTCATGGGGTTGCAAAGAGTTGGACACAACTGAGCGACTGAACTGAACTGAAGGTGACTTAGCATGTACGTCCATTCCGTTTTTTAGACATACTGCCATTTGACACTCAATAGACTACAGTGTAGTGTGCCTATAAGTCTCAAAGTCACTAGGAAACCAAAAAAATTCATGTGATTTGTTTTATTTTGATATTCGCTTTATTGCATTGGTCTAGAGTTGAATTAACAGTATCTCTGGAGTATGCTTGTATGGAGACTAATTGATATAACTTACATAAACTTCTGAGCAAGTACCTGTGTTTGTAAACTACTATGCTAATTCTGCTAATGACAAAAATTGTAACAGAGTTTATCAGAGAAAACTTGTTATATATGCTTTTAAAAATTTCTCTCTAAACTCAGAGCTGGCATAAGTCTACAGAAAATTGAATAAAAAAGTATTAGACCCATATCTGCAAATCCAATAAAATAGCTGCCACATAGTTGTATGGTTTGTTCATGTTGTGTACTCTTCACATGGCCCATTTTACCTGAATGTTAAATGAATGCCATTTGAGACCTGATGGAGCTTTTGTATTTAGCTTACTAAAGTAGGAACCTAGCCCAGCTGGCATTCTGGGATTCCTTCCATCTTTGGTTTGACTTGATGATTCAGGGAAGTACTTGCTGTTCTTGCATCAGAAGTAGCAGTGTTAATTCCTTTTTGCCAAATACTTTCGCAGGAGCTCAGGCTGAGTTCCCTGGATGATTGCTTATTGCACAGTCACTGAAGCAGCTGGTGGAAAAGTCCACGTTGATCCCTTTGAGGCCTATGCCTTGGGAAAACATTCTGAGATGTTCTGCATTTCAGAGGAGCAAGTAACATGGTACAAAACTACTGAAGAATCTCCATTTAAACTTCATTGGCTTGTGGAAACTCCATGGGTAATCTTTAGCATCCTAAACTTAGGATGATCCTATAATTTTTCATCCAAGGAACATTTGTTTGAGAATGAAAAGGGAGCATGGTTCATAATTAAGTTGAGACAATAGATGTAAATTGTGACTGAGTAAAATGGGTTGTATAGTCCCTCTACTAGAGTCTATAGTCTCTGATCCTGTTATTCTTTTTTCAGTTCAATTCCAAACCTGAATAGCCTTGTTCCTTTGCCTGCTGTGTACTGAAGAAGAATGTCCCAGGACATCCTGTAACTAATTTTTTTTCCTCCTATAGTATTACTTTTCCTACTGCAAAAATAAATAAATAAATAAAAATAGTGTTAATATTTCTCCTTGGTTTGGAAAGATAAAACTTACCTCATTTCAATGACAATGATGTGGACATCTTCTGAAGCCATTCTAGTAATCAAAGCCATTCTAGTAATCATTTATTTATCCCACAAGTATGTACTGAGGGCCTGTTTTGAAGAAGGAGCTGCTGTACCTGCTGAGAAACAAGAACACACATGACTGTTAATATGCCTGCCTAATGGAGTTTATGTTCTACTGGACAGACAATACACAATATATACAGAGATACATATTTTACAGAGTGAAAGATACAAAGAAAAATATAGAACAGGGATGGTACCTAGGTAAAAGGAGACCACTTTAGATAGACTGAACTCTAAAGGCCTCTGAGACCTGAAAGATAAGGAGCTTATGAAAGTGAAAGTTGCTCAGTTATGTCTGACTTTGCAACCCCATGGACTATACAGTTCATGAAATTCCCCAGACCAGAATACTGGAGTGGGTATCCTTTCCCTTCTCCAGGGGATCTTCCCAACCCAGGGATCGAACCTATGTCTCCTGAGTTGCAGGTGGATTCTTTACCAACTGAGCTGTGAGGGAAGACTGTAAGGAGCTACATATATGAATGCAATTACTAGAGGGAAGAGTATTATAGGAAGGACAAACAGTAATTGTAAACATTCAAGTAAGAATGATCTTAATGTGTTCTACAGAATGTTTACAAAGTGTAAGTATATGAAATATAAGAAAATAAGAGGGCATCCCTGGTGGTCCAGTGTTTAAGAATCTGCCTTGCAATATAAGGAACATGGTTTTGATCACTGGTTCAGGAAGATTTCACATGCCACCGAGTCACAGCTACTGAGCCCATGCTCTGAAACTATTGAAGCCCATGCGTTTAAAGCCTGTTCTTCACATGAGAAGCCACTGCAACGAGAAGCCTGCACACCACAACTACAGAGTAGCAGCTGCACACAACAACTAGAGAGGAGCCACTGTTTGCCACAACTAGAGAAAGCCCACATGCAGCAATGAAGACTCAGCACAGTCAAATTAGTTAATTAAAAAAAGAAAAAGGAAATTGTGTAAAGTACAAGGAGTGTGTCAGTGTGGAGAGAATGAGTGGAAGAGTGCTGAGGGGTTGGCTCATTTATGGCTACATAGGCAGGCCATGATTCAGAATCTGAAGTCTTAATTCTAATTGCAATGGAAAGCTTGTCAGCAGTTTTAAGGCAGTGAGCAGAATAATCTGATACATATTCTTTAGAAAATCGCTCTGGTTATCAGAGGAGACTATATGGTGAGGATAAGAGTTCAGGGAGATCTGGTAAATGACTATTGTAATAATTCCATCCAGTTACAGAAGTTTGAATTAGGGTGGTATTAGTGAAGATGGTAATACATAATGGCTAAATGTAAGGAGTATTTTGGATGTAATGCTTATAAGAATTGCTACAAGTGGTGAGGAAGGGGAGAAAAGATGATTCCTATATTTGTAGTTTGGGTGAATGGGGTCCCAGGTAACTAAGATGGAGAATGTGTGTGTGTGTGCCCACATGGGTGCATGTGAGAGGGAAGTTCAGGCTCACGATGCTTCCATTTTGTAGTTGAGTTTCATACTATGAATCATTAAGCCAAAAGGAAGAAGGAACCTGGAACATTGATGATATTTTGGAGTTTGATTCACAGCTCTCAGGACTGAAACTGTTCCTAGCTGATGCATGTGCTTTCAAGATCATCTGCCAACTGATGACCCACTCCAGCTTTTCTCATAAACTAATTCATTTCCCTTCTTCTGCATGGAATCTTTAGCACAGACAAACAAAAGGTTTTTGGTTCTCTAAAAATTTTAGATATGGCTCTGTTCCTGAGCTTTGGCCCATGCCATCCACTGTTGTCAGTCTCTGTCTCTGTATCTCCATCACTAGCTGGAGAGATCATGAGGGCAGGCATGCCTTTGAGTCTTTCACACATCAGTGAAGTTCAGAGGATAGTGCCTTCCTTGCACAGAGAAAGCATTCAGTGCTTGTTGAATGACATTTACTTCTCTTCTGGTGAGCTTATAATTCTCTCCCCCTTTCCATTCAATAGTTCTTAATTACTTTAAAACCAAGCTTAAAACCAACTGTTTCCATGATGAGTCTCACTTGATTATGACCATGCCTTCACTTGGCATTTTCATGGTACTTATGCAACACTGGTTAATAAAAGTGTTCAAGTCTTCTTGATGAATGCCCTAACCTTCCAGTATATACTAAAATGCTCTGTGGAGAGCAATCCCATATCCTACACTCATTTTTTTTTTTACTACTTCCATATAAAACCTGATATAGTGTTCTGTTTTATCATAAAAGCTTAGTAAATATTGTTGATGGGCTTTTCAGGTGGCACTAGTGGTAAAGAATCTACCTGCCAGTGCAGGAGATGCAAAGGACATGGGTTTGATCCCTGGGTCGGGAAGACCCCTGGAGTAGGAAATGGCAACCCACTCCAGTATTCTTGCTTGGAAAATTCCATGGACAGAGGAGCTTGGTGGGCTACAGTCCATGGGGCTGCAAAGAGTTGGACATGACTGAGCATGCTGCTGCTGCTACTAAGTCGCTTCAGTCGTGTCCGACTCTGTGCGACCCCATAGACGGCAGCCCACCAGGCTCCTCCGTCCATGGAATTCTCCAGGCAAGAGTACCGGAGTGGGTTGCCATTGCCTTCTCTGGACTGAGCATACACACACGCAAATATTGTTGACTAAACCTTGGAAATTTGCTTGGGCCAATCTCCTCCCTGATGCTATAATTTACCCCCAAAGGAATAGCTTCCTGTAAGAAGAATCAATTAGTCAAATAACCGTATTTTAAATTTCCAAACAAACAGCTCAACAAAAATGATAATCTATGATTTGGGAATAAAGAAGTAGTTTCAGTCTAAGTGCCATATCTATGGTATTGTTATTGGTTATAATGAGATAAATGTATCTGTATACCTTACGTAAATATTTATTATTTCTTGTTATTTTAGTTATACAATTCCCTAGGATATATCACCTATACTGATGACACATATTAATTGGGATGTTTATTCTTTTCATAGAGACTAAAGTAATTAAGTAGAATCAAGTGTTTGATATTCAAGAATAAAAGAATTTAAAACAATTAAAAATAGTGGATGAGAAAAGCTGAGAAAGCACAAATCATTTACTTTGTTCTAAGCTAAGCTAAGTCACTTCAGTGTGTCTGACTCTGAGCAACCCCACAGACGGCAGTCCACCAGGCTCCCCCGTCCCTGGGATTCTCCAGGCAAAAACACTAGAATGGGTTGCCATTTCCTTCTCCGATGGGGACAAATACACTATTATCTGCAACACTCTTTTCACACTGATTAACTGATCATTAGCTTATCTTAACTCTCTGAAGTTACTTGAACTAAGGGTAGCTACAGATTGCAGTAAGTTATAGTATGTATCTGATTACTGGTTTGGACATTTTTGAATGAGAAGGTATAGTATAATGCAGAATAAAGGAAATGAAGGGAACAAAGCATGATTTCCACTTAACAAAAATCTAAAGTTTAAACAGACAAAAACTCAAGGTTTAAATTCATTTCCCAGAACAGTGCTTTATTACCAAAATAAACTTGAGACCACCACTTAACTGCAAAGAAAAGTTAACAAAGACATTAGATAGTCATTAATCATCCTAAATAAACAGTACTTTCTCACTGCCTGATTGACACTGTTGGCACAAATTCTGTCCTTGGAAATATGCTTCAGATTTCTATCATAGACCTATATTACTTAATTCAATACCTGAACACTTGAGGGTTTAACATGAGAACAGAAATTGGTAGAAAATTTTTTCAAAGTTTGTCTCAACAAATTATGCCTGTTTTAGTCTCTTTCTTATATATATTTTCATGGTAAATTTAAGGCCATGATTTTTACTTACTCAAACAGCCACACAATTGAAACTTTATATTTTTTACATTCAATTTCTAATGAATGATATGGGTTTACTTGTACTTTGTCAAAAATCTATAGCAATCATGCCTTTTATAGAAATTTTCTTGCATTTACTTTTGCTTACTAATGTTTCATAGGATTCTATACTTTACATACTTAACCCAAAATGAAAAAGAAAATTCTTGAAATTTCACCTTTTTCTCTCCTAAAATACCTAATCCTTTTAATTAACAGGAGTAATGCAACATCCAAATACAGCATGCTAGACATTGTTTACTATCTTATTTGTTACTCTTATTCTTTTCCCATTAGAAGGCACAATACACATTGTCTGTGCAACGATTTATAATTGTAACATATTGACATGAAGAACTGGTCATTTTGTATACTCTACTAAGATATCATATGTTGGCAATTTATGTCTTGAAAGCCTCAGTTTGTAATGAATATTTCCTGAACACTAAATACACATTTGTGTGTTTTGCTGTGCTTAGTTGCTCAGTTGTGTCTGACTCTTTGTGAGCACCATGGACTGTAGCTTGCCAGGCTCCTCTGTCCATGGGGATTCTCCAGGCTAGAATACTGGAATGGGTTGCCATGCCCTCCTCAAATACATGTTTGATGTTGTTTAAAAGTTAAATGAGACATTTATCTTGTCCTCAGGGTCCTACAATTTAGCCAATAAAACATAGATCTCCACATATGTGCTTACCAGCCTTCAAAATCATAAACTTTTGACATAAAATATTAAGATGTGATCTAAAGTCTAAAGAGTATGAAATTCTAATATTGGCTTAGCCACCAATTTTTGTCCATGGAGTAATCTTCAGTCTTTTCTATGTGGTAAAAATAATAATTGTTCTCAACAACCTTAAAAAGTTAATGAAGATGTATGTGTACTTTTTAAATTTTATTTTTTCTTGAAGTAACATTAGTTTATAAGGTTCATGTGTACAACATTCTATTTCAACTTCTGTACACGCTACATGCACTCACCACCCAAAATTTAATTTTCATCTATCCACTCTACCCATTTTGTACTCCCTACCCTTTACCCTCTGGTAACTACTCTGGTCTAATGTATGAGTTCTTTTGGTTCTCAATTTATTGAATATTTAAGGACAGAGTTCAGTATCAAATAACAGGCACTGAACTCACTGAAAAAAAGATGCTATTGATACACAAATTATTCATATTATTATATATGCAAGTCATTATTATATGCTTGTTAGTTTTAATATATACAAGTTAAGTAACATATGCAATAATATGCAAAGCACTGCTGTCCACAATAGAAGGGTAAAACACTGTCTAACATTTAGCAGAAATTATTTTTATTGAATTAAGATAGTAGGGAAAACTTCCCTAAAATATTGACAAATGCTTTAAGCTTCTGAAAAACAGTAGAAACAGAAATAATTGGACTGTCATAATTTAGATAAATGAGATATGATGGAAAGGCACAGGGGATAAAAAACAGAAAGTGCAACTTTGTCAACCAAATATCTTTGATTTTTCTTTTTAACACATAATATGGGCTTTTATTATGTGAACAAAATTGAATGCAAATTTTGGAGTTATCCAGTAAAAATAAGTGGCTGCCATTGCAACATATGCATTGCATGGCACACGTGTTACTTCCCTCAGTTAATAGTGCCGTGAAGTGCTTACAGTACTTACAACGTTTTAAGAGGACGCATTTGAAAGAGATGATCATTTTAACAATTATTTGTTATTGTTATGTCATGTGTCTTTCTCCTTAACTTTATTTCAAATCCCAGAGTTGAATTTGTTGATGGAAAACACGAAGCAAGAGGTTCTGTTTGTGGAAATAGAAAGGAGTGTATATGAGGGGCAGAGTGTGTTTTGCTTGGCAGTTCTTGTGCTACCATTTTGTTTTTGTTTTTAGTGCTGGAGGGCAGCAAATTGGCAGGTGTAAATAAGGCTACAACTAGCTTCATACTGTATTTACAATCAGTTATTATGGGTTAAAATGTCTGTGATGCATAGGGAATTAGCACCCAACTTCTGTTAAGAATGGAAGCCTAATGTGTAATTTCAAACATTCCCTGAACATACTTGTAATTGTGCATTAATTTCTACCAACTTTATTAAAATGAATAATTAGGAATTGTTCTGTTTGTGTCTTATTATGCACTTGCATTAAAGTTTGAAATTCTGAATATAAATTTTTGCATGTAAATTTTTAATGTCACATGTAATTTGCCATAATAACAAAAACTGATAGGTAGGGAATAAATATTTCTCTACAAATGACTTAAGAAAGAGAAAGAAATTGACTTAGAGATTCAGAGAGATTGCTCTCTGAAATTTAAATTTAGAAGATTACTTTTTTATGGTATCCACCGTGTATTGTTATAGCTCTGTTAATTTTTGAAAATGACAAATAGCTATTTGCCTATCTACTTTGATGTAAAACAGAATCATTTTATGATATAGTTTGCACTTTACCAGGATTTGCATGTACCACATGTTAAATCATGCCCCAGAAACATAGCAACCACTAGCAGATAGAGTCTAAAGTCACATGATTATATGGAACACAAAGGTTATAATGTTTGTGCAGCTATTGCTTTTTAATAAGGAATTCCTATTTTCAGGAAAGAAAAGTAAGAATAGTTTTATTTAGAAAATGTAGACTGGGCCACATTTCGAAAACACACTGATCTGTATCAACTTTTTTGAAAGCTCCTGGCAACATGAACTTCCTATGTCTCTATATTTGCTCTGTGCATGTAGACAAAGAGCCAAGATCATCTTGATTTTGAGGAGGAACAGTGGAAAAAGATGATAGGAGAGAATCATGAAACAAATAATAAATAAATAAGTGACTGTTGAATAAAACAATTAGTTTTGCCCCAGGCTTCTGCAATAGCTTATGAATTCTTACCAGCATTAGTTTACAGCTGTAACTTCAGGATATAATAAGAGATTGAATCTTATACAGGCAATGAAACAGATGATCAAATTCACAAGGGATTGTGTCAGGCTTTTTCCAGTACTAAAGAAACATATTAATCCTTGTCACTGTTTTCAGAAACGCTGTGACAGAAATAAACCTGTACTGTAACTTGGCCCTTTTAATGAGCTTCTGGAGTGTGGGCTTTCCACTCAACACCTGAAAAACACAACAAAACACCTTTTATATTAAAGATGTGAGGTTTGCTGCTGGCTAAATTTGTACACAGAAGTCTATAAACCAGTGCTCAGCCAGCTGGGAAGCAAGAAAGCAAATTCAGATTCTGCCATGAACTTCACAGACCAATTATCTACTTGGAATCATGGGAGTTTAACAAACAAATACCAGCCCCTGCTGAGCCTTTTCAGGCCAGCAGCTTATGGGTGATTCAGTTGCATCCGAGGCTTTTAGACTGATCAATTCTTAATCACAAAGCGCAAAAATTATTCTCAGACTCATGTCAGTTTCTTTGGACACGTTTGTTAACAATCTGCTTCAAATCATTTTTTCTAAAAGAAACTGCAGACACTGTTTTTATTGACTCCCCACTTGTAAAATGTTTATAGCTTGTTAATTTATATTTACCCCTTTACTTTTGCCTGCAAATCAACATCACTTAGCACAGTTTGGTTACACTTTGTCCAAAGGAAATTACAGAAGCCTGCTATGGGGCTAAAATGAAGGAAAGCTGCGGAAAATCAATACACTGCTGATTAAACAGATCGTAGCAAATTCACGGCTGTATGCTACAGCATGGGGACGGCCGTGTGATGCCTATCTAGCAGTTAATGTGCTTTCAGTCAGGTGAAGAAAATTTCTAAATAAGGCAAAATCACCCAGAAAAACAAGAGCTACCTTACAGAAGAATGTATGCGCTTACTTGAAACCTGCATTTTGTGTAAGGTAGTAGTTCACTTGGGGGAAATAAACAGGGTGCCTGAATTTTACAAAATAAAGCAGTTCAGTTTAGTGTCTTTATTAGGACATTTACCCTTTGTATTATGAAAGGAACTGATGCCATTGGAAGATACCACCTCTTTGCTATCACAGGTCAAGTTTGTTTCTTTCATTTTATGGATTTCTTTTTAGATTTATCAACATTTTCTTGTGTAATTTCATTCAGCAAAAATCAAAAGGACTGAAAGGTAGATTATTTGTAGAGGAGGCCCAAAAATATTAATGATATCCAATGAAATGTTCGAAGCAATTCAGAAAGGATCACATAATTTTCCAACTTTAGAGCAGAAGAATGTGCATGAAATAATCTAGATATAAAAAATGCAGTTTTAACAGATTTTTAAGTAGTGGGAATGGAGAATATGAATACAGCACAGTTATAAAGAACAGCATTTGTTTGTAAATCAATGACAAAAGCAGCATTTGAGTTACAGGGAACATTTGAGATATCCTGACTAAAGCAAAGGTACTCTGAGTTAAGGCAAAAACTTTCATTTCCATGCTACCCAGTTTGTGGAATTCTGCAAACCAAATACTTAGAGGACTGAAAATACATATTCTAAAGACTTGTGTAGAGGTGGTAGCTCCTTTAATCCAACTGGAAGAACTGCACTGTACTGTATTGTATGTGAATTATGGGAATGAGAAGTAAAGTTTGAGTACAATCTTTCTGGAAAAGCGTAATTAGAAGACATTTTGTTTCAACCTTTTGTTAAGCTTTTTATTCGACATACACATTTATCTATTTAGATTACTGTGATGCTATACCAAGAATCTTTGTGTGTGTGTGTGTGTGTGTTTAACTTGATACACCAGAGTACAGGTTGAGGCTCTATTCACCATTGTTCATTCCGGATAACTATAGTTTTGATATATTATAGTGTTCTTTCAGATACATTTCAATAGTAAATCCTTATACTAAAAAATATACTTGAGAAAATTATGTTCTATACACAAAGCCAACTTGAGTTTCAATCTCTGTTGTTTTAATTCTCTCTTTTTCAAAATATCAAAGTCTTTCAAATGGTAACATGGTTAAGTTCTTTGCCAAATTCCATGTGTTAAAGTGAAGGTGTTTTTGAGTCATCAAAGCTTATAAAAAGACCTTTAACAAGTAAACAGCTTTCCTCTCTTTTAAAAAACTGGAAGATGTGGTATAAGAAAACACATTCATGGACACCATATGTGAACCAAGTTTCATCCCAAGATTTGAGATTTTTGAGAATTCCTAGAAAATGACAGATTTAAATTATACTGAATTTTACTGAAGAGGCTCACTCATTAACACTATTTTCATACTCATCTACTTATATGTACATGTAAAACTCAATGTGTTATTCTTTGATTATTTTGTCTAAAAAAATCTTCGATAATCTTGTTTAGGAATAAAAAGGTCTTCAATAGTTCAGGAACGAGAAAACATTACTTCAGCATCTCTATTTTAGTGTAAATATTAACTTCCCTTTCTTGTATTGTGGTTAAACTATCAACTTTTTGCCATGTAAAGTTCAAGAAAATGAAACTCTACTTAATTAAATATGATTTTGTGACATTTAGTGAGCAAAGCAGTGGATATTAATGGAAAGATATTAATAGATATTAATATCTATGATAGATATTAATGTCTATGTTTCTATGTTAGAAAACAAAGACAAATATCTGTTATTAGAAATACTTATTAGTTTGCCAGGTTAATTTGCTCCTGAGCACGAATCTTAAGATATCTCTTTTCTTTGTGGCATTGAAAGAAAACTAAATTGAAGTGACAGATTAGAAAAGAAGGAGATAATGGAAGAAGGAAAGACTGAATTAACACAAACTTCTGAGCAAAAATTATTTTGTAAGTCTCACAACTTACGTAGACATTTTTATATTTCCATAGTTCTGATAAGTTAACAATGGCTGTTTGTAAACATGCTTTACTTTATTGAACATCCATATACCATATAAATCTGAGAGTTGGCAAGGATTTGAATACCCTTCAGTAGAAACACAATTTTTCTTATTAATACATGGTAATTTATCACCATTAAGTATATGATTCCTCTGGAAAAAAAATGGATGCACATTGCTCTCTAGACTGTAATTTTAATGTTCATGATATTAATCTTTAATTAAATTATAGTTATTTTAGAAATGCATATGCTTAATTAAATTATACCATGCATGTAAAGAAGAAATGACTATGGTATGATTAAAACATGCTTAAAATGTACTACTGAATTTTGAATGCTGTCTGTCATCTCCAAAGTATGACTAGGTTTCATAAATGACTGGAAAGTCAACTGAAAAATTGCCAAGTAAAACTGTTTGGCTCTTTAAAGAGCTGTGCATTAAAATTTTGGACAGTTTCTCTATTAAATCTAAATATACTTCTTAGTATATACAGTATTACGTTTCTAAATTAATTGCCATACTCCCATTTGTTAAAGAATTTCACTCCATGTGAAAAGCAAAGTCTCACTAGATGTGAATTTTACACTGTGCTAGATCAATCCCAATACCAGTAAATGGATATTATTAAACAGCATGGGGTAGTGCAAACTGGGAAAGAAAACTTGTAGTGTGCTGCCTTTGAGCAGACCTGGCTTGCATGCTGTGACAGGGCAATTGTCGACATGCTTTTTCATGCCAATCTGCAGCTTTTTCAACTCTAGATGCTATGGCAACCAGGGTTTAACAGACTAAGCAGCTAACAAGCTTCCCTGATGGAATTGTCTGGTTGTGTGATTGCCTTGTCTTAGGGAAAATATAAAATAGAATGAAGACGCTTGTGGACATTTGTCAAACTGATTATAATTTGGACAGTTGAATCATAATTGTCTGTTGTGTTCCGTACAGTAGTGACATATGCTATTTTCCACGTTCCTCGCAGGGCGCACTATTGCATTCCCGCATAGGCTATTTCCCTTGGGAACAATGGATCCTGGTTGCTGTGGGTTTGGCAACATGGCAGTCCAGATCTCACACAAGATCATCTGGGCAAGGAGAGAACAGTGAACAGTTCTAATTTCCCCCTCTTTGAAAAGGCTTGTATTTGATTTGAATTATATTTGTATGAAATACAATGAACCTAAGGTGATATGAAAAGATACTTCTCTTTTATAAAATGTTCGTGTTCATGAGGAAAGTTGTAGATCAAAATATGCAGGTGAATTAATTTCTTATTTATGATTGGGCATAATTTTAGTTCTTTGGGAATATTGATTTTTTAAATTTGCAACCACTTAAACATGTATTTGTGTCACCAGTCATATGCATAATTTAAAACCCTGAGAAAATAATCAAGCTTCTCTGATGGGATGGTCTTGTTTTAATATTGTCTTGTCCTATTGAAAGTGAATAGAAGATATTCTCTTTATTGTTTTAAAAGATTAAAAGCATACTAATAAGATTTCTGTCTCTTCAGATAGTCAAAGATATCATATTTTCCAGATCATTTGATACCACATTTTTACTTCTTCTTGAAGGGGGTACCTCTTTTTAAAAATTAAAATGGTTAGACATTTCAAATAAAATATGAATTATCATAAAATAAAATCTAGGATTCAATTTTATAGATAGACACCTTAAGTTAAATGAACTGTTTTTCTAGACAACCTAATTGTTTTATAGATTAATAAATAGATAACTTTATTGTGAAATAGGTTGTATTGTACTTTAAAAATATCAGTGTTATGTCTTTAGGATAAACATTGGATGAAATTTTCAGGGGGCACTGAACTAGTTGAGGTATTTTAAGTATAAGATGATAGTAAGAAGATTTGATGAGGTGTACCCTTATATAAAGATGCAAATGATTATGATAACACACTCATTTTGACCGTATCTCATCAACCAGAGTTCTGCTGTGTTTTTTTTTTTTATTTTGCTTTTTCTTAAATTTAAATGTTGAAATACTTCAAATTGATGCCATGGTTTCAGACACCAAGAACTTCAGAAAAAGTGTGGTTCCTCCCTCCACTTCATTTCAGTAGAATGGGCCGCAATCTGAGTCGCCTTTTAAAAAAAACTTCAAAGTCACATAAAATGACTTAGGTCTAGAGGGTGCAGTTCCTAGAACGGGTCCATTTCTAGTTTGTGACACTGATTATTTTTCTTAAACAGAAAGATCTCAGAGTGAGAACACCTTCTTCTGTGATGAGCTGTGTACACAAGAAGGGCAAGAAATGAAATCTGGAACATTTTGCTCTCTTCATAAAGAACCTACTCCAGACTAACAGGTAAAAAAATATTTTTTTGCAGAGTTATAGTGTACTAAAATTAATAAGCTAAGAATTACTTCCATAAAAGCTTTATTTTATATGAGCATTAATGATTTTTCACAAAATAGCTTATCTTCACTGGGCTACAAAATCTTCCCCTCTAATTCTTAGTTTTTAAATTGGCCTCCTTTGTTAGTCACCTCTGTGCCTGTCACTTTCCTGTTGTCAGCCCATATTGCACTAGAGAGACTTCTGTTCCACTTATTTTCCTGAAGAATATAACTTCTTTCCTATCCAATAGGGAGCTTACTTGAGTCACATGCTAAATAAATATCATTTGAACTAAGGAAAACCATACATTTTCAGTAAAATGAATGAGAATTTTAACTCTATTTTTTAAATATCAAAGATTCAGAGTTCAGTTTACTTTTACATTGACTGAAACTTCTTTTTACTCAATCAATTCAAACTTAGAGTGTGATAGTACCTACTTTGAAGTTTAAAGAACTATGCCTGAAAGCAAATTAATTCTTTCCTTCACTACAGACCAGAGGTGAGAGTCAATGTGCTTTTGTTAGTTCAATGACAACTTTTCAGAGAATGAGGAAATTATTGTTTAAGGTGTAAGCATTTTCCTTTCTATTTATGAAAGGAAAGCATATGAAGAAATGGTCTACAAATTTCAGCAAAGAGGTCAACCTCCTTTTGCAAAACATTTTATATCTATAAAGTGTGCTTTACTCTGATTCCCTGGAGTTATTACCTATCATCTCAACTAGGCAAAGATTTATAAATCCATTTTTAAAGCTTAGAATGAAACAAAAACCTGGAGTTTATGGACTCATTCAAGAGGCTGCCTGATTGCTAAAAGAAGCAAAGATGAATCTTCACCTCTCCATTTAAAAAATTTTCCTTTTTATCCCTTTTCTCGTTGCCAAGAATTATACTACTTCATTGATTCTGTAATATTGAGGTCAGTTCTCGATTTTGAAAGATACCATAGGGATTCCCTGGTGGCTCAGTGTTAAAGTATCCTGCCTACAACGTGGGAGACTTGGTTTTATCCTTAGGTCAGGAAGATCCCATGGAGAAGGAAAGGGCAACCCACTCTAGTACTCTTGCCTGGAAAATTCCATGGACAGAGGAGCCTAGCAGGCTACATTCCATAGTGTTGCTGAGTCAGACACAACTTCACCACCATCACCACCTTAAGGCTACATCATCCACACAATCTCTTGTAGTAGCTTTTCAGTGAAGACTTTTTTTCTGTTAAAAATCAGGGAATTCCTTGGTGGTTAAGTGGTTAGGACTCTGTGCTTCCACTTCAGTGTGCATGAGTTTGATCCCTGGTTGGGGAATTAAGATCCCACACACCTTATTGTATGGCCAAAAAATAAAAGTCATTTTTTTCTATTAAACTTAGGCACTAAATTACTTCATTTACAATGAAAATACTATACATAAGTCATTAACATTTTAGTACAAATTAATTCCAACCATATCATCTTGATAATACCACTAAAATTCCACTTGGAGGCAGCCAGAGGGCTATCTCTGACTCCTCACTCTATTGTAGACTTCTGTGCAAAATTCACATCCTAAGGGACAGTCAGAGTGGGGATGGTGGAGAAAGGCAACAGTAATGGGGTATGACTGCATCCTCAAGCAGTTCATGAGTACTGGATTTCTCTGAAGTGAGCAGAGATGAAAAATAGAAGTAAAACTTGTTCTGGAAAACATGAGAGGCTCCCCTTTGAGAATTTCAGAAGGGGAATTTTGAGGAAAAGATGAGGTGTGCAATAAAATGTATATGCCCCAAGACTTAGCAACAGTCTGACCATTTTTGTAAATGTGACCACTCTCATAATCACTGGCTAGTGATATTTGGATACTGGACAAGTTTTTCCCACAAGGCATAGTTGGGCTGGGGTGATATTCACTTAGACTACTAGACCTCTGTCAACCAGAAGAGGCTACCACTATATTGTGCAAAGTTGTGACTTTGAAAATTTTTCAGCTTAAATTCTACATTTTTCTAGTAATAATCAGTGCATATTTTGAGCCGGTTTTTGTTTTTGTGTAAAATTCTCAGTTGAATCAAGCTTTCAAAGTATATATATGGTGTGGGGAAAAGCTAGTGTTATTTTCCTAGGTTCTGAAGCAAGCTTTCTTGGCCATACTTAACCCAAATGCAATTTCTCTCAAGTTCAGGAACTTTAACTCTTTCTTGTTGAGGCGTTTAGTGTTATTGTTTAGTCTCTAAGTCATGTGTGACTCTTTTGCTATTCCATGGACTGCAGCCCACCAGGCTCCTCTGTCCATGGGATTCTCCAGGCAAGAATATGGAAGGGGTCACCATTTCCTTCTCCAGGGGATCTTCCAGACCCAGAGATAGAACCTGAGTCTCTTGCACTGCCAGGGGAATTCTTTATGACTGAGTCACCAGGGAAAGCCCTGGGAGGGGCTTAGTCTATCACTGGAAATAAATAACTGGGTCGATAATCTTGTGAGAATTCTGGTCAGTGATTAGCACATGGAGGACGGAGGGCTGCAGAAGCAGGGAGAATCATGATCATTCTAGGATCACAAAAGTAGCTACAACTCTTCCTTTTTTTGGCTGCACCCTCAGCTTGTGGGATCCCAGTTCCCTGACCAGGAAGTGATCCTAGGCCCGTAGCAGTGAGAGGTGGAGTCCCAACCACCAGGGAATTCCTTACAAGTCTCTCTCCCCTTGAGGCACTCTGTTCAGCTTGGCCTCAAAATGACTAACAGATATACATCTTAATCCAGATTCAGAAATGCTGAAAAAGGACCTTTCAGCTCCAAAATTTACCTACATACAACATTTGGGTTTTCTGAGATTCTTCTGTCAAATGACGAAGGGTTAAAAATAAAATCTTTCCTTACTATTCTTAAAATAGCTCACAAAATCCAAACAGGAAATTATTTTAAAACATCACTTGGAATTACTAACAGTATTTTCTTGTTTTTAACTTTAAAACTCTTCTTTTTTTCCAAAGAAAAACAAAAGCAAATGAATGTAATAACTGTAATAGTAATAATCATGTCAATGAAAACAGCTAACATTTATTTAGCACTTACTATATTCCAGGTTTTCATTTAATTACTTGAATGTATTAACTAATCTTCCCAAAACCCTATGAGAAAGAAACTATTACTTCTGTTATATGGATAATGAAACAGGCACAGAAAAGTTACTGATTTGCCCGAAGTCATACACTTTGTAAGTATGGAACTGGTTATTTTAATGCAGGCTATCTGACTCCAGTATCAGAGTCCTTAACTCTTGGAAATCTTCCTTTGGTAACTGAAAAGTTGTGTTCTAATCTTAGGTATTTATGAATATATTTTATTAGTTTAATTTATTATGAATATTATACTTGATGGGCTTTCTAGGTGGCTCAGTGGTAAGGAATCCGCCCGCTAATACAGAAGACTCGGGTTCACTGGAGGAGGGCACAGCAGCTCACTTCAGTATCTTGCCTGAAGAATCCCATGGACAGAGGAGTCTAGCAGGCTATAGTCCATAGGGTCACAGAGAGTTAGACATGACTGAAGTGATTTAGCACACATACACGCTTGATGTGGAGAAGGCAATGGCAACCCACTCCAGTACTCTTGCCTGGAAAATCCCATGGATAGAGGAGCCTGGTAGGCTGCAGTCCGTGGAGTCACTAAGAGTCGGACACAACTGAGCGACTTCACTTTCACTTTTCACTTTCATGCATTGGAGAAGGAAATGGCAACCTACTCCAGTGTTCTTGCCTGGAGAATCCCAGGGACGGGGGAGCCTGGTGGGCTGCCATCTGCGGGGTCGCACAGAGTCGGACACGACTGAAAAGACTTAGCTTAGCACACTTGATGAAGATGATAAAGTTTATCTCCCAATGCCGTCTGATTGTATGTCCTTGATACTTAGGTATAGCACTTTGCAGAGTTCTAAACAGAATGAGGGTTAGGAAATTCAATCTTAAAACCATACCAATATAATTATATTTGCATGGCATGGAGTGATAATATTATTCTTTTAGTATCCACCATGTTCTTGGTACTATGCTAGGTGCTTTAGTGATGTATCAATACTAAAAAGAAGGTGTTAAAGACGGAAGCACAAAGAAACTTTCACACAAAACTAGTAAGTAACTAGAAATGAGTTTCTAACCAATGTATATCTGAATATACATCGTTCTATCAAGGTTTATTATTATAAAACCTAAGTTATTTTACACTGTAGAATTCAAGAGTCATGGAAATGAGAATTTAAACTCTTCTCCAATCTTACTGATGATACAGATGCAGGATGAGGTTATGTCGTCAGTGACTTCATAGAGGTAGTATAGATTCAGTTTTTAAAAATTTATTTGAGAGGACTTCCCTGGTGGTCCAGTGGTTAGGACTCTGATCTCCTAATGCTGGGGGCCTGGGTTCGATCCCTGGTCTAGGAATAGATCCCACATGCCGCAACTAAGAGTTCATGTGCCAAAATGAGGATCGAAGATCCTCCGTGCAGTGACTAGGACCCAGTGTGATCAAATAAATAAAAATAAATATTAAAAGAAAGTGTTAACCTGAAACTCTCACACCATTGTTTGCAAATCAGCTATGTGTTTGTATGTTAGTCTCTCAGTTGTGTCTGACTCTTTGCAACCACACGGACTATACCCCTCCAGGCTCTTTTGTCCATGCGGTTCTCCAGGCAAGAATACTGGAGTGGGTTGCCATTCCCTTCTCCAGGGGATCTTCCTGACTTAGGGATCGAACCCAGGTCTCCTGCATTGCAGGCAGATTCTTCACTGTCTGAGCCACCAGGGAAGTCCTAATTGGCTATATTCCAATACAAGATAAAAAGTTTTTAAAAAGTTATTTGAGAATGTATATGGTTTTTTTCAGCACTTCAAATCATAGGACAACTTACATATAACATATTTAAAAACAGGAGTTTATTTTGTGCTGATCTTGTTCTGGAGCCTAAGCCCTGCTGATGGAAGAAACAAATTTTAGTTTGTTAATTATAAGTAGCTCATCTCTTCAAGATTAAAACAATTATTACAGTTGTAACGTATGTCCACATATTCTTTCTTTTTTTTTTTTACATTGACATGAATCCGCCACGGGTGTACATGAGTTCCCAATCCTGAGCCCCCCTCCCACCTCCCACCCCATATCATCTCTCTGGATCTTCCCCATGCACCAGCCCCAAGCATCCTGTATCCTGTATCGAACATAGACTGGCGATTCGTTTCTTACATGATAGTATACATGTTTCAATGCCATTCTCCCAAATCATCCCACCCTCTCCCTCTCCCACAGAGTCCAAAAGTCCGTTCTATACATCTGTGTCTCTTTTGCTGTCTTGCATACAGGGTTATCATTACCATCTTTCTAAATTCCATATATATGTGTTAGTATACTGTATTGGTGTTTTTCTTTCTGGCTTAATTTTCCATTTGAAAGGTGGAGTCTGATTCCCCTCCCCAGAATGTGGGCTAACCTAGTGACTTACTTTTAAAGAAAAGAATATGATGGAATTGATAATGTGTCACGTCTGAGATTAGAACATAAAGGTACTGTGGTTTCCTCTTTGCTCCTTCTCTGGGACCACTGAGTCTACAGGAAGCCAAGTGCCATGTCATAAGGACACTAAAAAAGACCACAGAGAGACCCATGTGGCAAGGAACTGAGGCCTTTAGCCAATAGCTAGTGAGGAAGTGAAGTTTCCTGCCAACAGCCATGTGAATGAGCTTGGAAGCAGACTCTGAAGCCCCAATCAAGACTTCAGATGACAGAAGCTCTGGCTGACATTTTGTTTGCAATCTCATGTGAGACCCAGAGCCAGAACCACCCAGCTAAGCAGTTCCTGAATTAATGAGCCATAGACATTTTGAGATAATGTTTGTTGTTTTAAGCCACTAAGTTTTGGGATAATTTACTACGGAGCAATACATAATTAATATAATAGTCTCTGTAAGGTAACATTTAGTGATTTGAAATTCAATCTCCCTGATAAGATGAGCTTCTCCCCGAATTCGAACTTCCTCCGAGTCTCTCCTTCCTCATCCAAGATGGACATTCTCCAGAGGAAATTCATAGTGAATATATTTTATACCATTCTCTAGACCCTGCTCCCTCTGCCGAAGGGACCCTCATTTCACCTTGACACTTTTTTCAATGGAGTCCACTGAGAACTTGTCTCATTTGGACATTATTCTGTAATCTACTCCTTCTGACTGTGAACTTGGTCATGCCTTTTGGTCATGAAATACTTTCGTCCTTCAACTTTGCAATGGGCCCCGGCCTGCTGTGATCTACTTGTAGCCTCAGCAATTGAGCCTGTGGGTGCCCCACACGTCATGTGTGGGCCATGAGGAGTCTGATGCTCTACCACCACAGATTGTTCTTATCCTCTTAACCTCTTCTTCTTCTTTTAAAAAGCATTTTATTTTATTTATTTGGCTACGTCAGGTCTTAGTTGTGACATGCTAAATCTTAGCTGTGTATGCAAGAACTTGATTCCCCAAACAAGGATCAAACCCAAGCCCCTTTTGCTAAGAGAGTGGAGTCTTAGCCACTGAACCACCAGAGAAGTTTCTATCCTCTTAGCTCATGAGGTACCATACTCCCAGTGCCCTGTTTGATGTGGAGCTTGTCTGAGACTATTGAAGTTTTCCTAGTCAATATCCTGAGGATATAGAAACAAATTCTCTCACTGGAAATCTCTTAAAATTTTCTTTATTATACTTGTGAAATATTGTAAACAGCCTAAATGCTCACACATAAGAAAAACAGTTGAGTAAACTACTACATCTGCACAATGGAGTACCATGCATCTGAATAAAAATGAGAAAGATCTTTTCAGTTTATATTGTTCTGTGAAAAAAGCAAAGTGCAAAAAGCATTTATTCAGTTCGGTTCAGTCGCTCAGTCGTGTCCGACTCTTTGCGACCCCATGAATCACAGCACACCAGGCCTCCCTGTCCATCACCAACTCCTGGAGTTCACTCAGACTCACGTCCATCGAGTCAGTGATGCCATCCAGCCATCTCATCCTCTGTCATCCCCTTCTGCTCCTGCCCCCAATCCCTCCCAGCATAAGCATCTTTTCCAATGAGTCAACTATTCGCATGAGGTGGCCAAAGTGTTGGAGTTTCAGCTTTAGCATCAGTCCTTCCAAAGAACACCCAGGACTGATCTTCTTTAGGATGGACTGGTTGGATCTCCTTGCACTCCAAGGGACTCTCAAGAGTCTTCTCCAACACCACACTTCAAAAGCATCAATTCTTCAGTGCTCAGCTTTCTTCACAGTCTGACTCTCACATCCATACATGACCACTGGAAAAACCATAGCCTTGACTAGACAGACCTTTGTTGGCAAAGCAATGTCTTTGCTTTTGAATATGCTATCTAGGTTGGTCATAACTTTTCTTCCAAGGAGTAAGCGTCTTTTAATTTCATGGCTGCAGTCACCATCTGCAGTGATTTTGGAGCCCCCCAAAATAAAGTATGATGCTGTTTCCACTGTTTCTCCATCTATTTCCCATGAAGTGATAGGACCAGATGCTATGATCTTAATTTTCTGAATGTTGAGCTTTAAGCCAACTTTTTCACTCTCCTCTTTCACTTTCTAGTATGTGACTATTTAAGCATTAAGGAAGAATAAGAGAATATACATGTATTTGCTTATTTGTGAAAAAGACTTATAGAAAGGAATAAAACACGCTAAAGAGACTGATTATGTACTGGCATGAGTAGAAAAAGTATGGAAATAAAGAGGCAATGGTAACATAGTATAGGACTGAGGGAGAAGTAATACTTTTGTGATTATACATTTTTTATAGCTTTTACTCTTAGAATCATGTTATTGTTTTATGTACCTGTCAAATAAATAAATGATGAAAGAAAACAGGGTGTAAGGAAAACCCAAACTGGAAACACAGTAACCAGTGAACCTGATTGTATTATAAATGAATAAAATAACCACACTGATGAAGGTGGAAACAAAAGAACTAAAGTGAGTAACTGTAGAAAGCAATATTTTGACTAAATATAGTAACTCTAAAGACAACCAAACAAAAAAGTTTCCTACAAATGCTGCAATCTGTTTAGTAAATTTGTTTCTAACATGGGTGTGCATGCTGAGTTGCTTCAGTTGGGTTCAACTCTTTTCAACCCTATGAACTTTAGGCCACCAGGCTTCTCTGTCCATGGGCATTCTCCAGGCAAGAATATTGCCATGCCATTCCTCCAGGGGATCTTCCCAACCAAGCGATCCATGTTTCTTATGTCTCCTGTTTTGGCAGGTTGGTTCCTTACTACTAGTGCCACCTGGGAAGTCCTTCTAACATGGGTGTAAGTGAGGAATTTTAAAAGTATTTTATGTTCATACTGCTGCTGCTGCTGCTGCTAAGTCGCTTCAGTCGTGTCCGACTCTGTGCAACCCCATAGACGGCAGCCCACCAGGCTCCCCCGTCCCTTGGATTCTTCAGGCAAGAACACTGGAGTGGGTTGCCATTTCCTTCTCCAATGCATGAAAGGGAAAAGTGAAAGTGAAGCCACTCAGTCGTGTCCAACTTGTAGTGACCCCATGGACTGCAGCGTACCAAGCTCCTCCACCTATGGGATTTTCCAGGCAAGAGTAATGGAGTGGGGTGCCATCGCCTTCTCCATGTTCATACTAGGTCAGAATAAATAAGCAAATATACTGTCTTTTGTTCATAAGAACCATGTTTCTCATTGGCAGAGGAAGAGGTTACTAGTGAAAACGAGAAAAAATAAAATGAATTGTCATGTTAAATTGGAATAAAACATATCAGAAGGAACTCAGTTTTCTTTAAATATATATACATATATGTATATACACGCACAGTTGGATAGTTACAGAAATAAACAGTTGTGTGTATTCGTGTGTTATTACGCATACATCTATTTCCCAGCTTTGTTCTCTGGGGGGGGGGGGCCTAGAAACAATTACTTCCCAGTAGCAATAACCACATTTAACTCTTAGATCTTGGAATTTAAATATCATTCCAGTAAAAGGAAACAGGACTCCTTGGAGAAATAGCTGGTGCTAGAAAGGACCAGGGCAGGAAAAAACAAGATAAGACTGGAATATTTTAAGATAAAAGAAAGTATAGAAGCATCCACAAAATGATGGGGCAACTCTAGAAATCACCACAAAAAAACAAGTTTAGGAACTCCCAATGACCAAAGTTGGATCAATTAAAGAACAACCCAAATAATGCTAGTTTGAATTACTGTTGTTTAGTTGGTAAGTTGTGTCTGACTCTTTTGCAATCCAATGAACTGTAACCCACCAAGTTCTTCTGTCTGTGGGATTTCCCAGGCAAGAATAGTGGAGAGGACTGCCATTTCCTTCTCCAGGGGCTCTTCCCAACCTAGGGATGCAACTTGTATCTCCTGCATTTGCAAGTGGGTTCTTTAGCCCTGAGTTGCCAGGTAAGCCCTAGCTTGAACTACAACCTCTAGATTAAAAATGATTATGAATGACTACACAGATATAAAAATATAAATGGAAAAGTAAATAAATAGAATAGAATACTCTTCTTTAGCCTTTCATGGTTCATAGCTTTTTCATGGTGAAGGGGCTTCTATAACTCAGTGAAGGGGCTTCTATAACTCAGTGGCCCATACAGGGCCAAAAAAGACAGACGGGTCGCAGTGAAGAGTTCTGAAAAAATGTGATCCACTGGAGGAGAGAATGGCAAACCACTCCAGTTTTCTTGCTGCAAGAACCCCATGAACAGTATGAAAAGGCAAAAAGATAATGACACTGGAAGACTGAGGATGTGTTGTGAATGTGTCTGGTAGTGAAAGTTAGGTTTGATGTTGTAAAGAACAATATTGTATAGGAACCTGGAATGTTAGATCCATGAATCAAGGTAAATTGGACACGGTCAAGCAGGAGATGGCAAGAGTGAACATCATCATCTTAGGAGTCAGTGAACTAAAGTGGCTGGGGATGGAGGAATTTAATTCCAATGACCATGATATCTACTACTGTGGGCAAGAATCCCTTAGAAAATATGGAGTAGCCCTCATAGTCAGCAAAAGAGTCTGAAATGCAATACATGGGTATAAACTCAAAAATGACAGAATGATCTCAATTTATTTCTAAGTCAAACCATTCAATATCACAGTAATCCAAGGGTATGCCCTGATCACTGACGCCAGAGAAACTGAAGTTGACTGGTTCTATGTAGATCTACAAAACCTTCTAGAACTAACACCAAAAAAGATACCCTTTTATCATAGAGGGTTGGAATGAAAAAGTAGAAAGTCAAGTTATACCTGGAGTAACAGGCACATTTGGTCTTGCAGAACAAAATGAAGCAGGGTAAAGGCTAACAGTTTTTCCAGAGTTTTTGACCACCAGAAAGTGCTGGTCATAGCAAACACCCTTTTCCAACACAAGAGACGATTCTACATGTGGACATCACCAGACAGTCAATACTGAAATCAGAATGATTATGTTTCTTTGCAGCCAAAGATAGAGAAGCTATCTATAATTAGCAAAAATAAGACTTCGAGCTGACTGTGGCTCAGATCATGAGCTCCCTATTGCAAAATACAGAGTTAGATTGAAGAAACTAGGGAAAACCACTAAGACATTCAGGTATGACTTAAATCAAATCCATTAAGATTATACAGTGGAGGTGATAAGTAGATTCAAGGGATTAAATATGGTAAACAGAGTGCCTGAAGAACTGTGGATGGAGGTTTGTAACAGGAAGCAGTGACCAAAACCATCCCAAAGAAAAAGAAATCAAGAAGACAAAGTGATTGTCTGAGGAGGCTTTAAAAATAGCTGAGGAAAGAAGGGAAGTAAGAGGCAAGGGAGAAGGGAATTGTATACTCAACTGAATGCAGAGTTCCAGAGAATAGCAAGGACAGATAAGAGGCCCTTTTAAAATGAACAATGGAAAAAATAGAGGAAAACAATAGAATGAGAAAGACCAGAGATCTCCTCCAGAAAATTGAAGATATCAAGGGAATGTTTCATGCAAGGATGGGCATGTAAAGAACAGAAAGTATAAGGACCTAACAGAAGCAGAAGAGATCAGGGAGAGGTGGCAAGAATACACAGAGCTGTACAAAAAAGGTCTTAATGACCAGGATAACCACAATTGTGTGGTCACTCACCTAGAGCCAGATATCCTGGAGTGTGAAGTCAAGTGGGCCTTAAGCATTTCTACAAACAAAGCTGGTAGAAGTGATGGAATTCTAAGTGGGCTCTTTAAAATCCTAAAAGATGATGCTATTGAAGTGCTGTGCTCAATATGTCAGCAAGTTTGGAAAACTCAGAATTGGCCACAGGACTGGAAATGGTCAGTTTTCATTCCAATCCCAAAGAAGGGCAATGCCAAAGAATATTCAAACTACCACACAATTGCACTCATTTCACATGCTAGTAAAGTAATGCTCAAAATTCTCCAAGTTAGACTTCAACAGGACATCAACTGAGAACTTCCAGATGTATAAGCTGGTTTTAGAAAAGACAGAGGAACCAGAGATCAACTTGCTGATATTCCCTGGACCATGGTGAAAGTAAGGGAATTCCAGAAAAAACATCTACTTCTGCTTCATTGACTATGTAAAAGCCTTTGACTGTGTGGATCACAAAAAACTGTCAAAAATTCTTAAAGAGATGTGAATACCAGACCACCTTAACTTGTCTCCTGAGAAACATGTATACAGGTCAAGAAGCAAGAGTTAAAACTGGACATGGAACATTGGACTGTTTTCAAATTGGGAAAGGAGTATGACAAGACTGCCTATTATCACTCTGCTTATTTAACTTCTATGCAGAATACATCATGTGAAATGCTGGGCTGGATGAATCTCAAGCTGGAAATAAGATTGCTGGCAGAAAGACCAGCAACCTCAGATATGCAGATAATACCACACTAATGCCAGAAAGTGAAGAGGAGCTAAAAAGCCTCTTGTTGAGGGTGAAAGAGGAGAGTGAAAAAGCTGGCTTGAAACTCAGCTGTCAAAAACCTAAGATCATGGCATTCAATCCCACCACTTCATGGCAAATAGATGGGGAAAAAGTGGAAGCAGTAACAGATTTTCCTTTCTTGGACTCCAAAATCACCGTGGACAGTGACTGCAGCCACAAAAGTAAAAGACGCTCGCTCCTTGGAAGAAAAGTTATGACCAACCTAGACAGCATATTAAAAAACAGACGTCACTTTACTGACAAATGTCCATATAGTCAAAACTATGGTTTTTCCAGTAGTCATGTATGGATGTGAGAGCTGGACCATAAAGAAGGCTGAACACCAAAGAACTGATGCTTTTGAATTGTGCTGGAAGACTCTTGAAAGTTCCTTGGACAGCAAGGAGATCAATCCAGTCAATCCTAAAGGAAATCAACCCTGAATATTCATTGGAAGGACTGATGTTGAAGCTGAAGTTCCAAAACTTTGGCCACTTGATGTGAAGAGTTGACTACTTGGAAAAGACCCTGATGCTGGGAAAGATTGAAGGCAAAAGGAGAAGGGGTGGCAGAGGATGAGATGGTTAGACAGAATCACTGACTTGGTGGATGTGAAGTTGAGCAAATGGGGGGATATAGTGAAGGACAGAGGAGCATGGTGCTCTGCAGTCCACTGGGTAGCAAAGACTCAGACTTAGTGACTGAGCACCAACAGCAATAACTCTGCTTTACAGGAGAGTATAAAGGAATAAATCTACAAGGAGTAAGTGAAATTAAAGTCACCATTAAACAAACATGTCAGTAATATTTGTGAAATCTGTCTTCCTACTTACATGTTGTTCAAACCATCAGTTGATGCTAAAATTAATGATTGATGAGAAATAGGATATTTATATAATTTAAAGTATTTCCTCACAAAATACTTATTAATTATTAAGGGGGAAATATTAACATTGAACAGAAAAGACTCACAGACACCATTTAGCCATGTGATTAGAGTTAACATTACCAATAATAAGATATAATGCCATAATTTATTCCAATATATGATGTACGGAGAAGGACATATGGAGAAGGCACTGGCGACCCGCTCCAGTACTCTTGCCTCGAAAATCCCATAGGTGGAGGAGCCTGGTAGGCTGCAGTCCATGGGGTTGTGAAGAGTCAGACACAACTGAGCGACTTCACTTTCCCTTTTCCCTTTCATGCATTGAAGAAGGAAATGGCAACCCACTCCAGTGTTCTTGCCTGGAGAATCCCAGGGACAGGGGAGCCTGGTGGGCTGCTGTCTGTGGGGTCGCACAGAGTCGGACACGACTGAAGCAACTTAGCAGCAGCAGGATCAGAGAGGGACATAACATCAATTCTGCTATATTGTTGCCAAAACATTAACAACAATCTAATTATGAGAAAGCACTAGAGAAAGACAAATTGAAGGATGTTCTAAAAAATAACTGGCATGAGTTCTTCAAATGTGTCAAGAACATGAAATACTGAGGAACTATCACAGATTGAAGAACCCCCAAAAGCAACTAAATCCAATAAGATTGAATCTTGGGCCAGAGAAAAGGATATTAGTGGAATAACTGGTAAAATTCTAATAAGGCTTTCATATTGGTTAGTAATATGACATCATTGTTGATTTCTTGCTTTTTAAAATTGAAGTATAGTTGACTTATGCTATTATTTCATTTTAGGTATACAGTATAGAGATTTGATATTTTTATAAAGTAAGTACAAATAAAGTAATTGAAAAGTATTGGCTTATTGCCTGTGCTATACAAATATATCCTTGTAACTTATTTATTGTATACCTAGTAGTTTGTACCTCTTAATTCCTTTCACATATTTTGGCCCTTCCCTACTCCTCTCCCCTCTGGTAACCACTAAGTTGTTATCTGCATCTGTCTGCTTCTGTTTTGTCATATTTATTTGTTTTATCTTTGAGTTTAAACATATAAATTTTCTTGGTTTTAATAACTGAACAATAGTTATAGAAGATGTAAAATTGTGGGAAACTGGGAAGAGGGTGAATGAGGATTCTTTTTATGATCTGTGCCACTTTCCTGGATGTCTAAATTAAAATTTTTGCACTTTACCCTAGTGATCATCTAAGACAATCCATGTATTTTATTTTTTTAATTTTTTTTGATCTTTGTTTTTTTTTTTTAATTTTTATTTTTACTTTATTTTACTTTACAATACTGTATTGGTTTTGCCATACATTGACATGAATCTACCACGGGTGTACGTGCGTTCCCAAACATGAACGCCCCTCCCACCACCCTCCCCAATTCCATGTATTTTAAAAGAGTATTTCAATATGCATCAATGTTAGCCAGTTTCAGTGGTGTGAAAAATGGTTTCAGTTAAGTAACAATGATCTCTGACTACCACAAGTAAAACTAATGTTCAGGTGAAACTGAAATAAATACCTGTAACTCAGCACACACACACACACACACACACACTGTTATGTATTACTCCTGGCTCCCTCATTTTCTGGAGGATGGAGGAATGATAAGAAAGTATGCTCAAGATCGACATCATGCCTTTTCCTTCATTTTTTATCTTTCTTGTCTTCTTCCCTAGAGATGGAAGGTCTTTATATTTCTCCATCTGACAAAAACTGCTTTGGTTCATTCCCTTCTTCTACCTTACATGGCATTCACTTTCTCCTTTACTTGGATGAAGTAGCAAAAGTGTTGTAGGAAAAGAAACTCATAAAGGAGTACCTCTCAAGATGCACTGAGAAGTATTTTTAAAATATGACCTCTGGCACACTTATAGACTGCTCTATACATTTTAACACCTAATGATCTTCCCAAGTTAGTTCCCTGAACTTTAATTTTATCTTCCTGGTTACACTGTTAGGTGCCTGAGAGCCAGGCTGGGTTGATCTCTTACACATCATTCCCATAACATGTAACAAACACCAACTAGTCAATGTATATTTTGCTTATTGTTTGAAGTATGTTAATCACAGATCACTTTGAATACAAAAGTACTAAAGAAGTATGGGTAATGATCTACGATGAGATGATTCTCCTTCCCACTTGTTTTTGAAAGTTTAGTCAATCCTGCTAAAAAGTTTGCCCGTAGTCAACATTAATTTTGCCACTTTGCCTTTCTGTGCTATAAATGTTTTCAGCTATGGAAAGTCATCATATGCACCCTCTACTTAAAGACCATACATATCATAAATAACTTCAAAATGTTTATGGGAAGATGATAAAATGGAGTGATTTGTGAGCATATGATTGAAAAAGCTATTGATGATCTAAATCTTCATGTTTCAATAAATTCTTGGAGAAAACACTATTTCTATCATAAGAATCCTTGCTCTGTCCTTTGAAATGTGAGTAAGTTAAGGGAAGCTTTATTTAAATCTAAGATGAAATCAAAGACGAGTGCAGACAAATGGAGTAATATGCGTGAGGATTTAATGTGTATGCGCGTGTGTGTGCTCAGTCATGTCTGATTTTTTTGTGACCCCATGGACTGTAGACTGCCAGGCTCCTCTGTCCATGGAATTTTCCAGGCAAGAATACTGGAGTGGGTTGCCATTTCCTTCTCCAGGGGGTCTTCCTGACCCAGGGATCGAACCTGCATCTCCTGCTTGGCAGATGGATTCTTTACCACTGAGCCATAGAAATATTTAACCATTATAAACATCACTAGTTATCAAGAAGAAAAAACTGTCATTATTACGTTTATAGACTTAAACTTAGGAAGAGATGATTTCTTCCTTAACATGAAGAATGAAAAGTATAAGGAAGAGTTATGATTAAACTAAAATAAGGAAAGATGTTTGGACAGGCCAAGCGGTCTTCCAAAGTTTACACATAGTAAAGATGCTAGACTAGGGTTTGAATCCAAGCATTCTAGCTCTAGAGTGCACGCTCAAACATTAACTTATTGAACATATGTAGATAAAGCCATCCTAGGGCTCAGAGGAGATACACTCCTCATTATTTAAGGGAAGTCTCAGCTTGTGCTACTGTGGTGTGAGGTCCAACTTAAATCTGTTGGCAGATTCAAACAGCATTGATCGTTTATTTCTAACAAGTTGCATTCACATCCAAGAGAGACAGTGGGCAATAGCTATAGTGCAGCCATTCAAAGAGGCAATTTCAGTAAAATGGGTCTGAGATGTGCTGGGCAGAGTGACTCTCAGCCAACTCCAGAGGTGCAGGGTCATGTTGACTTTAGTGTATGGAATACCCCAGAAACTGGAATAGTCTGTATTGTTCCTCAGATTTGGGTCTGCCTACTTTAGATAAGACCAATCAAAACAATGGGAAGTCTTAGGAGGATATTTCAGGTATGATCATTTTGGGCCAATTTCTTGGAAATAGCATGGTATCTAGAGTCGTATTCAAAATGTAGAACATCATGCTATTATTTCCTTTAAGTAATTTTCCTGTTTAAATAGTCATGTTTTGCTCTTCAAGTTTCTTGCTGAAAGTGGTTGATGTGTGTCTGAATAATACAAACAACTTTAAAAAGTAATTTGTTTACATTAATAATTCATGCAATGCAGGTGTGTGTGAGAAGTTGGCAAAGAAAACTAAGTTAGCAAGAAGTTTTTAGGTTTAGGAATTCAACAACAGTATAAATATCTATTGTAATTTTTAGTCATATGCTTAAAAATCTACTGTGGAATCCTCCCAAAGTGTAGTCTCATCTCTAGTTACTGTGTCCAGGTCTAGTTTAGGTTCAAGAACTCAGGTTCACTGCTCTGCAGGTCAAATGTCTGACCCCTTTTGATAGGAGCATTAGAAAATCTTCACATTTGGTTAAACAGATGGTACTAATGGAGCATGGCCATGTAATGGTGTGGCAAGGAAAGTGGAAACCTACTCAAGATCTATTCAAGAGATTTTACAAACACACTTCAAAGATTGCACGTCTGAAACATCTTAGAGCCCAGTAATAAAAGATGATGGAAAGTCTTAGGCTGTTTCCTTATTTATGAAAACTAGTGCTTGCCAAATTTCATACCCCTACTCCTGTGGCATTCTCCCCCAATAAATAAGTTTTTCTTTGTTCCTATGTTCATTCATTCAAAGGTAATTCAGTACCACTGTCATTAAATACATTCTTGCAAAAATTGGGGGAGATGGATGTGTATTTTGAGGTTGAGTTTCAAAAATGATTGAATTTAATGGTACTATGAAAGTAGAACTTTCATTAAAATATTATTCTTACAGTACCAAGCATTATTTATATTTTTATTCAGTTATGTTGCATATAACATGCTATATTTAATACTTGTTAATAATAAACATATTAGCAAAGGCCACAGTAAGCAAATACTTGATAATTTAAATAGGTCTGTTATTAACTTGATGACATATGAAGGTAAGCAGAAAGAAGCATCTACAATATTACCTTCATATTCTATATTTTCATTGTAGATGTGACTATCCTATTCATATTATTAATAGGAATAATTTTATTAAAGACAAAGTTTGTAAGTGACATGTAAGTATATAATAGAATAATTATAATAGAAATATTTATATTTCTCAATTAGTGTTGACAAGAAGTGGCTATTTGATTTCTAAGTCCAAGTTCATGTTTGGGAACGCATGTACACCCGTGGTGGATTCATGTCAATGTATGCCAAAACCAATACAGAATTGTAAAGTAAAAAAAATAAAGTTAAAAAAAAAAGAAAAAAAAAAGAGTATTCTTTTCAAGAACTATTCTCCATATGTACACTGAGAAAAGTTTGAAATTTAAAATGTGAATTAAAAAATAGTTTAAAATAGTTAATGTAGAATTGAAATAGTTAATCACAATTGAATCAGACTAGTTCAGTCAATCAGCCAATCAACAAACACCTATGATGCACCCAGTACATTCCAGGCAGGGTGTGTGATTACAGGAATGAAGCAGTCTTTAAGAGATATGATCCCTACCTCCATGCAGCTAGTAATATAGACTGGCAATTTGATGTATTTTACTGTATGCATTCCTTCTAGTAGGAGTAAAATAAGGATTTGTATGTCTTACAATACACAACTGTTTAATAGTAACTTGTAATGCACACTGAAAAAGTATTAAGGGCTTTTTGAATTATAGTTTTCTTTAGATACATTGGTGCCATGAAAAAGGCTGAAATTGTGCAATCTTTTCATTTTATAATTTTGAGACAATGGCAGTATTAAAACATTCATGTAACATCCTACAGAAAATTAAATGTGTGAACATAAATTACATCATTTGAAAATTCAGATTGTACTTGATTTTCTGGAGTGGCTGGTATATAACGAGCCCAGGCAATATCAATGTGCTCAGTGATAAAGAAGATGGTAATTGTGTACCAGGGGAATTTAGGTTGTATTTTGATGATGTGGTCAATTACTTGGCCTTTGTGAACATTCATGGAATAATTGGTTTTATTTAATAAGTCCATTTATGAAAATAACCACTGTTGCACGTTGGTGCTTATCAAAAGCATTTTTTTCCCTTGAAGAGACTGTGCACGTATGGCATCAAACTGCCAATTAATGTAATTTGTTTAGAGCTATTTTTCCTTCTGTACCATCAAGGCATTAGCTATCAAAGGTGAATGGTAAAATATCTAGCCAAAAAAGGGTTGTATGGCTATCCTAACAACTTAAACAAAGGGAGTAAGAGAGAACACATATGTTACAATTACCCAGATTTTTCCTTTAACTGAAGCTTTTAAACTAAGATTGATAGAAAACAGTGTTTAGGAAGAAATAATGCATACTGATTTATAGAAAATGCTATTCGTGGTATTTTTCTTTTTGTATTAGCTTTAATGAATAGATACGCCTTTTTATTTTGTGGTACCCTACCATTAAATGATACCATCATTTTTTTCTACCTAAATAAATTCAAATTCTTGTCACCTACTATCCGTACAGGAAGATTTGAGACATTATTCCTAATTGAGATTTTTACTGAATATCTTTTAAAGATAAATTTGTTTTATTCTTTCACCCACTATTTAAAAGGATTTTCACATTTTTATCTTCTAAAGGAATTGTCAATGAGAAACGAAAACTGCATAGACTATACATTAAAATCACTTTAGTTTTTAAGCTGTCATGAACTGTTTCAAAAAATGCTAAGTTGCTATTGTTTAATGTCTGTCATTTTATAATGCTTTAGAAGTTATCTATCCTGTAAAATTATTAACTGATGCTAAAATTGCCTTGTAAGTATTAGGACAATAGCAATTTTGTAACAGCTGGGACACTGCCAATGTAAGATAAGTACATTTTGCTCTGTAGATTCATAAAGTGCTTTGAAGTGGTTTGTAACTGATGGATGGATGCATTTTCTAAGTGTAGAAAGCAATATTTTGTAGAAGGAAATGGCTTGAAAGCTGACACACACACATGCAAATGCCGTTCTCTTCAGTAAGTAATTTGCTTTTTCTTTCAAAAGCATAAATGGCATAGTTAGACACATTATTTTGTATATTGCACATAACAATACAAGATGCACAAAAACAGCAAGTACAAAACATTTCATATTGATAGAAGAACCCAGGGCTGTGGTATATGATTAGCATAAATGTACACACACTGAAGTAATGCTTTCAGGATTAAAAAGTGAAACTGAAAAAAAAATAGGTAAGTTCTACTAAACTTCAGGGAATGATAGTATTGATTATGCTTTCCCTCTTTTAATTTTGCTACTTGATTGGAATGCTGTATCATTTTAAATGGACATATTCTATCCATTTAGGGTGGTTTAGTACGGTTGACATCTCTTAGCTTTCAAAAAATAAGAGGCAACGATATACTTTCCGGTATGACAAGTGCACACACGGGACTGGTTGCTGTCAAGTTAAAATCATTCTTGACCATATTGTATGCTTAAACATTTACATAGTTACTGGTGCATCCTGAGTACCTAGAGCAGACTGGCAGAGAGTAATAGGACCAAGCTTGAATGAACTGTTTTTCAGAGACCCTTGAATTGCAATCATTCAGCAACTCTTAAAGAACTCAAGCTTTGGAGCCAAATTGGTTGGGTTTGAGTCCTGTTATCAATATTAACAGCTTTGTGAACTTAGGCCTGCCTTTTAACGTTGCTAAGCTTCAATTTCCTACTATACAGAATGAAGAAAATAACATCCACTTCTTAGAGATGTTATGAGGAACAAATCTGCATAAAGCGCGTTTGTGCAGTGTCAGACACTTAGCCCCCCATACATTATGACTTTTATTATTGCCATAGCTCCATCATTATCCACATTATTATTTTGTTTGCTGTATCAATACAGACTTATCTCAGTTCCTTAAAATATCCTTAGTTTCCTCTTTTGATTAGGACAATTTCCATGAAAATCACTTAACATTAATTGCATTCATTAATGATGGTTGTGTACGGTTAGAGAGAAAACCATATTCTCCGTCTTTAACAACACTTTACTTTTATTTTACTGAGGCAATTCGTTTTCCTCCGATATATATTTCATTCAACACATTCAAAGGAAATGTAGCAATGAATAAAACCTACTGGTTTGGGTAGTATTTTGGATGACCATAAGGCAAAACTTTCAATTTGTACTTTGAATATTTTTCTCAGAAATTAGATATTGGAACCTCTAGACCTCTTTGAATTGGTCAGTAGAAGACATTATACAACATGAACTAATTGATTAACAAACCTGCAACTTAGTGAAATTCTCTACCTTTTCAAAAAATACATTCAACTACTTACCTGGAAGATTTTGCTACAAAGATATGTCAGAGGAATGCTTTTAGACCAAAAGTGTTTACATCTGAGTTATTTCCACACTTGAGGAGATCTCTGATGGAACTACTTCATTGGAAAGACCGCTACATAAGAACAGAAAAAAAGATTGGTCCTTTATTTGAAAATCTTATAGACAAATTTTGAAGATTTCTAATTTTATGGATTTTTTGGAAACATGTAGCTTATTAAATAGCTATACTATTTCAGGTATAAAAATGTGTCTTCTATTTCATCCATACAATTTCTTGTTTTAATTTGTTATGGCTTTAACTCTTGATGGGAATTCTGTTTTTATATATAGTTTTAGACCTGTGCCACTTGATGTTTATGATATCACATGGGTTGATTATGATTTCTACCCCAATCCTTTGTGCATAAAAATGACATGAGGGCATTTCCTTAACTAACCTGTATCATGGGGTCATATAAATTTCATTACCATAAGCTCAAATGTCAAAGGTGTTCATGACATCCATGAATATGGTCCTAGAAATGGGGCCTCAACCTACTTTTTCTCTCTTTGATATGGACCCATGGAAGAATAATGTAATTTTCTGCTGGGACTTCTTTCTCTTTAGCAAATTTATCCAACAAAGAAAGATTAAATTTCCCTCACAGCAGCTGTTTGGATTTTTCATCTCAAAAGTCTGTAACTTACAGCCTGGCTTCCTCAGGCATTTATTCATTGTAGGCTGCAGTTCATGGGGTCGCTAAGAGTCAGGCACAACTGAGTGACTTCACTTTCACTTTTCACTTTCATGCATTGGAGAAGGAAATGGCAACCAATTCCAGTGTTCTCGCCTGGAAAATCCCAGGGATGGTGGAGCCTGATGGGCTGCCGTCTATGGGGTCGCACAGAGTCAGACACGACTGAAGTGACTTAGCAGCAGCAACAGCAACAAACCATAGGCAGACTTTTGGCACAGCTGTCCAGTTATTGATACTTCTAAAAGCTCTGTGATCTTGTGGATAAATCTACCAGAACAACCAAAGTTTGTCCACACCTTTTCTCTACCTTGGAGTCCATAAACTGGAAGTGCCTTTGGGATAACCTATAAGAACACATAGATAGCATCACCAACTCAATAGACATGAGTCTGGGCAAACTCCGGGAGATAGTGAAGGACAGGGAAGTCTGGCATGCTGCTGTCCCTGGGGTCGCAGATAGTTGGACAATGACTTAGTGACTGAACAACAATAAGAATGCAACAGAACTCTTAACTGCTAATGCTTATGTACAACTTTACTGCCATGTGGGTAAGTATTGGAAAGATGCTTAGTGGCAGATAACCTAGTGGGATAAAACCAGTTTTGTGTTCTGCCATTCCTTGTCTTTAATATATGCCATATGACTTAATACCACTTTTGTGTGAATTGGATAAATGACTCTTCTATGAAAGACAGAAAGATAAATATTCTTCTGTATGTTGTTCTTGAGGTCTCAGTTATCATAGATTTGTAGAGCTCTTACAAACTGACCCTGCTCTGTATTTATTCTCAAGAAAAATAAATAATATAATGCCACCAACCTGCTATTTTTACTCAAAAACATATCGTGAAGATCTTTTATCAGTGCACAGATTTCTGTATCATTTATTTTGACTGTTGCACAGTGTTTCATAGTGTGGATAGGTGACAATTTGCTTACCATACTTGATAGACATTTAAGTTATTTACAATTTTGTGCTCTAAACAATGATTATGATGAAAATGTTCATACAGGTCCTCTTGTGTATATGTGTGGCTGTTTAGGCTTCCCTGGTGGCTCAGACAGTAAAGCGTCTGCCTGCAATGCAGGAGACCGGGGTTCACTTCCTGGGTTGGGAAGTTCCCCTGGAGAAGGAAATGGCAATCCACTCCAGCACTCTTGCTTGGAAAATCCCATGGACTGAGGAGCCTGATAGGCTACAGTCCATGGGGTCTCAAAGAGTCGGACACGACTGAGCGACTTCACTCTCATTCTCAAAAGAAAGTTTACTGGTTCTTACAGATTCTGCCAAATTTACCTTATGTGGGTCCTAATGCAGTGACTTGGAGAAGGCAATGGCACCCCACTCCAGTACTCTTGCCTGGAAAATCCCATGGATGGAGGAGCCTGGTAGGCTGCAGTCCATGGCGTCGCTAAGAGTCGGACACGACTCAGTGACTTCACTTTCACTTTTCACTTTCATGCATTGGAGAAGGAAATGGCAACCCACTCCACTATTCTTGCCTAGAGAATCCCAGGGATGGGGGAGCCTGGTGGGCTGCCGTCTATGGGGTCGCACAGAGTTGGACACGACTGAAGCGACTTAGCAGCTCAGCAGCAATGCAGGGCCTAGAGTCCCTTTAAGAAGAGAAATTTGGACTGAGACACAGGAAGAATGCCATGTGACTCCAGAGGTAGAGACTGGAGTGACATATCTACAAGACAAGGAATCCCAAGGACTGGAAGCACTAGAAGTCAGGGAGAGGCAAGGAAGAATCATTCTCGAGAGCCTCTAGAGAGTGCCTGGCTCTGACAATATCTTGATTTTGGACTTCTAGCTTCTAGAATTGTGAGACGATAAATATCCGTTGCTTTGAATCATTTAAATTGGTAGTAATATGTTATGGCAGCCTAGTAAACTGATACAATGGTCATTATTTCTGGATAGAATTGTATTGTAGTCCAATGCCCAAAAGAGAATATCTTAGGTACTAGTAATAGATTGTGTTTTCCACTTTGTTTCTATGTAAGCGAGACCATAAAAGATGTGTGTTTGTGAATAATGAGACTAAAATGTTGAATTCTGACACACATAAATGTCAGTTAGAACAGAAATTTGGAGGTAAGGAAGTTTCAAGGAAAAAATTTACTTCACAAGTAAATGTCAAAAGAACTTCAATATTCAAATTATAAAAATATATTAGAAAATATCTGTAAATTTAGGTCAGGAATATATGTGATCCCTAGAAATAAAGGTTAATTGTTATAATTTTAAAAAGTGAGTATTATAAGTTCTAATGCTAATAAGGGTTTTGTACACAACGTGACAAAGAGAGTTTGTTATTTGTAGCTCTGTATTGACATTTTAAAAATCACTGAAGCTGAGCTTTACTTTCAATTGACTGTTTTAAAAGATTATTATATTTTTTCACTGAATCATTAAGGTCTAAAAAGCTGCCATGGGCCATTCTTTAATTACATGTCATAAATGCAATTCTACTGTTACTGAAGTAAATAACTACACTGTCTTATGACTGACAGTGTCAATATTTGAATGACCCTCATTACTTCTGAAAGATTGATGTTGTTGGGTTTGTAAAGACACCAATTTAAAGAAGCAATACTCTCTTACTGGTTACTAGAGTGTGTTAGTAGCTATCAACAAGAAAGTACTAGAAAGGGAATTTATTATTTATTTTCAGAGTGCACAGAGTATTCCAATTTTTTTATGATCATTTGTAGCCATATTGGGTAATCCTGTCCTGTTCTAACTATAAAATTTTCATATTTAGGGTTGTTTCTATTTGCCTAAAAATTCATGTGAGATGGACCACAATTGTACTTTGCTTCAGGTACTTTAACTTTTTCTTCACAATTCATCTCAGCCATAAAACTCATTAATCAAATTAGATGGGAGAAGACAAGCTTCCCATGGCTTGATCTTAACTTGTATTCATGATGATTAATCATTGCACAATAGCGGTGAGGTCACTGGAAACATGTCATTCTCAAAGTCCACCATTTAAGTTCAAAGAAAGGAGTAAAGTAGTAATAGTCTAGCAAGAAGACCTATAAAAATGGCTCAATAGTAAGAAACTCTAACATTTTCTTTACAATGTATCAGTGATGAACAGTTTTCTTTTAAAAATTAATCTATTTATTTTAATTAGAGGATAATTACTTTACAATATTGTGATGGTTTTTGCCATACATCAACATGAATCAGCCACAGGTATATATGTGTCTGTCTTTCTTTCTTAGGATTTTTAGTTATTTTTTTCTACCAAGATACTTACCACTTTTAGATGTTTTTCTAAAAGTTTTACATACGTGTATCCAATTTATTAAAACAATTTTTATATAATTCCATAGGAAGAAGTTTTACTATAAAAGTGATTCTGGTCCATATTTCTTATATTTGTGTAGCACTTACAGATTTCAAAGTGCTAATCACTCTATTTTCAATTTTTCTGTTCTTTTACTTTTTGTTGAGAGATCTAAGAGTAATATTCATAGATGAGAAATGATTTTGAATAGATGTGCAACTGACTACAGGCTGAATTACTTAAAATTTCTAACACAATAAGATACATAATAAATCAAAAGGTACAGATAATGCACTTAACATCCATGCATTTTACTATATGTAAGGTCAACTACAATTAAAAAAAAAACTACCCAAGATGATTTACCAATTAACAATTCTAAACAAAACTTGGATATGCAAAAATGAGAGATTAAAATTTACAAATTTTATCATTTATTATATATTCCCATTAAATACTTTGAATATGATGGTTTGATTTCCTTGCAGCATATGTCATTCTGAAATAATAAAATGAGACATTTGCTTGCACAATAGCAATTACTGCAATTATTTTCATGGAGAGGTGCAGGGATATAAGGACCTTTGCTATGTGGTACTTAGGACCTCTCTAACTTATTTTTCATGCCTTCTCTGGATGCTCTTAAATTACCAACTACATTCTTACATTCATTTATTCTTTCTACATCATCACGTGCCTTAACATTACAAAGAAACTTTCTATGCAATGACCTTGTCTTCAATCACTCATCTTCTAGGCACTCTCCATTCCCACAACTCCACTGAGATTGCAGCCCAATATTCTCAGTTCAGGGGGATCCTTCTCATTCTATACCTTGTTTTATCCCTCAGTGGAATTCAATGGGAATGGCTCTTCTCTCCTTAAAAAATTTCATCCCCACCATCACACCACTTTGTCTTGATTTTCCTTTTGTCCATTCCTTCTCATTATATTTTACTAGCTCCTCTACTTCTTTTGTCAGTTTAGGGTGACATCTGCTACTCAATCATTTGACAGCTCCATCTTGGGACTTCTCCCATCATTTCATGGACTTTGGAGACAGATATCCTTTGTTTGACTTAGCACTTACTAGCTGTGTGACTTTTATTCTTTTTGTGTTTCAGTTTTATCATCTCTAAAATGGAAGCAATAAATAGTACCAACTTCATAGCGTTATTGTATTAAATGAGATAATAGAAGCAAAATGCCCCTGCACTGCAAGTAGAGAGTAGCCCTGCCTACTACAACTAGAAAAAAAGCCTGCACAGCAACAAAGACCTAGCACAGTCAGAAATATATAAACAAGTAAATAATTTTTTTAAAAAGGTCTTGTCTCTTTCACAAAACTCAGATGTCCAATGTGTCTGGATCTTTAAAGGTAGTTGAGAGATTAAGCAGGGAACAGATCTTACTAGGACTGTTGTCTGGTAGTGGGTGATGATTTTTTATTAGCTATAATAAAACGACTGTACAGTTTTAAACAGGGGTATTAAACAACCCAATTCATGTTTGCAAAGATAAGGACAGGCTTCTGTGTGGAAGGACTGGAAGGAAATTATGCAAACAAGGTTGCTGCTGGAGAAGAGGCGAGCAGAGAGGATAGTTACGGTGGACATACACTGTAGAGATAAAATCAGGTATCAAGATGACCTATTGATGTATGGCCATTTAGAATGGGGAAAGGAAGCAAGTAGAATGAGTGCCGGGTCTGTAGCTTGAACTACTGGGTGGATATTGATGCTAGTTTTTGAACAGGATGGTGGAGATTATAGATTTGACCTTGGAGTTTAAATGGGATGTTTGCATTAGATATATAAATTTGAAAATAATCAACATTTTGATGGCATTTATGACCAAGAGAATAATTGAGATGGTCTAGAAAAAAAGGATGGAGAATAAAAAGGAACTCCAGTTTTTAAAGCCTGACAGAAAGAAAGGGGCTATTAAGGGTGTTACCACCTTTGCCATATTATTTTTTTACATCTATTTCTTGCATAGTAACTCCTCCACAATTGGTCTGACAAGCTTCTATTCATCATCTGTAACATAATGCTACCTCTCATTTAATAATGATCATTATTTAACCAACATTTACCAAGTGATTATTAAATACCAAATGTACTTTAATATGTGTATTGAATGCATTATTCCATTAACCCACATTATAACAGCTTTGAGGTAGATATTATACTATTACAGCTGAGAAACCTAAAGTAACTTACAACTGATTACCAATGGAACTGGGAGTTGATCCCAGACTGTTAGCAGTTACAGCCTATAGGTGTAATTTCTACGCTGTATCATTTCATATATAGTTAGCATTTTACTTTCCTAGTGCACTGTATTTTGTATATACATATAAGCATAAATATAACAAATAAAAATAATCAGGAATCTAAACAAAAATTTAAATTATATTCTCTTTGTATTTCTCCTTTACTAAAATATGAGGATGTTGAAAGTAGAATTCATGGATTACTAAATTTTGTAGTTTTCAGGCCAACCATAGTATCTGATCTACAACAGACCTAACCAAATACTTGCCTGGTTAAATGAATATAGATCCTGAAATTTTAGAGCCAGTTATTTCAAACTTTTAAGTTCTTATATTTAATGTCTTGTTTGTATATCTATATATTCACTTGCTCAGTGTTAAAGACAGAATTCAGTTTTCATAAATGGAATTTTGAATCTAAACTCTCAGTGAGTTTATTAGACCTAAGCTTTGCTGTGTGCATCTTATCCCTACCAAAGTTACTTTTTCCAAGATTACATCACCAAAATATCATGCTGGTTGTTTATTAAATTATTTTATGTAATTTGTTCTAAGTTGTTATTTCATGTAATTTGCTCAAGCCTATTTTTTTTTCTGGATTCCCCACCATTTTGAAGTAGTCTTCTATTACTAGGAATTTAATTTCATGCTGCTCTCAAGTATCTTGAATGGAGACCAAAATGTGTGTGACTTCTGGAATGGTAAAATACTAATTTTGTATAATTCACCAAAGATAACTGTGTTAAATGTTCTTTGCTGTAAAATGCAGTAGAAAAAAGATAAAGAAATATTATTTAAAGTAATATTAATTCAGCAAACTACCTTTTATTGTTAGAATTATGAGAGAATATAGCTTAAAATTGACTAGAATTATTATTGAATTAAAAAATAAATTGTGTCTTTTTAACAATGACTGGATTCTGCTTCAGAAGAGTTGACATCATTAAACTATTTCACTTTGTCAGGCAATTTCCAGTTTCTGTTATTAACAGGCTTTCATTGCTTTGACACACTTTAAAAATGCATACTGTTTTCAAAATAACTGAACTCAAAACACTCTAAAACAAAATGTTTCCATGCAATACAATATCACACAGTCCCCAGACTATATCTATTATTTCAAATGTATAAAGCAACAACTTTTTTCACTTTAATTGCAGGACAGTTTTGCTTCCCTCTTCTCCCCCAGGTATTGCAACTATCTAAACTAGAAATCATAGTTAGGCTATTTTTGGATATAGGGAGAAATCATTAACAGCAATTTTTTACTCTTTCAGATGGCTTTGATTTGGAAATAAATTTTAAGTTGAACAATCTCCTTATTTTTACCTAGTCTCCATTTTTGATACCTGAGCGTATCCATTTGGCATTCAAACTTCCACTTATTCAATCTAAAAACAAATCAGCCACAACTTAACCATTTTCTAAGTACACTTAGTGCCTTCCAGGAGGTGAGTTACTCCAGATTTCTAGTAGCCTCTAAATAATTACACCTCAGCCAGTTTTATCACCAGGGATATTGGAAGTCATTAAGTGATTTTATATTTTGCAGTTTAATGTGACTGATTATTTTACCACCATGTTGAATCTTTATCATTAACTCTCCTATGCAATGCATAGATGGGCAAATGCCTTTACATTTCCTAACATTACTTGCTAGTCTAGATTTTTCATTTCTTTTGCTTTTGTACAATTTCTCATCCTTGTTATGAACTTTAGCCTCCCCATTTGCACAATCTATTGCTCTGCTTTTGTTTAACTGGAGTCTTTATTATTACCAACTATTGAGCAAAATTTTTGCCATTATAGAATCAATTGTCTTTTCCACCTACTTAATATTTTCAGACCTATTTTTATTACCAACATTACCTTAAATAATATCTACCTTCCATGTGTTATAGCTTCCATGGTGGCTCAGATGGTAAAGAATCTTCCTGCAATGGAGAAGACCCAGGTTCAATCACTAAGTCAGGAAGATCCTGTGGTGAAGGGATTGGCTACACACTCCAGTATTCTTGTCTGGATAAATCCATAGACAGAAGAGCCTGGTGGGTTACAGTCCATAGGGTAACCAAGAGTCGAACACAACTGAGTGACTAATGCTTTCACTTTCCATGTGTTATACTCCATGTTTGAGGTGGACAGCTATATTTAAGGATATTACTAACCATATATACAAAGCCCACTACAATGCATATTAGCTAATTTCTTCTTGAGCCACATCAGAACAATTACATTTTTATTTTTCAGAAAGCTTTTTATTTCCCACTGAATTTTCACCATAATGAAATGAGAAATTTGTATAGCCTTTAAAATCCAAGCTTATGTATTCTCATCATACATGTGCTTAGTCGCTCAGGCATGTCCAACTCTTTGTGACCCCATGAACTGTAGCCTGCCAGGCTCCTCTGTCCATGGGATTCTCCAGGCAAGAATACTGGAGTGGGTTGCCCTGCTCTCCTCCATGTCCTCATCATACATAGATTGCAAAGTATTTCATTCCCTATTTTTAAGATAAAAGGCACTTGAAGTATATTTTGCTCTATACTACACTCCAATCACTACAGATGGTGATTGCAGCCATGAAATTAAAAGATGCTTACTCCGTGGAATGAAAGTTATGACCAACCTAGATAGCATATTCAAAAGCAGAGACATTACTTTGACAACAAAGGTCCGTCTAGTCAAGGCTATGGTTTTTCCAGTGGTCATGTATGGATGTGAGAGTTGGACTGTGAAGAAAGCTGAGCACCAAAGAATTGATGCTTTTGAACTGTAGTGTTGGAGAAGACTCTTGAGAGTCCCTTGGACTGCAAGGAGATCCAACCAGTCCATTCTGAAGGAGATCAGTCCTGGGTGTTCATTGGAAGGAATGATGCTAAAGCTGAAACTCCAGTACTTTGGCCACCTCATGTGAAGAGTTGACTCATTGGAAAAGACTCTGATGCTGGGAGGGATTGGGGGCAGGAGGAAAAGGGGACAACAGAGGATGAGATGGCTGGATGGCATCACTGACTCAATGAACGTGAATCTGAGTGAACTCTGGGAGTTGGTGATGGACAGGAAGGCCTGGCATGCCACGATTCATGGGGTCACAAAGAGTCGGACATGACTGAGTGACTGAACTGAACTGAACTGAACTGAACTGTTGTTCCATGTCCAGTTTTAACTGTTGCTTCTTGACCTGCATACAGGTTTCTCAAGAGGCGGGTCAGGTGGTCTGGTATTCCCATCTCTTGAAGAATTTTCCACAATTTATTGTGATTCACACAGTCAAAAGCTTTGGTGTAGTCAATAAAGCAGAAGTAGATGTGGGGAGGATGGTGATCTCCAAATTTTACTCCCTCACCATCTTGGAGGTCCTCCCTCATTTTCCTTTTTAAATAGATATTTATTATAAAATCTTTTCCTCAGCCATCCTCTCTTTTCTTTTTAAAAAGAATTATGCACTTAAACATTTAATTTATTTATTTTTTGCTGTGCTTGATCTTCATTGCTGTGCATGGGCTTTTCTCTAGATGTGGCGAGCAGGGGCTACTCTCTAGCTGTGTGCACAGGTTTCTCACTGAGGTGGCTTCTCTTGTTGCAGAGCACAGACTCCATAGTTGTGCCTTGCAGACTCTAGAGTGAGAGCTCAGTAGTTGTGGCATACAGGTTTAGTTGCCTCGCTGTGATCTTCCCCTACCAGGGATTGAACCTGTGCCTCCTGCTCTGGCAGGTGGGTTCTTTATCACTGAGCCACCGGGGAAGTCCCTCTCTTTTCTTTTAATGCTTGCTTCCTCCTATCTGCATTATCTCTGTGTATAGTTATCATGCCTATGGATATAATCTCCAAATCACTATCTCCTGGTCTAAATGCTGGATGTTCTTCTTTAGTTATTTGCTGAATATGTCAATATGACATATTTACTCAAAACCCCTAATTCATTAAAGCCTTTAAGGTCTTCCCCTATTTGCCTATAACTTGAATGCTATTTACATTTCACAGTAAGTAGCCCCTTTATGCATTTGACACTCTTAGTCAAATGTAACAATTTCACCTTTCTCTAAATGAGTCATTTACTTTCTGTTTGCTCATATACCATCTTCTCCTTTTGAAACTCTTCTGGCTCTTCATGGGTGAGTGCATGTGCCTCCTACCTTGAATTCTTCCTGTGCAAGACGCAACACCTATTTCTTCTGAACTTTCAGTATTTTCTTAGCTTTTCCATGTTTGTGACCTATGTTCAATGCCCACATCTCAAAGTAAAGAGAGGTTATCAGTTTTCACTTACTGAATTCTATTGATAATTTAACAACTTGTGATCAGCCTCTGAACAAGTGATTCCTAGAGTCTAGAACAGGAATTTTCTTACCCAAGTTTATATCCCTCTAAAGCATCTGGCACAGTGCTTTTGCATCTCCTATAGAGACATTTAATATAAATAGGCAGGATACGGAAATACTCACTTTTCCACATACCAATATTTTAGCATTTAGATTGAAAAATTGAACTTGTTTTCTCTCTCATTCCCACTTAATGCTCTTTCTACATATTCCTCCAAATTTGCTATTCTTTATTCATTCTTTTCCCTCTTAGCAATGAGGATACTGTCAAAAATACATCAACACCTATTGCCCTTTCCATTACAAAATCCTGGGTATAAATATGCAGTTAATTGATTGTGTTACCCAATTCTCCAATACATTCTTAACTAATTGCTTATCACCTACTGAGTTCTGGGAAGATATGGGCTATATCTGCACTCTGTTCTGTACAATAATAGATGAAAGTCTATCAATAAATGCTTAAAAAACTTGGAGTTGTCATCTTAGGTGACAGTATCAATGAAGCGATGGGAAAATTCCCATAGAGAACAATAATCATATAGTTTGTTATAGGCTTGAAAAATGAGATAAGAAGGACACAAAGAAATGAAAGATACAGCATTTCTGGTTGAAATGGATATAGTAATAAATCTTTGGAGCAGGAATATTAAAGCCTTATACTGATAAAAATATGATAAAAATGCATGTTTCCAAAGAAAGTGTGTGGAGGTACTTTTATAATTTTGACATGTTCTGTAGAAGATAGCCTTACAAATCTCTGAAGGTTACATGAGAGAAAATGCCTAATAACATGTTGTATGTAAATTAGATATCAATGATGAAAATAATTTTAATTTTAGATGTCACAAAGAAGAGATTTCTATAAATTTAATTTTGTATTTACCAGTAAGTTTGAACATTGCACTTATTATAAATTTATTTGGAATCATGTCTGAAGTCACTTATATCATTTGAGAAATTAAAATAAAATTCCTTGTACCCTTGCTATGACAAAAAAAAAATCAATCTTTATTTTTCCATTTGGATAATTTCTAGTAGTTTCCATCAGTCAGATCTAGGACTGATCATTGGAAGACTGATGCTGAAGCTGAAACTCTAATACTTTGGCCACCTGATGCAAAGAACTGACTCATTGGAAAAGACCCTGATGCTGGGAAAGATGGAAGGCAGGGGGTGAAGGGGACGACAGAGGATGAGAGGGTTGGATGGCATCACCAACTTGATAGCCATGAGTTTGAGCAAGCTCCCGGTGTTGGTGATGGACAGGGAAGCCTGGCATGCTGCAGTGCATGGGGTCACAAAGAGTCCTACCTGACTGAGCAGCTGAATTGAATTGAATTGAATTTCTAGGAACTTTTGATTATTTTTTACATTGATATAATAACAAATACCTTTTATTTTTCTGATGACCCTTAAAGATGAGATTATAAAAACTGACAGTATTCTTTGGGTTATTGTGCTAAACTTATAGTAGTGTGGCAAATTGATGACATAGCTATTTTTAGGAGATTTGATTTCAGGTATTATATTTCCTAATACTTAAGTATACCTAAAGGCCCATTTTTCCCTCTGACCATCACTCTTGCAACATTGAAGGACACTCTGATTATTGCTATTTTGTAGACACAAGTAGGGCTCAAGTATGGTACATTTAAATATAGTAATATGCCAAGAGGGTTTGAATGCTTCCCATTCTCCAGGATAACAGGGTTTTAATGAAGTAATTCAAAGTAACCGCCACTCTCTTTCACTTTGTCTGTGTAGATAAGGCCTATGAGAGAAACTGTTCTAATGTATAAGCCCAGGACAGTGATTAAGTAGGGTAAGGCTGTGTAGCGTCATTTATGAGTTATGCCACATGCTGACTGTTAAGCATTTTCTTATCTGCACTCGCTTTTATTTGTACATTTGTACAGTGGTACCAACCTCACAGTATTTTTGCTGATGTATTACTCAATGTGTTTGATACATTCTAGCCACTTGGTATTTGTTAACTGTGTTTGTTACAATCAAGAGGAAAAAAATATTTATTTTGATTCTTCTTAGTACCAGATACTCTTCTAGGCACTGTCCCTTCCCTCAAGAAGTTCATAGTGTGCAAGAAAAAAAATGGCCAAGATAAAGAGTTATGTCGTGCTGTGCCGTGCTAAGTCACTTCAGTCGTGTCCCACTCTTTGAGACCTTATGAACGGTAGCCTGCCAGGCTCATTTGTCCATGGAATTTTCCAGGCAAGAATACTGGACTGGGTTGCCATTCCCTTCTGCAAGGATCTTCCTGACCCAGGGATCGAACCTGCATCTCTTATGTCTCCTGCATTGGCAGATGGGTTCTTTACAAGTAGTGCCACCTGGAAGCCCACATTTCAATAAAATAAAATCAATATTAATTTGGACTAAGTTTTTTTAGGTTTTAAATGTTGTATAAATATAAAGAGCTCAAAATGGTTTTTCAGGTGACTATGATAGAGTCAAGATGCTAGATTTCTTATCTTTCTGGGGATAGAGTTCAAAGTTTTTTAAGTTAATAAAAATAAACACTAAATTATTTGGAACTGCTGTCAAATATATAAATAGTAGAAGAATGTAAAAAATGGTAGGTTATTTTAAAATGAAATAAAGAGGAATAACAATACATAAAGAGACAGTTTTCTTGGAAGAGAAAAGCAATTGACCAAACTGCAAACAACCTCCAGCCTTTTTTGCTATTTTTTTTTTTTACTATTTTTTACTTTTTTACTATTAAAATCAAATGGGAAAAATATTTTAAGAGCATTTTGCCCATAAAAATAAAGGTGAGATGGAGTTACTATAATGCTATATGGTATGGTAGATTTCATTGTTTTGAACATTAGAAGAAATCAACAAGTTGACCATATAATAGAGTTACAAATAATAAAATACCTAGCAATATTGAATTATATATTCTAAATAACAGTAACAGTAATAAAAGGAAAAATGAAAAAAAATTTTAGAGGGGAAAAAGAAATATAATTTTTGAGATTTTTAAACCCAAAATCAGTATGTCAGTTTCTGTAGGTATAAATAAGAGTAAAAACATTATAGAGGGCAGCAAACAAACAAACAAAAATCAATAATGGAAAATAAACCAAAACATTATGGAAAGAAACTAGATAATTTCTGAGGAAGGTTTCTATTGCCAAAGGACACTGCTAGCGGACGCCCTGTGTTCGGTCTGCCTTCTGGGCGGCCGCCCGTCTCCCGTGTACAGAGGGCATCGACTCGACCTCCAGACCAAGGCAGGCAGGGTTGCAGTCGGCCACGTCCCTGGTGTCCTGATTCACGCCATCCTGGGTATGAAGCCTTTATACCGACGCCCTTGAAAATCAGCTGCCGTAGGCCTAGGATCCCTTAAGGTATGTAACCTGTACGTCCTTCAGCATCAGTTAGTCCTCCTGATAACATGCTTCGCCCCACCGCCCTTGCTCAGGTGACGTGGCTGCTTGGTGAGAAACGAGTCCCGTCCACTGTCTGCGGCAGACGAAACAGCAGGATCCCGCCCAGCCTCTGCCTTAAAGGAGATCTTTATTAATCATGTATGGTTCACAGATGTTCTTTAAAAAAAAAAAAACCCAACTTTCCAGAGAAGCACAATCCTCATGAGTGGCTTCAGCTTTGCATTGAGTCTTGTTTTAAAAGAAAATCAAAGTGGTACAATTTGTTTACACTATGATACTTTCTAAATAAATTCTTTTTTTTTTAAATAAAAAAATAAAATAAAGGATACCACTAATCACTCATAAGAGAAATGCAAATCAAAGCCACAATAAGGTAACACTTTATACCCAACAAAAAGATATTACTAAAACAAAGAAAATATCCAGTGTGGACAAGGATGTGGGAAAAATGGAATGCTTATGCAATGCTGGTGGGAATGTAAAAACATAGTACAGCTTAAATGGAAAACAATATGATAATTTCTCAAAATATGAAACAAATAAAATTATCACTTGATCTCTCAACTCCACACTGGGTACATATGTATTCAAAAGAATTAAAGCATATACCCATAAAAATATACAGAAAAGAATGTCTATCTCATTAGATAACTGAAGAGATAAATGAAATACTTTAATATGGTGTTTGGCACATATAAAAGGCTTTATAACAACTAAATGTATATTAGTCTTTGAAATATCTAATCCAATATACAGTTTATAGATGAAGAGATTTTAATTAACTGAATAGCTAGCTGTTTGCATTGTTAAGACTATTCCTGTGATTTTTGATCAAATGTTATTTCCACAATGTACATGACTTAGCTATATATTAATATGAAAAGATTAAATTGTTAAAACTTTACAAAATACAACCAGAGTTTGCTAAGCTCTTTCGATTTCAGGTTCTTACCACATGTTATTCTCTTCTTAGAAAGTTTTTTATTTTCACATTTCTCTAGAAATTCAGATTTCTATTTACCCTCCAGTTTTCAGCATTCAAGTGAACTCAGGTTTTTTCTTATGTTCTTATAACTTGCTGTGGTTTTCTTCTGTAGCATTAGTATAAGCTTAATTACATAATTAGTTGTTCAGTTAGTTGCTCAATGCCTGTCTCACCCAAAGGTAGTAAGGCCCCTTAGAACATTTATTGTAGAAGTGTGTGTAAGCTGAGAAGTTTGAGTAAATATTGCCTAAACAAACGGTTTGGGGACAGTATGAATAAACAAACAAGTCATCTTGGATTCTGTTTGGAATGAAATAAACAATGGAAAGTGAATTTCTCAATCCACATAAAATGCTCTTCTTTCCCTTTCCATTTATGTTCCAGCCATCCTACTTTTCTTTTAGATCTTCAAATGCATCATATTACATTGCCTTCATGCATTCAGGTACAGTGCTTTCTCCAGCTGTAACCTTAACATCATTTCTGACCTGCTAAGTACCACTCATTCTCAAGTATGGCATTATCTGGCTTTCTAGCCTAGATTACGTCTTATCATCTCATACTTTCTTATTTTAACATCCCTCAACTGTTTTCATTTATTGAACCTCTTTTTCCCCCACTATACTGTAAGCCCAAAGGTGTCAGGGTCCAAATATATGTTATTCAGTGACTAGTATTCCTCGTCCCTCCTATGCTGCTTGGCACAGTTTCTGATGTATCCATTTATCTAGATGTTGAATGAAAGATTACATGAGGAGATGAGAAAGTCATCAGTTCTCACTAGAGAACTTCTTCATAAAAATTTGTAGCAAGAGGAATATAGAGTCATTAAAGACAAAATCATTAACACCGAAGAGGCTAAGAGACTAGCCCTTTTACTTGTCTACTATTAACTAATAGAAATAACTGTTACTAGCTGTCAGTTAGTGACAAAGATTAGATTGGTCCTCAGAGAACCTAGTTCTCTTAGCCACTATTTCACTGTGCATTTGACCCCTAGAAGCTGCCTGTTTCAAAGCAGATTTCTGCCTCCTACACCGAAGAGTCTGGTCTAGTATGTAGGGCCCATGTTCCAATTAGTCTAAAGAGGCACAGGTTCTAGGGCCCAGTCAATCTTAGGGGCCTATGAAAAAAAAATTTTTTTTTTTAATCAGAAGAAAAATATATGAACTTTCAAATCAAACAAGAAGTTTAAAATACATAGTATTCATATGCTTTTACCTATACTAACATATAAGTGAAATGTAATTTTTAATATTTTCCTATGGAGAAAGGAGCCCATGATGGGAAAAGTGCCTGTAGTCCACAAAAGTCATAAAGTGGCCCTGTCAGTAAGTCTGAGTTGGACATACTTAAGACCCTCTGAACTGAATTTGAACAAAGTGCCCCTTAGGACCACATTTGAGAAACTGCACTAGAATCTTCTGCATCAGTCCTGACTCAAATAGATTTACTGAAGAATTATTATTTTATTTTCCAGGGGAAAATCAATTTATTAAGAACACTGAATCTTATCTTGATCACATTTAGAAATAAAAATATTAAACCACATAAAAAGACCAGTCCAAAGAAAGTAACAGGTAGCTTCATCTGTAAATAGAGATATTAAAATTAAAAATAACATTTAACTCAATTCAAAGATTAAAAATAATTAAATTAAACCAAATGTTTCCATTATTATTAAGTAGGATTTAGTGTAGCCAAAAAATTCTTGTATAGTACAGGAGAGATTATTAATATAATTCATCACATTAGTAGGAAAGATGATAAAAAAATATCATATAATTATCCCAATAGATGATAAGAGGAAATGCTAAAATTCTGCATCTATTTTTAATTAAAACACTAAAAATTATGTTTGAGTATTTCTTTCTAAGCATGACCAACATTTAAAATCTGGAACTAACATTATGCTTAGTGGAAAAACTTTATGTTTATTGTTACTCCTTTCAAAAATAGGAATAAGAATATATTCTGTACCAACTCTTATTTAATAACACACCAGAAAATACTGAGCCATAGCTTTTAAAAGAGGAAAATAAGATATAAATATATGAAAGTAAAATATATACATTTAGAAAAAGTTTTCTGCAAATAAAATTAGTATATACCTAAATATAAGAAAATAAAAAAATTAACCAAGGTAATAAAATTACAAAATAAAAAGAATATATAAACAGTTAAATATCATAACATACATTGAAACTAGCAGTTTAGAGGCAGAAATACTGGAAGCTAGTGGGTTTTTTCCTCACACATTTGAAATTCATGGTGCATTTGTATGATGTACTTTGAACTAGGTTCTGAAGCCAAGATATAGCTCATGCATGGGTATCTCCAAATTAATAGCACACAAGTCACTATCTGTACATATTCTTTGTGAGAAAGGGGTGACATTAGCTCTTGAGTGCTCACTCAATCACACAGAAACACACACGCATGCGTACATATAAAACATACGCACCCACTCACAAATACACATGTAAACACTCACAAACATCCATACACACAATACACATATACACTCAAATATGTTTGCACATACACACGGGCTTCCCTGGTGGCTCAGATGGTAAACGTGCAGTGAGGGAGACCCAGGTTTGATCCCTGGATTGAGAAGACCCTGCGGAGAAAGGAACGGCTACCCACTCCAGTATTCTTGCCTGGAGAATCCCCATGGACAGAGGAGCCTGGGAAGCTACAGTCCATGGGGTCACAAAGAGTCGGACACAACTGAGCGGCTTTCACTTTCACACACATAAAAAGATGGATACACACACATGCACAAACACATACACCTTTCTTCTTTCAGAGACTATCTGGCAAATGTTCAAAAGGATTAAAATCAGTATTTTCATAAAAGTAAAGTAGAGGGTGATGGAAGCAGGGTTCTTCCCCTGAGAGTCTGGCTATGGAGCTCATGTTATTAACCACACTATTTTTGGGGTCACCAATGCAATTTAAGAGTGAGAATATCTGCCTTAAAGAGGTTTATTGAGGATTACAAGTGATGATACACATAAAGTGATGAACATAATGCCTAGCACATAGTACACCTTTATTGAATATTAGAAATTGTTATTTTATTAATAATTTTCTCCCACAAAATGTCATTATTAGAAATTCAAGTGACAATTCCAAGGTAGTCCACAGTCATCACTACTTCAAATCTTAAGGAGTTAGAGACCTATCAAAAGGAGAAACTCAACTTAATGGCGGATCAAGTATTTTATCCCTAGACAAATGCTTTCTCCACTATGACATGTCACAATTTTCAGGGGAAAATGTGTTTAGTCCACAGTCTTTTAGGCTGAGTTATAGAGAAAGAAAATTCTAATATGGTAGTAAATTCAATAAGCAAAAACGTGGAAGAGTGATTCTCCAAAGAGGTAGAGAAAAAGGTATTGAATGTAAGATCATAATAAAAGCCAGTAGCATTTGCTACATTTGATTTGAGGAGAAGACAAATGGAGAGGAGTTTAAAAGATGCTGTGGGGGTAGTAAAAACAAGGAAAGTATGGTTCTTCAAACAGTAAGGAAAAAAACTGATAAAGTTGTTATTTAAGTGTTGAGGTTGAAGAAACAGCAGTCAATTCAAAATCAATATTATCAAAAAGAATAAGATAGATTTGGTGTAGTGAAAACCTTCTAAACTTTGAATCATAAGATTTGAGTTTATTGTAGAACCATTCACAAATCTTTTCGCTTGAGAGTATCAATTTTCTTAAGTATTAAATAAATAATTATTATCTAATAGAGTTGTTATGGGTCACAAATGATATAATGTAGGTAAAATAATCTTAAATTGAAAAGCTCTTCAATGTAAGAGATTACCATCCATTTATATATTTTGATAATTAGACATTTATTGCCTATTTTCCCATTGCATATTGATGACATATGTCTTAACAACTTGCCTAGAATCTAGTAAAAACAATATTTGTCAAAGGAAAAAATGATTATAAAACAGAAAATAAATTTAAAAAGTGGATGTTGACTTGCATCTGCAGGAAATAAAAACTTCTAAAAGAAAGGAGATTTGTGGATGAATAGATGAATAAATAGGTATTTTTATTACATGTATGCTTATTTTCCTGCTTTTGTTTCATATTTTTCTTCAATATACCCAGCCTAACACTTTTGCCTAACTCAACTGTTGATTATCAGGTTTATTCAATGTGGAATTATTTTTTACCCCAAGTGCAGGCATATCAGCCTAATAGGAAGTTGTGGGCTCTGTTTATTACCTTGGCCCACTCATTAATGAGACTCATGTGGGTTTTAGTGTGTAATTATCTACCTTAAGGGAGTGAGGTGGTTTCCTGCCTGGAAGTCAATCTGGCTACCAGAAAGAGGAGTGGTATTATTTCACCCAGCAGTTCCATTCTACTTGGAGATAATAGTATAAACAATCTAATATCATGCTTATAATTCTTAGTGTATTTATCAACATCAACTGATTTATATTTAACAGAGTTGTTTGCTGATCAAGTGCCCAGTCACTAATATGATTTTTAAAAAGGTGCTTTTTGACAATAAGCTGGGAAGTTAGAAGACTGCCCTGCAATTAGAACCTGGGTGAGGACTAGTGTAAACTATCCTTGATGCTGTTATTTAAGGGAAGCATAAAATAATTATAAGTGATTTTTGAATTGTAATAGAGCTCTGTTCTGCAAGTGTGATTTCTAGTTATTTTTAAGGAACCCAGTATTCACTTTCCTGAGAAATCTACTTAAAATGCTGTTTAGGTGCTCAGGCTCACCAAAGCACATTTACTGTTTAATGGGGTGGAAGAACAGGTTCCACCAGTAATACACTTATTTCATACAAACTAATTTCAACTATTTTATGGAAAAATAGTTTCCAAGTTTCAACCTTGATGTTAGAATATATGGCACTGAGAAAAGAAAACTATTCCATACCCTTTAACTCCCATTCAGAGAGCAGGATTAGAGTTTCTTCTGGTCCCTGGAGAGCAATAACAGCTCTAGTTATGATGTCAGATACTCTAGGGCACAGGTTGGCGAACTATGTAAAAGGCCAGATAATAAATATCTTGGCTTTGTGAGCCAAGAGGCAAAATTGAGGCTATTATGTAGGTACTCATAAATGAGACAAAACAAACTTCCACATTTTTATCAGCAAATATTAAAGTGTAAATAAAAATATAGTAATAATGATTGCATATTTTTTTCACTGAAGTAATTCACATCTACTAATGAAAAGAATCCAATTCAATTTTAGGTTATTATTTTGCTTAATTTTCAGTTCAGTTAGTCTGAGAAGCCCAAGGGGTTCAGCTGTAAAGAATTCGCCTGCAATGCAGGAGATGCAAGAGACTTGGGTTCGATCCCTGAGTTGGGAAGATTCCCTGGAGGAGGAAATGGCAACCCACTCCAATAGTCTTGCTGGGAAAATCCCATGGACAGAGGAGCCTGGCAGGCTACAATCCATGGGGCTGCAGAGTCAGACACAACTGAGTGACTGAACACACACAAAATAAATTGCAAATATTCATCTGTTAAAGCTGATCTTTGATTTTACATGTTTCATCTTAAAAAAATCTTTCACACAGATTGGTTTTTGTTGTTGTTTAGTTGCTAAGTCATTTCCAACTCTTGAGACCCCATGGACAGGAGCCCACCAGGATCTTCTGTCTGTGGGATTTCCCAGGGAAGAATACTGGAGGGGGTTGCCATTTCCTTCTCCAGGGGATCTTCCCAACCCAGGGATTAAACCCACATCTCCTGTGTTGGCAGGCAGATTCTTTACTACTGAGCCACAAGGGAATCCCTTTAGGTTTTGCTAAACATTGATAGCAATCCATGATTTATGATCTTAAACACATTTTTCACTTACAGTTCATCTATAGAAATCTAGAATATACATAGATTGTTCTCTTGATGTTTGCCGTTTACCGTGTCACTGATGTGCAGATTAACCACTTCAATAGAAAGATAAGTGGAAGTTCCTCAGTTGTACAGTTAAATGGATTTTGAAATATAGAATTTTTTTGGCACTTGCACTGAGGTCTCAAAAATGCTATTGAAACTACAGTTGTGTTCATCAAATAGAAACACTAAAATACTTTTTGGAAATGCATACCTCACACCTTGTTTTAACTTTTGATATTATCAATAGTGTATAAAGCAGCTTGATTTACCTGTAATCCAAAAGCATTAGTGTCCTCAAATTAATTTTATCATACTATATATTTCTTATGTCAAAGCACTGTTGGCTTTGTAATTCTAAGTTGAATTCAGTAATAAACATTACTAAGTCTTCAGCAATGGCTAATTCCAAAGTAATTCAGTATTCATTAATAGTAGTTGAGAGTGGTTCTTCTTCCTCAGAAAAATTACAGTTTCAACCCTGATCTAAAAAATGATTATATATATGTATATATACATCACAATAAAACTTTACCACTCCTAAGACATGGAAGCTATTACATTCACACAGATGTGTTTGTGCAGAACTAAATGTACAAAACACCTGGTAAATATTTAGGAGTACAATTTCTGGGTTGTGTGGGAAGTCTATGTTTAATTTACAACAAACTGCCAAATTGCTTTCTAAAGTGACTGTACTGCTTTCCTTCTTCGTTAGAAATGTATGGGCATTTCTATTGTTCCACATCCTAGTCAGCATTTGTTACTATCAATTTTTTGGATTTTAGTGATTCTAATAGGTGTGTAGTGCTATCTCAATGTGATTTTGATATGTATGTATCTAATCACAGATGCGTGAACCATGAACTTCCAGATGTTCAAGCTGGTTTTAGAAAAGGCAGAGGAACCAGAGATCAAATTGCCAACACCTACTGGATCATCAAAAAAGCAAGAGAGTTCCAAAAAACCATCTATTTCTGCATTATTGACTATGCCAAAGCCTTTGACTGTGTGGATCACAATAAACTGTGGAAAATTCTGAAAGAGATGGGAATACCAGACCACCTGACCTGCCTCTTGAGAAACATATATGCAGGTCAGGAAGCAACAGTTAGAACTGGACATGGAACAACAGACTAGTTCCAAATAGGAAAAGGACTACGTCAAGGCTGTATACCCTGCTTATTTAACTTCTATGCAGAGTACATCATGAGAAACACTGGGCTGGAAGCAGCACAGGCTGGAATCAAGATTGCCGGAAGAGATATCAATAACCTCAGATATGCAGATGATACCACCCTTATGACAGAAAGTGAAGGGAACTAAAAAGCCTCTTGATGAAAGTGAAAGAGGAGAGTGAAAAAGTTGGCTTAAAGCTCAACATTCAGAAAATGAAGATCATGGCATCTGATCCCATCACTTCATGGGAAATAGATGGGGAAACGGGAAACAGTGTCAGACTTTTTTTGGGGGGGCTCCAAAATCACTGCAGATGGTGACTGCAGCCATGAAATTAAAAGACGCTTACTCCTTGGAAGAAAAGTTATGACCAACCTAGATAGCATGTTCAAAAGCAGAGACATTACTTTGCCGACTAAGGTCCATCTAGTCAAGGCTACGGTATTTCCAGTAGTCATGTATGGATGTGAGAGTCGGACTGTGAAGAAGGTTGAGCGCCGAAGAATTGATGCTTTTGAACTGTGGTGTTGGAGAAGACTCTTGAGAGTCCCTTGGACTGCAAGGAGATCCAACCAGTCCATTCTGAAGGAGATCAACCCTGGGATTTCGTTGGAAGGAATGATGCTAAAGCTGAAGCTCCAGTACTTTGGCCACCTCATGTGAAGAGTTGACTCATTGGAAAAGACTCTGATGGTGGGAGGGATTGGGGGCAGGAGGAGAAGGGGATGACAGAGGATGAGATGGTTGGATGGCATCACTGACTCAATGGACGTGAGTTTGAGTGAACTCTGGGAGTTGGTGATGGACAGGGAGGCCTGGCATGCTGCGATTCATGGGGTCGCAAAGAGTCGGATACGACTGAGCGACTGAAGTGAACTGAACTGAACTGAACTGAACTGATTGTGTCTAAAACTCTATTGCCAAACTCGAGGTCATAGAGATTTACTCCTGTGTCTACTTCTGGAATTTTATATTTTTATTTTAATATAGGTCTACGATTTATTTTCGGAGAAGGCAATGGCACCCCACTCCAGTACTCTTGCCTGGAAAATCCCATGGGTGGAGGAGCCTGGTAGGCTGCAGCCCATGAGTCGCTAAGAGGTGGACACGACTGAGCGACTTCACTTTCACATTTCACTTTCACTCATTGGAGAAGGAAATGGCAACCCACTCCAGTGTTCTTGCCTGAAGAATCCCAGGGACGGGGGAGCCTGGTGGGCTGCTGTCTATGGGGTGGGTCACACAGAGTCGGACATGACTGAAGCAAGTTAGCAGCAAAGCAGCAGCAGCATGATCTAATTTGAAGCAACTTTTAAGTTTGTGTCTATGTTATTGTTTCTGCATATTCACATCCAATTTTCCCAGCAACATTTGTTGAAAAACTATCCTGTATTCACTGAATTACATTTTACCCTTTGCCAAGATTCAGTTGACTATATTTTTGTGGGCTCTTTATTCTGTTCTGTTGATTTTTATGTCTATCCTTGTGCCAATACCACACTACTTACTTTAATATACCCCTGGATTGGGAATCGGGAAGATCCCTATGAGAAGGAAATGGCAACCCACTCCAGTATTCTTGCCTGGAAAATCCCATGGACAGAGAAGCCTTGCAGGCTGCAGTAGATAGGGTCAGAAAGAGTTGGACATGACTTAGTGATTAAACAGCAGCAGCAACAGCCTTAGAATAAGTCTTGAAATCAGGTTAATGTGAATATTCCTATTTTGTTCTTTTTCAGAAATGTCTTGGTTGTTTTAGATCTTTGCCTTTTTGTATGAATTTTAGAATCAGCTTATTGATATCAACAAAAAAGCTTGTTAGGATTTTGACTGGGATTACTTTGAATCAGTAGATAAAGTTTGGGAGAACTGACATCTTAAACCTTCTAATCTGTGCACATTCTATCTCTTTCGCCATTTGTTATGGTATTCTTTTTTTGTTGTTGTTATGGTATTCTATGGTTTCTTTTATCAGTGGTTTGTAGTTTTCTGTATAGTAGATGTATACCTAAGTTTCTTGGTTGGTGCTACTTTAAGTGATTTTTAGTTTTTAAATTTTAGATTCTAATTGTTCCCTGCTAGCATATGAGTAAAATTGACCTTTCATGTTGATCGTTATTCTGTGAACTAGCTAAATTCATTTATTGTCTTCAGAAAATTTTTGTAGCTTCTATGAGATTTTCTATGTAAACAATCATATCATCTATGAATAAGGACCATTTTATTCCTTCCTTTCCAGTTTGGTTGCCTTTTATTTCTTTTTATGCATTTTATTCTTGTTAGGACTTCCAGTATATTGATGCCTTATTTATTAATTTCTTATTTACTGATCTAACTCAATAACAAAATAACCTACACTCTATTATGTCTTGATAGTACAACATAAGTCCACTTCTCTTCTGTTTTAACATAATGCATATATACTGATAATTAAAAAAATATTAAAAGTTCTAGGGTGGAGATATGTGTGGCACTTGAAATATTGTGGATTTATAACTGCATCACTGTGATTGGTAGTGTCCTGAATAGCAGTCTGAAGCAGTGAGAGAGCCACATGTAGTCTCTAGCAACTACTCAGATCTCCTGTTGTAGCCCAAACAGTCTTAGATAATCTGAGATAAATGAGTATGGCAGTATTCCAAGAAAACTATTTATGGACACTAAAATATGGATTTCATACAGTTTTAACATATCATGTTAATTTTTTTTCAAACAATCTAAAAATGTACACACCACTCAGTTCACAGACCATATTATAACAGGTGGCTGATCAGATTCTACCCATAGGCTGAGGTTTGTCATTTCCTGATCTTTGTGCTATGTAAAATCTAGAAAGAATGGAGGGGAGGAATGAATGTTTCACGAAAAGATAGTGCCAGGCTACTAACCTGCCATACATTCTTCTGAGAGAGGGCAAGTCTGTGTATACTTATGTGTGTACGTGTGTGTGTGTGTGTGTGTATAGATAGTTGAGTGCACTGTGTACATATTTAAGTGTGGTCAAATGTATGCATATGTGTTTTATGTGTATATCTAGGTGTGTGTGTTAATATGTATATATGTGTGAGTGTGTATATGTGTCTTTTATGCACGTTTGTGTGTTTGTTTGCATTGAGTAAAAACTCAGGAACAAATACTGCCTTTGTCCCACAAGATATATGAACAAATGTGTGTTGAAAATTTGGGAATGCCTTACATTAGCCATATCTTGACTTCAGAATCTAGTTCAAAATTATACTGTATTATCCTAACAGAGTCTAGATATGTCTCTTTTAATAGCATTATTCTTTTGGCCAGTTGGCCAGAAACTGTATGTACTGTCACAGAACTATTCAGACAATTTTGTCACATTTAGTGCCAATGTTTAAATGCCTCCAAGGCATATTTCTATTTACTTACTCCTAATATTTAAAATATTTTATTAAAAGCTATTTCTTTTTGTGTATAGTGTCAGAAAGTATTCTAATTTCATACTTTTGCATGTGCCAGAATTCTGGGATGGGAAGCCATTCCCTTCTCAAGGAGCTCTTCCCGACCCAGGGACTGAACCCAGGTCTCCCACATTGCAGGCAGATTCTTTACGAGCTGAGACACCAGGGAAGCCCCAATCTTTAAAATCTTTTATTAAAAGCTATTGTTTTTTGTGTGTAATGTCAGAAAGTGTTCTAATTTCAAACTTTTACATGTAGTTGACCAGTTTCTCAAGCACCACTTGTTGAAGAGACTATTTTTTTTCATCTGTTTATTTTTGCCTCCTTTGTCAAAGATAAGGTGTCCATAGGCGCATGGGTTTATCTTCAGGCTTTCTATTTTGTTCCATTGATCTATATTTCTGTTTTTGTGACAGTACCATACTGTCCTGATGACTGTAACTTTGTAGTATAGTATGAAATCAGGAAGGATGATTCCTCCAGTTCCATTCTTCTTTCTCAAGATTACTTTGGCTATTCAGGATCTTTTGTGTTTCCATACAAATTGTGACATTATTTGTTCTAGTTCTGTGAAAAATACCATTGGTAGTTTGATAGAAATTATATTCAATCTATAGATTGCTTTGGGTACTATAGTCATTTTCACTATACTGATTTGTCTAACTCAAGAATATGGTATATCTCTCCATCTGTTTATGTTATCTTTGATTTCTTTTATTAGTGTCTTACAGTGTTATACATACAGGTTTTTGCCTCTTTAGGTAAATTTATTCCTAAATATTTTATTCTGTTTGTTGCAGTGCTGTGAATGGAATTGTTTCCTTATCTTCTCTTTCTGATTTTTCACTGTTAGCATATAGGAATGCAAGGGATTTTTGTGTATTAATTTTATATCCTGCAAATTTACTATATTCATTGATTAGCTCTAGTAATTTTCTGGTGGTATCTTTTGAGTTTTCTATGTAGCAAATCACGTCATCTGTAAACAGTGAGAGTTTTACTTCTTTTCCAATATGGATTCCTTTTATTTCTTTTTCTTCTCTGATTGCTGTGGCTAGGACTTCCAAAACTATGATTTGGGAGAATGGCATTGAAACATGTATATTATCGTATGTGAAATGAATCAGCAGTCCAGTTTTGATGAATGATACAGGATGCTCGGGGCTGGTGCACTGGGATGACCCAGAGGGATGGTATGGGGAGGGAGTTGAGAGGGGGGTTCAGGATGGGGAACATGTACACCCATGGAAAATTCATATCAGGGTATGGCAAAACCAATACAATATTGCAAAGTAATTAGCCCCCAATTAAATAAATTTATATTTTTAAAAAAGTGGAAAAAAATAAAAAATAAAAAGCAGAAAAAAAAGAACTGTGTTGAATAATAGTGGTTAAGAGTGGGCATGCTTGTCTTGTTCCTGATTTTAGAGGAAATGCTTTCAGTTTTTCACCATTGATGATAATGTTTGAAGTGGGTTTGTCCTTTATTATATTGAGGTATTTCCTTCTAGGACTACTTTCTGGAGAGTTTTTATCATAAATGGGTGTTGAATTTTGGGTCAAAGGCTTTATCTGAATCTATTGAAATGATCATATGGTTTTTATCTTTCAATTTGTTAATATGGTGTATCACATTGATTAATTTGCATTTATTGAAGAATTCTTGCATCCCTGGAATAAAGCTCACTTGACCATGGCATATTAGTCTGAATAATGTGTTGTTGGATTCTGTTTGCTAGAATTTTGTTGAGGATTTTTCCATCCATGTTCATCAGTGATAGTGGCCTGCAATTTTCTTTTCTGTGGCATCTTAGTCCGGTTTTGGTATCAGGGTGATGGTGGCCTTGAAAACGAATTAAAGATCTAAATGTAAAATGTTCAGTTCAGTTAAGTTCAGTCACTCAGTTGTGTCTGACTCTTTGCGACCCCATGAACCACAGCACGCCAGGCCTCCCTATCCATCACCAACTCTCAGAGATCACCCAAACCCATGTCCATTGAGTCGGTGATGCCATCCAACCATCTTATCCTCTGAGAAACTATTAAACTCTTAGAGGAAAACATAGGCAGAACACTCTCTGACATAAATCACAGCAAGATCCTCTATGACCCACCTCCTAGAGTAATGGAAATTAAAACAAAAATTAACAAATGGGGCCTAATTAAACTTAAAAGCTTTTGCACAATGAAGGAAACTGTAAGCAAGGTGAAAAGACAACCCTCAGAATGAAAGAAAATAACAACAACAACAAAAAAAAACAGTTAAAAAATAATTAAGCTCCAAAATATTCAAGCAGCTCATGCAGCTCAATACCAGAAAAACAAGCAATCCAATCAAAAGGTGGGCAGAAGACTTAAACAAACATTTCTTCAAAGAAGACATACAGATAACTAATAAACACATGAAAAGATGCTCAACATCACTGACTATTCAGTTCAGTTCAGTTCAATTCAGTCGCTCAGTCGTGTCCGACTCTTTGAGACCCCATGAATCGCAGCACGCCAGACCTCCCTGTCCATCACCAACTCCCGGAGTTCACTCAGATTCACGTCCATCGAGTCAGTGATGCCATCCAGCCATCTCATCCTCTGTTGTCCCTTTCTCCTCCTGCCCCCAATCCCTCCCAGCATCAAAGTCTTTTCCAATGAGTCAACTCTTCGCATGAGGTGGCCAAAGTACTGGAGTTTCAGCTTTAGCATCATTCCTTCCAAAGAAATGCCAGGGTTGATCTCCTTCAGAATGGACTGGTTGGATCTCCTTGCAGTCCAAGGGACTCTCAAGAGTCTTCTCCAACACCACAGTTCAAAAGCATCAATTCTTCAGCGCTCAGCCTTCTTCACAATCCAACTCTCACATCCATACATGACTACTGGAAAAACCATAGCCTTGACTAAATGGACCTTCAAAACCACGATGAAGTATCATCCCACACTTGTCAGAATGGCCATCATCAAAAAATCTACAAACGCTAAATTTTGGAGAGGGTATGGAAAAAGGAAGCCCTCTTACACAGTTAGTGGGAATGCAAACTGATACAACCACTACGGAGAACAGTACAGAGATTCCTTTAAAAAACTAGAAATAAAACTCCCATGCTGCTGTTGCTACTGCTTAGTTGTGTCTAACTGCGCAGTCCTATGGATTGTAGTCCACCAGGCTTGTCTGTCCATGGAATTCTCCAGGCAATAGTACTCCTGGAGTGGGTTGCCATGCCCTCTTCCAGAGGCTCTTCCCAACCCAGGGATCAAACCCAGGTCTCCTGCATTGCAAGCATGTTCTGGGCTATCAGGGAATCACCCAAACTACCATAAAACCCAGGAATCCCACTACTGGGCATATACTCTGAGGAAACCAGAATTGAAAAAGACACATACACCTCAATGTTCATTGCAGCACTATTTACAATAGTTAGGACATGGAAGCCACCTAGATGTCCACTGGAGATGAATGAATAAGGAAGGTGTGGTACATATATACAATGGAATATTACTCAGCTATAAAAGGGAACATATTTGAGTCAGTTCTAATGAGGTGGATGAACATACAGCCTATTATACAGAGTGACGTAAGTCAGAAAGAGAAAGACAAGAATGGTATTACAACGCTTGTATATAGAAACTAGAAAGGTGGTACAGATGATCCTAAGTGCAGGGCAGCAAAGCAGATACAGACATAAAAAACAGACTTTTGGAGTCAGTGGGAGAAGGAGAGGGTAGGATGATTTGAGAGAATAGGCCTGAAACATATGCATTACCATATGTAAATTAGATACTCAGTGGGAGCTTGATAAATGATGCAGGCCACCCAAAGGCAGGGCTCTGTGATGGCCTGGAGGGAGGAGGTGGGGAGTGAGGTGAGAGGGGATTCAGGAGGGAGAGGACATATGTATGCCTATGCCAATTCATGTTTATGTACAGCAAAAACCATCACAATATTATAAAGTAATTATCCTCCAATTAAAGTTTAAAAAAGAAGGGAAAAAAATCCATTACTCTTCCTGGAAGTTTATGTGACTTAGTTTTGTCTTTTAGTTTCAATTTGGTTTTCTCTTTCAAATATGTTTAATTTTCTAAGTGTTTGGAGGCACTATGGACAAAGGGGGAAAACATCAAGTGTAAGAAGCTTTTTCTCATTCTGTATGATTGTATGCGGGGGTGGGAGGTAGGTAGGGTGGACAGGTCAGCACACATTTTGTTGCCAATTCCATATGTGAAATTCATGGGATACTCAGAAAATAGTGTATGCCTCAATCTACTCAGCTGGAAAGTTGGATTTTAAAAAATGGCGTGCAGAGAGAATATGGAAGGTATGGTGCCTGGCAATTGAAGTGGACTGTAGGAGATTCCCAACACATTACTTCTCTCAAATGATGAGCACTCCAAGTAATATAACAAGGAGAAAAAGGTTATTATCAAACACTGCCTTAGTCAACAAGAGGGTTTCCTGCTGTCTGTGGACACAGAGGGATGAGAAAACATGAAGTCACAGTGAGTACTGTTTGCTCCAAGATATTTAGAAGTAATTTTATCATAAAATTTATTTCTCTTCTATAAGCTGCCAAAAACACTGGAAAGGAAACAAAGCTCTGGGCAAAGGGACAGTCCCTGAATCCGCCATGTAAAAATCTGTCTTCTAATGATTCACTTTTCATTAATTCAATATCTAATTATTTCTGTCTGTGGGCTAGCTTTTTTGGGGGGAAACTTTTTGACTTGTTTATATAAATATTTTACTCTTCTACTTTTAAGAAATACTCTGATTTTCACCCTGTCTTGAAATTATAGCATTTTTCATATTCTGTATTTCTAGCAATACATAACAAAAAAGGAAATCAACTTGATAAATAATTTTAATCTTTAATCTTTCACAAGTGTTTTGCCTAGCTCAGAGGACAGATTTGTACCCATAATTAAACATTAAAGTAGTTGCTTTTACACAAACATATGTATGAGCCTGTCCTCCCCAAAGATAGGGAAAGTCAGTGTTACATAAGTTAAAACAAGAGTGAAAATATAAATCATTATTTGCAACTCTAAATAAGTATAGAGGACACTGAACATAAAATTTCATATGGGAAAGATGGAAAATATAAATATTCTGCATTTATGATGTTAGTGAGCTTTTTTTTCTGTTACCATTATGCTGGGCTTTTATATGGATATTGTTAGTATTATTTAATGCAGATTAATGGATTTTGAGGTTTGGGGAGAATGTGAAAAGATCAAAATATTAATTGAATAACATACTAGAAATTACTTTTTTTTCTTGGAAGATGGAGTTTCTCAAAAGCAAGTCAGCTGTTCAGAAAACATTTGTTTTCTTTCTTCATTGAAGTATGATTGGCATACAACATTATAGTAGTTTCTGATGTAAAACATAATTCAACATTTGTATATGTTGCAAAATGATCACCACAATAAGTCTAGTTTACCATCTGTCACCACACGGAGTTACAATTTTTTTTCTTGTGGATGAGGACTTTTAAGATTTATTTTCTTAGCAACTTTCAAATTTGCAATATAATATATATTGACTATGGTCACCATACCTTATGTTACATCCTAATGCTTTATTTATTTTATAGTTATAAGGTTTTTCCTCTTAATTCCCTTCACTTATTTTATCCCACCACCACCCCACCACCCTCACCCCCACCAATCTCCCTCCTCTTCAGCAACCACCAATTTTTTCTCTGTATCAATGAGCTTAGTCTGGTTTAGTCAGTTTTGTTTATTAGATTCCACATATTAGTTAAATCATATGGTATTTTTCTTTCTCAGTTTGACTTATTTCACCTAGGATAGTACCCTAAAGGTCCATCCATACTGAGACAAATAGCAGGAGTTCCTTCTATGGCTGAGTAGTATTCCATTGTTTGTGTGTATATATATATATATATATATATATATACACACACACACAGCCTCTTTATCCATTCAGCTCTTGATGGGTGCTTAGGTTGCTTCCATATTTTGGCTATTGTAAATAATGCTGGAATCAATAGAAAATGCATATGCCTTTCCGACTTAGTGCTTTTATTTACTTCTGATAAATACCCAGAAGTAGAATTGCTGGATCATACCATAACTCTACTTTCAATTTTCAGTCTTTTTGAGAAACCTCCATACTGTTTTCCATAGTGATGGCACCAATTTACACTCTAAACAACAGTGCACTAAGGTTAACATATCTCTACACCCAGCTGCTGCTGCTGCTAAGTCACCTCAGTCGCGTCTGACTCTGTGTGACCCCATAGACGGCAGCCTACTAGGCTCCTCTGTGTCTGGGATTTTCCAGGCAAGAGTACTGGAGAGGGGTGCCATTGCCTTCTCCGTCTCTACACCCTAGCCAACACTTATTTCCTGTTTGTAGCCATTTTGAGCAGGTGTGAGGTGATATCTCATTGTGGTTTTGATATGCATTTCTCTGATGATTAGTGATTCTGAGAATCTTTCAGTGTGTATTTTTGTCATCTGTATGTCTTCTTTTAAAAGATGTTTATTCAGATATTCTGACTATTTTTAAAATTGGGTTATTCATTTCTTGATTTTGAGTTGGGTGAGTTCTTTATACATTGTGGATATTATCCTTTGATTGGATATGATTTGCAAATATCTTTTCTCACTCATTAGATTAGATGAGTGAGAATAAAAATAACTCTTTTTATTTTGTTAATGGTTTCCTTCATTATCCAGAAGTTTTTAGTTTGATGTAGTCCCACTCTTTTTTCTCTGGAGTTGGATTTTTAAAAAAATGTCACCAAAAGCAATGTCATGGAGTTTACTGGGGGTTTTCTGGTTTCAGGCCTTACAGTCAAGTCTTTAATGTATTTTGAGTTAATTTTTATGTTGGTTTAAGATAGTGGTCTAGTTTTATTCTTTTGTATGTAGTAGTCCAGTTTTCTCAACACTATCTATTGAAGGAACTGTCTTTTGCCCAGTGTATATCGTTGCCTACTTTGTCATAAATTAATTGACCATATATGCTTGGGTTTATTTCTGGGCTGTCTATTCTGTTCCATTGATCTATTTTTATGCTGTTTTATGTGTCTGTTTTTATGCTGATACCATCTGTTTTGATTACTCTAGCTTTGTAATATAGTTTGAAATTATGCAGTGTGATGTCTCCAGATTTTCTTTCTTTCTCAGTATTGCTTTGACTTTGGGGTCTTATGTGGTTCCACACACATTTTAGGATTGTTTGTTCTGCTTCTGAGGAAAATGTTCTGGAATTTTGACAGAGATTGTATTGAATCTATAGATGCTTTGGGTAACATGGACATTGTTACATTAATACTTCAAATCTATAAGCGTAAAATATCATTCCTTTTTTTGTGTGTTTTCAGTTTCTTTCATCAATGTCATAGTTTTTAGTATGTAAGTCTTTATTCTTCTTGATGAAATTTATTCCTAGGTTTTAAAATTCTTTTTTGACACAATTTTAAATGGGATTGTTTTCTTAATTTTTCTTTCTGATAGTTCACTGTTAGTGTAATAGAAATGCTCCAGATTTTTGAATATGCACTTTGTACATTGCAACTTTTCTGCTTTCATAGTTTTAACAGCTTTTGGGGGAAATTATAGGTAAGTAGGGAAGAAGTCTAGAATGATTTGCCTTATAATGAATTAGAATTGAGACATCAGTATAAACTCATTTGCTCTTTTGAGTGAACTGTAGATGACTTATCCTACCCATTCCCTAGATTGGACCTTTGTAATTAGCTACTATTTCAGAAATGTGCATGACCTATGACTGCATCTCTGTATTTATCTAACTATCTCAATCTGATTTGAAAAATAATTAGAGATTACAACAAAAATTAAATCAACATATAAATATTTATGTTTGATCTGAGCTAAACCTAATTATGAGTTTTCTTTCTGTTTACAGATATGGACATTTTCTCTTAAACTGTTAGATTTTATCATCTGTATGACATACATCTTTTCATTTCTATACTATGAAAACATCCATATGGATATTCATCATTGCTTTTCAGGTATCAAAATTTGTTGATAAATATATAGTTTATAAGAATCATATAAGTGGTAAGTAAACAACTGTGACTATTAAACTAACATGAAATTTAGATAAAAGTGTATGTGTGGTCTGTTATATAAAGACCTAATGGTTCAGGTTCAAATTAAAATTGAACTAGTTCTGTTGGTGAAGTCATTTTATCTGGCTATGCCTATAAGTCTATAAAAAGCAAAAATTCACTGAAAATTATAAATTACATTTGTTATTTGATAAATCAGTCCATATCCTTTGTATTGAAGTTATCTTTTCTTCCTACACATGATTGTCTCCAGTTTCACATGTTCAGGGAGAATGGATTTTCATCACATAGAATAGTTTAATTTGGTCAATGGTGTTACTTTCTCTATACCATCTGTTTGAGTCAGGGTTGAATTGTAGATAACTGAAACTACTCTATTTTAAGCAGAAAATTATTTAATATAGGAATTAAGTTCATACAACTTATAGAAAGCTTAGAGGGCAGACTTTATCATAGAAGTAAATCACCAGGCAAATCTCTACTTTTGTTATAATCAAGAATCTATAGCATTGTCACTGCAACCATAGAGTCCAGGCATGTATTATCTTAGCAGCTGCAGTTTTTAGGTTGGAAAACTATGTACTATTGACACCAGAACCACATTATACCTATATATTGGCATAAGAAAAAATGGATGTCCTGAGCCCTCTCAACATTCACAAATTAATTATGAGACATTGGGATACCTGTAAATGTTGTTGGAGAAGGATCCAGGGCTTTTATGACTATGATGACCAACAGAAATTGTAGGCCTGTGATCTCCACTATACTCCCTTTTCTAAATACCACCGGAATTTGACTAACTCTCCAAATCTAAACCACACTCTGAGTCTCATCTGAAAAAGAGACTGAGAAATACAGATTTTGGCTTCTCAACCTCAGAAGTTTAAGAAAACATACTAGAAAGAGGGTGGTGAATGGATATTGATCAGCAAAGCACAATAACTCCCACTCTCCCATACATAAATTTTCCAACAGCAACAACTGATTTCAATAAAATGCAGCTCTTCTCACATAAAAATAAAAACATTGACACTGTCCACAAGAGAAGAAACCCAAACTTCTATTAGTCATAGAATCTTTCCTGAGGTGGTATTTCTTGCCTGGGTTCACTACCCTTCCCATTTACATACCCTACAAAACTATCAAAGAAAGACATATAATACAAAATGAGAGAAATGGAGTATAAAAAGGATATATGTTAAAGAGAAATAAATACATAAAGAGGCTACTGCAGCCTGTTTTTTCTCCAAATGGTCCAAATGCTCATAAGGCCCTGTTTGTATGTATAGCATCTTTTTTTTTTTTCTACTTTGAATTCCATATTTTCATTGGTCTCAGTTTTGGGGGTTAAATGGTGGGTATGTGAAAAGTATGTGTTAGTCACTCAGTTGTGTCTAACTCTTTTGATCCTACAGACTGTAGCCTGCCAGGCTCTGCTGTCCATGGAACTCTCCAGGCAAGAATAATGGAGTGGGTTAAAGCAAACCTTCATTTCTGTTGGATCTGAGCCACTGGTGGTCATGACTGTCTTGGAATACCTGGAATTGCCCATGAAGTGCTTCTTCAGGATATGGGAATACAAGGATGCACTCAAAATATCCCTCCATTCCAGACACATACATAATCCTCCCTGACACACTTTTTAGGAGTAGCCCTATTCCCCTTAAAGTCAAGGTTAATATTCCTATCCAACAGAGAAAATTTTTTCTCCCGTTACTTTTAGATTATAAGGAGGCCCTAGATGACCCCATGACAGTCAAAACTTCTAGTCCTAGGAATCAGTGTGCCATATAATAGAAGCATTTGGGGGGGGGTATTAAGTCCTCTAATGCAGGGTAGGTCAAATTTGTGAGAAGAATAAGGAAATTTTATATGAAGACTTACCCTTAAATTCCAGATCATATATTCTCATCATAGGAGAAAATGTGCCAAAATAAATGCCCTGTACCTTGCCTCTTAAGACCTGTGAAGTTGATAACACTGGGATCTCTGCTAATGTTGTCACAGAGAAGTCCAATGTCATCATGACTATGCTTGCCAAAACAACCAACCAAACAGCCAACCAACAAATAAAAAACTCCTAAACCACAGTGGAAGCATCACTCCATCTTGCTTCTGCCTCCAAATCTCATAAGACTATCTGATTATTTGAACCCAGATCATATCTAGACCTTACTGTAAGAGGGTCTGGAAAATATAACACATTAGGAAGAATGTGAAATGGATGTTCCAATTTCTCCTATACACCAAGCCATCCAATTTTACCACTGTAATATTCTTTTAAAATTAGGTCATGGGCCATGGCTTATCAAATTCCAAAAGCCAAAAATGATTAATTGTTTTTCTGCTTATTTCAAAATGGTATAAAATACCTCCCCTCTTCTTTTCCCAAATTTGTGTCCTATTTATCTAATTGCCTTTATTTCTTGTTTTACTTTAAATCTTAACTTGGATTCTGCCAGACAAGACTCTGTCAGATTTGAAATTCTACATTTGACAACAAAGACTTTAATAGCATTATTTCTGTAGTAGGTCCCCTCAAGTTATCGTGCCCCCATGGGCCTTATTTTTAGCTTCTCATTTTTCTCTATAAAAACTGTGTTTGTTTTTCAATAACTTTCCAAATGAAACTTTCCTATGTCTACTGTCTCTGAGAGTCTGACTACCCAGCTCAAGGAGCAAAGTTTTGTATTGATAATTATCTTTAGCCACGTGTTGAATACATATTTGGTTCTAATTGGTTTCATCAGTTCAGTCACTCAGTCATGTCCGACTCTTTGCGAGCCCATGGACTGCAGCATGCCAGGCTTCCCTGTCCATCACCAACTCCCAGAGCTTGCTCTAACTCACTTCCACTGAGTCAGGGATGTCATCCAACCCTCTCATCCTCTGTTGTTCCCTTCTCCTCCTGCTTTCCATCTTTCCCCAGCATCGGGGTCTTTTCCAATGATTCAGTTCTTTGCATCAGGTGGTCCAAGTGTTGGAGCTTCAGTTTCAGCATCAGTCCTTCCAATGACTATTCAGGACTGATTTCCTTTAGGATGAACTGGTTGGATCTCCTTGCAGTCCAAGGGACTCTCAAGAGTCTTCTCCAACACCACAGTTCAAAAACATCCATTTTTCAGCACTCAGCTTTCTATATAGTCCAACTTTCACATCCATACATGACTACTGGAAAAATCATAGCTTTGACTCGACGGACATTTGTCAGCAAAGTAATGTCTCTGCTTTTTAATATGCTGTCTAGGTTGGTCATAACTTTTCTTCCAAGAAGCAAGCATCTTTTAACTTTATGGCTACAGTCACCATCTGCAGTGATTTTGGAGACCCCAAAATGGAGTCTCTCACTGTTTCCTTTGTTTCCCCATCTATTTGCCATGAAGTGAAGGGCCCAGATGCCATTAGTTTTCTGAATGTTGAATTTTAAGCCAGCTTTTTCACTCTCCTCTTTCCCTTTCATCAGGAGGCTCTTTAGTTCCTCTTTGCTTTTTGCCATAAGCATGGTGTCATCTGCGTATCTGAGGTTATTGATATCTCTCCCGGCAATCTTGATTCCAGCTTATGCTTCATCCAGTCCAGCATTTCTCATGATGTACTCTGCATATAAGTTAAATAAGCAGAGTGACAATATACCTTAATGTACTCCTTTCCCGATTTGGAACCAGTTTGTTGTTCCATGTCCAGTTCTATTTCTTCTTGACCTGCATACAGATTTCTTAGGAAGCATGTAAGGTGATCTGGTATTCCCACCTCTTGAATAATTTTCCACAGCTTGTTGTGATCTATACAGTTAAGGCTTTGGCATAATCAATAAAGCAGAAATAGATGTTTTTCTGGAATTCTCTTGCTTTTTCTATGATCTAGTGTATGCTTTCAATTCGATCTCTGGCTTCTTTGCCTTTTCTAAATCCAGCTTGAAAATCTGCAAGTTCACGGTCCAGGTACCTATATTGGTTCACGTATTTAATTTCACATATCTAGTTGGTCTATATTATTAAATATTCTTGACATTTTAACTCTTGAATATTTCATTTATATTATTATTTCCTTTATATAAGTAAGTATAATAACTTCCCTCTATTGTTTTCATTCAACAACTGTATAATCAGTGCTATCACATGCATAGCCAATTAATTGGATCTATGGGAACAGAAAAATGTATAGCCCGACAAATATAGAGCAGTATTTGATACATAAAATTTCATAGTGATTATAATTTTTTTATGTTACAAAAAAAGTGCCATTGAATGTTGGCCAAATCATATAAGCCTAACATACACATTTATATACTATATACCACACTACAGAGTAAACCTCAATTTAAAGAAGTAAAGTGAATCTTTATGGGATCAAATATTTTTTACTTTGCCATTCAAGTTTGCAAATATGTAAATGAAAACAAATACCAAATAAGAAATTATTTTAAAAAACATTTCATCTACTAACATTATTATACTTTATGTTGCCAGTTTCATTGTTTAGCTCTTTTAAATTCAAAGAATATTCCACAAAGGAAAAATTAGCTTTTTAAAAGACTTTTGAAAAGAATATTTAGGCAGTAATTGATTCCTTTATTTCCTTTTCCTGCTTAGTGGGCTTCAGGAAGTCAAATCCCTTCATAAAAGGGAGAGAAAAACAAATCATTATATTACTTCTTTCCTAATACTGTTTCTAAAATATCTAGTAATACTTATTCCAAAATAATTTGAGTGAAAATTCTTTCTACACATAACTATTTTCTTTATATCTTGGTTGATGTTTGGAGCTAATTTGACTCAAGATTTTAAGAAAGAAACTGTTAGTGGTTCATATAAGATTATATAATCTATAAAATGATCAATATGACTATAAATAATACTATATATTCTATATTGCCATACATGGAGCTTCCCTGGTGGCTCAGCGGTAAAGAATCCACCTGCAATGCAGGAGACCCAGGATCAATTCCTGGGTTGGGAAGATTCCCCTGGAGGAGAGCATGATAACCCACTCCAGTATTCTTGCCTAGAGAATCCCAGGCATAGAGGCCTCTGGCAGGCTACAGGCCATGGGATTGCAGGGTCAGACATGACTGAATCAACTGAGCATGTACACACATAGCTATACACATATGGATATATATATATACATATATATATAGTCACACTCATATGCATTATAGTGTGTAGTTTATTGGGGAAAATGCTTTGGAATGTGCTAGTTGATTCTTTACTTGCTGCCCACATCTATTCAGTTCTTAAAAGGAGAAATCAACAGTAACTTCTCTTCTCCCAGATATTAAATGAATAATTATGTACTAAACTGCCTGTTCTTACTTCTCAGTCATATTTATTCATATAACTTATCTAGACTACAAGAAAATTTATTTTAAATTCTTCAAGGATACTTATGTAGCCTATGGCTAGATATTATTTTTTAGGGAAAGTAGAATAGTAGCTCTATATTTTCAAACTTTAAAATATTTTAGGTCATAAACAATAAGTATTCAAGCTCAGTCTCATTAGAAATTCTAAAACAAAATCAGGATTGTATTAGCATATTCACACATAAATCAATTAGCAACAGAGAGCTGTAAACCTATACGTTTATGTCTCTGCAATTATCAATTTTTGATACAGGTAGCAAGGTATAATTGGACCATTTCATCGTGTGAAGTGGTGATGTCATCGTTTCTAAGTCCTTGTACCTGTAATCATAGCAGGTAACACATCTTAAAACTGAGGTGACAGGACTGACACGTGCATTCACACACAGTGTAAGTCTTCACACTACGTTCTATAGAGTGCTGTAATATTTGTCAATTAATATTATTGATACTATAAAACTTTAAACATATTTTTGTTCCTCAAAATTACTTGGAAAAGTTTAGAGTCACAAACGAGAGTCACTTCTTGAGAGTCTTGTCCATCCCTGGGTTTCAGAAAGGCCCAGGTAACTTGGTAGATGGAGAAGGGACAGGTCTTTATGTAAGTTCTGAATTCTGCTCTTCTCTTCAGGGGCAGAGGCTCTGGACCACATACCTTTCTACGGCATTTCCTAATAGCCTATTCTGATCCTTGAGCACTGTGATCGAAGCTTAGTTGAGTCTCACAAGATGCTGAACAAATTACGATTCATTTGTACAGCCTCATAAAATGGATTTATTCTGGTAAAAATCCTTTATCTTCTAGAGTATCAGAATATTTCTCGATGTGCTGAGCATTAATCACTTGCATTGGCATTACACGACTTATTGGTAAACATGCAGCTCCTGTATCTTATCCACAGACTTACGTATTAGAATTCTTTCATGCTTCACAGTTTGATAATTACTAACATAAAAATGAGAGGTGGTTAAAGTTTACATAAGAGAATGCTTTTAGACAGTGGGTTGATATCAGGTTGAAGTTCCTGAGTTTGCTATTCATATTCCTTTGGATCTGGACTCTTGACCCAACATATGTGCATCTGTGACACAGTGCTCTTGGGTTTCCACAACCTAGGGGTATGGAGCATCCAAGGGATCACTCACAAATGAAAACTTCAATAAGCAAGTTCTACTGTGATACCCCAATATCTGGTAGTCAAGTTGTATTACTGAATTAAGATTTTTTCTTTTTTTTTTCCCTCAGTTGCTGACTCTTTGAAACCCCATGGTAGACCACCAGGCTCCTCTGTCCATGGAATTTTCCAGGCATGAATACTGGTCTGGGTTGCCACTTACTACTCCAGGGGATCCTCTGGACCCAGGGATCAACCTACATCTCCTTGCATCTCCTGAATATGTAGATGGATTCTTTACCACTGCACCACCTGGGAAACCCACAGTAAGATCAGACAAAAGATAAACAATCTGCTGAAGGGTCATGTTTGCAAAAGAATAGGGGCCAAATAAAGAATGTGTTAGGAGGAATAGTGGATATGTTATATTTTATATTTTATATTTACATCCTGGAGAAGGCAATGGCACCCCACTCCAGTACTCTTGCCTGGAAAATCCCATGGACAGAGGATCCTGGTGGGCTGCAGTCCATGGGGTCTCTAAGAGTTGGACATGACTGAGTGACTTCACTTTCACTTTTCACTTTCATGCATTGAAGCAAATGGTAACCCACTCCAGTGTTCTTGCCTGGAGAATCCCAGGGACAGGGGAGACTGGTGGGCTCCCGTCTATGGGGTCACACAGAGTGGGACACAACTGAAGCAACTTAGCAGCAGCAGGTGGCCATACACAGAGATGAATTATAGTAGTACTTAACTTTAGGAACATCTCTATGTCATATTGAAAAATCACTGGAGAAGATAATTTATATTTGGTTAGATAGAGAATAGGGTTGACTAAATGTATTTCAGTGAGAAAAAGATAATTCTCTGCCCCAAACATACACCATCTTCTCTCCACTTATAAGATCAAAATTCAATTAATAATGGAATCTTGGTTCTAATTTGATGATAGAATGGCACATCACTAACTAAATTTTTAAAAATGTGAAGACACTTTAATATCTATATTAATTGGATAACAAAATAATTAATATATTAACTTATTGGAAAAGTCTTTCAAGTGTAAATGAACTTCTGTTTGGTAGACAAATTGCTAAGCATGGATGTCACTTTGAGTCTTAGGCCCTGAATATAGAATTACAATGGCATTTTATTTTAATGCTGTGGTAATTAATGCTAAGTTATGATGATAAAAGTACAAATAACAATGAATAACAAATGAGCAAATACAATAAATAGCAAATGAATCAGTTCTGACAGAGAACTTATCAGACTGATAAAGTTACAATTTTCTTTAGTTACTTTGGGGTGTTCTCTGAATTTTAAAATTTTTACTGTAAGCAATAGTCTTTGAGGTAAAATGAATAGTATAATAGTTGTTTCTTTTGAAGAGCCTAAATTTTGTGGTGTATTTCTGAGACACAGATTCTTAGGGCAATCAATATCTATCTTACTCTCTGTTTTTATTAGTGGCTCACAGATTCTTTGCCTTACTGAATCTATCTCCCAGAGCTCATTGTTTCAGAATACACAGGTTAAATAAAAGTTATTCTTAATCTACTCACAGGATGAAAAAGAATATTATGTCACATTCATTTTCATAGCCAGTTCTATATTTTGCCTCCTTGATTTTAAAACCATGCTTGCCTTTATTTCTACATACACAGATCATATTATTTTCTTCTTATCCAACTTTTCTCTTTTGCATTTTCTTTTTTATTTGAAGAATATTTTCTTCAAACATGCTATCTGTTGAAATGGTTTCTTCTTAGATTGCTGCTATGTCTTCATTCACTTATTTTTCATGTAGCATTTATAAACTTCGTAGACACCCTACAGAAGCCAGGTCATTGCTGAGAACAAGAGATCCAAAATTATCTATGCTCATAGTTCTGCAAGCAATATTCTTTCTGCCTGGATTTAACCTAAGATAGATGCTGATCCTTTGCTATTGACTCAAAAATACAGCAGTTAATCTAAAACATGTAGTCAGTTCAGTTCAGTTCAGTCTCTCAGTCGTGTCTGACTCTTTGCGACCCTATGAATCGCAGCACGCAAGGCCTCCCTAGCAATTTTATGGAAACAGAAGTCCTACTGGTTGTCCCCCTCTTTTTCTGCATGACTTCCACCCAGTGGCTTCATATGCATTTGCAGACAGTTATAGCACATTTTCTATCAGCAAAGTTTGTGTTTGAGTGACCGAAAATTCCTCAGGCTCTACCTGCCACATATTCTGGCAATGCCCCTGAAAGAGTCCTTTGTTTTATCTGCAACCCCCTAGGGAGAGCAGCTTCCCTGATGGCTCAGATGATAAAGAATTTGCCTGCAATGCAGGAGACCCTGGGTTCAGTCCCTGGGTTGGGAGATCCCCTAGAGCAGGGAATGGCTATCCATTCTAGTATTCTTGCCTTAAGAATTCCATGGACAGAGGAGCCTGGTGGGCTATAGTCCATGGTGTCACAAAGAGTCAGATACTACTCAGTGACTAACATTTTCACTTTCCCTACAGAGTGCTCTACCATCCTGAAAGTTATATGCATTTGTCTGCTCCTCTCTATCATACGAAGGATCATCTGGGACCAAGTTGAGGATCCACTGAACCAGCTTGGGCTGGAGAGGGCCTATGAAGAGGAAGTGAAAGGATAAAGTCACTAGGTAGACACTGGAAATCATGCCCTTCAAGGTACTGAGATCTGCTAGGATAAGTAATTGAACATACTTGGCCAAACCACAGGGTGGGGGTGTGTAGGGACTATGAGCTAAGGGGTAACTATAAAAGGTTGGAGAAAGCAGGAAAGCCAACAGTGAGACATAGCAGGCAGAGAAGTAGGAGACAGCATAAAGGAATTGTGGTGCCAAAAACTGTAGTGCCTTTTTGCAGTCCCATCCGCAACCTTGCTAGGGTAGGCTCACCACACTAAAAGACAAGTTTCTTAAAGGTCAGACAATTTAACACATTTCACTGGGGTTCCTAACACAGCTTTCAACACTTCACGTTCTACTATTAGTTACTGATTCATAAAATGTGGTTACACTGCTCTCCAACAAATGCTAAAGGATCTTCTCTAGACAGGAAACAAAGATAGGCTGTATAAACTTGAACCCAAAACAACAAAGTAAATGGCAATGGGATCATACTTATCAATAATTACCTTAAATGTAAATGGGTTGAATGCCCCAACCAAAAGACAAAGACTGGCTGAATGGACACAAAAACAAGACCCCTATATATGTTGCCTACAAGAGACCCACCTCAAAACAAGGGACACATACAGACTGAAAGTGAAGGGCTGGAAAAAGATATTCCATGCAAATAGAGACCAAAAGAAAGCAGGAGAAGCAATACTTATGTCAGATAAAATAGACTTTAAAATAAAGGCTGTGAAAAGAGACAAAGAAGGACAGTACATAATGATCAAAGGATCAATCCAAGAAGAAGATATAACAATTATAAATATATATGCACCCAACATAGAAGCACCGCAATATGTAAGGCACATGCTAACAACTATGAAAGGGGAAATTAACAATAACACAATAATAGTGGGAGACTTTAATACTCCACTGACACCTATGGTTAGATCCACTAAACAGTAAACTAAAAGGAAACACAAACTTTAAATGATACAATAGACCAGTTAGACCTAACTGATATCTACAGGACATTTCACCCCAAAACAATGAATTCCACCTTTTTCTCAAGTGCACATGGAACCTTCTCCAGGATAGATCACATCCTGGGCCATACATCTAGCTTTGGTAAATTCAAAAAACTTGAAATCATTTCAAGCATCTTTTCTGACCACAATGCAGTAAGATTAGATGTCAATTACAGGAGAAAACTATTAAAAATTCCAGTATAAGGAGGTTGAACAACATGCTGCTGAAGTGAAGTGAAGTCGCTCAGTCGTGTCCAACTCTTTGAGACCCCATGGACACTAGGCTCCTCCGTCCATGGGATTTTCTAGGCAAGAGTCCTGGAGTGGGTTGCCGTTTCCTTCTCCAGGGAACTTCCTGACCCAGGGATCAAACCCAGGTCTCCCACATTGTAGACAGACACTTTCCGTCTGAGCCACCACTTGATCTTAGCCAAAAAGCCAAGAAACTTTCACATGCTGCTGAATAACCAACAAATCACAGAAGACATCAAAAAAGAAATAAAAACATGCATAGAAATGAATGAAAATAAAAACACAACAATCCCAAACCTATGGGACACTGTAAAAGCAGTACTAAGGGGAAGGTTCATAGCAACACAGGCTTACCTCAAGAAACAAGAAAAAGTCAAATAAATAACCTAACTCTACACCTAAAGTGACTAGAAAAGGAAGAAATGAAGAACCCCAGGGTTAGTAGAAGGAAAGAAATCTTAAAAATGAAGGCAAAAATAAATGCAAAAGAAACAAAAGAGACCATAGCAAAAATCAACAAAGCCAAAAGCTGGTTATTTGAGAAGATAAATAAAATTGACAAACCATTAGCTAGACTCATCAAGAAACAAAAGGAGAAGTAACCAATACAGAATTGTAAAGTAAAATAAAAAATAAAGAAATAAAATAAAATAAAGAAATGAAAATGGAGAAATCACAACAGACAACACAGAAATACAAAGGATCATAAGAGACTACCATCACCAATTATATGCCAATAAAATGGACAACATGGAAGAAATGGACAAATTCTTAGAAAAGTACAAATTTCCAAAATGGAACCAGGAAGAAATAGAAAATCTTAACAGTCCCAAAACAAGCATGGAAATTGAAAAACTATAATCAGAAATCTTCCAGCAAACAAAAGCCCAGGACCAGATGGCTTCACAGATGAATTCTACCAAAAATTTAGAGAAGAGCAAACACCTATCCTACTCAAACTCTTCCAGAAAATTGCAGAGGAAGGTAAACTTCCAAACCCATTCTATGAGGCCACCATCACCCTAATACCAAAACCAGAAAAAGATGCCACAAAAAAAGAAAACTATAGGCCAATACCACTGATGAATATAGATGCAAAAATCCTTAACAAAATTCTAGTAAATAGAATCCAACAACATATTAAAAATATCATACATCAAGACCAAGTGGGTTTTATCCCAGGGATGCAAGGATTCTTCAATATTCGCAAATCAATTGAAGTATATACCACATTAACAAATTGAAAGGTAAAAACCATATGATTATCTCAATAGACGCAGAGAAAGCCTTTGACAAAATTCAACATCCATTTATGATAAAAACCCTCCAGAAAGCAGGAATAGAAGGAACATACCTCAACATAATAAAACCTACATATTACAAACCCACAGCAAACATTCTCAGTGGTGAAAAATTGAAAGCATTTCCCCTAAAGTCAGGAACAAGACAAGGGTGCCCACTTTCACTGCTACTATTCAACATAGTTTTGGAAGTTTTTGCCATAGCAATCAGAGCAGAAAAAGAAATAAAAGGAATCCAGATTGGAAAAGAAGAAGTAAAACTCTCACTGTTTGCAGATGACATGATCCTCTACATAGAAAACCCTAAAGATTCCACTAGAAAATTACTAGAGCTAATCAATGAATACAGTAAAGTTGCAGGATATAAGATTAACACACAGAAATCCCTAGCATTCCTATACATGAAAAATGAGAAAACAGAGAGAAATTAAGGAAACAATTCCATTCACCATTGCAAGGAAAAGAATAAAATACTTAGGAATATATCTACCTAAAGAAACAAAAGACCTATATATAGAAAACTATAAAACACTGATGAAAGAAATCAAGGAGGACACAAACAGATGGAGATATATCTCATGTTCATGGATTGGAAGAATCAATATAGTGAAAATGAGTATACTATCCAAAGCAATCTATAGATTCAATGCAATATCTATCAACCTACCAATGGTATTTTTCACACAGCTAGAACAAATAATTTCACAATTTGTATGGAAACACAAAAAAACCTCAAAGAGCCAAAGGAATCTTGAGAAAGAAGAATGGAATTGGAGAAATCAACCTGCCTGACTTCAGGCTCTACTACAAAGCTACAGTCATCAAGACAGTATGGTACTGGCACATAGACAGAAATATAGATCAATGGAATAAAATAGAAAGCCCAAAGATAAATCCATGCATTGTGGACACCTTATCTTTGACAAAGGAGGCAAGAATTTACAATGGAGAAAAGACAATCTCTTTAACAAGTGGTGCTGGGAAAACTGTCAACCACTTGTAAAAGAAGGAAACTAGAACACTTTCTAACACCATACACAAAAATAAACTCAAAATGGATTAAAGATCTAAATGTAAGACCAGAAAAAATAAAACTCCTAGAGGAAAACACAGGAAAAACACTCTCTGATATACATTACATCAGGATCCTCTATGACCCATCTCCCAGAGTATTGGAAATAAAAGCAAAAAGAAACAAATAGGACCTAATTACACTTAAAAGATTTTGCACAACAAAGGAAACTATAAGCAAGGTGAAAAGACAGCCTTCAGAATGGGAGAAAATAATAGCAAACAAAGCAATGGACAAATAATTAATCTCAAAAATATACAAGCAACTCCTGAAGCTCAATTCCAGAAAAATAAACGACCCAATTTGGACCAAAAAATGGTCCAAAGAACTAAACAGACATTTCTCCAAAGAAGACATACAGATGGCTAACAAACACATGAAAAGATGTTCAACATCACTCATTATCAGAGAAATGCAAATCAAAACCACAATGAGGTACCATTTCATGCCAGTCAGAATGGCTGTGATCCAAAGGTCTACAAGCAACAAATGCTGGAGAGGGTGTGGAGAAAAGGGAACCCTCTTACATTGTTGGTGGGAATGCAAACTAGTTCAGCCACTATGGAGAAAAGTGTGAAGATTCCTTAAAAAACTGGAAACAGAACTACTATATGACCCAGGAATCCCACTGCTGGGCATACACACCAAGGAAACCAGAATTGAAAGAGACACGTGTACCCCAATGTTCATCGCAGCACTGTTTATAAAGCCAGGACATGGAAGCAACATAGATGTCCATCAGCAGACAAGTGGGTAAGAAAGCTGTGGTACATATACACAATGGAATATTACCCAGCCATTAAAAATAATACATTTGAATCAGTTCTAGTGAGGTGGGACATCACCAGATGGTCAACACCAAAATCAGACTGATTATATTCTTTGCAGCCAAAGATGGAAAAGCTCTATACAGTCAGCAAAAACAAAACCAGGAGCTGACTGTGGCTCAGATCATGAAATCCTTATTGCCAAATTCACACTTAAATTGAAGAAAGTAGGGAAAACCACTAGACCATTCAGTTCAGTTCAGTTCAGTTCAGTTGCTCAGGCATGTCCGACTCTTTGAGACACCATGAATCGCAGCACTCCAGGCCTCCTTGTTCATCACCAACTCCCGGAGTTCACTCAAACTCACGTCCATTGAGTCGGTGATGCCATCCAGCCATCTCATCCTCTGTCGTCCCCTTCTTCTCCTGCCCCCAATCCCTCCCAGCATCAGAGTCTTTTCCAATGAGTCAACTCTTCTCATGTCAATAAGTGAAGTCGCTCAGTCATGTCCAGCTCTTTGGGACCCCATGGACTGTAGCCTACCAGGCTTCGCTGTCCATGGGATTTTCCAGCCAATAGTACTGGAGTGGATTGCCATTTCCTTCTCCAGAGGATCTTCCTGACCCAGGGATTGAACCCAGGTCTCCTGCATTGTAGACAGACGCTTAACCATCTGAGCCACCAGGGAAGTCCTTCTCCTGAGGTGGCCAAAGTACTGGAGCTTCAGCTTTAGCATCATTCCTTCCAAAGAACACCCAGGACTGATCTCCTTTAGAATGGACTGGTTGGATCCCCTTGCAGTCCAAGGGACTCTCAAGAGTATTCTCCAAAACCACAGTTCAAAAGCATCAATTCTTCGGCACTCAGCTTTCTTCACAGTCCAACTCTCATATCCATACGTGACCACTGGAAAAACCATAGCCTTGACTAGATGGATGACCTAAATCAAATCCCTTATGATTATAATGTGGAAGTGAGAAATAGATTTAAGGGCCTAGATCTGATAGATAGAGTGCCCGATGAACTATAGACAGAGGTTTGTGACACTGTTCAGGGGACAGGGATCAAGACCATCCCCATGGAAAAGAAATGCAAAAAAGCAAAATGGCTCTCTGAGGAGGCCTTACAAATAGCTGTGAAAAGAAGAGAAGCAAAAAGCAAAGGAGAAAAGGAAAGATATTGCCATTTGAATGCAGAGTTCCAAAGAATAGCAAGGAGAGATAAAGCCTTCATCAGCAATCAAAGCAAAGAAATAGAGGAAAAGAACATAATGGGAAAGACTAGAGATCTCTTCAAGAAAATTAGAGATACCAAGGGAATATTTCATGCAAAGATGACCTAGATAAAGGACAGAAATGGCATGGACCTAACAGAAGCAGAAGATATTGAGAAGAGGTGGCCAGAATACACATAAGAACTGTACAAAAATGATCTTCACGACCAAGATAATCACGATGGTGTGATCACTCACCTACAGCCAGACATACTGGAATCTGAAGTCAAGTGGGCCTTAGAAAGCACCACTATGAACAAAGCTAGTGGAGGTGATAGAATTCCAGTTGAGCTATTTCAAATCCTGAAAGATGATGCTGTGAAAGTGATGCACTCAATATGCCAGCAAATTTGGAAAACTCAGCAGTGGTCACAGGACTGGAAAAGGTCAGTTTTCATTCCAATCCCAAAGAAAGGCAATGCAAAAGAATGCTCAAACTACCCCCACAATTGCACTCATCTCACATGCTAGTAAAGTAATGCTCAAAATTCTCCAAGCCAGGCTTCAGCAATACATGAACCGTGAACTTCCAGATGTTCAAGCTGGTTTTAGAAAAGGCAGAGGAACCAGAGATCAAATTGCCAACAACCGCTGGATAATGGAAAAAGGAAGAGAGTTCCAAAAACATCTATTTCTGCTTAATTGACTATGCCAAAGCCTTTGTGTGGATCACAATAAACTGTGGAAAATTCTGAAAGACATGGGAATACCAGACCACCTAACCTGCCTCTTGAGAAACCTATATGCATGTCAGGAAGCAACAGTTAGAACTGGACATGGAACAACAGACTGGTTCCAAATAGGAAAAGGAGTACATCAAGGCTGTATATTGTCACCCTGCTTATTTAACTTCTATGCAGAGTACTCATGAGAAACGTTGGGCTGGAAGAAGCACAAGCTGGAATCAAGATTGCCGGGAGAAATATCAATCACCTCAGATATGCAGATGACACCACCCTTATGGCAGACAGTGAAGAGGAACTAAAAGCCTCTTGATGAAAGTGAAAGAGGAGAGTGAAACGTTGGCTTAAAGCTCAACATTCAGAAAATGAAGATCATGGCATCTGGTCCCATCACTTCACGGGAAATAGATGGGGAAACAGTGGAAACAGTGTCAGACTTTATTTTGGGGGGTCCAAAATCAGTGCAGATGGTGATTGCAGCCATGAAATTAAAAGACGCTTACTCCTTGGAAGGAAATTTATGACCAACCTAGATAACATGTTCAAAAGCAGAGACATTACTTTGCCAAAAAAGGTCCATCTAGTGAAGGCTATGGTTTTCCCTGTGGTCATGTATGAATGTGAGAGTTGGACTGTGAAGAAGGCTGAGTGCCAAAGAATTGATACTTTTGAACTGTATTGTTGGAGAAGACTCTTGAGAGTCCCTTGGACTGCAAGGAGATCCAACCAGTCCATTCTGAAGGAGATCAGCCCTGGGATTTCTTTGGAAGGAATGATGCTAAAGCTGAAGCTCCAGTACTTTGGCCACCTCATGCGAACATTTGACCCATTGGAAAAGACTCTGATGGTGGGAGGGATTGGGGGCAGGAGGAGAAGGGGATGACAGAGGATGAGATGGCTGGATGGCATCACTGACTCGATGGACGTGAGTCTGAGTGAACTCCGGGAGATGGTGATGGATAGGGAGGCCTGGTGTACTGTGATTCATGAGGTCACAAAGAGTCGGACACGACTGAGTGACTGAACTAACTAATGGTTTTTCCAGTGGTCATGTATGGAAGTGAGAGTTGGAGTGTGAAGAAAGCTGAGCACTGAAGAATTGATGCTTTTGAAGTGTGGTGTTGGAGAAGACTCTTGAGAGTCCCTTGAACTGCAAGGAGATCCAACCAGTCCATCCTAAAGGAAACCAGTCCTGGTGTTCATTGGAAGGACTGATGCTAAAGCTGAAACTCCAGTACTTTGGCCACCTCATGTGAAGAGTTGACTCATTGGAAAAGACCCTGATGCTGGGAGGGATTGGGGGCAGGAGGAGAAGAGAAAGACAGAGGATGAGATGGGTGGATGGCATCACTGACTCGATGGACATGAGTTTAAATGAACTCTGGGAGTTGGTGATGGACAGGGAGGCCTGGCGTGCTGCGACTCATGGTGTCTCAAAGAGTCATACACGGCTGAGTGACTGAAGTGAGCTGAACTGAACTAGGTGGATGAAACTGGAGCCTCTTATCCAGAGTGAAGTAAGCAAGAAAGAAAAACACCAATACAATATACTAACGCATACATATGGAATTTAAAAAGATGGTAATGGTAAATGTATATGCAAGACAGCAAAAGAGACACAGATGTATAGAACAGTCTTTTGGACTCTGTGGAAGAGGGCGAGGGTGGGATGATTTGGGAGAATGGCATTGAAACATGTATATTATCATATGTAAAATTGATCGCCAGTCCAGGTTCGATGCATGAGACAGGGTGCTTAGGGCTAGTGCACTGGGATCACCCAGAGGGATGGGATGGGGAGGAGGTGGGAGGGGGGTTCAGGATGTACACCGATGGCAGATTCATGTCAATGTATAGCAAAACCACTACAATATTGTAAAGTAATTAGCCTCCAATTAAAATAAATAAATTTATATTAAAAAATAAATATATAAAATGTGGTTACATTGTCTCCCTTTCTAATCTTATCTCTTGTCAGCAAAAGACTTGAATTTGGAATTATTAAGAAAAAGTCTAGCTGATAAAGACATGTATTGATTCAGTAAATTTTAAATATGGTGGTCTCCTTGTTCTTTTCATATTACAGAGCATTTTGTTATAGTTACATGAGTGGAAATCACAAAACTGCAAAAAGTTCCAAATTGGTAAGACATTTCAACTTTTTTTATTGGCATTTTCATTAAAGGAAAACATTGAATGTCTGCTCTTTTTTAATAATTCATATTCATTTCATATTATTAAATGTTTGCTTCTCAGATTGATCTTCATTCACAAAAGCAAATTTATATAATGGCTTGGTTGGTGATATATAGTCATTTCAAAACCAATTTTCATAAAACTTTAAAAAGATTTAACCAAGTTCCCTTTCAAAATATATTTCTCCATGTATAGACTGTGTTGACATTAAATGGGCATGAGAGGGCAGTTTTTCATGTAATATAGTAGTACTAGACAAAACGATGCTTTATATAATTAGTGCTATATATTAATAACTGCTGCTCATGATGTATCTTTTCATTATGTGTCAATGCAAGAGCAGTTTAGACAAGGCTGAAAATCCACACGGTGACATCAGTTAATACAGCAAAGACAGCTGAAAATGCAGAGCATTCATACAGGAGACAATGTATTGTAATGGAGATTTCTGTTTCATCTCTCAGCAGAGAGCAGCAACTGTCTTTTGTGTTTAGATAGACATATGGATATATGAAAAATTATAGAACAGGATAGAGGACATGATAATCAAATGAGTGTTCTGACCGAATGTTCTAACCTATGAAATTATCAGTCCATAACTACATGTTCAGAACTTACGATCGACATTATCCTCCATTATATCAGGAAGTACATTAAAGGAAATAGCTGGAAGAATAAAATTAAGAAAAGAAAAAAAAAAAGATTTTTACTTAAAAAGCTTCTTTTCAGGAATGGTAGGAGTTTTTCCCTAAGCCACCTTAATTTTAAAGAGGCTACAAGAACCCAGAGAGTGGTTTTAAAAGTAACTAAAAGTCTTTTAAGAGGTACTCATTTTTTGAAGCTATGCTGAGATTCATGTTAAATTTAAAGTGTGCAAAGAAAAATGTGTAGAGAATTATTTTAATAGTCTTGCCTACTTGCTCTGATTTGGGTTCTTCAATTTCTTTTTGCTCTCCCTGAGTCCACTTTAAAGAAATGTTAAAACTTAAATTAAGAAACATTAAAAGGAACACTTATTTCACTAAATGTAACCTTTACTCCTATTTTAAAAGCATTAAATCCTGGCATATGCTATAACAATAAGCATTTTCTTATAGCTTTTTGGTCTCATAGCTTGGGTAAGTTAGAATCTTTTTTTTTTTTTTTTTTTAGGGTCTTAGAGGAGAGTGTCACACTTTGGTTGCTAGATAATAGACTATTAGTTACTCAACAGTGTTTACATTCCTTAATATACTTGTGAACATGTATTTGTGCTTTATCACAGTTAGAAATTTGTTGTTGGTGGATGATCTATCCAATTCAACTGGACAGCATGACCTGTTACAAAAATACGTGGATGTAACACTAGTGTGTGGAAATTGTGTAAATCAAAGTCAGCATCATATTATAAATATCCTATAATCCTGCTTCTCTATCAAATCAAACCACAGATAAGTTGGATTTATCTCATGCTTTAGAATAACCAAGCACACAACTAACAACAAAGTTGTAATATTTTCTACACATCTGAGTACTAGAGTTGGAAGTCTATACAACTCTAACTCCTGTGGGACTGGAAAAGGTCAGTTTTCATTCCAATTCCAAAGAAAGGCAATGCAAAAGAATGCTCAAACTACCCCCACAATTGCACTCATCTCACATGCTAGTAAAGTAATGCTCAAAATTCTCCAAGCCAGGCTTCAGCAATACATGAACCGTGAACTCCCTGATGTTCAAGCTGGTTTTAGAAAAGGCAGAGGAACCAGAGATCAAATTGCCAACATCTGCTGGATCATGGAAAAAGCAAGAGAGTTCCAGAAAAACATCTATTTCTGCTTTATTGACTATGCCAAAGCCTTTGACTGTGTGGATCACAATAAATTGTGGAAAACTCTGAAAGACATGGGAATACCAGACCATCTAACCTGCCTCTTGAGAAATCTGTATGCAGGTCAGGAAGCAACAGTTAGAACTGGACATGGAACAACAGACTGGTTCCAAATGGGAAAAGGAGTACGTCAAGGCTATATATTGTCACCCTGCTTATTTAACTTCTATGCAGAGTACATCATGAGAAACGCTGGCCTGGAAGAAACACAAGCTGGAATCAAGACTGCTGGGAAAAATATCAATCACCTCAGATATGCAGATGACACCACCCTTATGGCAGAAAGTGAAGAGGAGCTAAAAAGCCTCTTGATGAAAGTGAAAGAGGAGAGCGAAAAAGTTGGCTTAAAGCTCAACATTCAGAAAAGGAAGATCATGGCATCACTTCATGGGAAATAGATGGGGAAACAGTGGAAACAGTGTCAGACTTAATTTTGGGGGGCTCCAAAATCAGTGCAGATGGTGACTGCAGCCATGAAATTAAAAGACGCTTACTCCTTGGAAGAAAAGTTATGACCAACCTAGATAGTATATTCAAAAGCAGAGACATTACTTTGCTGACTAAGGTCCGTCTAGTCAAGGGTATGGTTTTTCCTGTGGTCACGTATGGATGTGAGAGTTGGACTGTGAAGAAGGCTGAGCGCCGAAAAATTGATGCTTTTGAACTGTGGTGTTGGAGAAGACTCTTGAGAGTCCCTTAGACTGCAAGGAGATCCAACCAGTCCATTCTGAAGGAGATCAACCCTGGGATTTCTTTGGAAGGAATGATGCTAAAGCTGAAGCTCCAGTACTTTGGCTACCTCATACAAAGAGTTGACTCATTGGAAAAGACTCTGATGCTGGGAGGGATTGGGGGCAGGAGGAGAAGGGGACAACCGAGGATGAGATGGCTGGATGGCATCACAGACTCGATGGATGTGAGTCTGAGTGAACTCCCGGAGATGGTGATGGACAGGGAGGCCTGGCATGCTGCAATTCATGGGGTCGCAAAGAGTCGGACACGACTGAGCGACTGAAATGAACTGAACTGAAGGATTAACCTACAAGAACATACTTTCTACTTTGCTCTTTTTCACATCTGTCTTGAAGCTTTCCTATTCTTTTAGCTATGTATTAATTTATTCAATCAGTAGGTATTTTTTTAACTCCATGTGCCAGGCATAGGGTGAGGTTCTAAGGGTATCAGATAGATCCTTTTCCTAATATAGCTTCCATTCAGTAGGACAGGGCAGGCAAAAAAAGTAAGCAGCTAAAGATAGTTTCAGCGAGTCATAGTGCTAAGGAGAAACAAGATAGAAGCCAAACACAGAAACAAAAATATGGCATGATTTCACTTATATGTAGAATCTAAAAAAGTCAAATTCATAAAAGTAGAGAGTTATACAGTGGTAAAACAAGGGGAGGAGAGATGAGATAAATGGGGAGATGTTGGTCAAGTGGTACAAAGTTGAAATTATGTAGGAAGAATAAGTTCTAGAGACATAAGGTCCAACATGATGATTATAGTTAATAACACTGTATTGTATACTGGATATTTACAAAGAGAGTAGATCTCAAGTGCTCTCATCACACAGGGACACACACAAATAGCAACCATGGGAGGAGATGACTAAGTTAATTAGCTTGTCTGCAGTAATCATTTCACTGAAGTGCAGTGAAGTGAAAGTCACTCATTCATGTCTGACTCTTTGAGACCCATGGACTGTAGCTCACCAGGCTCTTCTGTCCATGGGATTCTCCAGGCAAGAATACTGGATTGGGTTGCCATTTCCTACTGCAGGAGATCTTCCTGACCGAGGGACTGAACCCCAGTCTTCTTCATTGCAGGCAGATTCTTTACCATATGAGATATCAGGGAAAACAATCATTTCACTGTGTATATCAAAACACTATATTGTACACCTTGTGTGTTAGTCTGTCAGGCGTGTCCGACTCTTTGCAACCCCACTCACTCACGAGGCTCCTCTGTCCATGGGATTCTCCAGGCAAGAATACTGGAGTGGCTTGCCATTCTCTTCTCCAGAGGATCTTTCTGACCCAGGATCAAGCCCTGGTCTCCTGTATTGCAGGAAGATTCTTTACCATTTGACCTACAGGGAAGTCCTGTACACCTTAAATATATGTAATTTTAATATAAAAAGTAGTAAGATATAGCTTACTGTATGAGCTTACTGTATGAGCTTCCTAGGTGTTGCTAGTGATAATGAACCCACCTGCTAATGCAGGAGATGTAAGAAATTCAGGTTCGATCCCTGGGTCGGGAAGGTCCCCTGGAGGAGGGCATGGCAACCCACTCCAGTATTCTGGCCTGGAGAGTCCCATGGACAGAGGAGTCTGGCAGGCTACAGTCCACAGGGTTGCAGAGTTGAACATGACTGAAGTGACTTCGCATGCATGCATAAATGATTGGTATAAAAATGTTTGAGAAGACTGATGAAATATTGGAGATATATATATATTAAATAATATACTAAATATACTAAAGAATATGACATCTATAAATCTTGTAATAATGGACTCTATATGATGAGAAAATAACTTTTGCTATATTTATTCCTATGTTTTTTCCCTTTTTTTACTTATTTATATATATTTTTAATTTATTTTTTTTTTTAATTTTACTTTACAATACTGTATTGGTTTTGCCATACATTGACATGAATCTGCCATGGGTGTACAGGAGTTCTGGCTAGCTCAGTCGGTAGAGCATGAGACTCTTATTCCTATGTTTTAGAATGAAGTGAATATATAAAAATTGCTCCAATAAAACCTTAGTTTGGTATTGATGTTTTTTTTTTAAGATAAGCTTATGTGGTAGAAAATGCTTTGTTTAGGGGAAAGGGTACAATGGGAGTTTCTTCAGATAAAATGTTAAGGGAAGGCTTTTCTTAAGATGTGACATTTGAGCTGAGGACTGAACAATGAGAAATGGCTGATCACAGGGAAGGATGTTCTGGGCAGAGAGAACTGCAGGTGCAGAGGCATAAGACAGCAAAGAGGAGGGTCTATGCAAGGAAGCAAAACAGGTCAATGAGGCTGGAGCCATGAGGGCTAAAGGGAAAGAGGTATATAAAGGGATGAGAGAAAGGCAGGTGACAGACATCTGCAATTTTGTAGATCATGGTAAATGTTTGACTTCTACTTCAACAGTGCAAGCAATTATATAATTTTAAGCAGGAGAATGACGCCAACTGATTTATAAGGTCTTCTATTTTGTTAATGAAGTATGGGTCTAGTTACGAAGGAAAGCAGATGGGTTGAGGAGAGGGATGCAAAATGGTTGCTTTGGAAACTGAGAAGTGAGCTTGCTCAGACAACTGAGATGTATATATACAGCATCAAATCACTGTCATTTCAAGCAGGCTGTGAATTGTACTGTAAATCAGTCTCTATCCTTTTGCTGACTCTTATTTTCTATATCAGTCATTTGTACTAATTTCATTGAAATCTTTAAGTGTATTTAAGTATTTCTCCCCAACTTTTATAAGTTCCTTGAGGATACAGATGATGTCTTGTACTTCATCATATGCTCTGCCATCTCTAAAAATGCTTTTAAATGGCAAGCATTCAATAACTATTTGGGGGAAGGATTTATAGTCCAACTGACCTAAAATCATTGCATCTGAGAAATAATAAGATTAATGCCAAATACAAATTTCTCTCTGTGTTACCTGCAATATTGTCCTAAATAAATAGATATATGCACAGATCAGAATACTGCATTTGTCAGTACATTTTCACATAAATCCATAGCAAATTGGTAGGAGGATGCTCCTTTGACAAACCCCAGCTTAATAACATTTTGTGTTCAAATAGCGTTTTGTGTTCAAACCAGAAGCTTTAAAACTATTCCTCAAATAGACACTTCAATCCTTTCAGATTTATAATCTGACCAATTTCTGGACAGAAGCAATACAAACGTACAGAAGCTCAAAGAGCAGGGATAGCTGTTATAGACTCATTATTCCTGTGTTAACTGCAACACCTTTTTTGCCCTCCCATGTTTCATTCAGAGCAGGAGGAAAAGGAATGGACAGGTTGTCTTTGTGTTTGAGAGTAATCATGGTTTCCTTCAGTTGTCGGCTATTATTGACACAATGTTGCTTTTTCAAAGAGTGTAGCAACCCATTTCCTCCAACCATATTTCTGTGAACCTTGTTGCCATGTCAGAGCATCACTGAAACTTAGGAGAGAAAGGGCCCCCGTTGAAGTCATCTAGCCCTTGCTGAATGATGAACTATTCTAGTGAGTGTGGAATGGATCCAATTAGTCTGAAAAATTACAGTTTGAAAATGTTAAGTGTTTTCTTCCTTCCACATATATCAAAGTTCTTGTAGTCTGCAGTTGCCCCTACTGCTGAATTGTTTTCAACTACATAAACTAGTGTTCTTTATCCATTTAAATTCAATATTTCTGATTATATCACTGCTAGATAATAAAAATAATTTCCCTCCCTCTGAGAAGCATTATTTTTTATATTTTATGATAACATTTCATCTATCCCCCTTCCTCTTCCAGTTATCTAGGCTGCACATTCAGGACCAATGCATTTTTCCATTCTATCTCCTTTTTCTCTGTTGTCTCATTTGTTTACTGATTGGGTTATACAGCTGTATCTATTAGCATTCTGGGCCCAACTATGACTTTAATTTTGTAATACTCTGCTGCTTTAGCAGAAAAATAAAACCACTGGCTTCTGATATCACATAAGTACTTGTGTGGCATGCTTCTTCCCAACAATTTCATATCTGCCATCTTTGTAAATCCCAATGCATTCCTGGTTCAGTGTGATTTTTACCCAAACCCTGCTCTTTCCACCCTATCATTGATGGATATCAAGAGGAATGAAAAAGAAAGGTGAGCTGATGAAAGATCTGAAAATATCCCCTCAACTCTAGGATAATCATTTATGGAGTAGTCATCAAGGGGATGGGCCCTAGAATGTAACAGACCTGAACCAGACCTCCAGCTCTGCTATTTATTTCTCCTGCAATCTTGATAAGTGACTAAATTTTGGCATTGATATGTACACACTGCTATATTAAAAATGGACAGCCTACTGTATAGCACATGGAACGCAGCTCAATGTTACGTAGCAGCCTGGATGGGAGGGGAGTTTGGGAGAGAATGGATACATGTATATGTATGGCTGTTCACCTGAAACTATCACAACATTGTTAATTGGCTGTCAGTTCAGTTCAGCTGCTCAGTCGTGTCCGACTCTTTGTGACCCCATGAATCGCAGCACACCAGGCCTCCCTGTCCATCACCAACTCCCAGAGTTCACTCAGACTCACGTCCATCGAGTCAGTGATGCCATCCAGCCTTCTCATCCTCTGTCGTCCCCTTCTCCTCCTGCCCCCAATCCCTCCCACCATCAGAGTCTTTTCCAATGAGTCAACTGTTCGCATGAGGTGGCCAAAGTACTGGAGCTTCAGCTTTACATCATTCCCTCCAAAGAAATCCCAGGGTTGATCTCCTTCAGAATGAATTGGTTGGATCTCCTTGCAGTACAAGGAACTCTCAAGAGTCTTCTCCAATACCACAGTTCAAAAGCATCAATTCTTTAGCACTCAGCTTTCTTCACAGTCCAACTCTCACATCCATACATGACCACAGGAAAAACCATAGCCTTGACTAGACGGACCTTAGTCGGCAAAGTAATGTCTCTGCTTTTGAATATACTATCTAGGTTGGTCATAACTTTTCTTCCAAGGAGTAAGCGTCTTTTAATTTCATGGCTGCAGTCACCATCTGCAGTGATTTTGGAGCCCAAAAAAATAAAGTCTGACACTGTTGCCACTGTTTCCCCATCTATTTCCCATGAAGTGATGGGACCAGATGCCATGATCTTCGTTTTCTGAATGTACTTCAATATAAAATAAAAAGTTAAAGAAAGGAAAAGCTAAAAAAAAGATCAACTTTATGAAACGCCTGTCCACTGACCATAATTTAACATCAAACTCTTTCCAAAAGCATATACTATCTCTCAAGCATTTGACGCCTATTCACCTCCTCAGGTTCACCTCTGTCTTCCGCCTTCTTCCTTATGTTCTATGATACTTAACTTTTTGAAAAGCCTGATACCCACTGTGCTGTTTGATGCTTTTGTGTATTACCATGTTCATATTGTACCCAATGCATCTTTATGTAATTGCACATAACAGTTAATGTTGGAATTAATGTTCCAGGCCAAAGCGTATTCATCTTTCTATCCCTCGTGCCAAGTAAAGTGACCTTTACCACTTCTGCTGACATTAGGAAGATTGGTAGAGATCCATTTCTTATTTAGTGATAAATAGCAAATCATTTGAAGATATTCCAGGTACTTTTACCTTTTAAAGTGAAGAATAACTGCATCACCATCCACTTGAGAGGGAAACCTGTGTGGCCCTATAATGAGATGTTCTGAAGGAACCAGTGGAGAAGGTTAACAGAGGTCATGGATAACTATACTTTCTCCCTGGAATCTATCTGTGTTTCCATGATATTTTGTTCATGCCTCTATTTTAGTTTTTACCATGTTGCATTGTGTATATATATATCTAAATTTTCCTCTGGAGTGCACATTTCCTAGAGGCAGGGGGTTGGGCATATCTTCCTCATTTACACTTTGCAATTGTTATCATTCCTGCCACAGTATAAGCACTCAGTAAATATTGAAAAAACAGTCCAAGTCTGTCAAGGGTTGGGTTTGGGTGAGGTGATTCAATATTACCCGCTGGTCAGGAGGAATAATAGTGTATCAAGGTGCTTTAAAGAGCAAATAAAAAACAAGCTCTTCCCTGTACTGTGTTTTTAGTGCCTTCTTAAATGTCAAAGGGTGAATCAAGTTCACAGTGTACTTAGTATCTAAGGTAGAAAAAAAATTCTGTGCATACTTAGAGATGCCAGGACTCTTATTTTCCCTAGTTTGAATGTAATTTTTTGTACAGTAAAGATGCCTCTTATCTGGAATATAAGACAATTTTCTGAATATACTGAACCCTCCAGCTGCTGGTGGTGCTTCTCTTATTATTGTGGTGCTTGTTTTCTGGTTCTTCCTGTTCTCACTTGCATTTTTTTTTTTTTAAAGTAGAATTCACCTGAAGCCAGTTTTCACACTGCAGAGCTAATTTCTATGCAAAGGTGAATGATGTCTCACATTAAATATTCCTTAGAGCACAAAGCTGACATTAAATGTATAATTTTAAGCAGCTCAAGCAGTATTCACTAAACGGTTGACACAAGAACAAGGATCACAGGAAAGAGTAGGTGAGAAGGGAAACGATAGGCATGCCAAGACTTTTCCCATCACCTCACTACAGTCATATCCTCATTTATCTTGCTTTTTACATGAGGTTTAATCTTTATTTTTAAAAAAACTGGGTCAGATCCCTTAGGAAAAGCTAAACTTAGGGACACTGAGATTCATTAACTCTCCAAGGCCACCAGGAAGATTATGTTGCAAAAAGGACAATAATACAGTTTACTAGCTGGTATCTTCATTGTCTGATATCCAAATAATGGGTTTTAAAGATAAAGGTTTAAATCTCAAAGTGACCACATTGTGCTAAAGGTAAGTTTATGCATCTAATTCTTAAGTGGACCTGTTAGCTAGGAGAGAAACCTATTTCACACACTGGACTCTCATGCCTGTGGAGTTTATAAGTAACCCTTAAGTATTTACGTAGATTTGGAGGAAATTCCACTTTTGATGGCATAAAAGACTACCTGTACTCAGGACAATTTTGAGTTTAGGTCAGGCAAAGGAATTATTTATTTCAAAAGTCATTTGAAACTGTTGATGTTTTCTTAAGCGTATTCATGGAAGAGTGTGCATTTGGCTAATTTCACATGCAGCAAGCTTTAAATGCACAATAGAATGCAAAGAAAGCTATGCATACTTTTAAATTCATATGTAGCATAATACATACATATAGATTGTCCTTTATTTGAAGGTGATGCTGCCATTATGGTCTCTGCTATTTTCTGTGTGTTCAGATCTGGCTGTTTGATTGGCAATTCTTACTGTGTACAGTCTGTGTATGTGTCAACTAACAACTGCAACCATTGCCTGGAGGACTTGATTGCTGGGTTGTTCAATATTTATTAAGCACCCAGAAAGTGCTAGGTGCTGCATTGAACAATGCCAGTATAAGACTGCTATTGTCCTCCAAAAATTCTATTCCAAGGTGACTAGTGGAATCATATGCTTTTTATTTTTCACGCAAGTTGAGTAAAACTATGCAATTAGAAAAAGGATCATCATTTATCAGAGGTTGTTCCTCAGTAATATGTAAAGTAGGTAACTAATGTCTTTCGCGTTCATTTGAAAATGTTCAGATTAGAAGGTCATGTTTGACTGAAACTACTATAGTGATCTACTAGATGTGAACATCAAAGAAGAATGACGTGAAAATGTAATATCATTAGGGTAGACAAAGATGTAAAAACAACTTTGGGTCAGTGAATTTGTGCTTCAAGAAAATGGAGAGAAAAAAATCCAGTAATCTTTCCAAGCTTTGGTCATAGAAAGGTTTTGGGTCAAATTGAGCAACACTATTTTGGCCAGTGTTTACATGAATTTTGATATAGTTTCTCCACATTTAACCATAACATTTTTGTTAATAATGGCATTAAATAAAGTAATAATGGAAACCAGTATACTCGAGTGACAGTACTTATTTTTCAAGTTTGGGTGAACTGTGTCATATTTCTGGTATGTTTCTTAAAGTATTTGACTCCAAAGGACCCTCTTGGTAACAACAGGATTTTTAAGTAATTGAAATAAAAAACTAATGCACAGGGTGGAGGCTGAAGAAATTAACTACAGTCTTATGCAGTGCTATTTATAGCCAGTATTAAGCCTAGCATGTCATTGTTAGGAACAATAAAGTATTCTAATGTATGAATAAGATCACTATGATCTTAAATGTATTTCTTAAATCTGATAACTATTATCTTTAGCTGAGTTATTTATAAGTAAAATAGCTAATGTATCAAACTGTGAAGCATGTTTTTAGAAAACAGGGTGAAAATTTTTGTGTATATTAAAAAATAATAATGTGTTGTGTTTTCATTGCTCCTAAAGAAACAAGCATATTTAAGTTTAAAGTTTTGGAATTTTCGTTCTCATATTTTCCAAATGACAAAGATGTCATCTACATAATCAAAATAACTTATTTTTACATTGAAGCAATTTTAAGGCATTTAATTCAAAATACCCTTAATAAGATCTGATAAAGTGCTAATGTAATGTGTTTTCTCTAGTCATAATTATAACAAAGTGAAATTTATACAAAGAAGAGTTGGTCAGGACATTAGTAATAATGTAGTATCGACAGTCAAAGCGCTCTCTCTTTTGATGATTTTAATTTTCCGGGGTTTAAGTAGAGCAGTGTAAAAATGCCAACACCCACTTTGCTGCTACTCATCTAATAGCTTCTTATCTAATGGGATATGCATTAATTCTTTTAACTGACTTAAGCATTATCCACATTTTAGTATAATTATATGGCCATAATTTATCCTGTAATTATGTGGGCAAAGTTAAGAAAAAGTCAACTGTAGGCTTGCAGAAAATCCAGAAACCAATTAAAGCTTTGATCCATGAGCTCAAAATTTCAATAAAGAAAGTGAAGGTGGCAAGAGGCAGATGGGGTGACTTGAGGGGTTGTGACTCAGTGGAGGGGCAGAAGATGGCATGGAGGATCTAGTAAAAATAACATTAAAAATCTGAATACAGATTAAAATCTTATAACTTAAAATGTCTTCCCCTCAGATGTACAGGGATTCTGAGCACACTATTGTTCTCAGGCACAACTATTCTTTTTGGCCTCATCTGATGATCGTGTTTCCTTAAGTGAATAATAATGAAGGCAAGAATCAGTTCAGACGCAAGGGGAATCTCCGTATTAGAAATCTACTGGTAAAGAATAATGTATTATTTCTCTCCTTTTCTTCCTCCCATCAATAAAAATTTGATCAAAATGCTATGTATTTACCGAAATAACTGAAAAGGACCTTGACTTCGGTAATCATCTTAACACTATCTCTATTAAGGCCATCTTTTGGGTATGATTCCCATTTTACCCAAGAGGAAATAGATTATATGAAGTTTACAAACTATATGAACAATAAATGAAGGAACTAGAGCTAAACCCAGGGATTCAGGCCTTTCAATTACTAGTGTATAAAGTTTTTTGCTGTCACTCAACCTTCCTTTGAATTGAGTTCCTTAAAATTATAAATGCTTGCCTGGAGGTGTTTATTATTTGGTCTTACCTGAAAAACTGAAATGTATTGAATTTTGTTTTCTATCTATTTTTTGATTGAGAGGAATAAAAGAGGAGATACTGAAGCTTGAATGTCTACAATGCTTTTTATAGTTTAATGTTATTTAAAATGATCATTCCATTAAAACCATGTACTTGAAAAACTGAATGAAAAATAGAAGAAACAAAAACTCTTTATTTGAAACAGCCCCAGTATCTAGCTGCTAGCATCATGAAGATGAGTATTTTTCGGTCATCCACAGAGCTGTGGGACTGTTTGACTCCCTGCAGTAGTAGCCAGAGAGGAATAAATAAAGGTATAGAGGGTGAGAGGGTGGTAGTCTGCACATTTCTCAGTTCCACAAGAGCAACTCAACTTTGATTTGTTTCATATACTGGAGTTTCCCTGGCCTTGTTTTGAAGAAAGAGTAGCAGGACTAAATGAATCAGTGCAAAATATTTAGATAAATTTTTGCAAGTTTTCTGCATATCTGAAATTGAACCAATATATCACATAGTATATTTTGGAGTTAAATATAGGTAAGATTTTCATGGGTTCTGTTTTGCAGAGGAGAAGGTGGCAGCACTGAGAAATAAAGTGCCTTTCCCTGAAGCTCATGAAGAATCAGAAGCCCACCTGAATATAATTTCAAGCCAGGCATTTCCTGCTCAGTGCTCTACCCATTAGAATGCACTACCTCTTTGCTTTCACAGTTGTTTATATTTGGTTTAACAGCAGTTTTCATTAATGCCTCTTAAATGATTGAAATATAGTTTTAAAAACCTGAATTGTTACAACTGCATTGTTACCTTTGTCTTTATTAGTAAAACAATCTTTTTCCTTGTTTACTCTGTTAAGTGCTAATGTAAATAACAGCTTTTATTTAGCATATTTTTGCTGACTGTTTTTACACTTTTTTGCTACCTCTAGCCTAACCATATTTGTTTCATTCTTTTGCAAATCTTCTAATTCTAAATGAAATGAAGTTGGGGTCTATTCTAAAAGAAATGATACAGCAGTGTTCCTGTTTTTCAATTCTAATTAAAGCCTTCAACTCCTCTGCACTTATACTTCTATGAATCCTGATTCTGTCACTGCTGCACAAATGCTGTTACAGCTCACACAGGAGTAATTCTAATATAATTAAAATGATCTAATATTGCAATTGTTTGCTGAGAAACTAAGTGTATTCTCTTTCGACACTCATCAGTTTAACTTCTAGATAACATCAAAGAAGAAATGTCATCTTTATAATCTCATGGCTGATAAAGAGTAGTTTATTTTTATGCTTGATATGATCATTTAAATATTTTTTTCTCTAGCACTTCCTGATTGCTTGTTTAAAATTTCAATTTAGGTGTTGATAGCTGGATCATTTAAGAAAAATCCCTTAATCTTCTCAAGGCTTTTGTTTCTTTAAAGGAAGACATATTAGAAAAGCACTATCTCCCTTGCATTTCCACAGAGGAAGTGAAAGGGGCTTCTGCCTTACCAACTCTTTCCATCTGGGTTACACGCAGTGAAAGTCCCCAGTCCTTTCCAGTTAAAGCTTTCACTCAGGCCACATCAATACTGGAGTGGAGGTGTTTGTGCAGTTGATTCAGCTCACTCAGTGATATCAAAAAAGTAAGTGTATAACCATGAACATCCAGCTATTTTGGGCATACAATTTGATGCCCATACTTTGAGGGTGCCTCAGCAGTAAAGAATTCGCCTGCAATGCAGGAGACACAGATTCGATCCCTGGGTGGGGAAGATCCCTTGGAGAAGAAAATGGCAACACATTCCAGGATCCTTGCCTGGAAAATCCCACCGACAGAGGAGCCTGGTGGGCTCTATTCTATGTAGTCACAAAAAAGTAGGACAGGACCTAGTGACTAAACAACAACAACTTTTGGGGCCAATGGTAATTAAGAGTGAAAAACAAAAACACTTTCACCTGCTCTGTTGATAACAAGATCTTTAAGCGACCCCAGTTCCAGTGTAACAGGAATGTCACTTCCTAGAATAACATTCATGAGAAGGTACCAGATTATTAACTTAGAGTAGCAGGTTCAAAGAGCAATGGTGAACCAGTGAAAGTGCAAAGGAGACTGTTTCTCTATTTCTTCAGAAACATGTCACACAGGAATAATATGAGGGGTCTGATTTCTCAGCTTCCCCAGCGCGCGCGCGTGTGTGTTCAGTAGTGTCCGACTCCACGTGATCCCATGGACTGTGGCCTGCCAGGCTCCTCTGTCTGTTTTCCTGGCAAGAATACTGGAGTGGGTTGCCATTTTCTCCTCCAGGGGATCTTCCCAACTAAGAGATTAAACCCGTGTCTCCTGCGTCTCCTGAATCGCAGGGTAAATTATTTTGGCTCACACAGGATCTCTCTCACAGGACGGGTGCTTGGTATCATAAGGTTGATTTAGGAGAAGTCAGCTTCTCCTAAGCCAGTCTTGCAAACAGCCAGGTTTTCTGTCATTTCACAGTTTCCATTAAGGACAGGGCAACATCCATCTCTGCTGCTGTTAAGTCACTTCTGTCGTGTCTGACTCTGTGTGACCCCATAGATGGCAGCCCACCAGGCTCCCCCGTCCCTGGGATTCTCCAGGCAAGAACACTGGAGTGGGTTGCCATTTCCTTCTCCAATGCAGGAAAGTGAAAAGTGAAAGGGAAGTCGCTCAGTTGTGTCCAACTCTTAGCTACCACATGGACTGCAGCCCTCCAGGGTCCTCCATCCATGGGACTTTCCAGGCAAAAGTACTGGAGTGGGGTGCCATCGCCTTCTCCGACATCCATCTCTAGACAAGCTTTATTGGCATCCTCCTCTCTTCAGCACCTGCCATTTATTCATTTACTCACAAGAACAGTTGAAAACAAGAGAAACAGATATTGTTGAACTCATCAAACTGCACTTTTCTTCAGTTGAATCTCACCTAGCTTCAAATGGGAACAAGATGTTCTTTCTGCTATGGAAGTTCTTCTACTGTGAATTATGAATTCTGAAGATTTTCTCAGGTCTAAGCTCAATGGTATTTAAAGGCATAAAATTCCCAGTGAACATCTGTTGTAAGGGCATGCCTTGTTTTCATGAAGGAGAATAGCCTTCAGGAATAAACACTTATTTTGTAGCAGCAATTTTGCCTTCTCCAGGAAAAAAAAAGCACATAGAATTGTACAGCAGGAAAGAATCAATAATTTCCCAAAACTTTTCCCCACGAACCTCATTTTTCAACAACTACTATATAGTGCAACTTGATGGATACTATCAATGTTTAGTTTTCTTTCTTACTGGTCTCACAGTTTTTCATGTAGTCATTCTGGTTTTTCTATTTTGTGCATGTCTGATAACCAGAGGAGATGTATTGTTTCCAAATCATGAAAACTTTAGACGAAGCACCCCAGAGTGCTTTTTCTTATTGTCTAATTCAGTGACTTCATAGGAATTCAAATTTAAAATACAAAAAAAGAATAAGAATGACTACCGAAAGCATATTCAAGAACTGATAATAGTAGCAATCATTTATTAAACACTACTTGCAGCTTCTGGATTAAACTCACTAATTCAAAAAATACATATATGGAAAGCATACTGTTTTCTAGGCACTTTTATAAACTCTTGGAATATAACTATGAATAAAACAAAGTTCCCTACTTGTGTGGTGTAGTAGGAGGCCTCTGAAATGGCCTGCGATGATCTCCACTTCCTTGTGTTCACCTGCTTGTGCAAAACCCTTCCCTTGTATGCTGGCTGGATGTAGTGACTTCTTTTTAAGAGATTATGGCAAAAGTGTCACTTCAGAAATTAGGTTACATATATACATACTGGACTTCCATCTTGGAATTCTCTTTCACTCTTTTGCTTGCGCTCCTTTGAAGAAAGCCAGCTGCCACGTTGTGAGTTTTTTATGGGAAGGTGTACATGGCAGGGAACTGAGGGAGGCCTGTGACCAACAGCCAGCCAAGAACTGGAGCCTTCAGCCCTACAGCCCACGAGGAATCGAGTCCTGCTGAGAACCACAAAAATTAACTTGGAAATGTATTCTTCCTTGAGCAAACCTTTGAATAAGGCCATAACCATAGCCATAAGCTTGACTGAATTCTCATGACAGACTTCAAAACATGGGCACCTCGTTAAGCCATGTCAGGAATCCTAACCCACAGAAGAGGTGACTAGGTAAATGTTCATTGTTTAAAGCCACTATCTTTTGGGATAATTTGCTATCCATATAGAATAATGGATAATTAAAGAAGAGAGCAGAGAAAATAGGTAAAGAAGAGAGACAGTACTGGAAGGGTTAAGTGAGGAGCACGTGGCAAACTGGAACAGCAAGGTCACAAAAGGACTCACTCAGATCATAACTCTTAACCAAAAACCTGAAGGGAAGTGAGAGGGGAAACAGCCATAATATCTGAAAGAAGTTTGCAGGAGGAATGAAGACCAAGTTCAAATGCTCTGTGACAGAAGTAATTCTGTTATATTAGAGAACGTAAGGCTGTCAGTGTGGCTAAAAAGGAAGATGTGAGAGAGAAAGAAAAAGAACTGATTAAGAAATGAGATCAGAATTATGGTTCTCAGCAGGACTCGGTTCCTTATGGGCTGTAGAGCTGAAGGCCTCAGTACTTGGCTGGCTGGCTGGCTGGCTGGCTGGCTGGCTGGCGTGTGTGTGTGTGTGTGTGTGTGTGTGTGTGTGTGTGTGTGTGTGTGTTGCTGTTCTTCTTCTTTCTTTTTGGATGAAGATACAGGTGAAATTTCAAGGACTCGTGGTTCCTTGTAAAGACTCTGGATTTTTATAAAAAGTATACCAATTGCCCATCAGGACCCTAGTTAGGAAAAGAGATACAATGTATATCAAATATAATTTAACTAACTCCTTAGAACTATCCTAAGAAGCAGGTATCACTAACTATACTTCCATTACAAGGACACAATTGAGAATAATGAAGTGACATGCCCAGGGATATGCAGATAATTAAAAGCAGAATCAGAATTTGAACCCATGTGCTTTTGTCTCCAAGTTGGGAGTTTTTATTTTAGAATAATATCCAGCATTAACTGCCTCACTCCCATATGTAAAATACTGAAAGATATACAAACTGGAAAATAAAAAGGAGAGAATACAAGTAAAAAATAGGGTGATATGGATAAGGGGACTGGAAAAGGTCAGTTTTCATTCCAATCCCAAAGAAGGGCAATGCCAAAGAACATTCAAACTACTGCACAGTTGCATTCATTTCACATGCTAGCAAGATAACGTTCAAAATCCTTCAAGCTAAGCTTCAACAGTGTGTCAGTCAAGAACTTCCAGATGTACAAACTCTATTTAGAAAAGGCAGAAGAACCAGATAACAAATTGCCAACATCTGTTGGATCATGGAAAAAGCAAGAGAATTCCAGAAAAAAAAAAACCATCTACTTCTGTTTCATTTACTACACTGAAGCCTTTGACTGTGTGGATCACAACAAGCCGTGAAAAATTCTTAAAGAGGTGGAAATACCAGACCACCTCACCTGCCTCCTGAGAAACCTGTATGCAGGTCAAGAAGCAACAGTCAGAACCAGACATGAAACAATGGACTGGTTCAAAACTGGGAAAGGAGTACATTAAGGGTATATATTGCCATCCTGTTTATTTCAATTATATGCAAAGTATATCATGTGAAATGCTGGGCTGGATGAATCATAGACTGCCAGGATATCAACAACCTCAGATAGGCAGATGATACCACCCAACGGCAGAAAGTGAAGAGGATCTAAACAGCTTCTTGATGAAGGTGAAAGAAGGGAGTGAAAAAGCTGGCTTAAAACTCAACATTCACAAAACTAAGATCATAGCATCTGGTCCCATCCAAGTCCAAGTCCAAGTGAAAATCACTCATTTGTGTTCGACTCCTTGCAACCCCACGGACTGTGGCCCACCAGTCTCCTCTGTCCATGGCATTCTCCAGGTAAGAATACTGGAGTGGATAGCCAGTCCCTTCCTCAGGGGATCTTCCCAATTCAGGGATTGAACCAAGGTCTCCCACATTGCAGGCAAATTCTTTACCAGATGAGCCACAGGTGAAGCCCAAGAATACTGGAGTGGGTAGCCTGTCCCTTCTCCAGGGGATCTTCCCAACCCAGGAATCAGACTGGGGTCTCCTGCATTACAGGTGGATTCTTTACCAGCTGAGCTACCAGTCACGGCAAATAGATGGGGAAACAATAGAAACAGTGGCAGATTATATTTTCTTGGACTCCAAAATCACTATGGATGGTGACTGCAGACATGAAATTAAAAGACACTTGCTCATTGGAAGGAAAGCTATGACAAACGTAGTGTATTAAAAAGCAGAGACATCACTTTGCTTACAAAGGTCCGTCTAGTCAAAGCTATGGTATTTCCAGTAGTCAGGTATGTATGTGAGAGCTGGACCATAAAGAAGGCTGAACACCGAAGCATTGATGCTTTTGAGCAGTGGTGTTGGAGAAGACTCTTGAGAGTCCCTCAGACTGCAAGGAGATCAAACTAGTCAATCCTAAAGGAAAGCAACCCTGAATATTCATCGGAAGGACTGATACTGAAAATGAAGCTCCAATACTTTGGCCACCGGATGCGAAGAGCCAACTCATTAGACAAGACCCAGATGCTGGCAAATATTGAGGGCAGGAGAAGAAGGGGGTGACAGAGGATGAGATGGGTGCATGGCATCACTGACTCAATGGACATGAGTTTGAACAGATTCATACTCAGATTTCCCTGATAGCTCAGTTGGTAAAGAATCTGCCTGCAATTCAGGCCACCTGGGTTCGATCCCTGGGTTGGAGAGATCCCCTGGAGAAGGGATAGGCTACACTCCAGTATTCTGGCCTGGACAGTTTCATGGAATGCACAGTCCATAGGGTTGCAAAGAGCTGGACAGGGACTGAGCGACTTTCAGTTTTCCGGGAGACAGTGAAGTATGGGGAAGCCTGGCGTGCTGTAGTCCATGGTCACAAATGGTCAGACATGACTTAGTGACTGAACAACAAAATGTAATTATTCCCTATACAACAGAAATAAAAAAGTACTTCTTTGATCTCTTTTAAAGTAGGAAATACTATATATGAAAAGCACAGCCTGTGTTAGATGACTTCTCTAAAACAACTGAAGACAATAGAAGGACCAGAAATAGAACTCAGTTCTCTGAACTCAATTTCTTGTTGAACCACCAAAGAACAGTCCTTTCCTATTAGTTAACCTTTATAAGGTATTTTGGTGATGAAAAGTGCTATTATTATCTTGGAGCTTTTTAAAAAAAATTAAGACAAAAACATTTCTAAAACAATTATAATTGATTAAGTCATCCTTGTACTTTAAGCTTCTGAAGTTCACCAAATTATAGTGCACTAATAAATGAAAATAGTACTTCATTAAAGACTTTAGACATTTTCTGAAATGAACTGAAATTAACAAAAGGATCTACAGGGTGAAATGCAAATCTTCTGTGAAATTCTTTTCTACAAAATTTTTCAAAAGCCCAGGTGATTAATACAGCTGTAGATTACTATGAATTTAAAACAACACATGAGTGAACTTTGAAATAATATAAATGAAGAGTTTTCACATATTAATTATTATGTCCAGACAATGTTAACTTATTATACCATTGACTTTAACCAATAAATTTATGTCTGTGTAGGAACATAGGAAAAATAATCTCTTCGCTCTGTAGGACATATCCTATTTCTCTGAGAAAATGTTAATATTTGGATGGATAGCTTTTGTTTTATAAGACCTCTGGTATAGTAACAATTCCTAGTAAGTACAGGGACTGTATGTATTTCTCAACATACACTGCTTTTAATTCATGCAAACAATACTTAAAATATCATTAGCCTCATTTAGACAAATGAGGAAACGGGACCAGAGAAAATTATCACATGATAAATGGAAAAGAAAGGATTTGTACCGTGATGACTTAGCCTCCTAAATCCACATATTTCAAGTAAGGCTGTAGTTAGAGAACAAGAACTCTGGGTCATTTCTCATTTATTTTCTGTTTCTTTTTATTTTTTTCTTTTATGTGTGTGTAAGAGAGAGACATCAAAATGTTTGAATTTTAAATAATTGATTGTTTACATCTCCTCTTTCTCAGTATAGAATATACAGGAGAAAGCAAAAAATGTTACCTAGAGCTATCAATCTGGACTATTCAGATCAGCCCCTTTCATGAAGTTTTGTTGCTTGATAGAAACCCATTCAATGCGTCCTCCAAGAAAGCCTCCTAAGCAGGGAACCTCAAGGAACCAGAAGTTATATTCATGGCTGCAGATTTTAGCCCCAGCCTTTTTTTTTCCCCCCAGATATCATTTATTCCATTTCTTTCATTTTAGAAATAAAGAAATTGAGACCCAGAGAATTTAAAACATTTGCTCAAAAAACACAAAGGTAGTAAGTGGCAAAATCAGTATTAAAAAACCAAGTCTCTTTTCCTCGTGTGTGTGTGTGTGTGCACGCGTGCTTAGTCACTCAATTGTGTCTGACTCTTTGCAACCCTGTGGACTGTAGCCTGCCAGGCTCCTCTGTCCCTGGGGATTCTCTAGGCAAGAATATGGAGTGGGTTGTCATGCCCTCCTCCAGGGGATCTTCCCAACCTAGGGAATGAACCCAGGTCTCCCACATTACAGTCAGATTCTCTTTTTTTTTTTTCTTTCCAATATTCTTTTTTTTTTAATTTATTTATTTTTTATTTTACTTTACAATTCTGTATTGGTTTTGTCATACATTGACATGAATCCACCATGGGTGTACATGCATTCCCAAACCTGAACCCCCCTCCCACCCCCCCTCCCTACAACATCTCGCTGGGTCATCCCCGCATACCAGCCCCAAGCGTGCCATATCCTGCATCGGACATAGACTGGCAATTCGATTCTTACATGATATTATACATGTTTCAATATCATTTTCCCAAGTCATCTCACCCTCTCCCTCTCCCACTGAGTCCAAAAGTCCGTTATACACATCTGTGTCTTTTTTGCTGTCCTGCATACAGGGTCATCATTGCCATCTTTCTAAATTCCATATATATGTGTGAGTATACTGTATTGGTGTTTTTCTTTCTGGCTTACTTCACTCTGTATAATTGGCTCCAGTTTCATCCATCTCATCAGAACTGATTCAAATGTATTCTTTTTAACGGCTGAGTAATACTCCATTGTGTATATGTACCACAGCTTTCTTATCCATTCATCTGCTGATGGACATCTAGGTTGTTTCCATGTCCTGGCTATTATAAACAATGCTGTGATGAACATTGGGGTACATGCGTCTCTTTCAATTCTGGTTTCCTCAGTGTGTATGCCCAGTAGTGGGATTGACACATGAAAAGATGCTCAACATCACTCATTATTAGAGAAATGCAAATCAAAACCACAATGAGGTACCACTTCACACCAGTCAGAATGTCTGCGATCCAAAAATCTGCAAGCAATAAATGCTGGAGAGGGTGTGGAGAGAAGGGAACCCTCCTACACTGTTGGTGGGAATGCAAACTAGTACAGCCACTATGGAGAACAGTGTGGAGATTCCTTAAAAAATTACAAATAGAACTACAGTCAGATTCTTTACTGTCTGAGCCACCAGGGAAGCCCTTTCCTTTACATTAGCTCCAATCTTAATTGGTGGTATTTCCTTGTCCTCCTTGAAAACTTTTACCACTTGCTGCTAAGCTGCTAAGTCGCTTCAGTCGTGTCCAACTCTGTACGACCCCACAGACGGCAGCCCATCAGGCTCCGCCGTCCCTGGGATTCTCCAGGCAAGAACACTGGAGTGGGTTGCCATTTCCTTCTCCAATGCATGAAAGTGAAAAGTGAAAGTGAAGTCACTCAGTCATGTCCAACTCTCAGCGACCCCATGGACTGCAGCCTACCAGGCTACTCCACCCATGGGATTTTCCAAGCAAGAGTACTGGAGTGGGTTGCCATTGCCTTCTCTGTTTACCACTTAAGAACCTTTTATTTTATCATTATTATGATTAACCTACTGTGTTAGCACTATTATTGCTATTATTTTTTAAATCAACCCAAAGAGAGTGGCTCAGTGATTAGCCATGATCCTTGTCATATGCTCTTTTCTCTTCAAAGACCTCTTTGTATCCTCCAAATTTTATCCTCAAAAAATGATCTTTCACTCTAGTCCTAGACAGTCTTCTTAACTATAAGACTTCCATCAGAGAAGTGGCTGAATAAAAAAGTAAAATCTGAAGTCTTTAATGTTATTTTTTTAATTTAAAAAATTAACTTTATCTATAGAACTCAAGATAGTGAAAAAACTCATGGTAAAGCTTGAAAACTGCTGAAAGAAAAATGGAGTAATATGATTTTAATAAATAAAAATGTCTATTTGCTAGGAATAAAGGCTGTTTCCTTTGTGAAAATTTCTCCAGATACACTGAGGAAAAATATAAAAATAAAAACGTGGTGCTTTTTCATATGCTAAGACAACCATCCTCTACAAGATGGTAACAACTTTTAAGAAGATTGCCTAATTTGCTTAATATTATTTACCATCTCAATAGCTATAATCAATATCAGAATTTCTTTTACAATGCCTTGTATCAATAGGTCTATAAAAATCTCTGGCTATCTATCCACCTACCTACCTAGCATCTATCAAACTTTGGCCCATGAAAGGAATTCTTTAAAATAATTCCTAAAATTATTAGTTTAAAAAGAAGGTAAATAGTTTGAGATCATTTTTAGAACCAGTTAAAGATCACCAAAATCTTTTCGTACATATAATAAAAGAAAAAGAAGACTGTTTTTTATAGATTTGACACACTTCAAAACAAGTCTTTTGGAATCTCTCTCTTTGTAAGTAAATAAACATTTTTATTTAAATATATAGAAATTCATGTATACATTTTATATAACTATATATAAATATATATTTATTTTGTGTGTGTGCTCAGTCATGTCTGATTCTTTTTGACTCTTTAGACTGTAGTATCAGGGCTTCCCTGATAGCTAAGTTGGTAAAGAATCTGCCTGCAATGCAGGAGACCCGGGTTCGATTCCTAGGTCGTGAAGATATGCTGGAGAAGGGATAGGCTACCCATTCCAGTATTCTTGGGCTTCCCTTGTGACTCAGCTAGTAAAGAATCTGCCTGCAATGTGGAAGACCTGGGTTTGATCCCTGGGTTGGGAAGATCCCCTGGAGAAGGGAAAGGCTACCCACTCCAGTATTCTGGCCTGGAGTATTCATGGACTATAGTCCATGGGGTCGCAAAGAGTTGGACACGACTGAGCCACTTTCACTTCAGAGTGTAGTCCACTGGGCTCCTCTGTCCATGGGGCATCTCAGACAAGAATACTGGTGTGGATTACCATCTTCTCCTCCAGGGGATCTTCCTGACCCAGTGATCAAACCCGCATCTCCTGTGTCTCCTGCATTACAGGCTGAATCTTTACCTCTGACCATAGGGAAAGCCCCAATATATTAATATATATAACTATAAATATTCTATGAATATATATTTATATTTATATACATAAATGTATGTATATAAAACTCTTGATATATATAACATATATGTTAGAATTACATATGTGTATTTTATATATATACATTTCAAAATGAGAAATTTGGGGAGAAAATTTTTTATATATGTATGTGTGTATGTGTGTGCTGAGTTGCTTCACTTGTATCTGACTCTGTGTGACCTTACGGAATGTAGCCCACAAGGCTCCTCTGTCCATGGGATTCTCTAGGCAAGAATACTAGAGTGGGTTGTTCATGCCCTACTCCAGAGGATCTTCCTGACCAAAAATCAAACCTGTGTCTCCTGCATTGCAGGCAGATTCTCTACTGCTGAGCCACCCCGGAGCCCGTATGTATGTATATTTATACATACATTTTATTTATAACAACATTTATATTAATGTAAATATATATATATATGTATTCTACCCTTTTACATTTTCCATTACCCAATTCCTATAATTTAATTATCCCCTGAGTACCTAGTTGAAAATCTTATCCTAACATAGAATACAAGAAACCTTAGTTTTTAAGCAGTCAGAAAGCTTTCTAGCGTATGCCTTTTCTCCATTCACTTCCATGTAACTGACAGAAAATCAATATCAAGAGAGGTAAGATAGCACCAGAAATTTGTTTTTTGTTCCTTATGGGAATAAACATACACATATTCATTCATAAATATTTAGTGAGCACTTACTATATTCCAGGCCCTGTTATACTAGTGTCAGTTCTAAGTTGGTTTATTATACCATCACTTACAGAGTTATCTAAAATCTTCTCACCACCACCATCCTCCATCCCTGTCATTTATTGAGAGCAGGGTAAAATTGGGAGGAAAGCAGGCAGTTTGTCTTATAAAATTAAAAAAAGAATCTCTCTGCTGAGTTGGGCTTGATTTGACTGATTTGAACTGATTTTAGATTCACATAAGTGAAAAATGAAAGTGTTAGTCACTCGGTCGTGTCTGACTCTTTGTGACCCCACGGACTGTAGCCCGCCAGGCTTCTCTGTCCTTGGGATTCTCAAAGCAAGAACACTGCAGTGGATTGCCATTTCTTATTCCATGGGAGCTTCCTGGTCCAGGGATCCAACCCGGGTGTCCTGCATTGCAGGCAGACTCTTTACCTCCTGAGCCACTGAAGGGACTCAATACATTATAAAGCATGTGCAAAGTTATATCCTAAATTTTTGGCACTTAATAGTTTCCTCCTTTTATCTTTTCTCAGAAAGGAAGAGCAATGACTAGTTGAATATTAAGTCCTGGAAAGTTAACTCTCCCTGACTTTTCTGGACTTTCCCCCCAAGTTTCTTCTTAGTCTATGGCATTACTTAGATTGATTCTCACTTAGCTACAGACAATAATCAATTTCTAGTTTTTGTTTACTTCTCAAGCTTATTTCCTAAGAAGAGCAGTCTAGAAAGCCAATAAGCCCTAGCATTAGAAGAAAATGAAACCCCAAAGTATTTGCTATCTTGAAATGAACAAGGCTTAACCCAACTGCTACCGCATTGGTTGCATGGCAGTTGTGGATGAATCTGGAGACTGTCCTACAGAGTGAAGCAAGTCAGAAAGAGGAAAGCAAATGTCATACAACATCACTTATATGTGGAATCTAAAAAAAATGATACAGATGGCAACTGTGGAAGGATGGCATATAAATCCTAAAATGCACATATAGACTGATGTAGCTTAAGAAAGAGGCAATTAACTCTCTTCCCTGAGAAGATTGTAAAAATTGTTCCTTTTGCCTGAAATGTCTACCTGGTGACATCTTACAATGTCCAACTCATATTGGCTACTTTTGCAGCCTCTCCTGGCCCTCCTTCAGACTCAATTAATAACCACTGTCTCCCCTATGAAATTATTATTCTTTGCATACATATTATTTATATATCTGTTATCTCTGTTTAACTGTGAACACTCTATTGAAAGAATCATGTTCAGGTTTATCTAGGAGAGGTATGTGAAAGCAAGTATGAGAAGAGTGGGAAGGAGGAGGCACAGAAGCAGAAAGAAATGAAGGGAAAGAGGAAGTAGTGAAAGAAAGAAGGAAAGAAATATATTAGGATTTAGATTTGTGTTATCTGTTTGCAGGGCTTTGGCACATATTTTTATGTGGTTTGTCTCTGTAGCCACAACAATGAATTAATCTTGGAAGAGCGTATGTTTCAAAAGGTCTATTCCTTACTGATTCTAATTTACTGATTAAGGATTAGTAGAGCTGAAAAGATTTTCTTTTTTTGTTCTATGATAATCCTTATATTATTGTGAGTAATGCCAACACTGAAAGATACTAGGTAAATCTAAATAAAGCCTGTTTCATTAAAAATTTACAACAACAAATTTGAAAAGTAAAAAATAGCTCAATATATTTGGCTTGAATAAAACGATGCTGGAAATTTACATTTTAGTTTATCCTATTTGCATAGGAGTAAAATATTTTGATCTAATCATAAATGATTTATCAAGTAGTATCTATAATGATTGAGCATTAATTACTGGTATAGTCAGCAGCAACATGAATCCTTGTTCTTCCATCTATGTAACCATCCACCTATTGGTAATTGAATGCTTAATGTATTGTCTACTGTTCAAGAGCCCTTATTTTGTTGCAACCTTGGAGTCTGTTAGAGCTTTGAAATCATACTTTTCTCTGTTAGGCTCATTAGGTTGCCTTCCCAATCCAGTTACATCCCAATTTATTAATGAAATCCAATGAAAATGTTATTCATCTTAAGCCTGAACACAAATGTTGTAATGTACATTTTTGAAGTGTACTACATTCAATACATTCACAATCCTTTCAATGCCTGTGCAAATTTTCCTAATAAAACTTCACTTTTATTATAAAATCTACATTCTATTTATATTTTTATTAATCAAGTATATAATTCATGTATTTACCTTTCTGCAAACTAGAATGTGTTATAATCTGTTTCAACTTAATATGTAATAATAGTACAGAATGCAGCTGTACTATATAGTACAGCATGTAATAACAGTACAGAAATAAAAGAGAATATTCGCAGTGACCCAGATTATTTGATTATTTTGGTCCATATAATTCAATTTCCACAGTTTTTATCTTTGTGAATTTGATTTACATTGTTCAATCATTTGCTAATTGTTAAGCAGATAATCATCCTTTATCTTAAAGCAACTGAGGTCTTCAAAGCACTGGGTTTCATTTTTATGTGGGTAAATTGTGATGAAAGTGAAAGTGAAAGTCACTTAGTCCTGTTTGACTCTTTGCGACCCCATGGACTATATAGTCCATGAACTTCTCTAGGCCAGAATACTGGAGTGGGTAACCTTTCCCTTCTCCAAGGGATCTTCCCAACCTAGGGATTGAACCTAGGTTTTCTGCATTGTAGGTGGATTCTTTACCAGTTGAGCCACAAGGGAAGCCCAAGAATACTGGAGTGGGTAGCCTATCCCTTCTCCAGCAGATCTTTCCGACACAGGAATCAAACTGGGGTCTCCTGCATTGCAGGCAGATTCTAGTTTATAATATTTAAACAGCGACAACATCACTGAAGGTGTCATAGAAAGAATCAAAGCCCTGGGGAAGCTAGTAACAATTTAGCTTTTCCAATGCATGTTGGAATACTAATTCTACATTATTAAGATAATTTTATTAAGATAATTTTATAGATGTGTTTAATAATACAAGAATATCTCAGCTGCCAGCGGGCATCTCTGCTGGTTTTTGACCCTATCGTCTGACGTCATTAACACAAGAAATAGTAAATTTCTTCTTTTACAAGAAATAGTTAATTTGTTATATCAGCTGGTTTATTCAGAGGTTGCTTACTAGATGAAAAAACAAACGATGAATAGGAATTTACAAAGTAGCAAACTTTCAAATTACTTAATGATTCTGAGGAAAACAGTGTTAAAATTTTAGCTTTGGAAATTTATCTGTTACATTTTCTAAAAACCCCAAAACTTTAATTTTGGATAAGATGCTTCACATCCCTGGGCCTTAGCTTCCTAAGGTGTACTGTAATTGTGTTGTGCTATAAAATCTTTAAGGTTTCTTCTGGGTCTAAAATTATTTGTTATAGTGTATCATATTATACTATATTGACAATCTCCCTTTTCAGGAAATATTACTAATAAAGGTTGTCCTAAACTGTAAATGATTATACTTAAGTAGATTTTGGAATTTCATGTAAGAGCATCAATAGTAAACATGAATTTAACAATATTTAAATAAGCCACATTGCCAAGACCTTTCCATAATCACCTGATCAGATCCTCTCAAAATAGTTATTAAATATATTCTGCTATTACTCGCTGTATTATAGATAAGGAAACTGAGGCACTGAAAGTTAGATGACTTTCCCTACTTTAAATAATGAGGAGCTGTAATTTGAATTCTGGTCTCAGACTTCCAAGTCTTTTTACATTGTCTGCTTCTTGGACCACAAAGTATAGTTTGAGACAGTTTATTCCTGGAGCCCACTGTTTTGAGATAAACCAACCAGGCTGCTATCATTATGAAGGTTGGTAAAACCCACTTTTCCATAAAAAGGATCTCTTCTAGCAATCTTTGTCTAGCTTCATGATACTGAAGTACTCTTTAATCATGAATCCAAACAGGCCAGACCACAGAATAGCAGTTCCTTTCAGATTTCAGAAGAGACAAAGTTTCAAATTAGCAGATGCAGAATATGATTTTGGTGCTCTATCTTGCAGAAAATGTCAAAGTAAATAAATTACATTTCAGTCCCTGTTGCTAGTTCTTAAAGTTTACATTCTCTCTTTTACAGTTTTTCATGTAAAAGCCTAAAATTATGGATAATTTCCACTTTCAAATACCAGTGGCTTCATTTTTTGATTGCCTTGGAAATATTACACGGCTAATATTTTTACCTCCTTTGAATGAATTCTCTGCATCCCAAATATTTATTTCCTGGATTTTGGGTTGGGGTTAAATGATAGAGTATGTAAATTATAATTGGGGAGGAGGGAATTAAAGTTCAGAATTGAACGAAGGAAAACATCATGAATTTCTGATTTTTGCAGTGTTTTCTGTTAAGTAAATTGAGGACTGTATATTGATCTAAATATACATATAATTACTGCTTTACTTATATATGTGATTGCTGCTTAACATTATAATAGATTTGTTACCATGGAACTGAGAGATTTTAATTTTAAAAGAATTTTTAAATATTAATTTTCCTTCACTTTATGGATTCTTTAAGTAACATGTTTAAAGGAGAAAGCCACTTCTATTGTGGCATTGATATATTTGTATACATAATGATCATTTAGATTCTATTTAATGTTCTCAGAATAGTGAAGTAAGTTTTCAGATGTTTAAAGAATTATTGTATTTTCAAAACTGTTTAATATGCTCCTTTTCTTAAAGGTGGGCTTCCAGGCAGCATAGTGGTAAAGAATCTGCCTGCCAGTGCAGGAGACACAAGTGATGTATGTTGGATCCTTGAGTTGGGAAGATATCCTAGAGTAGGAATTGGCAACCTATTCCATTATTCTTGCCTGGAAAATTCCATGGCTAGAGGAGCCTGGTGGGCTACAGTCCATGGGGACACAAAAAGTCAGACACAACTAAACACACACTCTTTCTTTTAATGTAAGCACTGAGAAATAACTGTGCAGATGTATTTCAACACTATAATGAGAAGGCATCATGTTCAGAAAGGCAGTCAGCTCAGGTGAACTTATATATGACACATAATTAGTTGTATTTCCCAGCAAGAGAGCATTTTATGAAGTGACTTACCATTGAACATATTTCTTACTCTCATTTTTAAAACTGTTTAAAAGTAGCATCTCCCCCACCCACCATCTGCTTTTCCCTCTTCATAAGAGCCAAATGTCTTGTAGAGCTAGTTTTATTAATGAACCTCTGTGTGCGTGCGTGTGTTTGTGTGTGTGTGTGTGTGTGTTAGTTACTCAGTTGTGTCTGACTCTTTGTGACCCCATGGACTGTAGCCTACCAGGCTCCTCTGTCCATAAAATTTTCTAGGCAAGTATACTGGAGTGGGTAGCCATTCCCTTCTGCATCAGATCTTTCTGACCTAGGGATGAAACCTGGGTCTCCTGCATTGCAGGCAGATGTGTTTTTTTTTACCATCTAAGCCTCCAGGGTAGCCCCCTCGAAGATAGATATTAAATTATTGGCCAAGCTTCCAAGGTCAAAGGCAAGCAGAGAGCCCAGATACCTAGTGAGATCTTGCAGAGGTGGAACACAGACATAGCCAGATAATGAGTCCATTGATTGCATCCCCTGTCCCACAGTTTATATCCTTTAAGTGATGTCCTTTCTCTAATCTACTTCATGTGTATAGTGCAAGCACAAGGCTGTAACTGGATGCTGTTGCCTTGTCTGCCCATTTTAGGAAGGAGACTTCCCTCTGACTGTAATGGAAAGGTAGAGGCGCTAATCACTGTTTCCCTTATCCTTATTCTATAAAATTCACATTTTTCTTCTCCATTCCTGACTGTTGGTACCTTACTCTCTCTAGGAATACAGGGCTGTCCTTCTTGTTCCTGGCTTTGGCTGCTTTCCCAATAAAGGATAGAATTAGCACATACTCCCTGAGGAGGACGGGAGGAGACTCAGCAGGGTGCTTCCTTGGGGGCCCTTCAACCACTGGCAGGGACTATTCACAAAGGCACCCTGGAACTAGCTAACATTGTATTTTGTGATGAGTAGTACCAGTGCCTCTGTATTCATGCATAACCAGCCCAGGGAAAATAATACACAAATATTAATTATTTGGAGATAATAATATGTGTACAGCTCGTGATCTGTGTGTACAACTCCCATTGATATTCCATTAAGAAAACAAAAACACATTCACAGTTAGTGTTTGCCCAACTTATTTTTAAAGAAGTGTGGGTGTCTTCTAAGAGGAAAAGTATAAAGAATCAATGCTTAATAAAATCACATGTCTGTGTATAATTTTAATAGTTGAAGTCAGACTATAGACTTAAGTCTTTTGCATGCTATTAATGGAAAAGAATGTGAAATCTACTACTTCTCTGTAAGCAAAATCAAATGAGAAATTTAATGAGTAAACTTGATCAGGGTTTGCTTATACATTCTGGATCTGCAAAACAATCATAAAGTAAGAAAGTGAGTTATTAGATAATTATCCATATTATTAGAGGTCAAATCAAACAAATAAGGTTTAATTTCCTTTTTCCAAGGGTGTGGGGTGGCTGTGTTTTCTGTATGAGGCAGATTATTTTTCATTTCTCCCAGCTTTACTTTGCAGGGATAGTCAATGGGATTTCTACATATGGTGGTGTCATATGGTTTGCCTCTCTGTTAGCACTGGTAGATTCTTCCCCAGAACTTCCCACTAGATAGATATGTAATAATTCCATTTCTCCTCTCTGCCACAGTACAATCCCATGCTGACACGTCTTCTCTCGAGAGGGAAGAGTGTGGCCTAGTGGTGGCACACATTCTAAGAGCCATGAATCACTAAGTCTAATCTCAACACCAGGTTCCTCAGTGGCTTAGGCAAGTCACTTCCTTATCCCCTAGGTTCTAAATCTGTAAAGGAGAGATGACAATGCAGTGATAGTGTGAGCAGTAATTAATGTGTTAGTAAAGTGTTACAGTAATTCTAAATATTATTATCATTACCTCAACACAGTTTGTTCACATAAGCAACCTCCCATGAATTCAAATGTGCTAGTTGATTATAAACACACATTGTACATTTTTTATGCAAATAGATATGTTCCAATAGTCTTACAAACTTATAAACAGATCATATTTTTAAAATGTATTGAAAGGTCACTTATTTTTAATTTGGGAAATGTTTTGCTACAGAAACAGTGTCAACAGTCATCTAGGCAAGCCTATAATGTTATATTGGTCTTGTAATATGTATTTGCAATAAAATGGTAGAAAATAGTATTTGTTTTATTGTTGAGATGATAAATTATCTTTACATTTCATGTTTAATAAGAAAAGAATACAAACAACTAATCTCAAAAATATACAAGCAACTCCTGCAGCTCAATTCCAGAAAAATAAACGACCCAATCAAAAAATGGACCAAAGAACTAAATAGACATTTCTCCAAAGAAGACATAGGGATGGCTAACAAACACATGAAAAGATGCTCAACATCACTCATTATTAGAGAAATGCAAATCAAAACCACAATGAGGTACCACTTCACACCAGTCAGAATGTCTGCGATCCAAAAATCTGCAAGCAATAAATGCTGGAGAGGGTGTGGAGAGAAGGGAACCCTCCTACACTGTTGGTGGGAATGCAAACTAGTACAGCCACTATGGAGAACAGGGTGGAGATTCCTTAAAAAATTGCAAATAGAACTACCTTATGACCCAGCAATCCCACTGCTGGGCATACACACTGAGGAAACCAGAAATGAAAGAGACACATGTACCCCAATGTTCATCGCAGCATTGTTTATAATAGCCAGGACATGGAAACAACCTAGATGTCCATCAGCAGATGAATGGATAAGAAAGCTGTGGTACATATACACAATGGAGTATTACTCAGCTGTTAAAAAGAATACATTTGAATCAGTTCTGATGAGATGGATGAAACTGGAGCCAATTATACAGAGTGAAGTAAGCCAGAAAGAAAAACACCAATACAGTATACTAACACATATATATGGAATTTAGAAAGAAGGCAATGATGACCCTGTATGCAGGACAGCAAAAAAGACACAGATGTGTATAACAGACTTTTGGACTCAGTGGGAGAGGGAGAGGGTGAGATGACTTGGGAGAATGGTATTGAAACATGTATAATATCATGTAAGAATCAAATTGCCAGTCTATGTCCGATGCAGGATATGGCACGCTTGGGGCTGGTACGCGGGAATGACCCAGCGAGATGTTGTGGGGAGGGGGGTGGGAGGGGGGTTCAGGTTTGGGAACGCATGTACACCTGTGGTGGATTCATGTCAATGTATGGCAAAACCAATACAGAATTGTAAAGTAAAATAAAAAATAAATAAATTTATTAAAAAAAGAAAAGAATAAGACAATAGCAAACAGAACACAAAGATTTTTAAGAGGGTGCTTGGTGACAGTGGTTCAGAAATCATTCATTCAACATTTACTCTTTTATTATACTTTAAGAAAAATATTTGAGTATGTCTCTGTGTCAGACATTATTCTAAGTACTGGGAACATAACAGTGAACAACAACGAAATACTGTACCTGAAGTGGAAAAAAGACAATAAGCAATTAAATACATATTATTTCAGATGGACATAAAGGGCTATGAAAAATAACAAAGTAGGATGAGGGTTGGATGTTTGAGTAGAGGGTGGTATTTTCCATGTGGTACTCACAGAAGACCTGCAATTAGATGATATTTGATTACAAACCTGAATGCAATTGAGAAGCCAAACATGTGAATATCTGAAGGCAGGACTTTCCAGGTAGATGGAAGAGCAAATACGAAAGCCCTGAGATGAAAGTCTGTTTCGCGTATTTAAGGAACAGCAGAGGTCCATGTGCCTGGAACACAGTTAATAAATGATTTGTGGTGTTAGATATTGTTGGTGAGATTACAGACAGTCAGATCATGCAGGGCCTTTAGACTATAGTAAACTTTTCATATTTCATGCTGTGTACAATGTCAAGCAAATGGAAGATTTGGAGCCTACGAAGGATTATCATTGATTTTTTTTTCACTTTGGCACTTCTCACAGGAATTAATATTATTAAGGAATGTGATAGGATAAGTAATTGTCTCCCCCAAAGATACTCATTTCCTCATCTCTAGAATCTGTGAATGTTACTTTGCTATTGTTCAGTCACTAAGTCATGTCTGGCTCTTTGTGAGCCCATGGACTGCAGCATTCCAGGTTCCCCTGTCCTTCACTATCTCCTGGAGTTAGCTCAACTTCACATTCATTGAGTCAGTGATGTTATTTAACCAGCTCATCCTCTGCAACTTCCTTCTCCTTTTGCCTTCAATCTTTCTCAGCATCAGGGTCTTTTCCAATGAGTCACCTCTTCACATCAAGTGGCCAAAGTATTAGAGCTTCAGCATCAGTCCTTCTAATGAATATTAAGGGTGATTTCCTTTAGGATTGACTGGTTTGATGTCCTTGCAGTCCAAGGGACTTTCCAGAGTCTTCTCCAGCACCATAAATTTGAAAGAATCAATTCTTTGGCACTCAGCTTTTTTATGATTCAACTCTCATATCAGTACACGACTACTGGAAAAACCATAGCTTTGACTATATGGACCTTTGTCCGCAAAATGTGTCTCTGCTTTTTAATACACTAAGTTCGTCACAGCTTTCCTTCCAAGGAGCAAGCATTTTGAATTTCATGGCTGCAGTCACTTTCTGCCATTAGAGTGGTATCATCTGCCTGTCTGAATTTGTTGGTATTTCTCCTGGCAATCTTGATTCCAGCTTGTGATTCATCCATCCCAGAATTTTGCATGATGTACTCTGCATAGGAGTTAAATAAGGAGGGTGATAATAGAGAGCCTTGTCATACTCCTTTCCCAATCCTGAACAAGTCCATTGTTCCATGTCTAGTTCCAACTGCTGCTTCTTGACTCACACATGTTTCTCAGAAGTCAGGTAAGGTGGTCAGTCACTCCCATCTCTTGAAGAATTTCCCACAGTTTGTTGTGATCCACACAGTCAAAGGCTTTAGCATAGTCAATGAAGCAAAAGTAGATGCTTTTCAGGAATTCCTTTGCTTCCTTCATGACTCAACAAATGTTGGCAACTTGATCTCTGGTTTCTTGACCTTTGCTAAAACCAGCTTGTCCATCTGGAAGTTCTCAGTTCATGAACTGCTGAAGCATAACTTGAAGGATTTTGAACATAACCTTGTTAGCATGTGAAATCAGCACAATTGCATGGTACTTTGAACATTCTTTGGCATTGCCCTTCTTTGAGATTGGAAGGAAAAGTGACCTTTTCCAGTCCTGTGGCCACTGCTGAGTTTCCCAAATTTATTGACATATTGAGTGTAACACTTTAACAGCATCATCTTTTAGAATTTGAAATAGCCCAGCTGGAATTCTGTCACTTCCATGAGCTCTGTTCATAGTAATATTTCTTAAGGTCCACTTGACCTCACACTCTATGATGTGAGTGACCACATCATTGTGGTTATCTGAGTCATTAAGACCTTTCTTCTTCGGTGTTCTTTTGTGTTTTCCTGCCACCTCTTCTTAACCTCTTGGTCTGTGGCCCACCAGGCTCCACTGTCCGTGGGATTTCCCAGGCAAGCATCCTGGAGTGGGTTGCCATTTCCTTCTCCAGAGGATCTTCCTGACCCAGGGATTGAACCCACATCTCCTGCACTGGCAGGCAGATTCTTTACCACTGAGCCATCTGGGAAGGCCATTATTTTTCCTTATTCAAAGTTAATGTGCTTTTAGTCTATTGCTCACCTATGTACTGGCAAATGTCCCTTAGTGTATTTTGTTTCCAAATTAACCATCTAATAAGTTGGTAGGCAGTGGTGACAACTAGGTGATAGGAATGGATTGAAATCATAGGATTATTTATTATTCCTGTTTTATAGACTAGAACACTAAAGGTAGAAATGACATATTTATAACATTGCCATTCTTTTAAAAAGTTGACCTAATATTGTGTTTAATGTAATGTACATAAAACCTACCTCTCTTAGCATGACACACGGCACAATATGCTCCTTTATACTGAGAGCATCTCAGGTGTTTTGTTTTGTTTTTGTTTTTACTTTATAAGAGTATGAAGCAGCATGAAAAAGCTGAAATTCAGATTTGATGTATTATTTAATGATTTACTATGGAAACCATGAAAGTTTTCTATCTGCAGCTAATTAAAAATGAGGGCTTAAAACAGCCATAAGTAAAAAAAATACACTAATATCTAGTATCATTTCCCAGTGGAAAAATGATAAAAAACCAATGCATTGAGATGAAAAATTGATTTACAGATATGTGATAAGAGTACTACAAACCAAATTTGTGCCTAATTTGCTGAAAAAAAAAAAATCCAATTCTGTATCTCTTTTCTTTGATGCTCCAAACTCTAAACCTGGTTCATAATCTGGATTGTCTTTTAAAATTCACTGAGTACTTACTATATACTAACCATCATGCTAAGCAATTTATGTGGAATGGCTCACTTAATCCTTATAAAACTTTTACAGTTGTAATATGACCATTTTACTTACTATTGCTATATAATTCATAGTTCTTGTATCAACACATAGTCTCACAAAATTCTCTGGATAATTAATTTCATGGAATATTAAGTGAAGTGCAGTGAAGTGAAAGTCACTCAGTCATGTCCGACTCTTTGTGACCCCATGGACTATACAGCCCATGGAATTCTCCAGGCCAGAATACTGGAGTGGGTAGCCTTTCCCTTCTCTAGGGGATCTTCCCAACCCAGGGTTTGAACCCAAGTCTCCCGCATTGCAGGTGGATTCTTTACAAGATGAACCACAAATATTAAATATCCAATTAATATTTTATTAATATGAAGAGATACCCATTCATTTGAAAGAGAAGAAATATTAATACATGGGACATCTCTGTGTTTTTAGCCGCTCATTTCCAACTTGGTTTCCCTGACATTTCTATACTTCTTGTTCTTCCACTGTCTGGACAGTTGATTTTGTCCACCCCTGAAGTGAACAAAATCTGAAATTTGTGACTTGTAGCCTGAAAAATTCACTACAAGTTCCTGAGGAGGTGGTTTTATTTCCTTTTTAATTTTCTTCAGTTACTGCTTACTCTTTCCTTTTTGTTACCCAACAACATAATATGTTTTTTCTGTTTTTTATCATGTAATAGAGTCATCTTACATTGATACACAGATATGCCTTCAAACAGGACCATTCACAGTTCTACTGAAGTATGAAGGTTATCTCTTTAAACCTATTTCATTGTGCTATATGCATCCAACCCTACAGCATAGGAATTTAAAATTCTTCGCAGTACCTTTGAAATGAAATGTATTGCTTAACCTATATATTCACAACTTGACATTGGGAGAGTAATCAACCTCAAAGCAGGGTTATTTTTTGCATTTGCAGCTTTAAACTTATAATTGTATGTTCATTGCAAAGCTCTTCATAGCTATAAAGATATCACAAAAAGAGAGAGAATTGATATTACCTAGAAGAGTCTATATTAGGATACAGGCTTGTTTGCTGTAGAAAGCGATTCCAAAAGAAATTGGCTTAAGAAGAACATTTTCACAAATACAGAAGTGTTTTAAAGAAGAATAAAAGTCACCCCTGTCCACATCCAATCCCCAGTGTAATCACTTGAGAGAAACATTTGAAAAAGAAATCTATGGCCTCTGCATCAACCTCACAGCAGCACAACTGCCTACTGATCAACCCACCCGACTCCTCAAAAAAAGAGAATATGACCTAAACAGAAGAAAATTTTATTTCTCTCCTTCCAGGTAAATAGCCAGAAAAGCTATGACAGTTTCATGGTATCAAGGATTCTTCTTTCTGTCTTCTTGCTCTGCCATTGCTGCTGTTGCTGCTGCTAAGCTGCTTCAGTCGTGTCCGACTCTGTGCGACCCCATAGATGGCAGCCCACCAGGCTCCCCCATCCCTGAGATTCTCCAGGCAAGAACACTGGAGTGGGTTGCTATTTCATTCTCCAATGCATGAAAGTGAAAAGTGAAAGTGAAGTCGCTCAGTCGTGTCCGACTCCTAGGGACCCCATGGACTGCAGCCTCCGTCCATGGGATTTTCCAGGCAAGAGTACTGGAGTGGGGTGCCATCGCCTTCTCCTGCCATTGCTAGGGTTTGTTTTCATACATGTGACTGAAATGACTTCCCCAGGAATCTATAGGCAAGTGTGATGGAAAGAGAAGAAAGACATATTCCTTTCCTCTAGTAGCACATCCCACACATTGCATATATCATTCCTCTCACATTTCATAGATAAGAATTTACTCCCATGGTAATCCCTAGATGCAAAAGAGGCTACACAATAAATTCTTTAGCCAAATTAATCTAGACTCAGCTAAAGTTTCTACAACTATAGAACAAGAAAAGAACAGATACTGGCAGAATAACTATTAGTCTTCACCACAGCAGAAATGATGAACATTTCTACATCCAATACTATGAGGTTTTCTTGCCTTTGGGCTTTCATTCTTTCCCCTACTTACAATGTCCTTTATTCACAATCTCATTTGTCAAAATTTGACTCAGTCAGTCTTTAAGGCCCAGATTTCATCTGCCTTCTGAAGCATTCTTTGGTAGACACAGTCATATTTATCAAACATTAAACTGCTTTGTTTATATTTCCCAGCCATCTTGCATGTATTGCAGGGGATGGGGTGGGTGGGGAGTGAAGGAAGCTGGAAAGACTTCGACTAGTTTGGACCCATATATAAGTATAAATGTGTGTGTTTTGCACTTGTCACAGTACACTTTTGTGTCTGAGTGTTTCTTGGGAAAATCGATGAGTTCCTCAATGGTGTCCGATATATAGTAGAGTTCAGCGAATGGTGATTATATAGATAATTTTGTAAAACTGAAAGTGAAGCAAGAAGCAGGGAAGTACCAAAGAAGATATTGCTATTGTTTAGTTGCTGAGCCATGTCCAGTTCTTTGTGATCCCATGGACTGTAGCCCACCAGGCTCTTCTGTTTGTGGGACTTCCCAAGCAAGAATACTGGAGTGGGTTGCCATTTCTTTCTCTAAGGGATTTATGCACCAAATGTATGGCATGATAAAATAACTTAGATGCCTATATTTTACTATAAGATATCAATACTATTTGTTGGCCTCTGCATATCTTTTTGAATATTTTCCTTCTACTATTTCTGATTGCATAAAATATATGTTTTAATGCAGTATTTCCTTCTTTTGCAAATAAATTGAGATTAAATTTGCTTCTTTTTTGCACTTCATATATATATACATATACATATACATATACATATACATATACATATATACATGGAAAAGGAAATGGCAACCCATTCCAGTACTCTTGCCTGGAAAATCCCATGGACAGAGGAGCATGGTAGGCTACAGTCCATGGGGTCACAAAGAGTCGGACATGACTGAGTGACATCACTTATATACATACATACATATATATATATATTTATATATATATATATATAGCCACTTAACTTTTTTAAGTGAAGGATAATTGCTTTACAGAATTTTGTGGTTTTCTGTCAAGCATCAATAAGAATCAGCCATAGGTACACCCTCCAGAACCTCCCTCCCATCTTCCTCACCATCCCACCTTTCTAGATTATTACAGAGCCCCTAAGTCATACAGCAAATTCCCACTGGCTATCTATTTTACATATGGCTAAATTTGCTTCTTTTAAAAATACTTTCAGAATCGAATTTCAAAATTGCCTTTGTGTTGAAGGGTTGTGGTAAAATTTAACAGTCTGTTTAGTGCTATAACGATTTACTATTACACATATTCTAAAATGATGGTTATTCTCTCTAATAAGACCACAGTACATGACATAATATTCCAAATAAAAATTTGTGCATTATCTTGCCTAATATTTACCATGATCTAATAATTAATGGGTTATCTTTATCCCCATTTCATGGATCAGAAAATTGAGTGGTTTTAATGCTGCAAATTAATGTTTAATATTCTCATGGAATCAGTCATTATTTTATACACTTATTTCACCCAATAATACATAAATTTACTATAATATAAATTCTAACATTTAAAGTATATTTTATTTCTACTGAGTGCTGAATATATTTAAATCTTCCTTTACTTTTTCTTTCTCCTTTATCAATAATAAAATTAAATTTCTCTGTTTTGATTTATCATTTGGACTTGAAATCTGATCTACTTTTGAAAGAAAGATTAATACATACCATGAAAAATGTAGGACCAGTGTATCAAAGGATTATGCTTAAATTGTTTATCACATTGAAGTAGTTACTCAGGAATAACAGGAAGAGCTAAAACAAGTAACCCAAGAAGTTAAAATGATCTTTGTCACAGACATTTAAAAAAAGCAAAGATTAGATCAAAACTTGAGTTTATCCCCTCCCTGCACATAAGTAGGTTGTGTAAGTTGTATTTACTCAGAAGAAGTAGGAAACCCACAGTTTAAGTTGATGTTTTATCAGCAACAACACAGTTGTTTAAGGCTAAAATTAAATGAATTTGGAGCTGCTTTTCAAGTCAGTCGAAGAAAACATTTTAAGCAACTGAGATGTAATTATTTAAACATAAGCTTGCATAAAAGAGAGATAAATCAGTCATTTCATCTGGTTCCTTTTTCACATTCATTTTATGTGACACGAGAATTGGCCTTCATCATTATTTACATCTATCTTTTCTATTCTACAAATGCTTTCTAGGGTGTTGAAAAATTATTGTTTGCAGTATTTCTTTAGAGAAGAAAAGGGTAGAATATTCCACTCAGTATAAGATCTATGCTTGCTGAAGGCAGCAAGAATTGCCTGTGCATATTTTAGAGAAGGATTTGGCTCCCTGCCACCAAAGTTCAAGTGACCACTTAGGATTTCTCATTGAGAACTACTGTATGCAAACACACAAGCTGTGGATTGATTCTTACTTAATTACCAGACCACCAACTTTGCCAGTGCCATTAGCTGCAATACAATCTTGGACAATGTGCAAAACTGTCATGATTTTTTTCTTTCTGATCTCTCTGGTATGTTTCAGACCATCTATGGAAGGCTCAAAAGAAGTACATGTAATTTCACACTTATGTGTCAGGTTGATGGAAAAAGTGGGCATGCTACAAAGCTTTCAGAGCTACACTTCAAGTGAGACCCCCAACTGCATATTAAATTCATGGATGAATAATGCAAACCTGAAAGTTATAATTTCAAGTTTTATTTCTGTAGTTACAGGCATATGACACTGAATTATTAAATCCAGCACAATACAAAAGTGAACAGGGGAGATTTACATAGGAATAAGAGAGCATTGTGAGGTTTGGGAATATGCAAAAACTATAGAATATTTTCATAATAGTAAATTTTATGAAATATAAACTGAACAAGTTTTTAAATACAACCCCCACCCAATTTCTATGTTAAACTACATATGTGTAACCCTTGTGCAATGTACAAGAAGCACTGAAATGCAGAAACAATGTGAGGTAGCAGGTAGACCCATTACCTTTGGTTGCTTCTGCTTATGAATAGCTAATAATCCAACACAAAAATATTAGCATATGAGATTTTTCTGAGTAAAAGGGGTGGTAGTGGATTTTTATAACTAATACTCTGCCGAGAAGTTTTCTTTACATCTCAAATTAGTGATGTATATAAATCAATTTCCTTATATGACAGCAGTGAAGAGAGAAAGTATATCATTGGAATGAAATATTTCTGAATGTTTATAGGATGCTATAGCAGGCATATTAGTAAGAGCAAACTGAAAAAAAATTTGCTACTGAATATAGTTGACAAAAACTTTAAAGCATAGATCATAGATCAGAAGACTTAATATTAAGATGATTGAATTTCCTAAACTGATTTACAGATTCAGTGTAATCCCTGTCAAAATCCCAGCTGACATTTTTGTAGAAATTGATAAGCTGATTCTAAATTTCATATGGATTTGTAAGAGATGTGGATTAGCCAAAACAATCCAAAAAAAGAATGAAATATATGGTCTCACAATTCCTAATTTTATTTTACTCTCTTTATTTTTTAAAATTTATTTATTTTAATTGGAGGCTAATTACTTTAAATATTGTAGTGATTTTTGCCATACATTGACCTGAATCAGCCATGGGTGTACATGTGTTCCCCATCCTGAACTCCCCCTCCCACCTCCCTCCACATTCCATCCTTCAGGGTCATCCCAGTGCACCAGCCCTGAGCACCCTGTCTCATGCATCGAACCTGGACTGGCGATCTATTTCACATATACAATTCCTAAGTTTGAAGCTTATGACAGAGCAATTGTAATCATGACAGTGTAAGATTGGCACAAGGACAAATATATAAATCAACGGAACAGTATTGAGACAACTGTATATCTACATGGAAAAGAATGGAGTTGGATCCTTACCTCACACCATATAAAAATTAACTCAAAATGAATCAAAATCCTAAATGTAAGAGTTAATATGATAAAAGTTTTAGGACAAAATACAGAGGTAAATAGTACCTTGATTTGGCAAAGGATTCTCAGATACAGCAACATGAACAATGAAAAAAAGACAAATTGAACTTTATCAAAATTAAAAATGTCTATGCTTTCAAAGGACACCTTCAAGACAGTGAAAAGACATCAAATAGGGGAAACATGTACAAAACAAATATTTTATAAGGGATTGTATCTAGACTATATAGAGCCCCTACAATCCAATAATAAAAAGACAAAAAACCTAAAATGAAATGGATAAATGTTCTCAGTAGAGATTTCTCCAGGGAATATATAAAAATGGCCAAACAGCACATGAAAGATAAGCAAGGGAAGCAAATCAAAATCACAATGAGAAACTATTTCATAGCTATCAGGATAGCTAGAACCAAAAAGTTGCATATTAACTAGTTCTTGCAAGAATACAGAGAAATCAGAGTCCTCAAGCTTTCTTGGTAGGAATGCAAAAGGGTGCCACAGCTTTGGATAAGTCTAGTGTTTCCTCCAACAAACACATAATTACCATATTACCCAGCAATTCTTCTCGTAGATACATATCTAGAGAAATGGAATCATATCTACACTAAACCTTATGTATATGCATGTTAACAGCATGATTATTCATAAAAATCAAAAGGTGGAAACAATATAAATATCAGAAACAGTGTCAGACTTTATTTTTTTGGGCTCCAAAATCACTGCAGATGGTGACTGTAGCCATGAAATTAAAAGATGCTTACTCCTTGGAAGAAAAGTTATGACCAACCTAGATAGTATATTCAAAAGCAGAGACATTACTTTGCCGACTAAGGTCTGTCTAGTCAAGGCTATGGTTTTTCCTGTGGTCATGTATGGATGTGAGAGTTGGACTGTGAAGAAAGGTGAGCGCCGAAGAATTGATGCTTTTGATCTGTGGTGTTGGAGAAGACTCTTGAGAGTCCCTTGGACTGCAAGGAGATCCAACCAGTCCATTCTGAAGGAGATCAGCCCTGGGATTTCTTGGGAAGGAATGATGCTAAAGCTGAAACTCCAGTACTTTGGCCACCTCATGTGAAGAGCTGACTCATTGGAAAAGACTCTGATGCTGGGAGGGATTGGGGGCAGGAGGAGAAGGGGACGACAGAGGATGAGATGGCTGGATGGCATCACGGACTCGATGGACGTGAGTCTGAGTGAACTCGGGGAGTTGGTGATGGACAGGGAGGCCCGGCGTGCTGCGATTCATGGGGTCGCAAAGAGTTGGACACAACTGAGCGACTGAACTGAACTGAAGAAATGTGATATACACAGTCAATGAAATATTTTTTAGTGATAGAAAGAAATGAAGTACTGATATACTTGCCTGTTTGGTCAAACTCTGAAAATGCTACCCTAAGTGAAAGATGCCCATCACAAAAGTCCACATATTGTATGGTTCCATTAATATGAAAGTCCAGAATAAGGAAATATAGAGAATGAAAGCAGATTGGTGGTTGCTCAGGGCTGGGGGTAGAGGTAAATGAGTAGGGGATGCAGTGAGGGTAATAGCTAAAAGGTTTAGGGTTTCTTTTTGAGATGATATAGATGTTCTAAAATTGATTGGGGTAATGGTTACATATAACTATGAAAATACTAAAATCCATTGAATTTTACACTTTGAAAAGGAGAACTATAATAAGTGAGTTATATCCCAATAGAGCTGTTTTTTAAAAAACAAGGGAACTTTAGTAGGTTTGTTAACCCGTGTGTACATCTAACTCTAAAGCCACATAGCAACTATACAACAGATGAATAATATGAATTCTGGGATAAAAAGACATATGGTGATGTGTCAAATCCTACAGAACTGAATATACAGCTCTTATAAATGAAGAAGGATACAAAATATGCAGCTTCTTTTACATTGAAGCAAATTATTCACCAATGTTAAATAAATGTGGTAGGAATACTAACAGCCAAGGATTACATTTCTATTGAAAAAAGTAATTATAAGCTGGAGGCTATCATGAGTCCTTATATACTTAGGCTGAAATTCAAGATGGACTTTGAAACATTTCTTTCAGAAAAGATTCTCTAGAGAAGGAAAAGAAAGAAAAAGAGAGAGAACAGAGGGTAGATTCAAGACAGAAAAGAAAAGAGAAAGTACCTCAGATATATGTGCTATGTAACCACTGAGATGTCTCTTTCAAGTAATTACGGTTGATTGTTCTAACAAAGTAGACCAGAAGATCAAGCATATGTACTGTAACTGAGGAAAAAAATTAAAAATTAAAGCTTTCCAAATCAACATTTAAGCCTGAAAACACAGAGATACAGTAAATACTATCAAGTTCAAAGCAGTAAAATTTACTTGTTGCCTAAAATTTTAAGTTACTTGGTTGACATCACCCAGAGGAATGACTGAGGTACTTCCAGATGAGGCATCGGGTAATTTAGGGAAAATTCAAATCCTATTCAGTGGACAGGACTTTATTACTAGGATATAGGGGTGTTTGTCTTTAAAAGAACATCCTTTTAAAGAAGAATAGAAGTAGATTTTAAAGCTCTTTATGAATAAAACAAAAAAAACTGTATTAATACGTTTTGGGTAATAATTCAAATTTATATCCTTATCTAGAGTGATACAAAGAAAAATGAGAGCAGAAAAAACAACTTTTAGTTTTCATTATAAAACCAATATCAAAATGTATATAAATCAAACAGAATTGTTAAAGATTATATTTAGTAGAGTGAATAGAGGTAAAAAGACTATAAAATGTACTATAAAGTGGTATAAAGAGAAAGACCAATGCAGAAAGGAAAAGTCAATACATGACTTCAGAAATATTGCTCCACTATAATTTATATGAATATATTTTCTTGAGAATTTAACCTAATCCTAATTTGAATGGAAACTGGCTAAGGTTCAGTATATATAAATTGAATGAGTGAATTTCACTTAATATACTAGAGATATCCTCTTTATCAAAATTCCTTCCACAATCTTTCTCATTCCTTATCTTCCCTCTCACCAGCAGTGTGCAATAGAAAGCATGTTTGTTTAGCATTGGGTAGACCTGGATTTAAATTTCAGCACTGACTTACCAGCTCTGTGATCTTAATGATATCATTAAGGAATTATTTCAGCCGGGTTACTTGCTTACTTTCTCTCGGTTGTAAATAAGACAGAGCTAGAGATGAGATGAGGATCAAGGACAAAAGGCCAGGGAAAGACAGATTAAATGGAGTTGGAGAGAGCAGTAAGACTTGATCCTAGGTTAGCTAAGAGTTCTGATGTTTGCAGGGACCCAGCTAGTTCATCTTCTGCAGTGCTTTATTTATGTGACTCCATATGCTTGTGAATCCTCATTCCAGTGGTCAGTTCAGGCCTTTCCTTTCCTCCACTCTCCACACGTGAGCTTGCTGGTCTTTGCTGGCGTGTTCTCTCTCTTTCCTATTGTATAGACTGAATGTCTACACAGTCTATAGACATTCTGGCTCACCCTTAAAAGTTATGTAATATGTTAAGCCACTGTGTTAATGATGAAAAACCATGGGCTATATTCCTTCCAACTGTTGTATGGGCATATCTTAATGGTGGACATTTAGAGACAATATTCAGGACTTCCTTGGTGGCTCAGTGGTCAAGAATCTGCCCACCAATACAGGATTTGATCCCTGGGTTGGGAAGATCCCCCAGAGAAGGAAATGGCAAGACAATATTCTCAGAATTCCAGTATTCTTGCCTGGGAAATCCCATGGACAGGGGAGCCTGGTGGGCTACAGTCCATGGGGTGGCAAAAGAGTTGAACAGAACTTAGAGACAAGACAACAAGGGTTAATATAGATGCGTGTACTCTGTCTTTGAAAATAATTTCACATTAGGGTGGTGGCAGGTTCTTGAGAGGATGGAACAGTTACTCTATTTTGCTTCTGATGGAGACTTCACTTATATGGCATAATCACATCATTTAGAAGCTTCACGACTCTGATCTTATTTTAAAGAATGAAACATAGATGATGTTTCTATTACAGGATCTCAAAACAAGCAAACACCAAACTTCTTTCTTGGACTTACGAGAAATTCTTTTCAATCCTCTCCAGGTCAGAGACCAAATGAAAATAGGAAGCACTGATACCACTTATCTTATGAACAGGCACCTGTGAATGTCCTGGGAATTATTTCTTCAGTTTCTCTAATCAAAACATTGTTTGATAAGAGCTAGTTGATAGTCAAGTAGCCTTTTCAATATTACTTAAATCAAGGAAGTTGACTTGGAAAGATTGTGTTATAACACTATTGAAGTGATTAACAGTATTATATACCTGCTCTATTGAAATTCACTTCTGCAACAAAAGGCTATTCATGTACTATCTTGTTTCATTTTCAACAAAATGCTTTAACAAAAAAAGCAGAATTCCAGCTTCATGTCATTTGTGCATGGTGTGATATTTTTGACTTGGACTTTCAGTTTCCATTATTAAAAAACAAAGTGTCAGTAAATGATATGACCCAATATGGGCTTCCCAGGTGGCCCTAGTGGTAAAGAGCCTGCCTGCCAATGCAGGAGACATAAGAGACAAGATCCCTGGGTTAGGAAGATCCCCTGGAGAAAAGTATGGTAATCCACTGCAGTACTCTTGCCTGCAGAATCCCACGAACAGAGGAGACTGGTAGGCTACAGTCCACAGGTTTGCAAAGAGAGTCAGACACAACTAAAGTGACTTAGCATGTATGTGCATAACCCACTATAATAGATACATAATCCAGAAACAAAAGTTTTCTGAAATTGAGTCTTTTTCCAAATAAAGAAATAAAATGAGTTATTCCTGTGTCAATGTAAAGCAAAATTCTATGATGTTTACGTGACTTGAAATTAGACCAAAATTACATATGTTAATGTAATTCCACTATAAATGTATGTCTTTGTACAATATAACTCAACTAACTTTAAAAGACTAACAGATTTTTTGTAGTTTTTATTTCGCATTTTCAGGTTAAAGGCCCAGCTGAATTAGAATCTCAGATTAAAAACACAGTTTCTTTTAGCCTAAGTGTACGGCATAGCCAAAATATGGCCTATGTTGTTTTGGTTATACTAATATATTTAAAATTCATCTTGCATTCAGTGGTATAGTCACTATGGAAAACAACATGAAAGTTCCTCAAAAAACTGAGGGTAGAGTTGCTGTATGATCCAGCAATCCCACTCCTGGGCAAAAACTATAATTTGAAAGAATACACGCACCCGCATGTTCACAGCAGCACTATTTAAAATAGCCAAGACATGGAAGCAACGTAAATGTCCATCAACAGATAAAGAAGATGTATACACACGCACACACATACACACAATGGAATGCTACTCAGCCACAAAAGAGAATGAAATAATGCCCATTTACACAAAATGGATAAACCTAGAGCACTCTTGCCTGGAAAAACCCATGGAACGGAGGAGTCTGGTAGGCTGCAGTCCACGGGGTCACTGAGAGTTGGACACGACTCAGTGACTTTACTTTTACTTTTCACTTTCATGCACTGGAGAAGGAAATGGCAACCCACTCCAGTGTTCTTACCTTGGAGAATCCCAGGGACGGGGGAGCCCGGTGAGCTGCCATCTATGGGGTCGCACAGAGTCAGACACGACGGAAGCGACTTAGCAGCAGCAGAGATTATCATACTAAGTGAAGTAAATCAGAAAGACAAAAATACCCTATGATATCACTTATATGCAGAATCAAAAATGTAACATAAATGAGCTTATCCATAGAGTATTAACAGACTCACAGACATAGAGAACAGAGTTTTGGTTGTCTGGGAAGGGGAAATAGGAGCAGAATGGATTGGGAGTTTGTGAATAGCAGATACAAGCTATTATACATAGGATGAATAAACAACAAGGTCCTACTATATGGCACAGGGAACTGTATTCAATATCTTATAATATACCATAATGAAAAAGAATATATGTATATGTATAATTGGGGATTCTTTCATAGCTCAGTCGGTAAAGAATCTGGCTGCAATGCAGGAGCTGGGTTTGATCCCTGTGTTGGGAAGGGCCCCTGGGGAAGGAAATGGCAACCTACTCCTGTATTCTTACCTGGGAAATCCCAAGGACAGAGGAGCCTGGCGGGCTACAGTCCATGGGGTTGCAAAGAGTTGGACATGACTTAGTGACTAAACCACCACATATGTATAATTGAATCACTGCTGTACAGCAGAAATTAATACATTGTAAATAAGCTATACTTCAATAAAATTAAAAATGAAATAATATTTATCTTACATTCAAATTTAAATAAGTACCCTATATTTTACTTAAAAGATAGTAGTCTTGAAGCCTTTTTCTTTCCTCTCTAGTCCAATCTATGAGCAAAAAACAAATCCTAAGACAAAATTACTGCCCTAGTTTAAACTGGTGCTTCTCTCTCCACTATGCATCATATACTATTTCTACCTTTATGTGTTTGTTTATTCTTTCTTTTCTACTTTCTGCCATCTTCCATCTGTCCCTTTCTCCCTCATTTTGTTTCCCTTCTATTATTTCCCAACTCACAATAATTTTATTCTTTTTACTCATAAAACCTATGCTTCTTTAATAGATAATTAGTTCCAGACACATACCCTGCATAGTTTTTTCCCAGATCTTTATTATGAATTCATTAATTGCTGAGAAATATTGATGTTATTAAACTTATCATAGATTTCATTATAAAAAGAACTCATTGTAAGATGTAAAGGAAATAAGATGTTTTTTGTGAACTAAAATTCCCAAACATTTAAGACTCAACCTTTGAAAAGATAAAATCAGAAACAAAATAATCTAGCTTCTGCCAACTTTTAAGACACTATTAATGCATAAAAAGGATAGTCAATTTCGCTTTACAAAAGAACATTTATTCGGGGGAAGGAGATGGCTGATTACGAACTGTTTAGATTCAACCCTGCTTTCAAGCTGATTTCATGAAGGACAAAAGGAAAGTCTCTTGATGTTCTCTCAAATCTCAGGGAAGTGCAGTTCACAGTATTAAGACTGTTTTGTCATTATACTTCCTTTGTTGCTTTTGCTTGGGTGAGACCACAGTCCATCTTCAGTACCAAGAGGCCCCCTCTAACTACTCCATCTACCCTGTAAATGGTAGGAAGGAGCAAAAACAGACCAAGAGAACAGTTGCTGGCTGCATCTACATACAATGAACTAAGTTGCTCCCACATTGCTGCTGTTCAGCTTCATACTGCTAGGACAAAATCTGCATTTGGGCTGCAAGATGATTTTCTGTAGACTACTCCTTTAACTTTTTTCATTGTTATTTTTCTTTTATTATTGGAGTATAAGTGCTTTACAATGTTGTATTAGTTTCTGTTGCACAACAAAATGAATCACCCATTATATATACATACACTTCCTTCCTCACCCCATCCCATCCCTCTAGGTCATCACAGAGCACCAACCTGAGGTCCCTGTATTATACATACCCGCTTACCTTTGGGTACAGTGTTTTATGATTAATTTACCTGTAGCTAGTGATTATCTGTAAATAGATATATGACCCAACTAAATTATAAATGAATGAACTTATCCATATTCAGTATCAATGGAATTTTTAGCTGACATAGTACTACAGCTCAAAAGATGAAGTTTTCTTTTTGCTAGCATGGGAGTATTGCATGGGACGTAGGTGTAATTGTTGCTGCTGTGCCTGACACTAGAGTTGACCAATTTTAGTAACGTTTTTTTTTTTTGTAGAAGGCAATGGCACCCCACTCTAGTACTCTTGCCTGGAAAACCCCATGGGCAGAGGAGCCTGGTCGGCTGCAGTCCATGGGGTCGTGAAGAGTCGGACACGACTGAGAGACTTCACTTTCACTTTTCACTTTCATGCATTGGAAAAGGAAATGGCAACCCACTCCAGTGTTCTTGCCTGGAGAATCCCCAGGGACGGGGGAGCCTGGTGGGCTGCCGTCTACGGGGTCGCACAGAGTCAGACACGACGGAAGCGACTTAGCAGCAGCAGCAGCAGTAACTTTTTGGAGCTCAAACTTACTAGAGGCTTCTGTTAGAAGAGGAAAAGACTCTTCAAGAACCTCACGTATATAAATAGAGTATAAGAATGAAAAACACTGAGCTATTTTAAAACTGTCAAAAATTTAAGAGGAATATATATTATAAATTGAGAGAATGAAGGAACATATCATACAATTTTAAACAGACTGTTTAAAGTTGTTTATGCATGATGATACTATATTGACATAATTCAACATTTAGGCTTCTGTTATTTGAATTTTCAGCTACATTCACATGAGGTGAGGAACTGATGTTTATCCAGAACAATCCTTGTGCTTACAAATTTACATATTTTCTCCTAATAATTCTGTGAGGTAATTTTTTTTATGTCCACACCATAGATAAAGTCATGCTAGTGGTAAAGATTCCAGTTGCCAGTTCAGGAGACACAGGGTACTCAGGTTCGGTCCTTAGGTGGGGGAAGATCCCCTGAAGGAGGAAATGACAATCCAAGCCAGTATTCTTGCCTGGAAAATTCGATGGACAGAGGAGCCTGGCAGGCTACAGTCCGTGATGCCACAGAGTCAGACACAACTAGCGACTAAGCAGGGGTATAGATAAAGAAACCAAGGCCAAGAGAGTTAACTTCTCGAGTCTTGGAGCTATTATTCAATGGCATGGCTGGACTTGAATTCAGATTGACCATGTGCTTTCCTGCTATATACTGCAAATTCTGAGTGTTAGAACTGGAGTGGAGTAAGGATATCTAAAATAAGGTAGAAGCAATTACTAATGCTATCATTCAAAATTCCTTAAGCTATTTCTGAAATTTTTCAGAAACTTGAATTATTTGTGCTTGTGTCTATCTGAAATATCTGATAATTCTTAGTATAGGCACTGTATTTTTTAAAAAGAGAAAGATGAAAATAAAAGAAAAGAGAAAGAAGGCAAGGAAATAGAAAAATGACACACAGGGAAAATATTCTTACTTTATAAGTACAATTAATTAAAAGTCAAGAATTATGGTGAATGGAATATAAATAATCTGAAAACCTGCAGGTTCGAAGTCTATATCTGGTGGTCATAGAACTTAGAAACTGAACTTCCCTTCTGTTATGCTAAATAATTGGAGAAAAGCAGCAATTGTTAATAGTTCACCCCACCTGATGGGTAAACAGAAGCTGTAACTAGCGAGCTGGGGGAGACAGGAGGGACACAAAGCCTCATGAGAGCTTCTTGAAGGCTTAACATGGTACTCATTCTAAGGGTCTCTGGATACCAGGAAATATTTTCCCTGGCTGGGGTGACACTGCGTCTCTCACTCTGCAAAAGTCTGTTGGCATCTTTCTATCGAATTCATTACCCAGTTGTGACAACTGCACAGGGCCACAGTGGACAGTGCCACATTCAATGAAGCAAGAAAGAAACTCTAAATGTAAGAAAACATTCAATACTAGGCGTAACTGTTGGCTGCCTCACTCTAGGGACATCTAGGATCTTCTCACTACCTGTCATCAGATCTTATTTCATATCCTTCTTGTCTGAAACATTTGATATTCTCCACTGAAAAACAGTTTTACAAATTTCCATAAACAAAGTTATTATCTTCATTTCCCTTCTATTCTTGAGTCCTTCTGCTTCATTTTTGTGCTCAGGCTGTGGATGTTTTTTTTAAGAATAAGTCTTTGGCTCTTTGCTCTCTTCTTTTTACGCACTTAACAAAATATTTACACTTATGGCTTTAAATACTCCTGTCTTGTGCTAAAACTAAATTCACATTTCCTTTTCTGACCTTTCTCACAAGACCATTAGAATATCTTCACATGTTTAGTGATTTCCTCCCTATCATCTTACTTTAACTCCCAAGTCCACATGTTTAAAACAAAAATTAATATATATTCTAATAAAAAATGTCAAGATGCAGACAAGAAATGCACAAAATGAAAAAGAAAAATGACTAACAAGCATAAAATGTTCAAAATCACTAGTTATCAGAGAAATTCAAATCAAAACAAAAAAAAAGGCATACCATTTACAATCTATTAAGTTGTCAAAGATTATTTTAAAAATTATAGTAGAGACTATTGGCAAGAGTTGGAGAAGGCAACGGCAACCCACTCCAGTACTCTTGCCTGGAAACTCCCATGGACGGAGGAGCCTGGTAGGCTGCAGTCCATGGGGCGCTAAGAGTCGGACACGACTGAAGCAACTTAGCAGCAGCATTGGCAACAGTGTAAGGAAATGGTCACTCTTATATACTGTTGACAGAAGAGTAACTTGAAAAAACTTTTCTTAAATGAAATTTGGCAATATGTATCAAAAAGCCTTAATATACTTTAGTGAATGTAAACCAGTAATTTCATTTCTGGGCATATATTTTAGGGTAAGAAATGTATGATTTGTATCAGATATATATACATATATATCTCACAGCATGGTTTATATAAATGTATACAAAAATAATTTAATTGTGTAACAGAAGATGATTATTTAAAAATTATGGCATATCCATACAATAAAATATTATATAGTCAAATAAATGCAGTTTTATAACTGATGTGAAAAGATGCTCTTGATATATTTATGGTCAAGGTAGGTTTGCATTAAATTTATATTATGTTAAATAAAAAATGTAGGCAATGATATGGTATATAGAATGTAACACAATATTTTAAACACACACACACAAATATATATTGGGTGAGAGAAAGGGAGAGTACACACCATAGGATAGAGAGTAGTTCTTGTTCATTTTTCTATTTTCTTTTTATTGTATTTTCCATTTATTTCCATAATTAGTGTATGTGTTTGATTTTATAGTAAGAAAATATTTTAAAAAACAAATAAACTTATTTTTCTTCCAAGATTTGGCTTTTTTCCTGAATTTCTAATTGTGTCAATGGTATCCTCACTTTTAGCCGGTCCATACTCAAAGCTATTTTATGTGTCTCTGCCTAATATTTGGGCTTCCCTGATATTTATATAACTTTATCCAAATATTAAGTTTTATCAATTTGTTTCTAATCTGCACCCCACTGACAGATTTCACTTTATTAAATATTACTTTTGTAAGTGAATCTTCATGCTTAAAACCTGACCCATACATAAGGAGAGATTTTGGGTTCTGATTTGCTTTCTGTTTAGATGGTAGAAATATGTTCATTGGTAAAAATTTATAAAGTGGTATACTTATGATCTGTGCTATGCTGGGGGTATTTATACATTGATCAAAAGTAAACAAAACAAAAATTTGCCCCTTAGCTACAAGATGAAGTTCAAAGTCCTCGAAAATAAAAGTGTCAGTTGCTCAGTTGTATCCAACTTTTTGTTACCACATGGACTGTAGCACACCAGGCTCCTCGGTCCATGGGAGTCTCTAGGCAAGAATATTGGAGTGGGTTGCCATTACCTTTTCCAGGGGATCTTCCCAACACAGGGATCAAACCCAGGTCTCCTGTATTCTGGGCAGATTATTATCACTGAGCCTAAAATTCAAAGCCTTTAGCTTAACATTATATCTTTCTATAATCTGTTCTCAATCCTTTTAAATCAGGATCATCTCCAATACTCCTCATAATGAAAACTGCTAATAGCAATTTCTCAGAAACCAATATGCAGGTCAGGAAGCAACAGTTAGAACTGGACATGGAACAACAGACTGGTTCCAAATAGGAAAAGGAGTACGTCAAGGCTGTATATTGTCACTCTGCTTATATGCAGAGTACATCATGAGAAACGCTGGGCTGGAAGAAGCACAAGCTGGAATCAAGATTGCTGGGAGAAATATCAATAACCTCAGAGAGGCAGTTGACACCACCCTTATGGCAGAAAGTGAAGAGGAACTAAAAAGCCTCTTGATGAAAGCGAAAGAGGAGAGTGAAAAGTTGGCTTAAAGCTCAACATTCAGAAAACAAAGATCATGGCATCTAGTCCCATCACTTCATGGGAAATAGATGGGGAAACAGTGGAAACAGTGTCAGACTTTATTTTGGGGGGTTCCAAAATCACTGCAGATGGTGACTGCAGCCATGAAATTAAAAAACCCTTACTCCTTGGAAGAAAAGTTATGACCAACCTAGATAGCATATTCAAAAGCAGAGACATCACTTTGCCAACAAAGGTCTGTCTAGTCAAGGCTATGGTTTTTCCAGTAGTCATGTATGGATGTGAGAGTTGGACTGTGAAGAAGGCTGAGTGCCGAAGAATTGATGCTTTTGAACTTTGGTGTTGGAGAAGACTCTTGAGAGTCCCTTGGACTGCAAGGAGATCCAGCCAGTCCATTCTAAAGGACATCAGCCCTGGGTGTTCTTTGGAAGGAATGATGCTAAAGCTGAAACTCCAGTACTTTGGCCACCCCATGCAAAGAGCTGACTCATTGGAAAAGATTCTGATGCTGGGAGGGATTGGGGGCAGGAGGAGAAGGGGATGACAGAGGATGAGATGGCTGGATGGCGTCACTGACTCGATGGACGTGAGTCTGAGTGAACTCCGGGAGTTGGTGATGGACAGGGAGGCCTGGCATGCTGCAATTCATGGGGTTGCAAAGAGTTGGAGATGACTGAGCGACTGAACTGAACTGAACTGAACTGAACTGTATAATCACAGCTATGGTTTCTTTTCACTGGTCATGTACAGATGTGAGAGTTGGACCAAAAAGAAAGCTGAGCACCAAGGAACTGATGCTTTCCAATTGTAGTGCTGAAAACTCTTGAGAGTACCTTGGACAGCAGAGATCAAACCAGTCAATCCTAAAGGAAATCAACTCTGAATATTCACTGGAAGGACTGATGCTGAAGTTGAAGCTCCAATACTTTGGCCACCTGATGAGAAGAGCTGACTCACTGGAAAAGACCCCGATGCTGGGAAAGACTGTGGGCAGGAAGAGAAGGGAGATGGTTGGAGAGCATCACCAACTCAATGGACATGAGTCTGAATAAACCCCAAGAGATAGTGAAGGACAGGGAAGCCTGGCATACTGCAGTCCATGGGATCACCAAAAGTTGGACATAACTTGGTGACTAAACAATAGCATTGGTTATATAGTTCCTATAAAAAATTGTTCAGTACTTTACGTCTTTTATCTTCTTTCATTATCCCAACCCTCTAAAGTATTAGTAAATAACTAATTCTATTTCCATTAAACAGAGACTTAGTAAGGATAAGTTATACTTGTAGTTTTGGAAATTTACTAGTTTTGTCATCCACTACTCATTCCCTAAAAGTCATGGCACACTGGCAAAGAACCCACCTGACAAAGCAAGAGATGGAGGTTTGATCCCTGAGTGGGAAAGTTCCCCTGGAGAAGAAAATGGCAACTCATTTTAGTATTCTTGCTGGGAGAAATCCATGGACAGTGGGGCCTGGCAGGCTACAGTCCGTAGGGTCTCAAAGAGTTGGACATGACTGAGCAACCGAGCAGGCATTCAGTGCATGCAACTTATTCCCTATCTTCTGGTAATAGCTCCTCAACTTCATATCCTAGAGGAAATGTCATTCAAAGTGATTTACACTCTTCAGCCAAGGATGGAGCAAGACTTTTCAGATATTCTTCCTGAATAAAAATTTTGAGTATAATAATAAAGACATGTATGATGGCAGCATATGAAAAGAATATTTATTAGTGATTATTTTCTGCTTCAGACTCACCAGAGATTCCTGGTTCCTGCCACTGGAGCAAGATTCTATTTCAATACTTTAGTTACTATCCCACTTCTGTGGATAAATTCACTTCTTCCCTTCCCTTCCTCACTCTCTCACTCTCCTAGCTCTCTCCCTCCTCACCTCCCTCCCTTCTCCCTTTTTCTTTCTCTCTTTTCTCTCCTTCCCTCCCTTCCTTCCTTTATTTTTTTACATAGATCAGTGGAATTACATTTCTATTGCTATGGATTATTCAGCAAGAGCATCTGTAAATGCTGAAATTTGAACTCAAGTCTAAATGACTCCAAAGTTTGTGTTCTGAACCATAACATTTTAGAGTGTGACTGCAAACTCAAGCCCACTTCTGGTTCTCATTGCTTAAATGCATACTTGCTCTCTGTGATCAGATTTTGCACAAGCCACTTCCCTTTCTAAGATGCTTTTCCTTTGCTTTCTGTGTTCTCCCAATTCTACTGAAATTTTACCACTGACCATCACAATAGTCGCTTCCTCAAAAATATTCATTAAACTCTTTAAATCATAGAGACACTCTTTTCAGGACACTTGTTATTTACTGGTGGAATTTGAGACAGAAAGATCAAAGCCAAGAATAACTCTTTACCTTGAAAAAGCCACCATTGTTTCCCTATGACTCTGTTATGCCCAGAGTCCGAGTCCCCAAAACTGAGAGAATAAGACGTCCACAGCAATGCAAAAGCATGAAGGGGTTTTATTTCTAGCTCGAGCTAGGGCTCCCGCCACATCCAACGCAGTGGAGTGGAGCAAGAGCCCCGAGCCCAGATTTACAGCAGTATTTATAGGTTTTAGAATAAAGACAGAGAGTTGGCAAGGGCTGATTGGCTGCAGGAGTTTCCTGGTATTTACTAATTGGCTAATCTTTATTGGCTGCAGGGATTTCCTGGTATTTACTAATTGGCTATTAGCTGCAGGGGGATGTCTTTTACGTCCTGATAAACTCAAACCAGGTTATGGGGAGTATGCTGATTAGACAAGTCCTGGCATCCGCGGGGATGACCTCATTGGGCAATGACTCAGCTTTTCCTGTGAGTCCTACCTTAGTCCCTGAAGCCTATCATGGTGTTTGTTAGGTCCCAACAGACTCACAGATAAAATTTAAATCTCAAAAATATGCATTTTTCAGTCTGGTTCAGGTCTATTTCCCTACTTACATTCTGTGTTACTCACTCCCTTTCTCCTTCTCCACAGCAGGTCCTTCCTTCTCCACCCTTCCTGCTTTCTCTCCAGCCACACAGATCCGTTCCTCCTCTCCCGGCCAAGTGGAAAGCTGAGAGCGGTCTACACAAAATGCCTGAACAAACTTTACTGTGTTCAGGTAGGTAGCCTTCATTTGTCATAAAATTCCTTGTGATAATTTTTCATTGTCTTGCACTTTTTAAGATTCATTTTTATCTGCCGTGTAGAGGCAAACACAGTGTTTAGGCAGTGAAAAGAGTGAATTAGCTCACCTCTTCTGTGCTGAAGGGCTTAGATAATTTATTGCTCAATACTATGCTTCCTTTTTTTTTAATCTGTTCATTTACTGTGTGGAAAATGTATGGGAAGAATGACTGTTAATATGATAAAGCTGAGTCACACTCATGGCGTATTTACTTTTACTATAAAGAAATTGCACTATATCATTGTTTAAATTTATCAATAAATATAACAGAAAAAGTATAAAATTTTATACATATGTTTAACATTTTTTTTTGAAACATTACAGGACTTTATGTCATTATTGCTGACATTTTGTCTCCAGGGTTTTTGCCTCTTTGAATACAAAATCATGTTGTACACAATAAGAAGAAATATTTTTCCTGGTTAGGTTAGAAGGAGCATATTGTACACTGCTGGAAATAAGTCATCTGAGAATAAGTATATTAGAAGATACAAAATGCCTTTCTTATGCTCATAAAGAGAGATGACATCAGATGCCTAGAGCTTGACATTAAAGACTTGTATATTAAATGCAATACCTCAACTTGTCTTTGAAACACAATGGCTCTTTACACGAGATTCCAACAGTCAGCGTAGCCTCTTTTCTTTCCTTTAAGAGAAGTTGAAACAAGTTTTGCTGTCTTCTTAATTCAGTACTGCTTCAAATAAATATTGGCGTATTTTGGGCCTCTAGATTATTTTGGGCATGGGAGTTGAATAGGGTACTTCTTTGTAACAGCATCCCCAGATGTTATGACTTTTTCGCTCTGCATAGAAATGTGAATATATTTATATATTGGAGTGACACTTCTACAGGAAGCCTAGAGACCTGTTTACTACATGTCACCAAAGTTAAAGTGCAAGTGTGGGTAAATTTCACTGCTTGTTTAGACTTCATGAATATAATTACTCAGTGTTAGACAATAAGAAACGAAAACACTTAAGTGCCTTTCTTATACCTGGATCTGTTGATTTTGTTTTGCCAATGAGGGCTTTCATTAAGAGCCACTGAAGGTTAGTCTCTCTCAATTGATGTCGTGGTAACAATTTACTCTCTCCTGCCACAGTAAAGATACAATGAAAAGAACGTGTCCTTCAATCTGTTTGTGGTAGAGACATTTCTTTTTTTTTAAAGTATAAACATTGAATTCCTCTGCTTACTTGGAGAGGGAAGGTCATTAACAGGGCACTTGAACAGATTGGAATTACAGTCAATTGAGACGTTGAAACATCCTAAATGGCCTAATGCAGCAACTAAGTGCTTCTTAAATTCCAAAACTTTTACTTGAACACAGCAATCATGAATTCCCACTGCCTTTGGTAAATGCTGCCTTTTTTTTTTTTTTTTTGACAATTTTGCTTCAGGAAGCAACACAAATTTAAATTACAGTGTTTATATTTTTTTAATTTAGCAACCTTAATTTGTCAAGATATAAACATAAAATTGAGCCTAACTTAATGACATATGGTTAAATATTAAAATTAATAGAAAAATTAGTGAAACATAAACTTGGTGATAGAATTAATGTCAACGCAATTTTATTTTAACTGTTTAAAGTTCTATATTAATTTTTACTATTATAGCCATATATGTGCAAAATGGCCATTGTAGGCATCAATCAAGGATAAGATGTTCTCTTTTTTTATGTACACATATTATATGAAGTATATATATATATATATATATATAAAGAGATAGTAAATGTATTTAAATATATATATATGCATATATATATTTAACTCTTTCTAAGAGAAAGAGAAATTCATTTCCAGAACACACAGATAAAAAGATTTCTGTGGTTCAATGTAGAGAATAGAATACAGAATGAAAAGAAAGAAAAGCCAGCCTAATACATTCAGACATGAACAGTTCATGCTATGAGATTTATAATTACCAATGAAGAAGCATTAGGAAATGTGCTAGAGAATTCTCCAACAGCCACTGATGGAAGAATCTGAGGCTGAAGGACAAATAAAATATTTATTTTTGATTTAACAAGAACTTAAGTTTCCCCATTTTCATCAAATGTTCTATTTGCATTCATTCCTATTTTTCTTCAATAACCTCAGATGCTGATGACTCCACACTTATGGCAGAAAGTGAAGAACTAAAGAACCTCTTGATGAAAGTAAAAGAAGAGAGTGAAAAAATTGGCTTAAAACTCAATGGATAAAGAAGTTGTGGTACATATACACAATGGAATATCACTCAGCCATAAAAAGGAATGCATTTGAGTCAGTTCTAATGAGGTGGATGAACCTAGAACCTATTATACAGAGTGAAGTGAGTCAGAAAGAGAAAGATAAATACTATATTCTAACACACATATGTGGAATCTAGAAAATGGTACTGAAGAATTTATTTAGAGGGCAACAATGGAGAAACAGACATAGAGAACAGACTTACAGACATGGGCAGAGGGGAGAAAGGGTGAGAAAGAGTAACATGGAAATTTATATTACCATATGTAAAATATATAGCCAATGAGAATTTGCTGTATGGCTCAGGAAACTCAAACGGGCTCAACCTAGAGGGGCGGGATGGGAGGGAGGTTCAAAAGGGAGAGGGTTATGTATACCTATGGCTGATTCATGTTGAGGTTTGACAGAAAACAGCAAAATTCTGTAATTATCCTTCAATAAAAAATAAATGATGTCTTTTTTATAAAATCAGTATTTTTATTATACATTGACATTGAAGTCGCTCAGTTGTGTCCAACTGTTTGCGATCCCATGGACTGTAGCCTACCAGGCCTCTCCACCCATGGAATTTTCCAGGCAAGAGTACTGGAGTGGGATGCCATTTCCTTCTCCAAAATAATGTTTTTAAAGTTCAGATGGTGATTGCAGCTATGAAATTAAAAGACACTTACTCCTTGGAAGAAAAGTTATGACCAATCTAGATAGCATATTCAAAAGCAGAGACATTACTTTGTCAACTAAGGTCCATAGAGTCAAGGCTATGGTTTTTCCAGTAGTCATGTATGGATGTGAGAGTTGGACTGTGAAGAAGGCTGAGTGCCGAAGAATTGATGCTTTTGAACTGTGGTGTTGCAGAAGACTCTTGAGAGTCCCTTGGACTGCAAGGAGATCCAGCCAGTCCATTCTGAAGATCAGCCCTGGGATTTCTTTGGAAGGAATGATGCTGAGGCTGAAACTCCAGTACTTTGGCCACCTCATGCGAAGAGTTGACTCATTGGAAAAGACTCTGATGCTGGGAGGGATTGGGGGCAGGATGAGAAGAGGATGACAGAGGATGAGATGGCTGGATGGCATCACTGACTCGATGGACGTGATGAGTGAACTCCGGGAGTTGGTGTTGGACAGGGAGGCCTGGCATGCTGCGATTCATGGGGTCACAAAGAGTCAGACACGACTGAGCTACTGAACTGAACTGAACTTAAAGTTCAACATTCAAAAATCTAAGATCATGGCATCTGGTCCCATCACTCGATTGCAAACAGATGCAGAAACAATGGAAACAGTGAGAGACTTCAGTTTTTTGGCTCCAAAATCACTGCATATGGTGACTGCAGCCATGAAATTAAAAGACACTTGTTCCTTGGAAGAAAAGCTATGACAAACCTAGACAGAATATTAAAAAGCAGAGACATTACTTTTGCTGACAAAGGTCCGTCTTTTCCAGTAGCCATGTATGGATGAGAGAGTTGGACTATATGGAAAGCTGAGCACCAGAGAATTGATGCTTTTGAACTGTGGTGTTGGAGAAGACTCTTGAGAGTCCTTTGGACTGATCAAACCAGTCAATCCTAAAGGAAATCAGTCCTGAATATTCACTGGAAGGACTGATGCTGAAGCTGAAACTCCAATACTTTGGCCACCTGATTCAAAGAACTGACTCACTGGAAAAGACTCTAAAGATGGGAAAGAGTGAAGGCAGGAGAAGAAGGGGACAACAGAGGATGAGATAGATGGATGGCATCACCGAATCCATGGACATGAGTTTGAGCAAGCTCTGGGAGTTGGTGATGGACAGGGAAGACTGGTGTGCTGCAGTCCATGGGGTCACAAAGAGTTGGACATGACTGAGTGATTGAACTAAACTGAATTGCTCTCCAAATGTATATTAAAATATATTTTATGCATTTTCCCTTCTTTGCATCTTTGATCACATAGTCTTTTCTACATTCCAGAAAAGACAAGGAAAATTTAAGGGAGTGGTGATTCCAGATTCAAGAAAGCTTGGTGGAAGTCTCATCAGTAATCAAATTTACCTTAGGCCATATAAAATACAACATATGAAAATAATGTAGTTCTAACTTTTTGTGATGAGAAACTACAGTAGGTACAACAATGAAGTTTGTGGAAAAGCTACATTTTAGTTCTGGCATTGTCATTTATCAATGATAGGGTCAAGGTCATTTTTTCTTTTTGCCTTAGCTTTCCATATCAGTTAAATGAAAGGATCTCATTATATGACCTGCGAGGTTACAGAAAACTCCAAAATTCTATGATTCTAGGTGTGCTTATAAATTGCTATTTTTTCCATTTATTCAATGATTCCAAGTTACCGATGAACATAAGTTCATAGAAAATTTGGATAATTTTTACAGTGTGAATTATAGAATGCAGGCAATGTTAAAATCAATCGGGAGAATGAAGGAGACAAGAAGGGCAGGTTGTGAGGAATGCATACTGAATCTTAAGAAACAAATGAGAAAATATGGTGCTAGGCTCTCTACTGATAATTAGTTCAGTGTTGTGAGATCTTGAAAGGCTGAACTTCAGGAGATGGAAACTAGCTGTGAACTGGAAATAGGATGCCAGTGTTACAGGTGTAGACATTTTTCTGAGATCAGTTAAAGGGAAGGCAGGAAATGAGGTGGCAATTAAGTAATCGACTGCTGTCAAGATTATATTTTTTTTTCAAGAAGACAGTCTAGGGCAAGGTCAAAGGTAAATGTAGGGTTGAACCAAACAGACATCAGGTTTTTCATTTCTTAGATAAATATATCTGAAAAAAAAAATGTCTGTAGAGTTTATACTGGGGCAGCACTGCCTCTTTTATAAACTCACAAAACTTCAAACTTCATACCAGTAAATAACATGTTTGAGGCTTACTTGTAAATACCTGGCATGGCCCCAGAATAGTACTGAGAAACAATACCTCTTTATCATGCTTTGGTGTAAAGTCTACCAAATAATAACATGCATTTTGGAAATGATTAAATATATACTTATGTAGCAGACCATTCAAAGCCATTGTAGACCAGTAAGCAAGTAATAAATGTTCAGAAGTCCAAAACTACACATAGATTAAATAATGCAACTTCTTAACCATGGTCCTTTAACCAATATTTACAACAGCCTAACTATTTTTTAAACTTGATCCTGAATGTATCTAGAAAAAAAGTCTTTACCTTACTTATGCAGAAATCTTTATGATCCTCAGCTATTGTTTACAAAACAGTTTTTACTTTGAAATCTGTTGTTTAAAATATTCTTTTATTGCATATAAATATTTAATTTAATAATTAAATTGATCATAAAATCAATTTTGAAGGGTTCAGGAAAACCATCACTTTAATGTCTTCATTAATATTTAGTGGGGATTTATTTAAAATGAAATTGTTTTTGTTGATGCTATGAAATTTGCCCACTACCTACTAGCAGGTATAAAATAAGAATCTACCTTTCAACAGAGCAGAGGATATCAGTGTGATTGCTATCTTCAGAAACTCTAGAGAATGCATTTCCAGAAAAATTTTCATAGGTAATATGGTTTCTAAATCTTAGTATATTTTAAGAAATTTTCTTTATTATTTCATTCTAGAATTGGTGAATAACTCTGATTACTCATTTTTTCATGATAGAAAGTCAAGAGATCAAGCTGCTTTTTTGTAATTTTAAGTCTCTATTAATGCTCTGATAGTCAGCTGAATATTTGTTAGCGCTCTCTCTGTAAGTAAAATAATTGTATTCATTGCATTGTCTTATCTGAAACTCTGCGTAGTAAAGGTGACATGAAAAGGATAAAAAGTTAAGGGTTGTTTTCAATGCCCTCTTCACCATTCTGTCATTTTTGTCTTACTACCATTTCAGACATAACCCTGGGTTATTATTATAGGTTGTTCATGGCTAGGCAGCTCATGGCTTATGCCTTGTGCAGACATAATGAAACCCAGCATTTAGAGTAATAAAGCCCATCTGCCTGACGGATCTCTATCAGAGCAGTCCCTCTAGCTTTGCTATATCTTTGCTATCTGGAGTTTGGCTAATTTACTCTACATTTAAAATCATAGGAAAAGTTGCTTATTAAGTTAGAAAATGCTTTTAATTTGTCATAATCAGAAAATTTTCCCAATACCAAAATTATATAGCAAAAGACACTGCCCTCTTTTAGGGAGAAAATTAAAGATGAATAATCTACCCATTTGTCCTCTGATCATTTGCTTTCTTTCACCTGTTCTCTTAGCCTCTTTCTCTCTAGTGGTCTCTTTCCATAGTCTAAAACTTTTTCCTGTTCCCTTGCTCTAAAACTATTTCCTTCATTATATATCTTTTGGCAAACTCTGTCCCTTTTCCTCTCATGTACACTTAATGGACAATTGGTTTCATCTCAGATGTCTATTACCTCATTCCACATTAATCCTCTAACACCCTGCAACCTAGCTTTTGTCCCCACCGTTCTACAGATAGACTGTTCTTGGTGAGCTCAAGAGTGATCAAACTCAGTGACCAGTTCAGTTTTTATCTTGCCAGATAATTCTTTTCAGTGAATATTAATGAGCTTTTCTCAATTTTTTAAATTCCCTTATCTTCTGTGACACTATACTCATTTACTTCTTCCTGTTCCTCTCTCTCATTCTGTTTCTTGCTTAGTTTGGCCCTTATATAACCGCTATTAAGCATTAGATCACTCTGGTGAGATTTCATCCAGGATCATGATTTCAAGCATACCTAACCAATATGTGGGTGATTGCCAAGTCTCTGTCTCTCCAGCTCAGACTTGTATCTGCACTTTAGAGTATACACTGTCAACTGCAAATATCCCACAAGAGCAAATTCAATACGTCAGAAGTGAAACATCATTTTTATCCTAAAGCAGCTCATATCCTATATTTTCTGCCTAATCTGCCTATATCAATTTCTAATCCATAACTTAAAATAGAAGACTTTTTTTTTCACTCTCTTTACTTTCGAAAATCGAACTCTCTAAGTACTGTGAGAGTTGGACCATAAAGAAAGCTGAGCACCAAAGAATTGATGATTTTGAACTGTGGTCTTTTCTTGCAAGGAGATCCAACCAGTCCATCCTAAAGGAAATCAGTTCTGAATATTCATTGGAAGGACTGATGCTGAAGCTGAAACTCCAGTACTTTGGCCACCTGATGCAAAGAACTGACTCATCTGAAAAGACCCTGATGCTGGGAAAGATTGAAGGCGGGAGGAGAAGGGGATGACAGAGGATGAGATGGTTGGATGGCATCACTGACTCGATGGACGTGAGTCTGAGTGAACTCCAGGAGTTGGTGATGGACAGAGAGGCCTGGCGTGCTGCAGTCCATGGGGTCACAAAGAGTCGGACACGACTGAGTGACTGAACTGAGCGACTGTGTACTGTGCTGTGTTTAGTCACTCAGTCATGTCCGACTCTTTGAGATCCCAAGGACTGTATTCCACCAGGTATTCTGTCCATAGGGATTCTCCAGGCAGGAATACTGGAGTGGGTTGCCATACCCTCCTCCAGGGAATCTTCCCAACCCAGGGATTGAACCCAGGTCTCCTGCATTACAGGTGGATTCTTTACCATCTGAGCCACCAAGGAAGCCCCTCTAAATACTTTATTTCATCAACTACAGATGGAGACTTTACATTTTAACATCTTTGAAATCAGGATACATTTCAACAAGCAACAATCAATGTAATGTTACAGTTTGATTAGCAGAGATTTTATTTCCTCTTAGTGGTACAAAAAGAAATGTTCTATGGTCCAATCCATGGGGTCTTACAGTAGAAGAAATACATAAATCTATCTCAGTCTTTCCACCTCACTTGTTGTTCAGTTGCAAAGTCATGTCCGACTCTCTGCAACCCCATGGACTGCAGTACACTAGGCTTCCCTGTCCTTCACTATCTCCCTAAGTTTCCTCAAACTCATTTCCATTGAACCAATGGTGCCATCCAACCATCTTATCCTCTGTCTCCCCCTTCTCCTCTTTCCCAGGATCAGCATCTTTTCCAGTGAATCAGCTCTTTGAATCAGATGGCCAAAGTATTGGAGTTTCAGCATCAGTACTTCCAATGAATATTCAGAGTTGATATCTACTTCACTACCACTCCTGTAATACAAGTCTTTCTATCTTTTGTCTAACCATTTTTATCCATTATTCTTCCACACAATGAGTCTTGCATTTGCAATGCAATCTAATTATGGAATTGTTACCATACACTTTGTTACTCCTCATCACCTATGGAATAAAGCACAATGCTATTTACATGGGAGTCAAGGCTGTTCATGCTCTAATCTGTGACTTGCCTCATCAGTCTTCTAACTCATCCCTTCCAGTCTTGCTTGAATTTCCAGCAACACCAATGTGCCTGATTCTCTCTTCAAGATCTTTTCTCTTGTGTTCCCTTTTCCTGAAAGGTTTCTTTCACGTACACAATCAATATCCCTCTTTGAGATTCAGAACCTATTAGACACTTCAGCTCTCTGAGCAGGCTTAGATGCCCACAGTAAGCTATGCATATCCTTCATTGTGCTTACCTCATAAACCATAAATTTTACCAAATCTGTCTGATTCCACACCTAGCTGTTTTCTTTTTGAGGACAGAGTCTATGTTAAGTAATTTTTGCATCCTTGGCATCAAACATAGGACCTGGAACCTGGAAGAGTTTTAGTAACTACTTATTAAGTCACTGTTGAGTGGGATATATCAGTGAACAAATGATAGTCAAAATATTGTTGAATGATTTGGTTGCTCATGAAACCACATGGAAGAAAAGAAAAGAAGATTGAAGACACAGTTCCTAAGAACATCAATATTTAAGTGGTATACAGAAAGAGACATTCTTGCAAAGGATACTGAGAAATGCAAGTAGAGGTCTACAGCACTGACTGGTGGTGATATTGAAGCTCCTTTTCCCCTGGATCATGGTTGGCCTTCCTTCCCAAACTTCTACAGTTACCTCCTCCCCATTCTTGATCTACCTGTCCTGATGAGGGGATGCCTGAACCAGGAACTGAAAGATGCTTAATTAGATTCAGAGTGAAGAGAAGACTATTTCAGGCCAACAATCTGGCATGTGTAGATTCTGTGGGAGGGATCACAAAAAATGACCAGCACCTGGCAGAAGCAGAAAGGTGTGGTGTGGGTGGGCATATGATGAGCTGAAGATTAATACTGGGGCCTAAGAATTCAGTTTCACAGAGAGTGCTTAGTGTATTGAGTTTTTCCTTTAATTTGGGGGTAATGGAAAGTCAAGGGAGGTTTTTCAATCCATGAGCAGTTCATATCGTGAGATATGCATTTTCTACACATTCTGTCTTGAGTGAAGGGAGACTAAAGTAGGCACAGAACAATTATGTTTCTTGCACAAATTAGGAAGATCGATAAGATGTAGAGAGAGAGAACATGGAATTTATAGTTGAACAGGGCTTCCTGGTGGCTCAGAACATAAAGACTCTGCCTGCAATGCAGAAGACCCAGGTTCAATCCCTGGGTTGAGAAGATCCCCTAGAGAAGGGAATGGCTACCCACTCTGGTATTCTTGCCTGGAGAACTCCAGGCAAGAATGGTCAGAGGAGCCTGGTGGGCTACATATAGTCCATGGGGTTGTAAAGAGTTGGACACAACTGAGTGACTTTCACGTTAGGCAAGAGAAGAGAGACCCAGCTTCCAGCATTTTTATGACATTGTAAAAATTGAATGAGAGATCTTATAAAAATCTTGACAAATAGCAGCTCTCTTCAACCTTTCCCAAACCAGGTAGTTTCTCATCAAACATTTGTAAAACAAACAAACTATGTGTTATGCATAAAAGCACATTCACTTTCGAATTTTAAAATGCACCTGACCTTATATTTAAGACATATTCTTATTTTTCTGAATAGCTATATTATTAACCTTTATACTTTCTACTTCTCGTTATTTATTTAATATGAAAAGTAAACTCCAGTCTTAGGGAAAAAACAAAAAAAAATGCAAAACTTGTTACATAGACTTAATAAGTAGGTTGAGGTAAGTAGAGAAGATTATAATTTGGGCCAACCAGCATCAACTTGACCTCCTTGAACAATGCCTTCTTTTATGTACTACACTTCATATGGGTATCAGAGGAGAACTGTGTAATGACAGCCCTAATAGCTACCAGTCATAAAGAAACAACAGAAGAACAAATGTTGAGACTTGAAAGTTGGAAGGATCAATAGCTAGATAGCATTTGTTATATGAGAGCTGAAATTAGATCTTCAAAGAAACACTGCTGAGAGCAAAATAAATTAGGTAATTTAGTATGTTCAAAAAACAACTTATTTTAAGGTTTGAATCCCAACATACACTATATATTTCTGTCACTGCTCATCTGGCTTAAAGGATTTATCCAATCCAACTTTTATTTATCCTCTGGCTATTTTACAGTTCAGGCTGCCCTTTCTGGTGTAATTTTAATAAATACCCTCTTTTTTTGAGTGTGTGGGTGATTGTCATTTTCAAAGGTCATGTTTCTTAAAGACAGATATTATTTAAGTTTTTATCCCTAGCATCTGGAAAATCACATGAAATATGGCAAATGCTTAAAGATATTGTTGGTCGGGCGAACATGTGAACTACTGTGAAGGTCCTCTGCTCAAATACTATCTCCTCAGAGAGCCCCTTACTATCCACTTTCATCTTTCCCTACTTTACGTTTCTTCATGACACTTATTGCTGTTCTCGTTCACGGGTGAGGGGCTTCCCAGATGGCTCAGTGGAAAAGAATCCACCTGCCAAGGCAGGAGATGCAGGTTCGACTGCTGGGTCTAGAAGATCCCCTGGAGAAGGAAATGGCAACTCACTCCAGTATTCTTGCCTGTGAAACCCCATGGACAGAGGAGTCTGGTGGGCTACGGTCCATAGGATAGCAAAGAGCTGGACATGAGTTAGTGAGTAAACAACAATGAGGGTGGGGACTTTGTCTTCCTTACTTCTATATCCCCAAGGCCCGTAAGAGACCTTGACACTGGATAAGTACATGACCAAATATTATTCATAAGTGAATGATCAATATTTTTAGTGTTGTCTCTTTATATTTGTCAGGACTTGATAATGGTATTATGCTGGGGAACTGTTAATTCTCTAAATGTTGGGATATATTAGTCAGGGCTCTCCAGAGAAACAAAACCAATTGAGAGGGAGATTTATTTTAAGAAATTGACTTATGTAATTGCGGAGGCTGGAAAGTCTGAAATCTGCAGTGCAGACCAGCAAAAGTTAATGTTGCAGTCTTGAGTTGGAAGGCAATCTGGAGGTGTAATTCTGTCCTTTCTAAGAAATTCCAGTTTTTTCTCTTCAGACTCTCAACTGATTGGATGAGGCCCACCCACATTATAGAGAGTAATCTGCTTTACTCATATCCACAGATTTAAAATGTTAATCAGATCTGAAAAAACACCTTTACAGCAAAATAGAGACTGGTGTTTGAGCAAAAATTGGGCATTAGCCAGTTGTAGACTAGCCAAGTTGACACATAAAATTAACATAAAAGAAGATCTCTTTAAAAACCCTAATCCTTAAATCTCACTTCTCTTTCACGGATTGCCAACTGGGTGATTTAACTGCTTATATGGTTCCTTCATAGCTGCTGCCAGCAGAGGGCGCCCTCAGGCATCAGTTTTGAGGGTCTCAGATTCATGCCTGATCTACTCAGAGAGGTCTGCAGACCTCCAGGATCTGTAGGACCGAGCAGCTCATTAAAGGTGCAGAATCTCAGACCCCATCTTGAATCCTGCATTAGAATCTGCTTGTCCACAAGACCATCAGAGAATTCCTATACACATTAAGAAGCTGCAATGCTCTTCCCAGAGAATTTGGGGCTAAGAAGTCTTTATGTCCCACACCCTCCAATTTTCAGATCCACCTATTCAGGACTTTTAATTTGCACTGTGAGTGGTCATCTAACTTGTTTGAAGTTGGAAATGAGTCTTATGCTACTTGGTTTTTTCTGCTTCTATTTGGAAAGAATACTGAGGCCTAATAAAGAAATGGCAACCCACTCCAGTGTTCTTGCCTGGAGAATCCCAGGGACAGGGGAGCCTGGTGGGCTGCCATCTATGGGGTCGCACAGAGTCGGACACGACTGAAGCAACTTAGCAGCAGCAGAAGCAATAAAGAGTAGCATTATGTTAGAAGCTCTACAAAACAAGAGAAGTAGGCATAGCCTTCACGCTAATGTAGGCCATCAAGGAAAATACATCATGCTATATAAGGTAGATTGCACTGTCTATTGGGAGATGAAGGTTCTTGATGTGAGTGCAACAGTTTATAGCTATGTGATCTTGAAAAATATTTTAGCTTTAATGCAGTTTCCTGTCTATATATTGAAAAGTTTGACCGAGTTCATTATCTTTGACCGGATTCCAATCTCTGCTATTGCATTGTAAATGAGGTAATACATATGAAGTTATTCATAACCTGTGAAAGAAGTAAGGTAATAATGAAGAGGACTATTTAGTATAGCATCAGAGTGTTCCATGAAAGAGACAGAAGACCAAATCCTGAAATTCTGCTTTTGAAGATTAAGAAAAATTCAGTCTTTAAAAATATATGTGAATAAATTAAATGAGTTTTCTTTTTTTTTTTTGGTCTGGGTACAGAATGGAGAAGAAATCTAAATGTTTTGAGTCAGGTAGAAGAAGAAGGGGAATTTTTTGGAGAGGATATAATGTCCCAGAACTTAGACTTATAGAATCCCTAAATCATGGTATTCCCGGTGCAATCTGTACACATTTAAAAGAAGATGCCGGGGTGTTGGGTTGAGTGGTGTGAGATAAACCAGGATATATGATTTTTCTGAAAGATGAGCAAGCACACTAGACTATCAAGTCTCAGGTTTAACTAAACCCCAATTCTTATATGATCTTCTGTTCTTATTTGGGATTGGAAACACTAGACACTTGGTTTGTTTTAGTTCAGTCACTGAGCTGTGTCTGACTCTTTGTGACCCCATGGACTATAGCACGCCAGGCTTCTCTATCCTTCACTATCTCCTGGGCTTTGCCAAAATTCATGTCCATTAAGTTGGTGACTGCATAGTGTTACTCTAATTAAATCTAAAAAAAGAAAGCTTCTAGAAGGACGAGACCAAAGATTTGATGGGTCATGAATTGAAGCAACATTATTCATACATTCACTAACCATATCTACTCAGTTAGATAATCTTCTACTCCCAAATTTACCATATTTCTCTGTTTATAGAGCTACCAATGATGAAGGTACAGACTACCATCATCTCTTACCTGGATGATTGCAATAACCTCCAAACCAGTCTCCACTCTTATTCCTGGTACTCTGCAGTTCACTTCCTTATAAAGGCAAGCAGGATCTTATTACAGTAAAAATCTTACCTCATGCCTCCATCTTTTCAAAAATTGAAGTATAGTTGATCCACAATATGTTACTGTCAGGTGTACAATATGGTGATTCAATATATTTAAAGTTTTTTATACTCCATTTAAAGTGATTACAAGGTTAGGCCTGTATTTCCTGTGCTGTACAATATATTTTTGTTGCTTATCTGTTTTATACAGAGTAGTTTGTACCCCTTAATTCCATACACCTATCTTGTCCCTCCCTCCTTCCTCTACCCACTGGAAACCACATTTTTAAAAAATTTCCATTGAACTTAAACTTCTTTTTGTGGTGTATCCTCTCTCCAAACTCACGTTGATTTCCTAATCATTCAACATCTTGCAGACACATTGACCCCCTGTCATCTTCCACATACCAGATTCTTCTCTCCCTACATGTCTTCCTACATGTTAGTATCTGCCCAAAACATTCTCTGCCATTCTCCACATGGTGTGTTGCTTCTTACCTTATCCTTTAGTTCCAGAGAGGCCATCTTACAGATCTGGGTGGCCTCTGGGTCCAGTAACAATTAAAAAAAAAAGAAAAGCATGCAGTAGGTTAAATAGAGGATGTTAACTGAAAGACCTATTAACTATGATAAAAGACTAACCATTAATAATATATAATAAAGTTCTACACGGTGCCCTAAGGCTGAAGAAGAGAACTCAAAACAGGAAACACTTGGAGATGGTTTACATCTCATTGGAAGAAGTATGGCTTGGCCACCAGATAGCAGAGAAGTTTGCTGCTGTATTTAGACCAGAGTTGGTGTGGACTATTGAAAAGCAGAGACATTACTTTGCCAACAAAGGTCTGTCTAGTCAAGGCTATGGTTTTTCCAGTGGTCATGTATGGATGTGAGAGTTGGACTGTGAAGAAGGCTGAGCGCCAAAGAATTGATGCTTTTGAACTGTGGTGTTGGAGAAGACTCTTGAGAGTCCCTTGGACTGCAAGGAGATCCAACCAGTCCATTCTGAAGGAGATCAGCCCTGGGATTTCTTTGGAGGGAATGATACTGAGGCTGAAACTCCAGTACTTTGGCCACCTCATGCGAAGAGCTGACTCACTGGAAAAGATTCTGATGCTGGGAGGGATTGGGGGCAGGAGGAGAAGGGGACGACCGAGGATGAGATGGCTGGATGGCATCACAGACTCGATGGATATGAGTCTGAGTGAACTCTGGGAGTTGGTGATGGACAGGGAGGCCTGGCGTGCTGCGGTTCATGGGGTCGCAAAGAGTCGGACTCGACTGAGTGACTGAACTGAACTGAACTGACCTGGTGTGGACTTGCTAGGTGAACAAAAGGAAACCCTCAGGAATACAGAAGGTGGAAAGACGGTTAGCAGTGGGCGGCTGAACATGGCGTAGGAGTCTGGCAGTCAGCAGCGATAGAAGCCTTGAGAGCCTGAGGGCCATGCAGAGTTGGGGGACGGTTTCCCGAGGGTGGCTGATAGGTGTGTGACACTTGGGTTCCTGAAAACTATTAACGGGGAGAGAAACCATGATGATATTTAGCTTCCTGGGGGTTCAGGTACAGAAAGGGTCCACAGATTTCTGGACCCTTAACTGGGGCAACCTTTATGATGCCCTCACACTTATACACTCTTCGTTTCAGTTCAGTCACTCCGTCGTGCCTAACTCTTTGCGACCCTGTGAACTGAAGCACAACAGGCTTCCCTGTCCATCACCAACTCCTGGAGCTTGCTCAAACTCAAGTCTATCGAGTGCACACTCTTACCACCAGCCATCTCTCTCCTGCCCACCATCCCCCCTGCCCCAACCTGTTGCCAGAAATGAGAGGAAGCCTCTTCTATCTGCAGTATCTCCCTGGTATCCACCACTGAGACAGCTTAACATCCTGCTTACTTTAAAGGGAAAATCCTTAAAGAAATTCTGCTTAGCAAAAAGGATCTACTGAAGGGTTCATTCAGAGCTAAAAAATGCAATAAATTAATAACTAACACCCTGATTTTGTGCCTTGACCTTAAGTAACCCTGCAAACTTCACCTGTTATTCCCTACCTGATCCCTCTGTTTCTTTAGTAGCACTTATTATAATTTTCTCTTTAGTTTTATTTGGTAACTTTTCTTTTCTGATTCTCTAATCAAAATGTAAGTCAATTAAAACAGGGCCAATCTCCCTCCTTAACTCAGTAGGCAGCATGTTAGTCTCATAAAACAGGGGAAATACTTATTCTGCTCACCGCACTCCCCAGGCCAGGAAAGGTGCTTAAAATGTTTTATAAACTAACATTGAATGAGTTTCCTGAATTGACTATGAAGATGTGATCTCTGTTAAAATAGCAATGATAAGACCCCAACTCCAAGTTTGACAAGAAGTTAGGAGTGGGAGAAGAAATGGGAAGAACTAAGATGGATCTTGGAGACCCGCTTCAGCTTACTGTTTCTAGCGTTTCTTTCTTACGTTTTTTTAAGAAGAGAAAAAATATACCATTATAATACTCACAAGCACTAGTTCATTAACCCCTCAGTACAGTGTTAATATTCCTATTTAAGTATTATACTTATACTTCACTGATTTATGGGTTAAACCCCTGGCTTGTTACATGAAAACTGCATATATTCTTAATATTACTGATTCTTGCCTTGCTTTGTGTTTCCATGATCTTAAGTTAACTGTGAATAAGATTGATTACTGTATTACTAACTTGCAAAGAGTATTTCTGTGTCTTGCAAACTTACATTAATATTTTATTTGAAACTACCCTATAGATTCTAAAATAAGGAAAGCAAGAATTTATAGCGGGTACCATTTTGAAGGCAATGAAGTCTGTGAATTCTTTATAAATTTTATATGTTAAAATGTTAAACAAAAAAGAAATCAAGAAGCAGAAACAGAGAGATGCTATAATGACAGGAAAGATGGTTATATCTAATATGTTTGGTGTATAGATATTATTTTCTTTATTTTACTAAATTTTTTCATGCATTAATTTTTGGCTGAAAGGCAATCTTCAAAAAAATTTGCAGAAGAAATTTTAATTATCAGAAGTTTTGATACCTACAATAGAGGAATGGATAAAGAAGATGTGGTACATATATACAATGGAAAATTACTCAGGCATTAAAAAGAATTAAATAATGCCATTTGCAGCACCATGGATGGACCTAGAGATTGTTACATTGAGTGAAGTAAGTAAGACAGAGAAGAAGAAATACCATATGGCATCCCTTATATGTAGAATCTAAAAATAAATGATACAAATGAACTTACTTACAAAACAGAAACAGACTCACAGACAGAGAATGAACTTACTGTGCTGGGGAGAAAGATGCAGGGAAGGGAGAGTTAGGGAGTTTGGGATGGACATGTACCCACTGCTATATTTAAAATGAATAACCTACGAGGACCTCAGGTATAGCACATGGAAATTTGCTCAGTGTTATGTAGCAGTCTGGATGGGAGGGGAGTTTGGGGGAGGATGGATACATGTGTATGCATGGCTGAATCCCTTTGCTGTTCACTTGAAACTGCCACAACATTATTTGTTAATCAGCTATACCCCAATGCAAAATTGAAAGTTTTTAAAAAGAAGTTTTTGATGTCTAATAAATTATTATATTAAAGATCAAAGCAAGTTCATTTGCATATTTATATCTGTGTAGAATAATGAATAAATTTAGTGGTTTCCCTAAAACCAACATAAATCAATTTCCTTCTACCATGCCCATTCCCCATTCTTTTCATTTACAGAACCTATTGTAAATTACAGGGGAAACAATTTTAGAAGAGTCATTAGAGATATTTTAGAAAGCAAAGAATTCAAGCAATTGAGTGAACATCATAATAGCCTCCTTGCGAGAGAGTTCCAGAAAAACATCTACTTCTGCTTTATTGACCATGCCAAAGCCTTTGACTGTGAGGATCACAAAAAACTGTGGAAAATTCTTCAAGAGATGGGAATACCAGACCACCTGACCTGTCTCCTGAGAAATCTGTATGCAGGTCAGGAAGCAACAGTTAGAACTGGACATGGAACAACAGACTGGTTCCAAATCAGGAAAGGAGTATGTAAAGGTTGTATGTTGTCACCCTGCTTATTTAACTTATATGCAGAGACATGCTGGACTAGATGAAGCACAAGCTGGAATCACAATTGCTGGGAGAAATATCAATAACCTCAGATATGCAGATCACAGAAAGTAAAGAGTAACTAAACAGCCTGTTGAAGAAAGTGAAAGAGGAGAGTGAAAAAGTTAGCTTAAAACTCAACATTCAAAAAACTAAGATCATGGGATCTGGTCCCATCACTTTATGGCAAACAGATAGGGAAACAATGGAAACAGTGAAAGATTTTATTTTGGGGGGCTCCAAAATCACTGCAGCCATGAAATTAAAAGATGCTTGCTCCTTGGAAGAAAAGTTATGACCAACCTGGACAGCATAGTAAAAAACAGAGAAATTACTTTGCCAACAAAGGTCCATCTAGTCAAGGCTATGGTTTTTCCAGTAGTCATGTATGGATGTGAGAGTTGGACTGTGAAGAAAGCTGAGCGCCGAAGAATTGATGCTTTTGAACTGTGGTGTTGGAGAAGAATCTTGAGAGTCCCTTGGACTGCAAGGAGATGCAACCAGTCCATTCTAAAGGAGATCAGTCCTGGGATTTCTTTGGAAGGAATGATGCTGAAGCTGAAACTCCAGTACTCTGGCCACCTCATGTGAAGACTTGACTCATTGGAAAAGATGGACAGGGAGGCCTGGAGTGCTGCAATTCATGGGGTTGCAAAGAGTCGGACATGACTGAGTAACTGAACTAAACTGAACTGAAACATTTTTAGTTATGCTATTTCTGTCCATGAATATTCCATTCTTTACCCTTTATTAAAATAAATATTTCCCAAATTGTGCTGATTTTCTTCAGTTAGATTTGAGGATCAACTGGTAAGCTTTCTGAATATTTTTTTAAAGAGTTTTTTTTGGTTGACATTTAAGATTTCTCTTAGATTTATTTTTATTTTCTGGTGTAAGTAGTTTTTTTCCCATTATGTCTTCTAACTTACTAAAGATGCTTTCATGTGAAAGTTCTTGTTGTTATGTCTTTATCATACAGCCACTAATCTTATTAAACTTCCATAATTCCAATTCTTTTACTTATTTCAAAAATTTCATAGGGATACAATGATATCATGTGCACACTGCCTTCTTTAATATTTATAACTTTTCTTCATACATTATTAAAAATGGAACATCTAAAATATCATTAAACAATAAGCATTATAATGGGAAAATCTCTATTTATTGCAATATATTTTTCCAAATCTGATCTAAATGAACAGGAAAAAATTATCTCCTAGGAAACTCTGAACTGTAAATATCATGCAGTCAAACAGCATATAGATCATCCAATAATGAGTGAAGTCTAAACTAATGCTTGGTATTAATTAAGATATATCTTAAGTAACTTGTGGTAATTTCATGTACAACCATGCTCATTTTGAAAAAGAAACTAAGTCCAAACTTCTTAAATTGTATACATTAAATATGAGTAGTCTTTATATATGAATTATACTATAATAAAGCTGAGACTAAAGAAATAAAGAAAAATAAAAGGAAACTATAAGCTACTCTCCATTATATAATTTATAGCAAGAATAAATCTTAATTCGGGAGAAATAAGATTCACATTACCACAGAGCACGATGCTTACTGAATTCTAATTACATTACCATTTCACAGAATTGTAAAACTAAAAATCTTTCAAAAATCAAAAAGAGAAAAAAACCCCACAATTAATCAGTAGGCATGTTTGAAGAAATAGACTATTAAATATTTCTCACAGTTCTAAGGACTAGCCCCACTTACAGCTGACCCTTGAACAAGGTTGGATCTAGTGGTGCCAACCTTCCATGCACTGAAAATCTGCATGTGATGATCCTCCATATGGGTGATTTTTCCACATCTGGGGATTCAATCAACTTCTGATCACAAAGCTCTGTAGCATTTACTATTGAAAAAATTCATGTATCAGTAGACAAGCACAGTTTAAACCTATATTGTTCAAAGGTAAGCTGTATATATAAAAATAATTCTGTTCTTATAATATCTATGTGGCAGATGGAAAACAGAGATATACTCACTCTTTTGTGGCACAAAGATATCATATTTGATGATACCATGCATCTTTGTGTGATTTCACTCTTCTTAGAAGTATGGCACTTTGCTGAGCTAAACTATCTTATCTATAGTTTAGATTATGTTCTCTCTGCAAGGATATCCATGTAAGGTGAAGGAGTAAGATATCCAAAGGGTTATTGTTGTTCAGTCATTAGGTTGTGTCAGACTTTTTGCAATCCCATGAACTGCAGCACACCAGGCCTCCTTGTCCATCACCAACTCCTAGAGCTTACCCAAACTCATGTCCATTGAGTCAGTGATGCCATCCAACCATCTCATCCTCTGTCGTCCCCTTCTCCTCCTGCCCTCAATCTTTGCCAGCATCAGGGTCTTTTCCAATGAGACAGTTCTATGCATCAGGTGGCCAAAGTATTGGAGTTTCAGCTGCAACATCAGTCCTTCCAATGAACACCCAAGACTGATCTCCTTTAGGATGAACTGGTTGGATCTCCTTGCAGTCCAAGGGACTCTCAAGAGTCTTCTTCAACACCACAATTCAAAAGCATCAATTCTTCGGTGCGCAGCTTTCTTTATAGTCCACTCTCACATCCATACATGACTACTGGAAAAACTATAGCCTTGACTAGATGGACCTTTATTGGAATAGTAATGCCTTTGCTTTTTAATATGCTTTCTAGGTTGGTCATAACTTTCCTTCCAAGGAGTAAGCATCTTTTAATTTCATGGCTGCAATCACCATCTGCAGTGATTTTGGAGCCCCAAAAATAAAGTCTGACACTGTTTCCATTGCTTCCCCGTCTATTTGCCATGAAGTGATGAGACCAGATGCCATGATCTTTGTTTTCTGAATGTTAAGCTTTAAGCCAACTTTTTCACTCTCCTCTTTCACTTTCATCAAGAGGCTTTTTAGTTCTTCACTTTCTGCCATGAGGGTGGTGTCATCTGCATATCTGAGGTTATTGATATTTCTCCTGGCAATCTTGATTCCAGCTTGTGTTTCATCTAGCCCAGTGTTTCTCATGATGTACTCTGCATATAAGTTAAATCAGGGTGACAATATACAGCCTTGATGTACTCCTTTCCTGATTTGGAACCAGTCTGTTGTTCCATGTCCAGTTCTAACTGTTGCTTCCTGACCTGCATATAGGTTTCTCAAGAGGCAGGTCAGGTGGTCTGGTATTTCCATCTCTTTCAGAATTTTCCACAGTTTCTTGTGACCCACACAGTCAAAGGCTTTGGCATAGTCAATAAAGCAGAAATAGATGTTTTTCTGGAACTCTCTTGTTTTTTTGATGATCCAGTGGATGTTGGCAATTTGATTTCTGGCTCCTCTGCCTTTTTAAAATCCAGCTTGAACACCTGGAAGTTCATGGTTCACTTATTATTGAAGCCTGGCTTGGAGAATTTGAGCATTACTTTACTAGCGTGTGAGATGAGTGCAGTTGTGTGGTAGTTTGAACTTGCTTTGGCATTGCCTTTCTTAGGGATTGGAATGAAAACTGACCTTTTCAAGTCCTGTGGCCACTGCTGAGTTTTCCAAATTTGCTGGCATATTGAGTGCATCACTTTCATGGTAATAAATGAGGCTGATATAGGGCAATAGACATGTGCAAAAAAAAAGTTTGAAGGACTTTCAGTACCTTTTGTTTACTGATTATATACCTATGTTACCTTATTAATTTTCAGAATGTCTTTAAAGGTTTTGTCATTTTCATCTCCAATCTGGAGGAAGTAACTGAAGCACTGAGGGGCAAAACAACTGTCTCCTATTTGAATGGGAAATTAAATGAAAACCCAACATCCATGAGTTACTAGATCTTGAAAACATCTTAACCTCATGCTTTAATATCTATTTACACATACATAATGTGAGATCTTTCTTTCAAGTAAAAAGGAAATGTAAACAAGAGTAACCTAAATATTTTTGTTTTTAAAGAGCTATCAATTTAATTTAATTGTTTTAAATAAAATATCTTAGTGTATTTGTTAACCCATGGAGAAAAATTAAAGAAAAATTTAGTAGCCTAAGAATTAGAACCCGGGATAAAATAATCCTGGGATGATTCCAGTACCTTTTGTTTATCCATGGGTGGATTATCTGCTTTGTGAATTATTCATGACTAATTTTGAATCTTAGTGCTGTATTGCCCCACTGTTTGGTTAGCTCTGAGGCCCTTTCCTCCTACTATCCAGCTGGTGTGTGCTCAGGAAAGACAAACTCTTTTTAATATGAATCTAAGCAAAACACAATTAGGCAAGCAAATGTGCTGGAAAAATAATAATATCATGGATTACAAAGCCAAATATGAAAATTTGAATGTCACCTACCCTTTTGAAATATCTAACTACTGTTTCTATGTAATACTTAGGTAATTGAGTTGGGCTACTCATACTACAAAAAGACATTTAATCTATGAAAGGTCCCACTTATTTGGTTTGATCAAAATAACTGAATTGCAAGGGTTGACTAACAAGCTTCTTGATGAAGGTGAAAGAGGAGAGTGAAAAAGCTGACTTAAAACTCAACATTCAAAAAACTAAGATCATGGCATCCAGTCCTATCACTTCATGGTGAATAGGTGGGAAAAATGTGAAAACAGTGTCTGGTTTCATTTTCTTGGGCTCCAAAATCAACATGGATGGTGACTGCAGCCACAAAATTAAAAGACTCTTTCTCCTTGGAAGAATAGCTATATCAAACCTAGACAGTGTTTTAAAAAAGAGTCATTGTTGCTGACAAAGGTCCAAATAGTCAAAGTTATGGTTTTACCAGTAGTCAGGTACAGATATGAGAGTTGGCTGAGCAGCAAAGAATCAATGCTTTCCAACAGTGGTACTGGAGAAGACTCTTGAGAGTCCTATGGACAGCAAGGAGATCAAACCAGTCAATCCTAAAGGAAATCAACCCTGAATATTCATTGGAAGGACTGATGCTGAAGCTGAAGTTCCAATACTTTGGCCACCTGATGTGAAGAGCTGATTCACTGGAAAAGACCCTGATGCTGAGCAAGATTGAGGGCAAGAGGAAAAGGGAGCAACAGAGGATGAGATGGGTGGATGGCATCACCTACTCAGTGGACATGAGTCTGAGCAAACTCTGGGAGATAGTGATGGACAGAGGAGCCTGGCATGCTGAACTTAACAGGGTTGCAAAGTGTTTGACATGACCTAGCGACTGAACAACAACACAACAGCTATGTCAGAGCAGTAGCTGCAAGCCTGACTCTTTTCCGATGGCTTGCAGGTTCTCCCACAAAAAGAATCATCATCTATCAGAAAGAACCATGGCCATAACTTAAAACCACATTTCTCTTCCAAGCTGAAAACAGCTAGAGCTAAAAAGGACCATATGCCTACTTATGAAGGTCTTCAGAGCTCTGAACCACCTCGCAGCTCATCTCCCTAACATGTGTGAGTACACACACACATGCATACACATACGTACTCTTTTCAGAACTTCTGCACCTAAAAGATTTCACTCTAGAAAGTTTTGTGGCTTGAGTAGGTTATCTAGAGCACATAAATACTATTATCCTATTAATTAAATAAAATTCCATCATATTCGTGAACATTGTGTCCATTTCCATTTAGCAATTGCTAAGTCACTTCAGTCGTGTCCGACTCTGCAACCTCATAGACGGCAGCCCACCAGGCTCCCCCGTCCCTGGGATTCTCCAGGCAAGAACACTGGAGTGGGTTGCCATTTCCCTCTCCAGTGCATGAAAGTGAAAGGTGAAAGTGAAGTTGCTCAGTCGTGTCTGACTCTCAGCGCCCCATGGACTGCAGCCTACCAGGCTCCTCCATCCATGGGATTTTCCAGGCAAGAGTACTGGAGTGGGGTGTCATTGCCTTCTCCCCATTTAGCAAAGTTATATCCAAATGATTCACATGACCTACACATACAGGTAAATGGATAAGATACAAATTTCCATAGGGTTTTCCTTATGCAAGATGATCAATATTTAAAATGCTGTTAACAAACTAGGAAAACAATACATGCTCATTGCTAAAAATTAAGCTCTGAACTCTATTGTAATTTGATTAATTTGTATTATGATCTAAATATACTACATTACTTTTCTAAATAAATTGACTCAGACGAAAACGTTTAAAACATCTACTGATAATTTTAGAATATATTTAAATAAATAATCACTCTTTGTATTATATTTTTTCTTTTCAAGCAAAGTTTATAATACCATTTAGTGTTCATATTTAAGCTAATGTTTAGTAACACATTACCATTATCTGTTACAAGCAGAGTTTCATTAAATGACTCATAATGTGAGAGATTTTAATTAAAGTATGTACTGTATTTCTTTATATATTTTCTCTCTTTTTTTACAATAACATGCCTAAAGATTAGCATAATTTATTTTCAAAAAATAATGTTCTTCTTCAGAATAATAATTATTCTCATTTTGACCTGCTGAACTAGCTTCATATTTACAAAAAATAATTAAGTGCTGATCAGAAAGTGGCATCTTCTGAGGCTTTCTAATCAGCAGTTCTACCAATCCAGGCCATTTCTTTGCTGACCCAACATAAATATACGTAGCTAATGAGTTATGGATCTTTAAGAACCTTCTCTTTCTGATCTAAACTCTCCTAAGAATTACTTCAAGTAGCATCTTCATTTTATAGATTCTTTCTTCTTATTATATCTCAATCTTTGTTTATGCTAGTTGCTCAAGAGAACTATCTGATTTTTTTTTAAATTAAAGTTAACATAAATTTCAACAAAATCCATGAAGGTTAGCGAGGTATGCCCACTTCATTTACATTAATTAGAAAACTTCTGTACCAATTGTTTTAACAAGAAATGTTTCTTTACAATGCCCTGCAAAATTTCATGTCATCTTTAACAGTATCGAAATATAGAATGTAAGAAATGGAAAGAACCCATGATACCATCAAATTTAATTAACCCCATCTTGTTTATAGATATGCTGATCAAAGCTCAGAGAAGTGAAGAAATATCTACAAAGTTATACAGCTACTTAGTATTAGATGGTATGCTATTTTATATAGGCTTTAGAAAAGTATTACCTATATTTATTAATCACTTAAAAGTTATTTATATATACACACATATATACATCAATGTGTTTTATTAATTTTCTCAAATAAAAGTAACTACTATCTTCTGACTGGTGTATCCTGGATATAATCCAGAACAGAAAAAAGATAATTAATAGAAAAACAGGAGAAATCTGAAAAAGTCTAGAGATTAGTTAATACTTATATACCAATGTTCATTTCTTAGTTTCAGCAACGGTGCCACAGTAACGTAAGATATTGACAATAGAGGTGTTAAAATCAAGTTAAAATCAAGACAGTAGGGCCAAATGGAGTTACTTACATTAAGCTCCATATCACCAAACTAAGACTTAGAGTTTTGGCTCTCCCAGAAATGGAATCTTAAAATAGCCAATCAGGCATGACCTGATCAACACTAGTTAGGTCATCTGCCTTGTAGATTCCTGATATCCTCTGAAGGAAAATAACCTTGCAATAACCAACCCATTTTTTTTTTCTTTTTGTCTAATATAATTTCCCTGGGGTCTTCCCAGGTGGCTCAGTGGTAAAGAATCCACCTGGCAACGCAGGAAACACAGGAGACACTCGGGTTTGATCCCTGGGTCGAGGAGATACCATGGAGGAGAAAATGGCAACCCGTTCCAGTATTCCTGCCTGGAGAACTCCATGGACAGAGGAGCCTGGCGGGCTATAGTCTACGGGGTTGCAAAGAGTCAGACATGACTGAGCACACAAAACTTCCTTTTCCCTCTGATTGTAAAAAGTCTATATTTTGAATAGCTCCTTGGTGTTCCTTTCTATCTGCTAGACTGGATGCTCCCAGATTCAAATAGATTTTTTACTCAAGTATCTGTGTATCCTTTAACAGAGAAAACTGAGTGAAAATTATGTATGAACACCATATTATTTTTGCAACTTTAGAAAACTAAAATTATGATGCTTATTAATATATTTTTCATATTAAAATTGTTATTTGTGCAAATTCAATAAGCAACAAAGGTTCACTGTATAGCACAGGGACCTGTTGTCATAGTGTGCTGTGTGTGCTTAGCTGTTCAGTTGTGTCTGATTCTTTGCGACCCCATGGACTGTAGCCCACCATACTCCTGTTCCTCTGTCCATGGGGATTCTCCAAGCAAGATTACTGGAGTGGGCTGCCACGCCCTCCTCCAAGGGATCTTCCCAACTCAGGGACTGAACCCAGGTCTCCCGCATTGCAGGCGGATTCTTTACTGTCTGAGCCACCAGGGAAGCCCATAATGGAAAATAATCTTAAAAATGAAAATATATGTATATATGTTTCACTGAATCACTTTGCTGTGCACCTGAAATGTTGTAAGTTAACTATACGTCAATGAAATATATATTAAGAAAAAGACCTGTTATTTGTAAGAATTCAGAATTACAAACAAGGCCATGCATCTTAGGCTTTTAAAAAAGAATAGTTATTCAGATTAGGGAGCTTCCAAACTGGGATCACAGTTCAGTGATTTTCAAAATAAAGGCAAGACTTTTGTACACACCAGGTAGCACAAGTTATTAGAAATTTTATACTTTAGGGGGGTGAATATTTTGAGCAGGCAGTGGTCTTTAGCTGGATGCAGTTCCTGAGGAGGGACTCTGGCAACTAAAGGAATGAATACCTGGGTCCTAAAAGGGGATCTGGGTGGTGTGCCATGGCAGCCATTCAAGTGAACTACCTCTTCAGCACAAGGATTGGCTACAGGATGAATGTGACATTGGCAAGGAGGAAATTTCATTAGGCACTGGTAGTTAAAGACATGCAAGTATTTTCTTTTTCCAAGTAGCTTTTCTCTTGAACTTGTCTTTATGTCTATACTCATAATTATATATTTGATAATATCTATCTCAAATTATCATGTATTTGAGTTGAAGAGGAAATTTAGAATAAGTTAAAAAGTATGCTATCTTTATATCTTTTAAGGGATATGTTTTCAGATGTGGGAAATATATACAGAGAGTTCACTGAGTTTGCCTATACAAAGGGCTTTCCAGGTGGCACAGTGGTAAAGAATCCACCTGCCTGTGCAGGAAACACAAGAGACTTGGCTTCGATTCCTGGGTGGGGAAGATCCCCTGAAGGAGGAAATGGCAACCCACTTCAGTATTCTTGCCTGGAAAATTCCAAGGACAGAGGAGCCTTGCGGGCTAGAGTCCATGGGGTCGCAAAGACTCAGACACGACTGAGCGACTGAACACTGAGCACTGAGCCTATACAAAAGCATAAATCCTCACCTCCACTCACACCTTCCATACTTGTTCAAGTAAAGCCATCTTCATTTTCATTAGATATGGCTAAGTTAGGTTGTGGCAACAAATCAATTCCCAAATCTCAGTGGCTTACACACCAATCGTACATCTCCAGTGTGGCCCCATTGGAAAATATAGATGAAGGTCTCTGCCGAAGTGAGAAGAATGGAGGAAGCATGTTGTTGATTAGTAGCTAAGTCATGTCTGTCTCTTCCCGACCCCATGGACTGTAGCCCACCAGGCTCCCTGTCCGTGAGATTTTCCAGACAAGAATTCTGGAGTGGGTTGCCATTTCCTTCTCCACGGGATCTTCCTGACCTCACGATCAAACTTGCATCTCCTGCACTGGCAGGTGAATTCCCTCCTGGGAAGCCCCAGAGGAGGCATACTTATTCTTAAATGCCTAGAAACAGAACTGATATTTCTGCTGACAGTCCATAGCCTAAAATTTGTCACCTAACTGCAAAGGAAGCCAGGAAATGTAGAGGCATGCATGGAGTAGTAACAGACTCTGCCCAAACTGGCCAGTGAATCTTCTGGAATATTCTTATACATAGTTCCAACCCAGTAAAGAAAGGCTTAATTTATATGTCTATCGCCTTTTTGTAGTAACAAACTAGAGTCTTATCTGACAGTATAGTTTCTCTGAGCAAAGAGTAAGGTCACTTTTCATGTCATATATATTTTTAATACCAAATATATTGGTTAGTGAAGCAACAAATTGAACATTCAGACAGTAACAACAGGTTTAAGGACACATATAAAAAAGTACTTTGGTAAACTGCATAATCATAGGAAGACAGAAATTTCATTTAAAAATCTTTTGAATTTATTATGGAAATTAGCCTTATAATTCTAAAGTCCTAGGCTTGAAATATCTAGGCAGGGATAATTTATGTTCTGATTGTTTTATAAGGAGCCACAATGTATTAGGACAAATAGGATATGCAATAGTTGTCAGCAAATATCCAAACAGGACATCAGTAAACAGAACCAGAGGGGGAGGCTTTAGTACAAAAGCATGTATTTCCTTACCATATGGTCTCAGTTTTTCAGCTAAAATGTTTTTCCTTCTGAAAAAATTGCCTTTCTATTCTGTTAATGGTACTGCAGACCTGTTTCATAAATTAGAATTACCATTTGTCATGAATACTAGTCACTGGGATATATGTCTTTTTATTATAGATGCATCAAGTAATGGCTGAAAACCTGGGCTGTGGAGTCAGACTGCCTGGGTGCAGCTCTTGGCTCTGCCACTTACTATGTCCCTGGTTAATCAATTAAACCTCTCTGTGGCTCTGTTTCTTCATCTGTAAAATGGACACAATACTATAATCTACCTAACTGGATAGATATGAGAACAAAAGAGTTAGTATTTGTAAAATGTTAAGCACAACACCTGGCACATAGTCAACTGTGTGTTGTTGCTGTTGTTGGTAGTGATGATGGTGTAGTCACTTTTCTTCAACCACTTATAAATTAGTCAGTTTTATAATAGGAAGCCTTTATTATGAAGAAGTTAAGCCCTCTGTAAAACTTTTAAGATAAAGGTCCAGTATAGAATTTCAAGAGTAAGTTTTGCCAACATTGTTTACTTTTTCCTGTTCCACAACTCGTCATAATGAGAAATTCAGTTACAAGGGAAAATATGTTAGTGTGTTCCATTTATTAACTAATGCATTTTCTGCGTGTGATATCAGTTCAAGAAAGCAATTAAGGAATAACCAAAAGAAAAGAAGATCTTTCTTCTCTCTGCATATTGAATTTTGCATGACTCTGACCTACTTCCACACACACACCAACATGGCCTCTGTTCTAGAGCAGTATGCTGGTTGGCTCTCTGAATGGTAAGGAAAAGGAAAAGCACTAAGGAAGGAAGGTGCTGGAGAAAAAGAGGTGAAGGAAACTGAGGATTCCATGCTCAGAGACTCTTTGTAGTCAATTGGAAATGTGGGACTGGAATTGAAGCTATAAAAGGGTATTTTAAACTACCACTCCTCTCATGCCCTGCAATGTTATCTTAGCAGGGAAAGGACAGGATCTGATCAAAGCATTAACAGGTTTAGAATCTTTCAAATGAGCTCCCCTTTCACTGACAAAAGTCCTACCAATATGTAGGTTGGAAAGTCCCACCTCTGACTGCTTCAGGGCACTGCCAAGATTGTGGCTATAAGTATCCTAACTCCAGGACACATACAGGCTGAACTGTGTCCCTCCTAGATTAATTTCTTGAAGCTTTAGTACGTTACAATTGAACTATATTTGGATACAGGGCCTTTAAAGAGGCAATTTAGTTAAAATGAACACATTAGGATGGACCTAATCCAATCTGACTAGTGTCCTTATAAGAAGAAATTTGGACACACAAAGAAACACCAGGGAAGCATGCACACAGAAAGACCAGGTAAGACATGGCAAGAAGACTGCCATTTGCAAGCCAAAGAGAGTGGCCTCAGAAGGTATCAAACCTTGATCTTGGATTTCTGGTTTCCAGAACTGCTAAAAAATAAATTTCTGTTGTTTAATCTACCCAGTCTGTGGTATTTTGTTATGGCAGTCCTAGTATACTAATACAACATATTTTTGGATTCAGTAAAGCCACTCCCTATTTACTCACTGCCAGGCAATCTTATAATATGTGATATGGCTGGTCTTATTTTATTTTTTTTAACTGATGTATAATTGGTTTACAATGTTGTGTTAATATGTCTCATTTAATATTAATCCCTGTGTTAGAAAAAGAAAAACTAAGTGAAAAATTATATACTATACTTCAGAAAAAATATTCTCACTCTGAAACTTTGGGGTGGCAATAAACAGTTACACTTATATCATTTAAACTATATCACACATTTATCCATAAAATTTTTAATTTTGGAAGAAGTAATGTCGACATTGTATTCAAATTATCATTCTTTGCCCCCTCTATTGTACTCCCCCGAGCTAAGTTTATTAATATCAAAGATTTCTATTCATTCTATGTAAATTTACTGAAGTCTGTTAAATCTCTTGATTGCTGACATTTTAGCATTTTATACACTTTTTGTCTCTCTTTTGACAAATCACACACACATATCTTCAGGGACTCTTATTACAGAGCTAAGTACATTGTCTGACAAAAGCTGAAGAATTTTAATAGATAAATGACAAATTTTAACAAAGAGCTCTACTGAGTTAATTTCTGAAATCATTTACTGTATGTATAGAAAACTAGCAGAAGTAATTTGATCAAGTGCCCATTTACTATACGTAATAAAAGAAAAGAGAAAATTATTAGTAGATATGTTCAAAAAGATCCATCTATTTGATGGATAATTACAAAATAATCTACCAATACAAATATGTCTTCTTGCTCTCTTATTAGGTTCTTTTTTCCCTGGACTTAAAAACTAATGTCATCAATTATTAGTACCTATAATTTCCATCATTTAGATTGCTGCCTTAGAATGAATCCAGAAAGGTCAAGTTCACATGAGAGAAGGAAGCAGTTCTACTACTGCAAAATCGATGAGATTTTAGACTTCAAAAACAAACAAGCTTTATAATTTAAATACATATCCTTGGATAGTTACACTTCTCTTTGAATATTTAGTTTACACTGTGTGGAGTTGAGTGAGGGGGGAGTATGAAGGAATTTGCTTGATGGGATCACTGCGTAATCTGTTCTCTGCAGGTGCTAGGAAAGGTCAAACAGAGAGAGTCATCATCACAAAGTAAAGTGATTTTCTTCTTTATAAGCTCCTGATGTAAACAGACTGATGAACACAACATGATCCTAACTCACTCACATGACATCATACACAGTCACAGCTAAATGTTTCTGTCGGTCAAATCTGGACAGTCACTACCAGATTATTGCCTGATTGGCATATAACCCCAAATGGTATTTCTTTGTTTTTAATTAGCCATTGCTTACTTTTGCAAGTTTTCTGGGCTCTGGAGGGGTAGGTAAAAGCGAGTGAGCACTGACTGAGACAAGGTTAGAGCTAACCAGCTCAGGAAATGAGTAGGCTGTGTTGGTAATCGAGCAGCAGCATTATTCACTATTTGTTGACTATTTGTTGAAGAGAGATAAATAAATAAAAGACATTCCTTATTTTAAAATCAGAAATGATGTCTCACATGGCTTGAAGCGAGATGGTTTGTAAGTATGTGGCACTTAATCTTTGTTCATAACTTATGCTCATGTTCAAGATTTAAAAAAAAATTTTTTTCTTACAGGCACTAATCTTGCTGCTACATTTACTGCCAGTTAAGCAGCAGCTTTTAGTGTATGAAGGCCCCACTGAAAATTCACCTTCTGAGTTTTTCTACCCAAGACATTTAAGTCAGAATCTGGACCCAATCTGCCACATCACAGCTAGCAGCAAGTGAGGAGGACTCAAAGATCCTGCTGGTATAAACATACTCCTCGAGGGAGCAGCCAAAAAGAAGTCTAGATTTTTTTCTTTTTTTTAAAAAAAAAAAAAAACAAGAATCCCTGGGTAAAGAATGTTCCAGAATATGTTGAAAAGATTCATATGCTTTCTGGGAATAATAGTTTTTTTAAATTATAAATAGAGGTATGAAATGATACAATGTGTAACATTTACCAAAAAAAGTCAGATCACAAGGAAATGAGAGACAGAATTTCCTGCAACTTAGGATAGCACTTTCTTCTAATAATTAGAGCTTAATCTTGTGCAATCTTTTACTATGTGTTAGAGCTATGAGCAGCAGGGCATGCTCCTGTTTTTTAAGATGCTGTGGAAAAGTGAAAAGGGAAATTTCAGCAGCTGAGGTATAGTCCACTCAAAGCATGTGCAAATCTTTGTTTTGGTGTCACTAACCACTAAAATATGATCAAGCCAAAAAAAATACAATAATACATGTCATATGTGAATATGAATGGATTAAACACCACACATACATACTGTTTTCTATTAATAACAAAATAGATAAGCAATGTTCCTTTTCTTCTGTATTCTCACTGCCAAATATGAGTTTATCCGTCATGTCTGAAGGAACACAGCATAGTTTATCATAATCTACGGTCACAGCAGAAATGACGTCTATCTTTTAAAAAATGTCTTAATGGTAGCTTTCTCAAGTACATAGATTTTTACCTAATAGCAAAGTGCATCAGTTTCCCAGAGTCAAAGAGCAGTTTTCAGCAGTCTGAACTCTTGATTGATCTAAGCCATGTTTAGCTTTAATCTATCCTTGCACATGACTAGGGAAAGAGATGTTCTATCGGATTTTGTCCTTGTAGCTTCAAGTCTTTCTCTGTGTGCCTCTGGAGTGGGAAAAGTTTTCAAACCCAAATAGGGTCAGGATTTAACCCTTATTTGGATTTTATTGTGACTGACTGAGGGAGGACTTAGACGCCCCACAAAAGAATGGGTCAAGACCTAGGGGGAAATGCAGAGGGTTTAGGAGGGGTTGTGACTCTTGGCTTGAGCAAATACAGAGTTAATGGCTTGGAAATGGATTTCAACTTAGTCTGGTATGAAACTCAGTGCTGAGTCACAGAAGAACCAGAGCTGACAGCTCCAGACAGGATGGGTTAGGAGAAGGGCAGAAAGGAAGTCAACGCTAAGTGCAGAACAGCAGGAGCTTGATGCGGGGTTGGGAGAGATAGACAGTGTGTGATGAGTTGGGGGAAGAGCAGATGGGGTGTGACTGCCAGTCTACTGGCTAATTAGAAAATACTGGTTTGCTAAACCTAAGCTCTAGAAGTCCTTAATGTGTACAGTCTGACAAAAAGGACAAGTGATTACTTGTTTCATATGAATACAGCTGACTTATTCCATAATACTACTTTTGTTTATGAATTATGTTTCTTTGACTTGAAATAACAAGAAATGCCATTTCCTCTAAACAAGGAAAATTCTTTCAGAAAAATTTCAAAATAAACTACCAACTAGAATTTTTAATGAGGCACAATATCTCAAAATATATAAGAATAATATAGTTTAACATTATAGTAAACAAATATAATTCAGAATATCTTACCTGTTATTGACCTGAAAATAAACCTTGATTCATTTAGAAATAATAGTGTATAAGAATTGAATCATTGTATTTTGGGAAATGGGTCCATCAAATCACTTTAATGGGTTATCTTCCTGATAAATCAGATCATAATTTGAATTAAACATACAATCTGAATTTCAATCAGGCCTAGATTTAATTCCAAAATGTGTATGTGTGTGTGTGTGTGTGTGTGTGCATGCACGTGCGTGCGTGTGTGTGTGTATGTTTAGGTGGGTTAAGGGAGGACTTCCCATACAACATCAACTAATTCTCAGACATCAGCAGGGTGTCTGGGATTTTAACTCAATTCTGACACTATCGTCCCAGAGATAGCATCAGATTCCACAGGGTAAGGGCTCAGTCCCACAAGACTGCCCAACATCGCTCTCGCACACTCCAGGAGCCAATTGCAACCCCAGATTGTTACCTGTACTTCTGACCAACAGGCTATAAATTAAAGAGTCCCAGGACCCCCTCCTCAGATTTGATTACTTTGCTAGAGTAGCTTGCAGAACTTGGAGAAACATGTTAATCGAGATCACCAGTGTTTCTGTAAAAGGATACAACTCAGAACACCCAGATGGAAGAGATGCATGCTAGGGCAGGATATGAGGAAGGGACCTGGTGCTTCCATGCTCTCTCCAGGGTACCAATCTCAGCACCTCCACATGTTCACCTCCTAGAAGCTCTCTGAATAGTATCCTTTTGGATTTTTATGGAGGCTTCATTACTTGAACCTGCTTGACTAAATCATTGGCCATCAATAGCCCCTTTGCCCTCTCCAGAGGTTGGGGGGGAAGGGGGGTGAGGCTGAAAGTTTCAACTCTCTAGTCACATGGTTAATTCTTCTAATGACCAGCCATCATTTTTAGGCGCTTCCAAAAGTCACCTTGTTCACAAAACAAGATACATTTAATGCTCTCGCTCTCTTCACTTAGGAAATTGCAAGGGTCTTGACTCTGTGGCAGAAACCAGACAGAGATTAAATATATTTATTTCTTATCATAAATCACAGTATCACAGGTCCTCTCCCAGCATAATTCAATCTGCTTTATAGAAACAGTGGTTTAATGATGACAGATCTGTGGCTACATGCACCACAGGTAAATACTTGACCAGAGAATTGCTTGACCATTTACTTCTCACTCTATTGCAAGGTAGACCACATCCATTACTACTCATGAAAAGTAATAGTAGTAATAGAAATATTGTCTAATGAGTCAGAGTTTTTACATTTTTAATACTTAGCAGATGGAAGAGATAACCTAAACAGAAAGCTTTCATTCTCTTCATTCCATAGGCAGTAATTCATAGACTTGAGAGTTCATATCACCCATTAGGAATATATTCCAGATAATTGTATTTAAAATGTCTAATTGTTGAAACAATTGCCCACTTTGAATCAAAAATGAGAAGCATTTTATTAACTCCTTTTAGGTGATATTAGATATATTTTTAAATTTCTTGCAAAGCAGCCAATTTTTACATTTTCTTTAGAGATAGCAAGAGGCAGTCGTTTTTGAAAATAATTTATTAAGAAAATATTGAACATCAAGAGATGAAAATATTTTCCTGTTACTGGCAACATCTCCAAAATAACAGCCTAAAATATTAGCATCATTTAACAGGTAATGAAAAATGTCACCTGACCTATGAAACTGAAAAGTGGGTTCTTGGGGGGAAATCATTAATGTCCAATAATTTTTTCCTCTCTCATTTTTCATTGCTATGGGAAGGAATGAAATGATCCAGGAATTTAGGATTTGATAAAATGGAGGACTTAAAAAGAGCTCAAACTCATGATAAAAATGTTAAAAATGTTTGGATAGAAGGAATCTCAGATTATATAGATTGAGTTCTGCATTTTATTAATGAGGAAACTGAAGCTCCAAGTAAATACCTTGCTTTCACCACTTCTCCACTTAATTCTCTTCTCAACCTCTCCAGTAAGCTTTCATCCACTCTATGCCACTGAAACCTTGTCTGGGACATTACTGACAACTATAATTTACCAAATTCAATGAGCTACTCCCAGCCCTCCTAATACTTGATCTCTTGGCAGCATATGACAGAGTTGCCCACTGCTGCATTATTGACTTATTTACTCAGTTTATGAGACATTACACTGGTTCCTTTGCTTCCTCATTAATGATTGTCTGCCTTTGCATACTCCTCTTCTTTATGTTAGAGAGCCTCGATTTAGTTCTTGTGGTATTTTCTATCTACAGTCACTCTCCACAAAATCTTTTCTAGTGCCATGACCTTAAACATATGCTGCTGATATTTACATTTTTCTACCAATACAGACTTCACTCTTGCGCTCTAGATTTTTGTATTCAATTGCCTACTCAACATTTCCTTCTTGTTGTCTAATACACATCACAACCTTAATCTAAATTAGAACTTCTTACCTTCCCTCAGCTCTCTCCATGACATATTCCTCTCTAGTTTTCCTCACCTTAGCAAATAACACCACTGTTCATCCATTTGCTCAGACCAGAATTCTTGGAATCATTTACAAGTTTAACCTATCTAATACCTCTTTTCTATAGAAAAATCTCTAATGGTTTCTAATCAAGATAAAAGTCAAACCCATTGCCATGGCTTATGCATTGCTGTATAATATGGCTCTTGCCTAATTTTCTATCAATTTTCACTCATTCAATGTTTAATTCTCACTCTAGCCAAGTGAACATTTTGCTTTAATGCTAGAAACCAGACTTATTTTGATTTCAGGTCCTTTGTATTTGATATTTGCTCTTTCTTGAAAATTCTTCCCAAGGTCTCTATCTGGTTCACTGTCTAACTTATATTTCTGTTCATAGTCTGTCTCCTTATATTAGTCTTCATTGATTACCCAGAGAAATTATGGAAACAATCTTATTTACCACTGCATCAAAAAAAATAAAATACCTAGAAATAAACCTACATGGGCTTCCTTGATGGCTCAGAAGGTAAAGAATCTGCCTTCAATGCAGGAGACCCAGGCTTGATTCCCAGGTTGAGAAGATTCCCTGGAGAAGGGAATGGCTATCCACTACAGTATTCTTGCCTGGGGAGTTCCACAGACAGAGCAGTCTGGCAGGGCTGCATTCCATGGGGTCACAAAGCATCAGACATGACTTTCACTTTCACTCCATTTCACAAGAAGGCACAAATCTGTACTCTGAAAACTATAAGACATTGATGAAGGAAATTGAAGATGATACAAACAAATGGAAAGATTATACCATGTTCTTGGATTGGAAGAATCAATATTGTCAAAATGATTATATTACCCAAGACAATCTACAAATTAAGTGCAGTCTCTATCAAATTGTCAATGGTATTTTTCACAGAACTAGAACAAAAATTTTTAAATTTATATGGACACCTGAAAGACATTGAATAGTCAAAGCTATCTTAAGGGAAAAAAAATGAAGCTGGAGGAACTAGGCTTTCTGATTTCAAACTATACTACAAAGCTACAGGCATCGAAACAGTATCATACTGGCACAAAAACAGAAATATAGATCAATGGAAAGGTAGAAAGTCCAGAAATAAACCCCTATATCTATGGCCTATTAATCAAAGACAAAGAGGGCAAGAATATACGATGTGGAAAAGATAGTTTCTTCAATAAGTGTGCTAGGAAAACTGAACAGCCACATGTAAAAGAATGAAATTAGAACATTCTCTAACACCATACACAAAAATAAACCCCAAATGGGTTAAAGACCTAAATTTAAGACCAGATAATATAAAACTCTTAGAGGAAAACTTAGAACACTCTTTGAACATAAATCACAGCAGTATATTTTTGGATCCACCTCCAAGATTAAATAAAAGCAAAAATAAATGAATGAGACCAAATTAAAAGCTTTTGCACAGCAAAGGAAACCTTCAGTTCAGTTCAGTTCAGTTGCTCAGTCGTGTCCGACTCTCTGAAACCCCATGAATCGCAGCATGCCAGGCCTCCCTGTCCATCACCAACTCCCAGAGTTCACTCAGACTCACGTCCATTGAGTCCGTGATGCCATCCAGCCATCTCATCCTCTGTCGTCCCCTTCTGCTCCTGCCCCCAATCCCTCCCAGCATCAGAGTCTTTTCCAATGAGTCAACTCTTCACATGAGGTGGCCAAAGTACTGGAGCTTCAGCTTTAGCATCATTCCTTCCAAAGAAATCCCAGGGTTGATCTCCTTCAGAATGGACTGGTTGGATCTCCTTGCAGTCCAAGGGACTCTCAAGAGTCTTCTCCAACACCACAGTTCTAAAGCATCAATTCTTCGGCACTCAGCCTTCTTCACAGTCCGACTCTCACATCCATACATGACTACTGGAAATACCATAGCCTTGACTAGATGGACCTTAGTCGGCAAAGTAATGTCTCTGCTTTTGAATATGCTATCTAGGTTGATCATAGCTTTCCTTCCAAGGAGTACACGTCTTTTAATTTCATGGCTGCAGTCACCATCTGCAGTGATTTTGGAGCCCCAAAAAATAAAGTCTGACACTGTTTCCACTCTTTCCCCATCTATTTCCCTTGGAGTGATGGGACCGGATGCCATGATCTTTGTTTTCTGAATGTTGAGCTTTAAGCCAACTTTTTCACTCTCCTCTTTCACTTTCATCAAGAGGCTTTTACAAGATGAATTAAGACAACCCACATAATGGAAGAAAATATTTCTAAATGATGCGACTCACAAGGGATTAATCTCCAAAATATGTAAACAGCTCATGATGCTCAACCTCAAAAAACAAACACCCCAATCAAAAACTGGGTAGATCTAAATAGATGTTTCTATAAATAAGGCATATAGACAAAGACGCCCAAAAAGCACAGAAAAAAAATGCTCAACGTCGTTAATTATTAGAGAAATGCAAATGAAAACTACAATTAAAATATTGTATCACATCACACTGGTTAGAATGGCCATCACTAAATAGTTTACAAACAGCAAATACTGTACAGGGTGTGGAGAAAAAGGAACCCTCTTACACTGTTGGTAAGAATGTAAATTGGTACAACCAGTATGTAGTATAATGTAGAGGTTCCTTAAAAAACTAAAAACAGAACTACCAAATGACCCAGCAATCTCACTCTTGGGCAAATATGCAGAGAAAATCATTAATTGGAAAAGATATATGCACCCCAACGTTCACTGCAGCAGTATTTACAACAGCCAAGTCATAGAAACAGCCTAAATGTCTATCAACAGAGGAATAGATAAAGAAGATGTAGTATCCATGGTCACCGGAATATTACTCAGCCACAAAAAGAATGAAATAATGCCACTTGCAGCAACATGGATGGACCTAGAGATTATCAGACTCAGTGAAGTAATTCAGACAGAGAAAAACATATATCATATGGTATCACTTATATGTGAAATCTAAAATGATGAGAGAAATGAACTTACTAACAAAACAGAAAGAGACTCACAAACTTCAAAACAAACTTATGGTTACAAAAGGGGAAAAAAGAGAGGGGAGAGATAAATTAGGAGGTTGGGATTCACATATACATAGTGCTTTATATAAAATAGGTAATCAGCAAGGACCTATTGTATAGCATAGGGAGCTCTACCCAATATTCTGTAGTAACCTATATGGAAAAGAATCTGTAAAAGAATGGATATGTATAACTGATTCACTCTGTGGTACACCTGAAACTAACCCAACATTGTAAATCAACTATATCCCAATGTAATATAAAATAAAATAAAAAACAATTTTAAAAAAGAAATAATGTTCACCTCCCTCACCACATATTGTAAATATCTATGCTCTTTGTTATCTTTTCTTATATTTCTTAAGGGTATTTTTTACTGCTTGAAATCTATTGTGCATTCACTTGTTTACCATATGCTTCCCAACTAGATTATATGCTTCAAAAGGGCAAGGTCTTCATCTTGTTCAGCAGTATAGCCACAGCATTACAACAGTGTCTTGAACACTGTCCTCAACTAGTATTTGTGGAATGAACAAATGGATACAGTATATTGCTTGAATGTTCTACTTGACAATCCAGAAATTAGGTTTGATAGCATAGGATGTTTCCCGGACAGTGTGGGGAGTTTGTAGTTATTGTGCTTGTAATCAACACTCTTTAGGAAATAGTACATCACTTTTATCACAATTTTCTCTTCCTTCCCCCTTACATACCCTCTCATCTACACAATGTCACGATAATCCCTGCCTGCCTTCCCCAACCTCTAACACTACTTCATTAGCTATGTAAATACATGGAAGAGTAGAATAAAGCTACTCTTGTTTAGCTGTGAATGGTGGTGGCATGACAGACTGCATGGAAGGACTTTAGTTCAGAACTCTCTCATCCCTATCCTACATGATAGATTTTGTTAGCCCACCTACAGTGTGTTTCTCAACATCTCTGTGCCTGGCCAAAACAAGTACTGCATCTCAGTTTCTGTGAGTTCACCCCCTCTCTTTCCTTTCCAAAGTTTCTGATTTTTTTTTTTTTTTTTGCCACGGTTGCTTCACATTTCTTTAAAGAACTCATAACAGAAAAACTGAGTTCCCAAACAAAATCCCAAACCATATGTAAAAGAGCATGTCCCTCTCTCAACTGGAGGTGTATTTTGAAAAGAAAATAACAGCTCAGCAGTCACTTGCCATAGCTTGCTGAGTAAGCTGGGCTTGGGTTAAAAGGGGGTTATAGGCTGCCAGCCAAAACACTGACGGTATTGCTGAATTCAGTGATTCAGAAACCCTATATGTCCCAAGGATTCTGTGTGGATGCCATTAATTACACTCCTTCTGCTCTATCACTGAGAGTATCTCAATTCATTTTCTTTACATGGGTCAAAACAGATATGAATTTTAGCTGCAGAAACTGTTAATTTCAGTTTAAACACATATTTAACATTAACAAAAAGATCATGCAAGAGTGTTGCCATTAGAGTGAAATAAAATCTAAAATGGATGTAATCACGTGTATTTTGCATCAAATCTCTCATCAATTTAGATGGAAAATGAGTTATACTGATTATGTGGGTGACCCAGTAGTAACTTGATGATGTTAGAAATGTGGTTATTAGGAGTCATAACAATAGAATTAAAAGAAATCCAAGGGGGAAAAAAATCTCAAAAGCAGACATTGTATATATGACAAAGTTACTAAGTATGGTCAACACTAGGGGCTTAAATTGTTAGTTTTTACTCCATAAAATTTTATACAAAGTCTTGCAACTGATAAGGAGTTCTTGAGGGCTCTGTGATTCCAAGGGTACATTTAGATAATGAGTTTGTGTTACTCATAATACTGACACCATTCATTGTCATGTGTGATTCTATGAGTAGCAAAGGTCTTTACTTTTGAAAGCACCCTTCTTGTTTCTTGTAAAAATTTGATGACAAGAACTTTTCAGGTTTTTCCCCCTAATAATAAATCAATGCAGTAAACTTTGACAGGTTGGAAAGTGAAGTTTCATTTTGTAGGAGCTTTTAAGCTGTCTCCAGTTTGTAACTTGGAGACATTCAATCAGTGCTTAGTTACATTTTAAAAATTCTTATATTCTAAAAAAAATATTTTGCCTTCACCTATTTAAAGAGTACCCAGATGTAGGGTTATTTTCTATTAGAAACAACATTTAAAAGGATAATTGAGAAGAAAGTTTGCCTTGTGAATCAACAGTTACTTTTTGTGATCTTTATCTAAAATCTTTAAAAAGTAAATGTTCAATTTGTTACCATTATAATCAAGTAGACAATTTTTTTCCCGCAAGGTTACATCTGTTTATGCTATTTTATTATCTGTTGAATGGTAGGATATGAAGTCTCTTTATTGCAGTTTTTAGCTAAAGAAGTACCATGCCTGTGATGGAGCTGTCAATCAGCATTTAGTCATACAGTATCTATTTCTATTCCTGTTCTTCTTAGCACAGAAGGGCTATTATAGTCTACATTACGGCATAGCTACTTTGGATATAGATATCCTTGAGGGGCAGGATTTATTGTGAAAGAAGATACTCAACATAACATGGCACATCATTTAGACATCTTTAAAGATATACATGCAGGTATTTCAAAGCAAAATATAGAAAAGGCTAATTTTCACCAGTGAACATTTTGTGAACGTATTTTCTTTTTTTCCTTACTTTATAGCACTGAAAAAGACCAAATGAGGTCATGTGACTCTTCTGCAATTGAAAATGTCTATTTAAAGCAATCCCTGTGCAAACCTTTATTGCATTATCACCTTGTGAAGGGCTGTCCTTTGTAAGGTATTACACATGTCAAAATTAGCAAAAAAAAAAAAAACCATTTAAGGTCAAAGAGAAAGAAGAACAGTGCTGAAATACATTTATAAACACCTGAAAAGTCAATTTTTCCAGATGTCCAATAATATATATTTCCAAGTACACCAATATATATGGAATATGACTAAAAATTAACGAGACTGATTACCAACCACAAACATGAAAATCAGTCATGCAGCTGTATACCACACTGGATGTGCTTCCAGATGTGATGATAAAAATGGATACAACCTTTTAAAGCATGAGCCTTGGATATGCTGTACATATGGAACTCATTAGCTAAGCAAATGGATGTTAATCTTTATGACAGTCGATTGCTGTGCTGCATTCCGATCGAGAACTTATCAGCTGGTCTGACCTGATCATCAAGAGCATCATGACTTAAATTGCAGAACAGTTTTTCCTTCCCCTGCAATTCCATGAACTTAAAATGCACAAGAAAGTTCTTTCCAAATAAATAGCTGAAACATTTAAACTTCCATGTTCCCCATAACTTTGCAGTAACTAGGTAATGGCATAAAAAGATTTAGAGTCACAGATTCCATTAGGAATTCAGCAAGATTAAGTATTTAATTTCTCATGTTCAGCACTAAGAAATTAACCTCATTTTCCCAACTGATTTACTTTCCATTGAATACCTAATAATGCTCATATATGAAAAGATTTAATTTTTTAAACAATAGGCGTTTTCAATCCATAGCATATAAACAGCAGCTTCAGTAGATAGAAGGGGGATATCTTATCAGAGCTCAAGAAGAAACAGAGGCATCTCTAGTGTCCTAACTTGTTTCTCTTAGAAAAGTTACCATATTTGCCTATATATGAATGGTATTACCATCAAGAAGATTGTTGCTTTGGGCTATCTTAAGTTATGAAAGGTGTGATAAACCACATCTTCCCCCATGAAACAAACAGCTTGACACACTAGATATACTGCAGAAAGATGCAATTTAAACTTCTCAGGGAACTCCGCCAGCACACATCAACCTATTCAACAGTAATTTCTGTTTCTTAGGCAATTTTAGCTGAAGACAACCATTGTGCCAATATATTCTCTTTGTGATGTGCTTCATTGTCCCCAAGGGGTGGCAGATACCAATAAGCTGCATTTGTATTCCAATAATAACAGTTGGATAGAAACTGAAGACAGTCTCTTCAGAAAGAGACCGAATCATCTCTATTTTTGGTTAAAGGCTAGAGTACGATGAGCACTTAATTAATGAGTTCATGAGGGTTTTAGGTACTATGGGAGTAAGTTAACTCATTCAGTTCAGAATGGAACGACATAACATCTTGAAATTTATACTATATTTTTTTGATGGCCTGGATTAAGAACTTTTTCAAAAAGTCTGACACTTTCATGAACAAGGTTATGATTAATATTTCATTCATTAAGTATTAATGAAAACACTCTAAATTTAAAAAATAGGAGGGTATTACTTTTAAAATTAATCTGTAAAGAAAATAAAATCCAATATTGTGAATCTAAAATATTCATTATTTACAGCCAGAGTATATCATGATGGGCAACATGAAAAATAAAAGAATGAGGCAGGCTGTTCCCTCTTAAGAAACGATACTGTGTTAAATGGACTGTGATGCATGGTAGAATGAGAGCCTTAGAGGACAGAGGTGGAGGGCTGGTCCTATTGATGAGGAGAAGGGATGAAAAACTTTAGCAACTTCAGCACAGCTTTTGCCAAAGAATATTCTATAGAATGCATGATTAAATATCAGATTCTTGAAACCGTTATTTCCTAGAGCCTTTTATGTGCTAGTATTCATTATCAATCTTTGCAAACAGGCACTAAGATGTAGCATTACTTAAATATTTTTGATCTTTGATTTTTTTTCTTCAAGGAATACCTCTGATGTGAATCTTCTATAAAATGTTCACTTTAGGAAAGTGAAGACTTTAGTTTGGAGATGCAGGGCCAAAAGCCATAAAATAAAGAAATGATGTCTACATTAAATTACTGATATCTAAGTTAGAGTAGGGGTGCTGGGGAAAAAGTAACAAAGGACTCCAAAAGTATTTTAAGGAATAGGATAAATGGACTTCGGTGAGTAATTAGAAAAGCATTCAGACTTCAATATTTAGAAAGCCAAGATAGGTGCAGGGCAATGCATGAAATTTGGGAGTCATTCACAGAGAAATAAATGTATGATGTTGCCAAGGTTGACGAGGTTTCAGAGTTCATGTAGTGTGAGGAGAGAAGGGAATTTTATCTTCAGCTATGCAGGTCTGCCTACCTGGAAGGACCAGACAAAAGGAAAAGAGATTTCCTAGTAAATAGGCAGTATGTGTGTGTTAGTCACTCCATCGTGTCCGACTCTTTGTGACCCCACAGACTGTAGCCCACCAGGCTTCTCTGTCCATGGAATTTTCAAGGCAAGACTACTGGAGTGGATTGCCATTCTCTTCTCCAGAGGAACTTCGCAACCCAGGGATTGAACCCTGGTCTACTGTGTTGCAGGCAGATTCTTTACCATTTGAACTAAAGCGAAGTCCTATAATTTGTCTATATAAATAGACAGTAGATACAGTATAATAATCAGCTTCCCTGGTGACTCAAACAGTAAAGAATCCACCTGCAATGCAGGACATCAGGTTCTGTCCCTGGGTCGGGAAGATCTCCTGGAGAAGGAAATGGCACCCCACTACAGTATTCCTGCCCAGAGAATTCCATGGACAGAGGAGCCTGGAAAGCTACAGTCAATGGGGTCACAAAGAGTCAGACGCAACTGAGACACTAACACTTAGAGTATAATAGGCATACAAGAAACAATTAGGGAGAGTTTCAAGGAACAGTTTGGCTAGGATAGGATGGATATCATGAAAAACTAAAAAGATATCATGAGTTTAGAAGGTTGGAGGTTAATATTGTTGGAAATAGAATCTGATTGGCAAAGCTTCAAGAATGAAAGAGAAATGAAAACATACTAGTTTTTTTCAGAGTAGATTTAAAATTCTTGAGGAAAATAGTGGGTTGAAAAAGGTTTTATTGTCATTATCTGAGTGCATAAAATTTACAATTTTGAAGTTTTTATGGCTTTATAAAATTTCTTATTTCTAGCAATACTACTGGTCTTAAAATCTACTTTGTTGAATGTAAATATAATTATACTAATATTTTTTGGTGTTTACATAGTGTATCTTTTTGCATTCTTTCTCCTTCAGTTTTTCTGCAAACATATATTTAATATGTATCTTTTATAAGCAGCACATATTCTAAAAATATAGCTTGAGAATTGTATTTTAATTGGAGTATTTAGTTCACTTAAATTTAATATAACCAATGACAAATTTGTATCTAATCTACCATCCATTTGTTTGCTTGCTCCAGCTATTCTGGGTTCCTTTTTCTTTTTTCTTTTTTTCTTTTCTTGGCTTCTTTTGGTTTATTCAAGTAACTTTTATTTTTCAATTTCTCCCAGAGTTTTTCCAGTAGTCATGTACTGATGTGAGAGATGGACCATGAAGAAGGCTGAGAGTCGAAAAATTGATGCTTTTAAACTATGGTACTGGAGAAGACTCTTGAGAGTCCCTTGGACAACAAAGCCATCAAACCAGTCAATCTTAAAGGAAATCAACCCTGAATATTCATTGGAAGGACTGATGCTGAAGCTGAAGCTCCAATACTTTGGCCACCTGACATGAAGAGCCAACTCATTGGAAAAGATCCTAATGTTGGGAAAAATTGAGGGCAGGAAGATAAGGGGGCAGCAGAGGATGAGATGGTTGGGTGGCATCACCGACTCAAAGGACATGAATTTGAGCAGACTGGGAGATAGTGGAGGACAGAGAAGCCTGGAAGTGCAGCAGTACATGGAGTAGCAAAGAGTTGGACATGACTTAGCGACTAACAATATATAGGAGTGGAATTTTTGGATGACTGACTAGGTGCATGTTTAGTTTCAGTAGTTCACTACAGACAGATCTCAAATGTATTGGTACTGGAGAAGGAAATGGCAACCCACTGCAGTACTCTTGCCTGGAGAATCCCATGGAGGGAGGAGCCTGGTAGGCTACAGTCCATGGGGTCGCAAAGAGTCGGACATGACTGAGCGACTTCACTTCACCTCACATTCCCATCAACGATGTATTAATTTACAATTGATCCATTCTTCCCATTATTGCACTTTTTTTTTTTACTTTACTTTTACTTTACTTTTCATTCTTGTGGGTATATTTTGAAATAATATTGTGCATTTAGTTTCCATGTTTAGTAATGGTTAAATATGCTTTTATATGTTTATTGTTCATTTGGATAGCTTTGTATTTGTGAAATGCCTGTTGAGTTCTTTTGCTTGTTTTAAAATTGAGTTGTCTTTTTTTTGGTTGGAATTCTATATATGTAATGAATTTAAGTCCTTTGTTGGACAGAGGCATTGCAAATATCTTCCCCTAGTTTCTGATTTGTCTTTCACCCTCTGAATAATAAATTTTGATTAACAGATGTTATAGATTTTAATTAAATCTAACTTATCTAAATCTTATAAAGTTTTTTTTAATATATCCTGCAAAAGAAATGCTTGCCCATCTCAAACTCACAAATAGTTTCCTCTGTTTCCTTCTAAAATGACTTCAGTTCAGTTCAGTCACTCAGTCATGTCTAATCCCTTGCGATCCCATTGACTGCAGCATGCCAGGCCCCCCTGTTCATCACCAACTCCCAGAGCCTATATAGACTCATATCCATCGCATCAATGGTGCCATCCAATCAACTCATCCTCTGTCATCCTTCAACCTTCAATCTTTCCCAGCATCAGTGTCTTTTCCAATGAGTCGGTTCTTCCTCAGTGAGTCGGTTCTTCCCATCAGGTGGCCAAAGTATTGGAGTTTTAGCTTCAACATCAGTCTTTCCAGTGAATATTCAGGACTGATTTCCTTTAGCATTGACTGGTTGGATCTCCTTGCAGTCCAAGGGACTCTCAAGAGTCGTCTCCAACACCACAATTCAAAAGCATCAATTCTTCGGTGCTCAGCTTTCTTTATAGTCCAACTCTCACATCCATACATGACCACTGGAAAAACCATAGCTTTGACTAGATGGACCTTTGTTGGCAAAGCAATGTCTCTGCTTTTAAATATGCTGTCTAGGTTGGTCATAGCTTTTCTTCCAAGGAGCAAAAATCTTAATTTCATGGCTGCAGACACCATCTGCAGTGATTTTGGGGTGCAGAAAAATAAAGTCTTTCACTGTTTCCATTGTTTCCCCATCTATTTGCCATGAAGTGATGAGACAAGATGCCATGATCTTAGTTTTCTGAATGCTGAGTTTTAAGCCAACTTTTTCACACTCCTCTTTCACTTTCATCAAGAGGCTCTTTAGTTCTTCACTTTCTGCCATAAGTGTGGTGTCATCTGCAAATCAGAGGTTATTGATATTTCTCCTGGCAATCTTGATTTCAGCTTGTGTTTCATCCAGCCTGGCATTTCTCATGATGTACTCTGCATATAAGTTAAATAAGCAGGGTGACAATATACAGCCTTGCTGCTGCTGCTGCTGCTGCTGCTGCTGCTAAGTCGCTTCAGTCATGTCCGACTCTGTGCAACCCCACAGATGGCAGCCCACCAGGCTCCCCCGTCCCCAGGATTCTCCAGGCAAGAACACTGGAGTGGGTTGCCATTTCTTTCTCCAATGCATGAAAGTGAAAAGTGAAAGTAAGTTGCTCAGTTGTGTCTGACTCCTAGCGACCCCATGGACTGCAGCCTACCAGTCTCCTCCATCCATGGGATTTTCCAGGCAAGAGTACTGGAGTGGGTTGCCATTGCCCTCTCCTATATAGCCTTGACACACTCCTTTCCTGATTTGGAAACAAGTCTGTTGTTCCATACCCAGTTCTAACTGTTCTTGACCTGCATACAGATTTCTCAGGAGGCAGGTCAAGTGGTCTGGTATTCCCATCTCTTGAAGAATTTTCCACAGTTTGTTGTATACCACACAGTCAAAGGCTTTGGCATGGTCAATAAAGCAGATGTTTTTCTGGAACTCTCTTGCTTTTTCGATGATCCAGCAGATGTTGGCAATTTGATCTCTGGTTCCTCTGTGTTCTCTAAATCCAGCCTAAACATCTGGAAGTTCACAGTTCACATACTGTTGAAGTCTGGCTTGGAGAATTTTGAGCATTACTTTGCTATCCTATGAGATTAGTGCAATTGTGGAGTAGTTTGAATATTCTTTGGCATTGCCTTTCTTTTCTAGTTGACTTAGATTTAAAATTTTCACATTTTGGTATGATCCATTCACTTTGAAATAATCTTTGCCTATAGTGTAAAGCAGGGAAGAATATGTTTTCCATGTATTAATTTATTTAGAAAGACTATAATTCTTACCCCTAGAATTGTAGTGGTGGCTTTTTGCCAATCTTTATGCAATATCATACTACCTAATTGCTCTAACTTTATAATGAAACTTGATATCTGGTAGTGTATATTCTCTAGCTTTCTTCTTCTTCAAGGTTGCTTTTTTTCCCTAGATTTTATATTCCTCCATAGAAACATTAGAATCGGCTTTTAAATTTCCACACCCAAAAAATTTTAAGGGAATTTTGATTGGGATTCTATTAAATTTTATTTACCTTGAGTAACAATTGACACAACAATAGTGAGTCTCCAAGCTGGTGAAGATGGCATATTCCTTCACTTAATTAAGTCTTTAATTTCTTTCAACAGTGTTTTGAGGCCTCATATCTTGTGTTATAAAAATGTGTTTTTAATTCTGTAAGATATTAGCATTATTGATTTAGATAGTAAACAGCCATTTGTACTTACCCCACATTTTTACCCATTTTATATTTCTTCCTGTAGACAACTGCTTATGTTTTTCTGAAGAACTTGCTGAGACATTTCTTTCATATGTTTCTGCTCAGTTTATGAAGCTGTTTCTGCTGCTGCTGCTGCTGCTAAGTCACTTCAGTCGTGTCCGACTCTGTGTGACCCCACAGAGGGCAGCCCTCCAAGGCTCCCCCATCCCTGGGATTCTCCAGGCAAGAACACTGGAGTGGGTTGCCATTTCCTTCTCCAATGCATGAAAGTGAAAAGTGAAATTTACCCTTTTTTAATGAGGAATATTTTCTGTGTTTATAGAATCTAGATTGGCCCTTTGGAAAAGATGTCATTTCACTGTTCTCTGGCTTCTACTATAACTGTTGAGAATAAGTTATTAGTCTTATTGCTTTGAATATAATATGTCATAATCTCTGGATACTCTAAGATGTTTTCTTTAACTTTGATTTTCAGCAGTTAGACTATGTATCATAGAGTGCTTTACTTTGTGTTTGTTCTTCTTGAGGTTGATGTCGCAAATTTTTTTGTGTTTCTGTGTCATTGTTTAGATCGAAAATTCTCTTCTGTTGACTCTATGAATATTTCTTTCCCTATTCTTACTTTTCTCTTTTTTTCTGATACTACACATACACATGATTTAGTCATTTTATCACATACCATATGGCTATTATTTTGCTTTCTATATTTTACATCCTTCATACTTTCTGTGCTTCAGTTTGGATATTTTCTCCTGACTTACACTTCTTTTTACTGACCCTCTTTTCTACAGATGTCCTGCTGAAAAAATCTTTGTCCAACTCCTGCTAATCTTTCACTCTCCAGAAAGCAAAAAATTTAAAAACTTTATCTTCTGTAAAACTCATTTCTGTTCTGAATAATTATTGTTTTTCATCTTTAGTGTATCAGTTTGCTTATTTTACACAGACCAGTTTCCTGCTGAAAATTTCAAGAGTATGTCTTACTTTCTTGAAAATGTTTTTATATTTATTAAAGAACCTGATTCAATCAGTCCATCCTAAAGGAAATAAGTCCTGAATATTCATTGGAAGGACTGATGTTGAAACTGAAACTCCAATACTTTGGCCATCTGATGCGAAGAGCTGACTCATTTGAAAAGACCCTGATGCTGTGAAAGATTGAAGGCAGGAGGAGAAGGGGACGACAGAGGATGAGATGGTTGGATGGCATCACCAACTCAATGGGCATGAGTGTGAGTACAGTCTGGGAGTTGGTGATGGACAGGGAGGCCTGCATGCTGCCATCCATGGGGTCTCAAAGAGTCAGATCCAACTGAGCGACTAAACTGAACTGAACTAAAGAACTTGATAACTCCAGTATCTGTATCTTCTGTGGATCTAATTGTATTATCTATTTTTTTCTCTTAATTTTGGGCCTTTTAGTTTTTGTGTCCTGGCAAGGCAGAGAAATTTTTGTTACATGTCAGACATTATGTATGAAAATCAATAGAGATAATTTGTGGCTCAGTCTTTGATGGATGAACTCTTTCCCAGAGAGTATTTACTTCTGATTCTAAGTAGGTAATCAGGCTAGGGGCAGATTGCCCTAGTTCAACCCAGTTATTGACCCCTTAACTCTGTGAGATTGCTTCTTGGTTTAAGCCTAGAGGAAAAACTTCAGACTTCAGTTAGGATTCAACTGATTTGTGGCTGAATTTCTGTTTTGTGAAATAGTATTTTGTGAATAAATTCTGTTTTGTGAATAAATTCCTTTTTTCTTGAGTATAAAACTTCAGAGTTCTAACTAGAAGACTAGAGGTGAGAGTACTTCCTCTCTAGTGGGTTTTCAATGTCAATATTTAAGAACTTAGAGATATCTACTTGTGCAAGCAAAAAGCCTGAAATTTGAAGGATATAAAGAAAATGTAAGTGGATTACTTTGCTACTCTGAAAACAGTAGATGGAGATATTATAATAAAGTTTATACCTTATAGCATGTGATTATGGAAAATACGTGGTTAGGACAGCTATTTGAATCATGTTGACATCTGACAAGAGGAAAATATTGTAAGTGAAAATAATCAAGAAGAGTTCTGAAGGGGAGATGACCATATGGGGAATAAAGTATAGGAGAAGTTGGACAGGTAAGAAAAATATGAAATTTATGCTTCCTTGAAATCTTTTATTTTTCTAAAAAGAAAAAAATCATTCCAATATTTGAAAACATTAGGTCTATAAAAATTTGAGGTTTAAATTACTACACAGCAGTTAAACTTAAAATCTCAGACTTTATCTTTTCTAATTATAGTCAAATCTGGCACTTTCTCTAATTTTCATTTCTGTTCTGACCTGAGTAGGACTGGCATTCTGAATTTAATTGCACTCAGCTTGATTGCTTTTTGATTTTTGACTCATTATTTGAGTGAATAAGTCAAAATGTTAGAAGTGGGCAGGGAGTTCTAATAAGAGAAAACTTGAAAGCATGCCTCCTGACTAGCTTGCTGAATTGGAGAGTCAGAATTGACCCAGATCAAATTTGACCCGATAGGAAAGATCTATGAATATTGAGTATTTGTTTTTCTTGACTCTATTCTCCTCACTGTTTATCACAATAAGGCAAACATCATGCTGCTGCTAAGTCACTTCAGTCGTGTCCGACTTTGCGCAACCCCATAGACGACAGTCCACCAGGCTCCCCCGTCGCTGGGATTCTCCAGGCAAGAACACTGGAGTGGGTTGCCATTTCCTTCTCCAGTGCATGAAAGTGAAAAGTGAAAGTGAAGCCGCTCAGTCGTGTCCGACTCTTATAGACCCCGTGGACTGCAGCTCACCAGGCTCCTCCGTCCATGGGATTTTCCAGGCAAGAGTACTGGAGTGGGGTGCCATTGCTTTCTCTAAGACAAACATCATACTGACATCCAATCAGAGGTAGGAGTATGAGTGCTGATGGAGAATGTACACCATCAACATGTAAACATGTGTCTACTACTTGAAAATATAAATGAGACTTCCAAATCCCTCATCAGTTTCTAGATTTTTTCCTGTGTCAATATCAATAGGCTAGAAGAAAGCAAGACAATGTATTTATGATTATATAATTGACAAGATAATACCCGAATTTTAAGTATAACTGCAAAAGAACTGAGAGACAATTTCATAAGGCAATCCAGTAATGTAACTGGTTGCTGTTGGCAGAAGAGCCATCAGTCAATCTTCACATCCAATGAGAATGAATTATTGGACTGGAATCAAATGTTTAAAAGTTAGAATAATTACTAAAGATACTTTTGGATGAAGAAATCTGTAACATTTAGGAAATAATCTATATATTTATCTGAAACTACTTAGGATCTGGTGGAATGAATGAAAGAATTGTTTTAGAGAAATAGGTTATGAGCCTAAAATAAATGTAACATTCACATATTTTAAATCATTTCTCTCTGTGTGAATCCTCAAACATTTCTAGAAACAAGTGATTGAGTGTGTATGTGTGTAGGGGGAGGGGTGGTATTAACTTATTCAAATAGAGAGCAGTTTAACAAAATTAGAAGTTTATGTGAAACCAAGATTTTCACTGATAAATAAGAAAACACAAATGAACAAATTTGAAGTATTTTTTTCACAAATCAGTCTAATAGTTGATGAGAATATTTTTGTTGCTGTTTCTATTCTTTTGAGTTAATACCTATGGTACAAATTTTTTCCAGCTCTAATATTTTCCCACTCTTGGTTTGCTTTACTCCAAAGAACAGAATTTGTTTCTCCTTTCCTTTTGAAATACTTATCTTTGGATTGGTCATGCCTATCACATGAAGCCCTGTTCATATGAGAATCACAGTATCAATTCTCTTCAAAAACCCCTTTTATCCCACTGGCAATGGATAACACAGTGTGGAATCTGTGCAAATGTAAGCTCTGGAAACCAAATTCTCCTGGATGCTAACAATGCTTCCCCGGGGCATAATGAGAATGATCTCAATTCACCTCCTCTCCAAACTCTAACTAGACACAGGAAACCCTTTGGCCATCAGCAGTGGAGTTTCATTAAAGCCACCTCACTTTAGGTGTAACAAAGCTCCTTCCGGGAAGTAAACCAAAAACTCTAGTCAGACTGTAGAACTGTCCAAACATTTGGGTCCCTCTTTTCACACAGCACAAAATTCTGTAATGGCACCAGAGGCTCTTTAGCAAGCTCATGACCCTATAGAGCAACAAAGACTGAGCTAAAAATCGCAAAATTTCTGACTGAAGCTTAAGTTGAATTGCCATTTCAACTCTTCCCTCAAGAAAAACAGCCAACTAATCTGTGTGGATCTTTTTGGAAAATAATTCCTGTTATTGAAATGACTGCTAGGGAGGATAAATGAAGCGTTAATTAAAAAAAAAAAAAAAAACTAAACCTGGCACATTTAAGAATTTTACCTCTCAGGGCCATCAAGGCTAGAAATCCCTAGAAGAGGAATTTCTCAAGCTTTTTCTTAGTGCCTAACTGGTGTTCAAATTAAGCCAGCAAAATCTGAGGGATGATTGTTCAGGAAATAACAAGTCAGAGACCTATCCCAAATAGGCCTTCCTTCTCTTAATCAGATACTAAAAATCAGCTCCACTGCAGAGAATGTCAGCATAAATTTCCTTTACCTAAAATTCTCTGTTTCTCTTGTCAAGTCCCCTCCCGGAAGCTCAGAAGCTAAGTGATAACTGGCATGACTTGTCAGCAGCACTGATACCTTCTGAAGATTAGGGACTCAGAATAGCCATAGAAGGAAGGAAGCTGGCCAGTACTTCACTTTTACTAATAAAAAAGGAAAGAGAAAGAAATTAGATTACAGCAGCACTTTACTATGGAGCTTTTACACCATATCGCAAAATATCTAATATCCTTGCACCTCCCTTCAGTTCCTCTGTTTATAGAGAAACCATTTGCCTTCTCTTTACAAGGAGTCAAGTGCTCAGTTGGTATCACTTCCTCACCCTTCCTTGTTGCTTGGGTCAAATTGCAATATATGGCTTGAGTTTTATTTTGTTTTCTTTACTTTTTAGGTAAGGGAAGAAAAGTAAAAATATTATCGTCCAGAGGACATATACATGAATTGTTATTTGTGTGAGCAGGTAAAAATGACATGGACCTTAATCTGAAATTTCATATGCAGTTGACATAATATATATATCATGCTCCTATCTAATTTTTCTTCCTCATTCAGTCTGTATTCAAGATCTGAAAATTGATACCAACATTTTGGAAAAAATAGCTGCCTACTTTTGACTTCTAGGAACTGCTCCACTTGTAAAACACTTTTGTGTTCTACTCTGAGATATACTTATGTAAAGTATCAAGCAATGAAAGGACATATTGTTCAAGTATGTATTAAGACATTTAAGTATGCATTAAGACAGCTATGCATACTGTTATGAAATTTACATTCTAAAGGAATATATAATTGTTGTACAATTATAAATAAGAGCCTAACACTATGTTCCAGTTATGGTATTGACAATTCCACATATTTATACAATGAGTAAAAGTCAAAAGATATTTCTAAAATATTTTGGTAGATAAATATTTAGTGTTTTAATAGTTCCGTATTTCTGAGAACAGAAGATAAGTATTAAATTATAGAAAGATATCATTAATGGAGACTTAGCAAATATTATTAAAAAGAAAAATAGATAATTTAGTACACTGCATGAGTATTTTATTGTAAAGAACAAGTAATCAATGATCACACTATTCTACCTGAGAAAAGAAAAGAATTTGTGTTCTATTTAAAGAATTAAGGTGATAAGATGAGAGATTTAAGATTATATACTTCAATCAGAGTGGAAACCTATCTTTTACCTTCCTGTTTCAATAAACAAAATGATCCTACCTGCTTTTGACATACTTGTATCTGTCACTGCCCTTTTCCTGGACATTTCCCATGTGAATCAAAATTCCTGATCAACTAAAATTGCTGTGCTGATACTTCATGACTTTGGAGCAATTAGAAATACATGACTGCTTATAAGCATTCTTTTCTAATAATATTAAAATGCAAAGATATTAGAGTTGCTTTTTCATAATAAGAGTCTTCCCCCCACCCCCAGAGCAGATACAGTAAACAAGAGTCAAACATATGCAGAAATATGTAATTTAAAATTTTATGTTGCATTTCGTTGAAATGTTAACTGAATAATATTGCTTTGGCACATATGTTATATTCATGTCAATATGCTTCATATGCTAAAAAGATCTGTGCTAGAGTGCCTATCCTTCCTTATTTACAAAAGAACTAAACAGCTGTGTAAGTTCATAGAAGAGAGGAATTGAATTAAGAAAGTTCTAGGACCAGTTCAGATTATTCACCTACACTGAAATAATGAATTCTGTGATTTACTATAGAAAATAAAATATATATCTGAAGATAATATTCACTGGATGCCCCAGTTGAGAAGAAGGGTCATTTAGTTGAATTAAATGTCAGAAGGTTATTTCCCTTTCTTTTTTTTTTTTCCTTTTTGTAATCTATGTAAAATGTCTTCCATTCACGTTCTTTATTGATGCTATTTTGCCAGTAGGTTGTCCATCCAGTCAAGGCTATGTTTTTTCCTGTGGTCATGTATGGATGTGAGAGTTGGACTGTGAAGAAGGCTGAGTGCCGAAGAATTGATGCTTTTGAACTGTGGTGTTGGAGAAGAATCTTGAGAGTCCCTTGGATTGCAAGGAGATCCAACCAATCCGTTCTGAAGGAGATCAGCCCTGGGATTTCTTTGGAAGGAATGATGCTAAAGCTGAAACTCCAGCACTTTGCCCACCTCATGCGAAGAGTTGACTCATTAGAAAAGACTCTGATGCAGGGAGGGATTGAGGGCAGGAGGAGAAGGGGACGACATAGGATGAGATGGCTGGATGGCTTCACTGACTCAATGGATGTGAGTCTGAGTGAACTCTGGGAGCTGGTGATGGACAGGGATGCCTGGCATGCTGCGATTCATGGGGTCACAAAGAGTCGGACACGACTGAGCGACTGAACTGAACTGAACTAAATATTTATAATTACACACACACTACAGTCACTAAGTTATAGCGAAAGTTGTAAAATGAGTACTAATGTATAACATTTGGCTCACATGTAGTATGACAGGAAGAATTCTGAGGCTTTCTATCATATGTGAGCACAGATACTTAAATCAATTGATTCTCCAGGCAACTAAGACTGTATAAATAGCCACAGCAAAGCAAGAAGTCAGCTTGGAATGTTAATTCCCTGGTCTTTTGAATAGTTCCAGATCCAAATTTGGCAGTGTAATATCCTAAATTTTTCATGGCCATACTTGCCTAATTTGACCAAAACACCTTTCTTTCTTTTTTTCCCATCTTGGAAAATTCTCTGTCAATTCCATAGCAAGAAGATCCAGAGCAGATAGAACAGCTTAGCCACAAATCATCCAGAAAAACTCTGGAATTTTGCTCTATCAAGATGGCTTCCTCATGGCTGATGTAGTCCTTTTAACTTATAATATCCCATCAAATATTTTATTATAAAGTTTTTTGAAAGTCTTCTATGTTATCAGAAATCAGACATCCAATAACATCTGCTTGTCTAAATAATGTTAAGATAAAATTGTTTGCATAGTAAATCATATTTGTTTTCAGCAATTTACCTCAAATATGTGAATGAAATAATGCCGTAGCCACATTATGAGCATTGTTTGTTTTTTCCTAAAGTCAAAGAAATGTTGGATAATTACCTTCTTCATAAGTACTCTTGAATATATAAAATGTATACTGCTATGCGAGGACTGTCTTTGTAAATAAAACCTATTCAGACATATTGGAAGGAAAAGGCAGTGCTCCGTAATTTTTTAATCTGAACAGCTATTTCTTTTTTGTGATCCTATAGGATAGGATTTCCTAGATGTTAAGTGCTGTTCTATTTCTCTGAGGTGATCTTGGAAATGGAGTGTTTGAGATTTTTAGCTTATCTTGATACAAGCCAACCCATTTCTGCTTTGTAATACTTTACTATTATATCTGAGATCTTAAACTAGGTCCTTGAATAGTAGTTGTGTTACCAAATTCTAAACAGTGAAGACAAGATAATTCTAAATGGGTCTTTATTTTATTTTATTATCTATATACTCAGAAATTACTCACTTTACTAAAAAGTTTGGATTGGGAAAAATAAAAATTAAAAAATTCATTGAGTAATATTAATGGGATATGGACATTTCTTATCATTTTTTTAACCATCAAATATTGGGAAACTAATATACTGATAGCATTATGATATGTATATATGGATAGTGTTTTCTGTTGTGCTTTGGAATAAATATTCCAAATATAGTCATATACTTGTTTCTAAGTTTTCAGACATGAATTGGTAATAGTACAGACACATTTTATTTTTATTTGTAGTAAAAAAGTACTTTTTATAAATATAGCTGATAGAAAGCAATTAATCACTTTTAAACATGTAAATAAAAATACTGCCACAGACAGTGATTGGAACTTATTATGAAAAGAAATTGCTTCAATGATGGGAGAGAAAGCCCCAGTGAAGAAATCAGGAGGTGAAAACAAACATTCCTATACAACAATGAAAAACCTTTTAAACATGAAGAAACTGTAATATATGTGGCACTTGTAGGTACAGTAAGATAAGACATCTAGGAGCCAGTAAATTTTTTCATGCTGTCAGAGTATTCAACGGTACATATGAGCTGTCGTACTTCAGTCATCAACATCCGAAGAAGCTTAGCATTTTAGAAAACAACTTCCTAACAGAAACAATTCTACTTCATCCTAACAGGCATATGGATACTAACAGATTAAGTAAAATAGCAATTTTCAGTCTCTGAATCTTTACTGTCTTTTTCTACTTTCTTTTTGACTGGAGTCCTTTAGCCTATGTATCAACATCCTCTTTTCCTTTCTGCTCAGACAGGAAGAGGGTAAGGAGCTGGAGAAGCGAGGGAGAGCCAGAGGGAGGAGGAATCAGAAAAGCCAGAAAATACTAAAGGCCAACAGGGGGATGTGGGTCTCAGAATTCCTTGTGATCAAGTTAGTTTCTGTTAGCAATGGGATTTACTATGGGTCTCTCTGGGGAGAAAGCAGCAGAAAATGGAAATCTTCAGAAAGTGTGTACACTCATCACGTGCCCCAAACTATCTCTAATTTGTAGGACATTCTGGAATCACCACTCACATAGAACATTAATACAGATTTCATCTCTTGTGCAGAAAGTCAAAGAATCTATGAATTTATTAAATTAGAAAAAGAAAAACAAATATTGTGTATTAATGCAGCAACAGCAGCAGCATGGACTCTAGAAAAATGGTACTGAAACCTACCTGGAGGGCAGCTGTGGAGACACAGACACAGAGAACAGTCTTGTGGACAAGGGGAGGAAGGAGAGGGTGGGAAGAAGAGAGAGTAGCATGGAAACATATACATTACTGTATGTAAAATAGATAGATGGTGGAAATCTGCTATATGACTCAGGAAGCTCAAACTGGTGCTCTGTGACAACCTACAGGGATGATATGGGGTGGGAGGTGGGACAAAATTTCAAGAGGGAGGAAACATATCTATACCTATGGCTAATTCATGTTGATGCATGGCAGAAACCAACACAATATTGTAAAGCAATTATCTTTCATTTTAAAATAAAGGGACACATGTACACCCGTGGTGGATTCATGTCAATGTATGGCAAAACCAATACAGAATTGTAAAGTAAAATAAAAAATAAATAAATTAATTAATTTAAAAAAATAAAATAAATAGTTTTTTTTTTAATAAAGCTGTATCAGTTTGCCTATCCTAACCTCTTTCATACCCCTCCACGTTTCCCTAATGAGTAAAGCAAATTCTGTTTTGTAATTCTAAATGTAAAACTAGGAATAATACTAGATTGGCTGAACTACATTTATTAATTCTATAATCCTTTATATTTTATAGAATTTTACATTATTAAATATAATGGTGTATAAGGTAAAGACGATTAATGCTTCAATATTTCACCAATTATATATTCTTTCTAAGATAAGACTTTTCATACTTATTACTTACTTTTCATTGCAGTGAACCTTTATAATACTAGCATTTAGGGACAAAGCATTCAGATAAGATTCCTCCATTGGAATTTCAATACCATTGTTTCAAAATTGCTGCTGCTGCTAAGTCACTTCAGTCGTGTCCAACTCTGTGCGACCCCATAGACAGCAGCCCACCAGGCTCCCCCATCCCTGGGATTCTCCAGGCAAGAACACTGGAGTGGGTTGCCATTTCCTTCTCCAATGCATGAAAGTGAAAAGTGAAAGTGAAGTCGCTCAGTCATGTACGACTCTTCCGACCCTATGGACTGCAGCCTACCAGGCTCCTCTGTCCATGGGATTTTCCAGGCAAGAGTACTGGAGTGGGTTGCCATCGCCTTCTCCAAGTTAGAACCATATATAAACATATATTGACATATAAAATATATATATTAAAAATCTAATATGTTTGATATATTTATCTCACACACTTGCTTCCCACGTGGTACAGTGGTAAAGAATCTGCCTACTTATGCTGGAGACACAAGTGATACAGGCTCAATCCCTGGATTGGGAAGGTCCCATGGAATAGAAATGCCAACCCACTCCAGTATTCTTGCCTGGAAAACTATAGACAGAGGAACTTGGCAGGCAGTAGTCATGGGATGGCAAAGAGTTGGGCATGACTCAGCAACTGACCATGTTATATTCTCTCAAGGGGCAGAGAATGATTAGAACATTTATATAATAAATCCATCACTGAAATATATGTACTATATGTCCCTGTGTATGAGACAAGCAAGATGCACTTTTTGTCTTCAAGGAACATACAGTTTTTAGGGAAGATAAAAATTTAATTACTTACTATTCAAAATGTGATCTTAAGATCAGCATATGGGCATCACCTGGCAGCTTGTTAAAACTGTAGAATCTCAGACTGGACCTACTGAAGTGGAACATGCATTTTCACAGAATCCCCAGGTGATTTGTATGCAATTCAGAGTTTGAGAAACACCATTTTAATTCGAACCTTAGAAGGTTACTGTCTTAAAACCTAGAAGAAACAAAGAGATGGAGAAATTAGAAGATAAGAAGGTACCAAGATGGGGTGGGAAGATCTTGGTGCCTACACTGTGTTCTTCAAACAGAAGAGAGATCACCAGTCTGGCACCCTTTACTTGCATAAAAATAATTTTTTTTTTCCTAAAGAATATTTGTTTTTGAATATTTCTGGTTTACATATCATTGGGAAAAACAACCATATCACTCTTAACAATGTCAGCCCAACAGAAATATGACCATATAAATCCATATGAAAGGGAAGTTTTACTTTTATTAGTCTATCCTATGGTTTGCAGAGGAATGAGTGACCACAGTAGCTTTGTCAGTTACTGCAATTCTTCAGTTATGAGTTCAGGAAATTGTTACAAGTTTCTACCTCAAGATGTCAATCCATATTACACCAGTGGAACCAGTTCATATAAAGATGATCATTTTGAAACTGAGGCATTTAAAAATCATCTTCATGTTGTTTGCAAAGCTTCAAATAGTTACAGGAACTAAAAAGGTCACAGCAGTGCTTGTTCTTAGCAATACCTTGGCCAGTCTCCCCCTTCCCACTGCCTTCACTGTGGACATGCTGACTGCAGCCAAGAGAACTGGGGGTTGAGCACATTCTCCACTTTGTCTCCATGTGTCTTTACATACCTAACATGTTTACACATTACATGTGTGTTTCTTCTCTCTGCCACACGAAAACCAAATAGGGATAACTTATGAAATATTTTTTTCTGATTATAACTGTACATACATATAAATAATTGTAAGAATCACATATAAAGGCTGACATAAATGTGTAGGATATTAATTCATGATTCCACAGGGAACACATGGACACAAAAGTGAAAGCAGGGTGTGTGGAGGCATTAAATTACTTTAAAATTATTCTTAATACTTACCATATTTATCTTGTGGTATATCTCAAAAAGCAAAAATCTTTGTGATATAATAGTTATTATCTGGATCCAAATTAGGAAAATAACAAATAGTTGCAAAGGAAAAACCTTTATTTCTGGAACTTGATCTAGTTATTTTATTATTAATTATTTAATTAGGCATAAGATGGAGAAGCTCTCTACAGTCAACAAAAACAAGACCAGGAGCTGACTGTGGCTCAGATCATGAACTCCTTATTGCCAAATTCAGACTTAAATTGAAGAAAGTAGGGAAAACCACTAGACCATTTAGGTATGACCTAAATCAAATCCCTTATGATTATACAGTGGAAGTGAGGAATAGATTTAAGGGACTAGATCTGATAGACAGAGTGCCTGATGAACTATGGATGGAGGTTCCTGACATTGTAGAGGAGACAGGGATCAAGACCATCCCCATGGAAAAGAAATGCATAAAAGCAAAATGGCTGTCTGGGAAGGCCTTACAAATAGCTGTGAAAAGACGAGAAGTGAAAAGCAAAGGAGAAAAGGAAAGATATAAGCATCTGAATGCAGAGTTCCAAAGAATAGCAAGAAGAGATAAGAAGCCTTCCTCAGTGATCAATGCAAAGAAATAAAGGAAAACAACAGAATGGGAAAGACTAGAGATCTCTTCAAGAAAATTAGAGATACCAAGGGAACATTTCATGCAAAGATGGGCTTGATAAAGGACAGAAATGGTATGGACCTAACAGAAGCAGAAGATATTAAGAAGAGGTGGCAAGAATACACAGAAGAACTGTACAAAAAAGATCTTCAAGACCAAGATAATCACAATGGTGTGATCACTCACCTAGAGCCAGACATCCTGGAATGTGAAATCAAGTGGGCCTTAGAAAGCATCACTATGAACAAAGCTAGTGGAGGTGATGGAATTCCAGTTGACCTATTTCAAATTCTGAAAGATGATGCTGTGAAAGTGCTGCACTCAATATGCCAGCAAATTTGGAAAACTCAGCAGTGGCCACAGGACAGGAAAAGGTCAGTTTTCATTCCAATCCCAAAGAAAGGCAATGCCAAAGAATGCTCAAACTACCGCACAATTGCACTCATCTCACACACGCTAGTAACGTAATGCTTAAAATTCTCCAAGCCAGGCTTCCACAATACATGAACCGTAAACTTCCAGATGTTCAAGATGGTTTTAGAAAAGGCAGAGGAACCAGAGATCAAATTGCCAACATCTGCTGGATAATCGAAAAAGCAAGAAAGTTCCAGAAAAACATCTATTTCTCCTTTATTGACTATGCCAAAGCCTTTGACTGTGTGGATCACAATAAACTGTGGAAAATTCTGAAAGACATGGGAATACCAGCCCACCTGACCTGCCTCTTGAGAAATCTGTATGAAGGTCAGGAAGCAACAGTTAGAACTGAACATGGAACAACAGACTGGTTCCAAGTAGGAAAAGGAGTACGTCAAGGCTGTATATTGTCACCCTGCTTGTTTACCTTATATGCAGAGTACATCATGAGAAACGCTGGGGTGGAAGAAGCACAAGCTGGAATCAAGATTGCTGGGAGAAATATCAATAACCTCAGATATGCAGATGACACCACCCTTATGGCAGAAAGTGAAGAGGAACTAAAAAGCCTCTTGATGAAAGTGAAAGAGGAGAGTGAAAAAGTTGGCTTAAAGCTCAACATTCAGAAAACGAAGATGATGGCATATGGTCCCATCACTTCATGGGAAATAGATGGGGAAACAGTAGAAACAGTGTCAGACTTTATTTTTTGGGGGTCCAAAATCAATGCAGATGGTGACTGCAGCCATGAAATTAAAAGACGCTTACTCCTTGGAAGAAAAGTTATGACCAACCTAGATAGCATATTGAAAAGCAGAGACATTACTTTGCCAACAAAGGTCCGTCTAGTTAAGGCTATGGTTTTTCCAGTGGTCATGTATGGAAGTGAGAGTTGGACTGTGAAGAAGGCTGAGTGCGAAATAATTGATACTTTAGAACTGTGGTATTGGAGAAGACTCATGAGAGTCCCTTGGACTGCAAGGAGATCAGCCCTGGGATTTCTTTGGAAGGAATGATGCTAATGCTGAAACTCCAGTACTTTGGCCACCTCATGTGAAGAGCTGACTCATTGGAAAAGACTGTGATGCTGGGAGGGATTGGGGGCAGGAGGAGAAAGGGACGACAGAGGATGAGAAGGCTGGATGGCATCACCAACGATGCACATTGAGTCTGAGTGAACTCCGGGAGTTGGTGATGGACAGGGAGGCCTGGCGTGCTGTGATTCATGGGGTTGCAAAGAGTCAGACACGACTGAGCAACTGAACTGAACTGAATGGCAACTTTTTAGTTTTTGCGTATCTTTTTTATTTTGTATATATCAGTTTTCAGAATTGTTATAGTTATAATACACTGTCATTGTTTATGTTTTACATCAGTTCAATTGAGATTTTCTTCCTAGGAGGAAAAAACTCAGGTCGAAATGCTTGGATACAAAATCTGTCTTTAGAAATTAGTAAAAGTAAATAAGATTTTATATGTCCTATAAGAATATCTTACAAAAAAAAGGAATATCTTACAAAGGACTCAATTATTTTTCTTAATAAGTTTTACATGTCTCAAGTATTCCTAAATTAATCACCTTCTGAATTGCAATCTCATTACTAGGAACTTTTGGTAGTTTTATTCCAAACAGTAACTTTCATTATAAATAGGATTTGATTTATCCCAATTATATAATAGCCTGCATAAATCCTCTTCTGCAACTGCCAGGGATGAATTTGTTATACTTAAAATCTTCCTATTTATATTTAGCCAAGAACTGATGCTTGTTCAACTAGGGCCTATCCAGGAAAACATAATCCATTTCAATAGTTTACAAGGAAGGGAATTTAATGCAGGGAATTAATTTCACAGGTGATAGAATAGTGGAGAACAATAACTGGTAACAATAGAAATAGAGTAACTTATAGACCAATACCATCAGGAATTCACTAACATTCTTTTGAGTTTTCAAAAATCAAAGAGGAGGAAACCAGAAGACTGGTGCCCAAAATGTGAGTTGCCCCTCAGGCTGGATGATAGACTATGGTGGCCCTGGAGAGTGGCAGCTGGGGTCACAGAAGAGACAAGCTGCTACCAGTGAAACTGCTTAACATGGGGATATTCTAGCTGCCTCCCTCATCTGGCCCTCCATTTCTTATCTTCACTTCCCATGCAAAAAGTCAGCTAGCAGGGGAGCCAAGAAAATAAGCCTTCTGGGGTCAGAAGGAGGAGGAATCGATCTGCTGGCAAACAGGCCTAGGACCTGCAAGATAATCTTCCAGGTTTTTGCAAACAAATGTAAAAGCTAAATTTTTAAAAGCAGTTTGTGACAGTGAAGATAGGAATGCATACATTGCCCTCCAGCTTAACCCTCCTGAGAAATCTAGCACCTGCATTTTTCACTCATCAAAGAGGGCAGAGAATAGCAAAAGAAATCATAGCAGAAGGAGAATTACATTAATCAAAGCAATTTCTGGTAAAAGGAGACATGGAAATTTCCAAGCAAGTTATCAGAAAGAAGCTACACTCTTCAAACCACTGAATTGAAAACAAAGCTTCAGCTGATAACTATATGATTTGACAAAGATACTTCAAATTGCTCAGGAAAATCTCTTTCTTTACAGTAATGTTTCAGGCTATTTAAAACAGAATCTCAGTCGAGGAACTAAACAAAGATGCTAGGATTGGACACAGAAGACAGATGAATTTGGCTGTTAGCCATGTAAGAATAGAAGCCAAAATTATGCTGACTAAAAATGGAGCCAAGCGATGTCATATAGATTTGAGAACTGTGTTGTGCCAAGGAAGATGTTAATGTTTTTCAATTTTCAGGTTTAGTAAGGATCATAAGTTGTTTGATTTCTTAATCTAGTTTATATATCCTAAATATCTCTGTAACTTTGCTAGCCACCTCCCTTCTTTTTTTTTTTTTTCATTTCTTGATTTGACAGTTTGGTCTAGATTCCAAACATGAGCATGGGCGGCATGCTCCAGAATTTTGGTTCATTTAGGTATATTCTATTGACTTGTGTTGCATGATTTATCAGATGCTATTAGCTCAATGAAGTAAAGATATTTAAAAACTGTTTATATCTTTTGTCTAGAATACATACTAAGTCAGTCATACCCTTGAAGGATATACACTGGGACTTCAGTGGTTGTGAGGGGCTTCCCTGGTGGCTCAGACAGTAAAGAATCTGCCTGCAATTCAGGAGATCCATGTTTGATCCCTGGGTCAGGAAGATGCCCTGGAGAAGGGAATAGCTACCCACTTCAGTGTTCTTGCCTGGAGAATTCCATGGACAGAGGAGCCTGGTGGGCTACAGTCCATGGGGTTGCAAAGAGCCATACACAACTGAGAGACTAACACTTTCACTTTTTTTTTTTAACTGGATGTGAAGGGCTCAAGGGATGTTTCCGACTTTCTCTTCTTGTGCTGTATAACTGAGATAAAGAACAAGGATCATCTTTGTTTAGGGCAAAGATACAGAGTTACTACACCAAAGAAATATGTGGTGAAATCATTTGCAAGGATGGAATTTGTGAGCATATTTTGAACATGTTCAAAAGCTCACTTGAGGCCTGTTAACACTTCCTAACATTTTAAATCTCTATGGTGATTACTATTACATTTGGTATCCTCAGATAAAAAATTAAGCTTAACTGGAGAAGAGATCTTCCATAAACCTTTTTAAGGTTGCCATTATTTTCTTTGTAAATCTATGGATGATAGCTAAAATAATCAAAATCTTCCAGAAGATAAACCTCATAATGTTAAATGGCACTTGTATATTTGTACCAGTACTTTGTTACAGAAAAGATTTCCAGAGAGTTGTAAAGATGTATAAAATGGAATAAAGTGGCACAAGCTAAAAAACAGCATGACAAAAATTAAGTGAGTGGGATTAGAAAAATATGTGTGTGGGTGTTTGTGAGTGCGTACTGTGGTTTGTTTTTATTGTTGACAGGATACAAAACAACCCAAGCAGTAACATTAAATGTTCAAGTTATATAAGGTGGTGATAATGATAATAATATATGCCAACATATTTTGTAAATATTGTATAATAATACACATGTGAGATATTATTATAATTTTCTCATTTGAGCCTAAAAACACTCAAAAGAAAAAAACATATTTGACTCTACTATGTGTTTTCAATGGTTTTAAAAATCAGAAAAATCTGTAACATTTTTAAAAATAGGACTTTAAACCTTATTTTCTTCTTCCCCAACTCCCAGTTGTTGATGTCACTTCCTTACTATATTATACTTTCAGAGAATTAAAGACACTTCTCAGTGATTGGGTCCCCCAGTCTAAGACCCTAGAATCTACCTCAAAGTCTTAAATTACCATCTGAACCATGTCTCCTAATCTCTGCTCCTTATCCACTCTCTGGTATATAAACTTCACCCCTGGATCCTTCACACAGTTTGCTTTTCCTTCTTTTGCTTCCAGATCCATAATATTGCTGGTAAGTTCTGTGGTCCTAACTTCTTGTCTTGTTCATCTTCTCTCTCATCCTGTACCTCATTTACACATCAGTGCTCCCAGTTCTCACTTGCGCAGCTTCCAGGTTCTTACTAAGTTCTGCTTTGGGTCAGTTGTGTGAACATACCGTCAGCAAGCTCCTTGCATTGTGGTTACTCTCTTTTGCCCCACCTGGCTAACCTGCTTTAATTTCTCCCTCACTTTTGCGCTCAACCCTCAAGGCCCTCTCAGGATTCTAATACATATTCCCTCTCATTTCCCTGTCATCACCTTCTAGTTAGGTTATTTTATTCCAGTTCCTCTTCCTTCTTCTCCTGTCATAGTTCTGCAAGAGTAACTTTCAAATTATGAGAGTAACTAAAAGCATCTTAAAAAACAAGCACTTTATTCATTCATCCATTTATTTTCTTTGCTCTGTGTAACCATCAGGGCAACAAATAAATTGTTATGATGTAGTAAGTTTTGTGATGGTAGAATGTTTCAAATCCTACAGGAACCCAGAAGAATCTGGAGTGGGCAGGAGGAGAATAGTAACTTGGCTAGGAACATGTGACATTTCAACCAGGTATTGAAGGATAAACAGGAAAACTAGGAAGAGGGCTTTAGAGGAGACAAAACAGGAAGGCTCAGAACACATGAAAACCTTGATATAGAGAAGAATGTCAAATACCTAGATGTGACATCTATACTTAGGATCAAGTGGTCAGAAATGGCACTGGTCATGAAGTTTGAGGCCTCTTATAGAACCTGAGTACATCTGAATCTAAAACCCATGCTCTTAACTGCTCTACATTATTTGTTCTTCTAAGATGGCCTGTTAAACACCATCTATTATATAATAAATCCATAATCTAGTTCACAAGCTAGTTTACTCAAGGGCTCTAAAGACTGCATTACCAGATGTTATAATACAGGCTTTGCAAACTCATCTACAAAGAATAGACAACAACATAAATCAGTAATTAAATGATACTCTGCAATATGGTAGCTTCATGATGCATATGAAAGTATAAGTGAAGTCGCTCAGTTGTGTCCAACTCTTTGCAACCCATGGACTGTAGCCTACCAGGCTCCTCTGCCCATGGGATTCTCCAGGCAAGAGTACTGGAGTGGGTTGCCATTTCCTTCTCCAAGAGATCTTCCCAACCCAGGGATTGAACCCGGGTCTCTCGCATTGCAGGCAGACGCTTTACCATCTGAGCCACCAGGGAAGACTCTCATGATGCATATGGAGCTTGTGAAATCCAGAGTTCAAGGCAAATTTAAATACGTTTGTATCTTCTCAAGTCTACTACAGATTGATGTCATGAGAAATACAAACCTAGCATTGTCTGATATGCTTCTTTACCAGAAATCTTGGAAACCCAGATGTTGGCTAACAGCTAATTTAAACTTTAAAAAGTGGCCCAATCCATTGGGAATAAAACAGATCAGAGGTCCATACTTGGCTCTTCAGCACTCAGGCTTAACAAGCCCTGTTAGAAGACCAGAAACCTTTCTTTCTCTGAGCCTAACCAAAGAACTTAACTGGTAATTGAAATGTACTAAAAACAGCAGGGGGAAAAAAATAGCATGTTGTTTAAAATCCTTCAATGGTTCTGACTTCTGACTGACCTGAAATATGCTGTTTTTCATAGCCTGCAAGGCCACATATGATCTGACACCTTCCCAGATCTCAGGCTCCCTGTCAAGGCACCTTCCTCTTCACTTGGCAGAGTCTACCGTCAACAACCTTCTAGATTCTCAGAAGTGCTAATCTCCTCCCCCTCAGGTATTTGCACATTATTTTCTCAGCTTAGAATGTGTTTCCTTCTCTTACCAACTGATAAATTCTTATCCAAAATTTTCATCTCATTAAATGTCACCATTGGACAGTGACCTCCACAAGATGACATTAAGTCCCCTCTTAACCTTCTACCTCATGTCACTCTGTGCTTTTCCTTTAGAACTTCTCATTATTTCAGGTAAATAGCTATTTGCATGTTGGTTTATTTGGTTATCTGTCTGTCCCACTACTGCAAGTTCCATAATGATGCAGTCTGTCATCACCAAGCAGAGCACATTTTCACAAAGAAGGAAACCACTATTGGTTGAATGAAGAGATGAGAGACTTGTCTATTCACAAATCCTATACCATATTTAGCACTTCCTGTGAGATTTAAATAGGTTACCTATGCAATATGTTTGGCACAGAGCTAGGAATACAGCAGTTGCTCAATTAAAATGTGAGATATTCTTAGACACATGTTTTCACTTCCATGATTAAAAACAGAAAAGTAAAAGAACACAAAAACAAAACTTATACTTTCTAATATGATTCTTCCATATGTCTTACACTGGACTTCCCAAAAAGCAGACCCAGATTTACGTGCCAGGTCATGACTTTGGAGGTAAACCCAAGATGCATGGTAATGTCATGGAAAGGTAAGATAGGGAAGGGGAAAAGCCAATAAAGAGTTTTTTAAATTAGTGAATCACCACTGGGCTCAATCCTGCTGGAGATCATTTGAAAGGCTGTGTTAAATATAACCTCAGGGTTGCCCCATCAATGAGCAAGATAGTTAGCTTATTGATATACAAACGTCTGTCCCTCAGTTGGAGATGCTCCTAAGAGTACCCTCTGCCACTAAGAAATGTCAAAAGAAAATTCTGAAGCTGTTTTTTTTTTTAAATTTTGTCTTGTTTTTTTTTTTTGTTTTGATCTCTGAAAATTCTTCTTTTTAAGAGTTGTGTGCTTTCTTCATAATAAGCGTTTGCTTTTGCTAGCATTATCTGAAATTGGTACAATATTTTTGTAAGGAAATTTGGTAATGTGTAGCAAACAAACTCATACGCTTTGGCCCACATGAGTCTACCTCAAGATGCTTTTACTGAGGCAAAAATTATGAACATATACTAATATTTTTCTAACTTTACAGATATATTAACATTTTTAGAAATTTAGAAAACACTTGAAAATATGTAGAAAAAGAAAGTTAGCAGCCTTGCCACAACAGATTATTTATACTATACATGAAACATTTATATATTAAAAAAGTAAAATTACATTACTTATGCTGGAATTTTCTCTATATTTTTTGTAATGAACAAATTGCTCATGGTTTCAAAACAACTTCATAAAGCACATTTGTAATAATGGTATTATTCTAAAACACGCTGAAGCATATTTAAACAGAATGTAGCAATTTTCAAACAAATAAGTTTCCACAATGATGTCTAGGCTAGATGCACAGTAAATATCCAATAAATGGGAAAAAATTTAATGGTAACTAAAAAAGGACAGAGTTAATGTCAAACCAAAATATTTATTTCCCAAATGAATAGCTCAGGTGAGTTGTGGATATTTCTGTTATAGTGTTGTTGGTGACAAGCATGCACCATAACACTTCACTGTCTTTTTTGTGATTTACTTCCCTGTTCTTTATATGTCGTTTTCGTGTTCCTTGCATACTCACTCTTAGCATAGGATTCAAAGACATCTATACTCATGTTATTTTATCTCATACCTTTAACTTTTTACATTTCCAGCCTCCACTCTTCTCATCATTCCTTGTATGGCTAACTCTCTTACTTCTGCTCTGGTTCCCTTCCCTTTCTGTTTCTGCAGGAGCAATGATGCTCTCCAATCAACATTTAAGAATGTTAAATTTCTTCTATCTGAAAATGAAACAAAACAAACCTTTCCTTGTATCCTAATTCTCTAAGGGGATCCCCAGGTTGCTCAGATGGTAAAGAACCTGGCTGCAATTCGGGAAACCTCAGTTTGATCCCTGGGTTGGGAAGACCCCCTGGAGGAGGGCATGGCAACCCACTCCAGTATTCTTGCCTGAAGAATTCCTGAACAGAGGAGCCTGGTAGGCTGCAGTCCATGGGGCTGCAGAGTTAGACACACCTGAGCAACTAAGCGTATACATAACATAAGTGACCAATGGTGTTTCTGTGCACAACAGAATGTTTTGAAAGAGAGGCATCTTTCACTGTCCTCAGTCCTCATCTCTCCTTCACTCCTCAGCTCCCTGTAATCTGTCTGCTCCAGTGACCTATTCTCAGCAAGATCATTAGCCACTCATTTATTTTGACATCCAATCAAAGCTGATAGCATTGTTCATCCTTTTTGACAGCCATGATACCACATTTATTGTTTTGTTTGCTTTCTTACTTGTTTGTTTGCTATTTTGTTTGTTTTTATTGAGTTTTGTTTTCTGTATGGCCTGGCTACTACCTTCTGTCTCTGTCCTCTCCAGCTCCATATATTTTACAGTTTCTTCCTCTGGCTGCCCTTTAAATCTTTCTGGTTCACAGGGATCTGAGTTCAGTTCAGTTCAGTCGCTCAGTCATGTCCAACTCTTTGCGACCCCATGAATTGCAGCACGCCAGGCCTCCCTGTCCATCACCATCTCCCGGAGTTCACTCAGACTCATGTCCATCGAGTCCGTGATGCCATCCAGCCATCTCATCCTTGGTCATCCCCTTTTCCTCCTGCCCACAATCCCTCCCAGCATCAGAGTCTTTTCCAAAGAGTCAACTCTTTGCATGAGGTGGCCAAAGTACTGGAGTTTCAGTTTTAGCATCATTCCTTCCAAAGAAATCCCAGGGTTGATCTCCTTCAGAATGGACTGGTTGGATCTCCTTGCAGTCCAAGGGACTCTCATGAGTCTTCTCCAACACCACAGGTCAAAAGCATCAATTCTTCAGTGCTCAGCCTTCTTCACAGTCCAACTCTCACATCCATACATGACCACAGGAAAAACCATAGCCTTCACTAGATGGACCTTAGTCGGCAAAGTAATGTCTCTGCTTTTGAATATACTATCTAGGTTGGTCATAACTTTTCTTCCAAGGAGCAAGCATCTTTTAATTTCATGGCTGCAGTCACCATCTGCAGTGATTTTGGAGCCCAAAAAATAAAGTCTGACACTGTTTCCACTGTTTCCTCTTTTAAGTCTTATTCTATACATTTTCCATATTTCCAAAACTTTATTTATTCATGACCACAGAAATTCATAGATTTATTCCTCATTGTTTTGCCAAGCGTTTGCTCATTTGTTCATAACAATTCTTCAGTGGATGCCTGTGTGTGTGTTAGTCACTCAATCATGTCCAACTCTTTGTGACCCCATGAACCGTAGCCCACCAGGCTTCTGTCCATGGAATTGAACTTTGCAACCCAAGGATTGAACCCTGGTCTCCTACATTGCAGGCAGATTCTTTACTGTTTAAGCTTACAGGGAAGTCTAATTTGGTAATAGGTGCCTAATTTGTGTTAAAACAAATTGCTATGCTGAAAACATGATGATAAGCAAGAGACAAGAGCTTAAATGTTTGTGGTCTGTACAGACAACAAATAAATAAGCAAATAAAAATTTTAAATGTGGTTTCTATGGTTACAAGGGCTAGAATGGGACTAAGAAACTGATGTGATTGAATAATCAGGGAGATGGTGGTTAGTTTGGAGAAAGTAGCCATGAAGCTGAGAAATGATGACATCAGACAAAAATCCCTGTTGAAGAGATTTCCATGAAGTGAAAATGCTTTGAGGCAGAAAAGAAAGTAATGTGTTTAAGGAAGAAAACAAAGATCAGTGAGTCTGGTTATAGATAACTGGGTAGAAGTGATATAACTCAAGGTTGAAATATACTGGAGTCGCAAAGATCTTTGTGGTCAATCATCTAGAGTTTAGACTTTATTTCAAAGGCAATGAGAAGTCACTGAAACATTTTTAACAAGAGAGAAATACATGAATTTAAAAAATCTACTTTTTTATTTACCTAAAGTAGAGCTAGAATCTGATACCATGGTATATACAGCTCACTGAAGTTTTATAAATTGACACATCCATGTAAATAATATCTAGGCTTAGAAATAAAACATTACTCGTATCCTAGATGTCTGTTGATGTTCTCCTCCTGTCACTCCCCATCCCCTGTCCAGAGTAACCATGATCCTGACTTCTAGCATGGATTTTTTTCATCTGTTCTTGCACCTCATATGAGTGTAGTCATACAGTACGTGCTATTTTGTATCTGGCTCCCTTCACTCTGCCTTATATCTGTGAACTTCTCCCATGGCATTGTGTCGAATGGTGTTTCCATCATTCTCCTGCTGCAAAGTATTCTGTTGTGTGAAGATTCCACAACTAATTTATTCACTCAACTGATGATGGTATTTTAGTGATTTCCAACTGAGGGAAATTGTAAACAGTGCTCACAGGAACTCAAAAGATTTTTGGTGAACATATTCATCTATTTTATGGGAATATGTCTAACAATGAATTTTAGGAAATAATTTTTGTTTATGCTTACCTTTATAAATTCTATCAGTTTTCAGAAGTGATTACACTGTATAGTTGTGTCACTATTGTTCAGTCACTAAGTCATGTCTGACTCTTTGCAACTCCATGGACTGCAGCATGCCAGGCCTCTCTGACCCTCACTGTCTCCTGGAGTTTGCCCAAGTTCATGTCCATTGAATTGGCAATGCTACCCAATCTTCTCACCCTCTGCCGCACTATTCTCCTTTTGCCTTCAATCTTTCCCAGCATCAGGGTCTTTTCAAATGATTTGGCTCTTCACATCAGGTGGCCAAAGTATTGGAGCTTCAGCTTCAGCATCTGTCCCTCCCATCAGTATTCACAGTTGATTTACTTTAGTATTGACTAGTTTGATCTCCTTGCTGTCCAAGAGACTATATAAGCATACCACAATTAATCTATTGTTATTGTAATACTTATTTAGTTTTCTTCCATTTCTGACTCAAGGATGTATAACTGGAGTGAAACTATTATAAATCATCACCTTTAAATCTAGATAGGATGCCAAAATACTTTCAAATGATTTTTCCCACTTGCATGCTCACCTCCATGTATAAAAGTGCTCATTCTTCAACATCTTTTCAGCAGTAGGTATTATCAGACTTTTAAATTTTAGCCATTCTGATTGATGGCAGTAAAATTCCATTATTTTAATTTGTATTTTTCTCATTACTAGTGACATTGCTTGTATTTTTCTATACTTATTAGTCACTTGAATTTACACTTTCATGAAATGATTGCAAATCTTTTGACATTGTTTCTACTGGATTGTGTATCTTTAAAACATTTGATGTGTAGGAGTATATTTATTATTATTATAATATATTCTGACATAAGTCCAGTTTTTGTTGTATACATACACACACACACACACACCCCTATCATATCTGCTTCAGCTCAGGTGGTTTACTTGATAACATGATTCTATAATAGGAAAATGCAAAGACAAACAATAGTCAGGACATTCTTGGAAAAAAACACAAGGTGTGAGGCAAATGTAATGTGACCACCACTACGCTACAGAAATGAGTCAAGAACATGGTAGAAAACCCTGTTCCTCTGGATATGAAGGCCTACTAAAGTCCTAAAGTCACAATAAGAAAGTCAGTATTGGTTCAACAATAGATAAACAGACAAATGGAATAGAGCAGAGAGCCCCAAAACAAATTCTCACATATTCATATATTTAAGAGGAATATAGCATTACAAAGCAAGGGGAAAAGACTCATATTTCAATAAATGAAGCTGGAAAATTACACATTTAGGAAGATTAAAAAGTACCCTACACTACACACAAAATATCAAATCCAAGAAATTTTTAGACCTAATGTTTAAAGCTAAACAATAAGCACTTAGAAGATAATATAAAAAAAAAAATCCTGAATGGTAGGCTTCAGCATTATGCAAACCAAGAACTTCCAGATATCCAAGCTGGGTTTAGAAAACACAGGGAAACCAGAGATCAAACTGCCAACATTTGCTGAATCATAGAGAAAATGAGGGAATTCCAGAAAAATATCTACCTCTCTTTCATGAACTATGTTAAAACCTTTGACTTTGTGGATCATAACATTCTGTGGAAAGTTCTTAAAGAGATGGAAATACCAGATCATTATACCAGTCTCCTGAGAAACCTGTATGTGGGTCAAGAAGCAACAGTTAGAACCCAGTCTGGAACAACGGATTGGTTTAGGATTGAGAAAGCAGAATGACAGGTCCGTCTGTTGTCACCCTGTTTATTTAACATGTATGCTGACAAATGCTGGGCTGGATAACTTACAAGCTGAAATCAAGATAGGTGGGAGAAACATCAACAACCTCAGACGTGCAGATGATATCACTCTATTGGCAGAAAGCTAAGAGGAACTAAAGAACCTCTTGAAGGGGGTAAAGGAGGAGAGTGAAAAAACTGGATTAAAATTAAATATTAAAAAAAAAACTAAGATCATGGCATCTGGCCCCATTATTTCATGGCAAACAGAAGGGGACAAGGTGGAAGCAATTACAGATTTCCTCTTCTTGGGCTCTATAATCATCATGGATGGTGACTGCAGCTGTGAAATCAGAAGATGATTGCTTCTTGACAAGAAAGTTATGACAAGCACCAGACAGTGTGTTGAAAAGCAGAGACATCACTCTGCTGAGAAAGGTCCATATAGTCAAGGCTATGGTTTTCCCAGTGGTCATGTACGATTGTGAGAGCTGAACCTGAAGAAGGCAAAGTGCGAAAGAATGGAAGCCTTTGAACTGTGATGCTGGAGAAGACTCTTGAGAATCCCTTGAACAGCAAGGAGATCAAAACAGTCAATCTTAAAGGAAATCAACCATGAATGCTCATTGGGAGAACTGATGCTGACGTTGTAGCTCCAGGATTTTGGTCACCTGAAGCAAATAGCTGACTCATTGGAAAAGTCCTTCATACTGGGAAAGATGGAGGGTAAAAAGAGAAGGGGGTGTCAGCAGGTGAGTAGGTTGGGTGGCATAACCAATGCAACGGACATGAACTTCGGCAAACTCTGGGAGATGGTGAGGGATAGGGAAGCCAGAGTACATCTGTATATAAGTTATTGTATTTAAGTATTGGTCACAGCAAACACCCTCTTCCAATAGCACAAGAGATGACTCTACACATGGACAGATAGTCAATACTGAAATCATATTGATTATATTCTTTGCTGCCAGAGATGTAGAAGCTCTATACAGTCAGCAAAAATAAGACAGGGCTGACTGTGGCTCAGATCAAGAACTCCTTATTGCAAAATTCACACTGAAATTGAAGAAAGTAGGGAATACCACTAGGCCATTCAGGTATGACATAAATCAAATCCCTTATGATTATACAGTGGAAGTGACAAGTAGATTCAAGGGATTAGATTTGATAGAGAGAGCGCCAGAAGAACTACAGATGGAGGCTCATTACATTGTACAGGAGTCAGTGATCAAAATCATCCCCAAGAAAAAGAAATGTGAAAGGGCAAAATGGTTGTCTGAGGAGGCCTTACAAATAGCTGAGAAAAGAAGCAAAAGGCAAAGAAGAAAAGCAAAGATATACCCATCTGAATGTAGAGTTCCAAATAATAACAAGGAGAGATAAGAAAGCCTTTTTAAGTGAATGATGCGAAGAAATAGAGGAAAGCAATAGGACGGGAAAGATTACAGATCTCTTCTAGAAATTTAGAGATACCAAGAGAATATTTCACGCAGTGACGGGCACAATAAAGAACAGAAACAGTATGGACCTAATAAAAGCAGAAGATACAAAGAAGAGGTGGCAAGAATAAATAGAAGAACTACACAAAAAAGATCTTAATGACCTGTATAACCATAACCATAATGGTGTGATCACTCACCTAGAGCTAAACATCATGGAGTGTGAAATCAAGAGATATCACTATGAACAAAGCTAATGGAAGTGATGGAATTCCGGCTGAGCTATTTCAAATCCTAAAAGATGATGCTGTTGAAGTGCTGTGTTCAATATGTGAACAAATTTGGAAAACTCAGCAATGACCACAAGACTGGAAAAGGTCAGTTTACATTCCAATTGCAAAAAAAGAATGTTCAAACTACTGCACAATTGTACTCATTTCACAAGCCAGCAATATTATGCTCAAAAACCTTCAAACAAGGCTTCAACAGTATGTGAACCAAGAACTTCCAGATGTACAAGCTGGATTTAGAAAGGCAGAGGAACCAGAGATCAAATTGCCAACATCCATTAGATCATAGAAAAAGCAAGAGAATTCCAGAAAAAAAAAATCTACTCTGCTTCATTGACTATGTTAAAGCATTTGACTGTGTGGATTACAGCAAACTGTGGAAAAGTTTTAAAGAGATGGGAATACCAGATCACCTTACCTGCCTCACGTGAAATCTGTATGCAGGTCCAGAAGCAATAGTTAGAACCAGACATGAAACAACAGACTGATTCCAAATCGGGAAAGGAGTATGTCAAGGCTGTATATTGTCACTCTGCTTATTTTACTTATATGCAGAGTACATCATGAGAAATGCCAGGCTGGAAGAAGCACAAGCCAGAATCAAAATTGCAGGGAGACAGATTTATGGACATGGGGAGAGGTGAAATGTATGGAAAGAATAACATAGAAGTTTACATTACCATATGTAAAATAGATAGCCAACAGGAATTTGCTGTATGTCTCTGGAAATTCAAACAGGGGCTCTCTATCACCCTAGAGGGGTAGGATGGGAGGGAGGTTCAAAAAGGAGGGAATATATGTATACCTATGGCTGATTCTCATTGAGGTTTGACAGAAAACACCGAAATTCTGTAAAGCAATTATCCTTCAATTAAAAAATAAATTAATTTTAAAAACAGACAAATGGAAAAAGATTGCAGGGAGAAATACCAGTAACTTCAGATATGCAGATGACACCACCTTTATGGCAGAGAGCAAAGAGGAATTAAACTGCCTCTTGATGAAGTTGAAAGAGGAGAGTGAAAAATCTGGCTTAAAACTCAACATTCAAAACACTAAGGTCATGACATCCAGTCCCACCATTTCATGACAAATAGATGGGGAAACAATGGAAACAGTGACAGACTTTATTTTCTTGAGTTCCAAAATCACCGTGGATGGTGACTGCAGCCTGAAATTAAAAGACGCTTGCTCCTTGGAAGAAAAGCTATGACAAACCTAGACAGTGTATTAAAATCCAGAGACATTACTTTGCCAACAAAGGTCTGTACAGTCAAAGCTATCATTTTTCCATTAGTCATGTACTCAGCTTGAGTGCTGAAAAATTGATGCCTTCAAACTATGGTGCTGTTGAGGACTCTTGAGAGTTCCTTGGACAGCAAGGGGATCAAACCAGTCAATCCTAAAGGAAATCAGTCCTGAACATTCACTGGAAGGACTGATGCTGAAACCCCAATACTTTGGCCACCTGCTGCAAAGAGCTGACTCACTGGAAAAGACCCTGATGCTGGGAAAGATTGAGAGCTACAGGAGAAGGGGACAACAGAAGATGAGATGGTTGGATGACATCACTGACTCAATGGACATGAGTTTGAGCAAACTCCTGGAGATTGTGGGGGACAGGGAAGCCTGGTGTGCTGCAGTCCATGGGATCATGACATGTCAGATACGACAGTGACTGAACAACAACAAAGACAAAGATAATATATAAAAATATTTTAATAACCTTGATGTTGAAAACTAGTTCTTAAGCAGGACACAGATGTTAAGATAAACATAGATAAATTTGACTGCTTTAAATTAAGTATTATTTAACAGAGCCTTTTTTTGTTCCCTCTGTGGAGTGCTGTTTCCCTGCCTGTGCACATGGTTGACTCCTTCACCTCCCTTACTCAATTCACCTTCTCAGTGAAGCTTTTCTTGGCCACTGTATACAAATTCGTAATGCCCTCTTCCCACTACTACTCACTTTCCCATCTTCCTTGACTGCCTCTTTTTTCCTTAGCATTCAGCACTACTTAATATGACAAATCTGCTTGAGGGTAAAAATTTTGTCTTTTACATTCTAATGCTATAATCCTAGTCTATAGTAAGTGGTAAATATAGGTCACTTAAAATGTGAATTGGGTGAATAAGTCTTTCTCTTCGAAGCTTTCCCTTTCTTATTTGTCTTTCGCAAACACCCAAAGCTCAGGAAAAAAGATGCATGTTGTATTCGATGTTCCTCCCCGCTGTCCCTCACACCCATCCAAGATCTAAATATATCTTGAATATGTTTCAATCCACATGAAATGATACCATCTAGTTTGGGGTGCTGTCATCTCTGACCTAGCCTACTGCAGCTACCTTTTGACTGGCCTCACTACTTTTTTCTCCTGTTTTACAATTCTTTCACTACAGCTTGAGTAACATTTCTTAATACTGATTAAGAAACCGTCATTTCAGTGTCTCACATTGTCCTCAGGAGGAATCACATACTTTAATGTGATTCCCAAAGCTCCATTACTTCATCCTATGGCTTTACCTATATCAAGCCTATCCTTTTTAAGTTCCCCACCTTGCATCAATGCCCCCATCCCCTCCACTTACACACATCCCTCATTTCCTTATTGTTGCACTTGGCTCTTTTCTACCTTCCCTTTAGGTCTCAACTTGAATATTTCTGCCAGGCAGTCTTCTAATGCCACTTGATATCCTAGCTGAATTCTTTCCATCTCTCCCAGACGTGCTGCCATAGCACCTGTACTTCCTCCATGACTCTTAATCACACAAGACCTGATTGCCTGGATACCTGTTTGTGTGTGGAGGGGAGGTGGGGAGGGGCATCAGATGTAAAGAAGTGATGGTAAGGACCTTGACTATCTTGGCCTTGATCCCAGCAGAATTTATAACATTTTCCAAGTTCCTGCAATATACAAATATATGTTGAATGAATAGTGCCCTCTCCACTCCTTCAGTACAGTTCAGTTGCTTAGTCGTGTCCGACTCTCCACAACCCCATGAACCGCAGCACGCCAGGCCTCCCTGTCCATCATCAACTGCTGGAGTCTACCCAAACCCATGTCCATTGAGCCAGTGATGCCATCCAGCCATCTCATCCTTAGTTGTCCCCTTCTCCTGCCTCAATCTTTCCCAGCATCAGGGTCTTTTCAAATGAGTCAGCTCTTTGCATCAGATGGCCAAAGTATTGGAATTTCAGCTTCAAAATTAGTCCTTCCAAAGAACACTCAGGACTGATCTCCTTTAGGATGGATTGGTTGGATCTCCTTGCAGTCCAAGGGACTCTCAAGAGTCTTCTCCAACACCACAGTTGGAAAGCATCAATTCTTCTGCACTCAGCTTTCTTCATAGTCCAACTCTCACATCCATCATGACCACTGGAAAAACCATAGCCTTGACTAGACGGACCTTTGTTGACAAAGTAATATCTCTCCTTTTTAACATGCTGTCTAGGTTGGTCATAACTTCCCTTCCAAGGAGTAAGCGTCTTTTAATTTCATGGCTGCAGTCACCATCTGCAGTGATTTTGGAGTCCATAAAAATAAAGTCAGCCACTGTTTCCACCGTTTCCCTATCTATTTGCCATAAAGTGATGGACCAGATGCCTTGATCTTAGTTTTCTGAATGTTGAGCTTTAAGCCAACTTTTTCACTCCTCACTTTCACTTTCACCAACAGGCTCTTTAGTTCTTCTTCACTTTCTGCCATAAAGGTGGTATCATCTGCATATCTGAGGTTATTGCTATTTCTCCCAGCAATCTTGATTCCAGCTTGTGCTTCTTCCAGCCCAGCATTTCTCATGATGTACTCTGCATAGAAGTTAAATAAGCAGGGTGACAATATACAGCCTGAAGTACTCCTTTTCCTATTTGGAACCAGTCTGTTGTTCCATGTCCAGTTCTAACTGTTGCTTCCTGACCTTCATACAGGTTTCTCAAGAGGCAGGTCAGGTGGTCTGGTATTCCCATGTCTTTCAGAATTTTCCATAGTTTATTGTGATCCACACAGTCAAAGGCTTTGGCATAGTCAATAAAGCAGAAATAGATGTTTTTCTGGAACTCTCTTGCTTTTTTGATTATCCAGCGGATGTTGGCAATTTGATCTCTGGTTCCTCTGCCTTTTCTAAAACCAGCTTGAACATCTGAAAGTTCACGGTTCACGTATTGCTGAAGCCTGGCTTGGAGAATTTTGAGCATTACTTCACTAGCGTGTGAGATGAGTGCAATTGTACAGTAGTTTGAGCATTCTTTGGCATTGCCTTTCTTTGGGATTGGAATGAAAACTGACTTTTTCTAGTCTTTTGGCCACTGCTGAGTTTTTCAGATTTGCTGACATTTTCTCCACTCCTTAGAAAACCTTAAATAAGTTTACAATAGATAGAATCGACTGATAATAGAGTGTGAAATTTAAAACCGCTGTGGTCAGAATATGTGTCTTTCTGTAGATTACTGCTTGAACAAATGCAATTAGCATGGCCATAGCGAGTATTTTCTAGAAGTCATTTACAACTTTAACAAGTTAAAATTCTTATCATGATTGTTATCACTGAAAGAGGATAGCATTGCAACAAATTGATATGGCTGTTTTCTTTGTTTCCTCAGCTTTATTAGTACTTACAGCATCTGAGAACAGATATAAATGTAGACATGAAATGTTAATGACCATAAAATTTTCCTGTCAAAACATTCAGAATTTGTCTATTCCTGAAAAAAATTATTTCGAACTTATGCAAAAGTACAACTGATTTGAAATAGAACTTGGATTAAATAAGTAATATCTAAATGTCAAGTAGTATTATTTCTGATATTTATTAACTCTGATATGCAAAATCTACAAGTGCTTACAAAGGGATGACTTCTCCAAAAATATCAAGGCAAGCTGTCTTCAATATTTGGCCTTCTTTCTTTAACTCACTATTTCAGAAAATATGAGAAGAAATTAATTCACTGCAATTTATAAGTGATGCTAGGAAGAGGTGTCTTAAATCAAGGTATTTTAAAAAATCATATTTTTCCTAAAAGATGGCATATTTCTCCTAAACTGAACATAGCAGCAAAGTTAAAGATGAAAGTTATGCTGTATATCAGAGAATATGAAACAAAACTGCTCTTAGATCCAGAGTTCACCCTATGGAGACAGTGGTAACTAACATCTAGTAATATCAGGGAAATATCTGATAGTAGTCCTGACAAACATGGAGGAGGATGCAGTGAAAAGGGTACACTTAGGCACATATGGTGGGAACTGCCCCCTATTCAGGGCTTCTGGAAATTGATATGCTCCCAGATTGACAAAATTGCAGGGTGCAATCTCCCTCAGGAGTTCAGGGGGTTCCTCTGGGAGAGCCTGGCACTAGGACATATGTGTCAGGACACTTGCAAAGGAGCAGCTGAATGGACAAGAGTGATACAAATTGTCTGATGGTCACAGTAAGTGAGACATTCTTCATCTTTCAAAGGGGGCGGCATTCTGCATGGAGAAACATTAGCAGATCATGTCACTGTAAATGGTCACCGGAGAGCATTGGCGTCCCCAGAATGAGGCTCTGCCACTAATGCTATTAGAAACCACCTTTACCCCTACTGATGACTCTGAACACTGACATGCTACAAGAGAATTTTTAGAGTAATATTAGGGAAGGTGGATTGAAATATACTAAAGAAGATTAATAAAGGGCTATGTTGTTCAGTGTTCTCTGTTATTCTCAAAAGGAAATTCTGAAGGTAAAAATAATGTCATTCAAGATCTGTCATGGCAAGGTTTAGCTGTTTCTACAAAAAAGAAAAAACGACAGTTGTCATTTTGGCAACCAAGCAGTGTTAACTTTAAAAGAAAGTTATATATGCCTTTGTACATGTATATATATATACACATGTATATATATATGATTCATATGTTACTCACTGAACAACGACTGCTATAAGAAATTCCACAGAAATCCAAATGTTTTGTGAAATTTTGTGGAAATGACAGTATTTCCAGAGACATCTCATTCTCAACAGAAAGGGGTTATGGGCAAACTAACAAAGCCAGAAAAAAGGAAATGCCAAAACAAACAAAATGCAACTAAAGAGAAGTGCTGTCTAAACCCTAGGCATAGAGAAAATACCATCAAAGACGCAAACCTGTCAGTTATGCTTTACTATATCTGATAACACGGTAAAAAGCTGGACTTTTCTTGTTTCATTTTCCACTACCTCAATCACAATAGAGTCTTAAGGCATTTAACTATAAATATATATGTATATACATATAAGATATGTGTACATATACATATATACACAGAAATATATATACATATACATAATATTTTAAATATAGAATCTCACTGTTTTGAATCTACAAAATATTAAAATTCACTTTTCTCAGAATGGTTGGAACATAACATACTCTGATTAAGTAAATACTATATTTGGCTTAACTGAGATTTATTATATATAATGTATGATGTATCCAATTTCAAAGACTGTGAATATGGTAAATAACCACAATATACTCATATCCTAAATATCTTTAATCCTTTTGTTTAATTTAGAATATGCTTGAAAGTCTTCCAGTAAATATGTTATTAGAATAATTAATATTTTAAATACTAATTTAAATTAATGTACTATTAATAAAGATTAAATCAGGATGCTATTTAGAGTTTAAAATCCTAATTAACAAAGTGAGGATATTTTCTTATATGAAGCATGGCTGTATTATTTATCTTTATATTTGAAATTGATTTATATATTAGTTTTGTTATTAAGAGATTGCCTGGTTTCAGATTGTTCAAAGTTCTGTTTTTAATAATTTATCTTCTTGCTTTTGACCATTTATTGCCTCATCACAACTCTAATACAGAAGAGTCAGGAAATTTTTTCAAAAGAAAAACAATACATATAATAATATTTGCAATATATAGCATGTATAGGGTTTACTATATTCCCCATTTACAGACAAAAATAATTTGGTTCTGGAGATTTTAAATGAGTTGTTCAGATGCACAGAGCTAATAAGTGGTTGTTGCTGTTTTCAGTCACTCAGTTGTGTCTGACTCTTTGCGACCCTATGGATGCAGCATGCCAGGCTTCCCTGTCTACCACCTCCCAGAGCTTGCTCAGACTCATGTCCATTGAGTCAGTGATGCCATCCAACCATTTCATCTTCTGTCATCCCCTTCTCATACTGCCTTCAATCTTTCCCCGCATTAGGGTTTTTTCCAGTGAGTCAGTTCTTTGTATCAGGTGCACCAGTAGCTACAGCTTCAGCATCAGTCCTTCCAGTGAATGTCCAGGACTGATTTCCTTTAGGATGGACTGGTTGGATCTCTTGCAGTCCAAAGAAGTCTTAAGAGTCTTCTCCAACATCACAGTTCAAAAGCATCAATTCTTCGGCATTCAGACTTCTTTATGGTCTAACTCTCACATCTATACTCGACTACTGGAAAAACCAGTTTTGATTATATGGTCCTTTGTCAGTGAAGTACTTGTCCTGGCTTTTTAATATGCTGTCTAGGTTTGTCATAGCTTTTCTTCCAAGGAGCAAGCATCTTTTAATTTCATGGCTGCAGTCACTGTCCACTGTGATTTTGGAGCCCCCCAAAATAAAGTCTCTCACTGTTTCCATTGTTTCCCCAACTATTTGCCATGAAGTGATGGGACCAGATGCCATGATCTTCATTTTTTGAATGTTGAGTTTTAAGCCCGCTTTTTCACTCAATTCTTTCACATTTATCAAGAGACTCTTTAGTTCCTGTTTGTTTTCTGCCATAAGGGTGGTGTCATCTGCATATCTGAGGTTATTGATATCTCTCCCAGCAGTCTTGTTTCCAGCTTGAGAGTCATCCAGCCTGGCATTTCACATGATGTACTCTGCATATAAGTTAAGGAGGCTGACAATATGCAGCATTGACATACTCCTTTCTCAGTTTTGAACCAGTCCCTTGTTCATGTCCAGTTCTGTTGCTTCTTGACCGTCATACAGATTTCTTAGGAGGTAGGTAAGATGGTCTGGTAGGTAGGTAACATGGATCTCTTTAAGAATTTTCCACGGTTTGTTGGTGTGTTTTGATCGACACATCAAAGCCTTTAGCATAGTCAATGAAACACAAATAGATGTTTTTCTGGAATTCTCTTGCTTTTTTCTATGATCCAATGGATTTTGGCAATTTGATCTCTGGTTCCTCTGCCTTTTCTAAATCTAGCTTGTACATTTGGAAGTTCTTACTTAGTTCATGTCTGTTGAAGCCTAGCTTTGAGAATTTTGAGCATTACTTTACTAGCATGTGAAATGAGTGCAGTTGTGGTGGAAGTCTGAACATTCTTTGGCATTGCCCTTCTTTGGGATTGGAATGGAAACTGACCTTCTCCAGTCCTGTGGCCACTGCTGAGTTTTCCAGATTTGCTGGCATAGTGACTGAAGCACTTTTAACAGCATCATCTTTTAGAATTTGAAAACACTAAGCTGGAATTCCATCACCTCCACTAGCTTTGTTCATAGTGATGCTTTAAGGCCCACTTGTCTTCACATTCCAAGATGTCTGGCTCTACGTGAGTGATCACACCAATGTGATTATCTGTGTCATTAGGATCTTTTTTTTTTTTTTGTATATTTTTCTGTGTATTCTTGCCAATTCTTAATATCTTCTGCTTCTGTTAGTTCAATATTGTTTCTGTCCCTTATTGTGCCCACATTTGCATGAAATATTCCCTTGGTGTCTCTAATTTTCTTGAAGAGAGCTCTTTCTCATTCTATTGTTTTCCTCTATTTCTTTGCATTGTTCACTTAGGAAGGCTTTCTTATCTCTCCTTGCTATTCTTTAGAACATTGCATGAAGATGGGTATATCTTTCCTTCTCTTCTTTGCCTTTCACTTCTCTTCTTTTCTCAGCTATTTGTAAGGCCTCATTGGACAACCATTTTGCTTTTTTCCATTTCTTTCCCTTGGGGATGGTTTTGATCACTGCCACCTAAACAATGTTACAAATCTCTGTCCATAGTTCTTCAGGCACTCTGTCTATCAGATCTAATCCCTGAATCTATTTGTCACTTCTACTGTATAAGTGTAAGGGGTTTGATTTAGATCATACCTGAATGGCCTAGTGGTTTTCCATACTTTAATAAGAAGTTCATGATCTGAGCCACAGTCAGTTCCAGGTGTGTGTGTGTGTGTGTGTGTGTTTCTGCAGACAGTATAGTTCTTCTCCATCTTCAGCTGCAAGAATATGATCAGTCTGATTTCAGTATTGACTGTCATGAGTAGAGTCATCTCTTGTGTTGTTGGAAGAGGTTGTTTGGTATAACTAGTGCATTCTCTTGGCAAAACTCTATGGGGTAGATTTTCCTAAAGTATCAGGACTGACGGAAAACACAACTTTTTGGTCCTGTAAAATGGGCCAGTACACAGTTTTATATTAAGTTTCAAAGTCAAAAAAATTACTGTGACCTTTACTTCAAATGGGGTTCTCTAAATAGAATGAAATGTTTCTGCCTCAGGAACATTTCCAGAGACCTTGCCTTTCCAGCCTGAATGGGTGAAGAGCTAAGACACAGTGACAGGAACATGCCAGAGTGAAGCAGGATTTGATCCAGATTCTCTGCCTCCAGAGATTTTTCTGTAAGGCTTTTAATACTATTCACTTTTGCCAGTTACTAAAAGTGGTGTTGAAGTGGTTCGTAAAAAATTCTTTACACTACCAATTAAATGTGTATTTGTGAACTCTCCTCTCAATTAGAAAACATAATTTCTTTCATACCACAGACTATTGGCAATCAGCTATAATTTTATCCAAACTAATGAGGGAAATTATTTATATAATTTTAATAACAATCTGCTAATCCAGTCAAATTAAATTCTGGTATACAATGTGTTATTTTCATAAATATAAAAATTCTATACATTTTTTTAAAATGATTTTTTTAAGAAAGAAAGACATATAGTTTTTAAGTAGTGTTTCCAAGTGGCTCAATATTAACTAATGAAAAAGAATAAGTTCTAACTATTATATTAATTGATGGAATATAAAGGATACTTGTAATGGCCTTAAAAGTGGTTCATTCTCTTAGCTAGATAACTATTTCTGTAAAATAATTAATTATATTATCAGTTCACTCTATATGCTTGTTTAACATAATTCACACACAGGAAGCCCAAGCTGAGTTTATTATGAATTCCTTTAAGTGCCACATAACAGGGATTCAAATTAGCATTTTCTTTTAGGTAGCTTAACATAAATAAGCATATAATACAGACTGAGAAAGATTTGTAATTCTTTAGTGTTTAGAAGAAAGAAACTCAATCAAACATTTTATAATGATGCCCCTGAATAATTAAAATGAAGTAATAACTGACCTTAGCCATGTACTAAACTGTGACATCTTGAATTCAGTTGTCAATATAAACTACAATTACCAAATCACTCGATGGTTTAGAAAATCAAACCGTATTCTTTACAGCTATTCTCCTGGCTTGGCTTTACCTTCTAAATTTCAGACTTACCCAGGTCTGCTGTGGTGTAGCAACAGCCTACATTTATTGACAAGCAAATATTTTCTGTTCTGTTGCCACAAAGGAAGGATCACTCAGACTGGGAGGCCAGATTAAAAATTGAAATCCTGTCAAATGTCCAATTCTCAGCATGACTTATTATTTCGTATTGTCATTTTCTGTCCCCACAGAGTTAAGTCTTGTTAATTTTAGCACATTTAAAAGAATCCTAAATCATGGGTTTAAAACTAATGGAGCTGAACAGACATTTATTTATCCTGCAAAGCAGGCCAATAAACAATTTTATGTTTCCAAATGCTAATTTGGAAGTTTGAAAGTTGAAGAATGTATTGCTAATTTTAAGTAAAATGGATTACTTCAAGTAGGCAGGAAAACAAACATAGGCATGCTGAAAAAAATATTCTCGAGTCATCCATCTGATGCCCTCTTTTACTGACAAAACAAAACAGAAAACAGAAGGATTCAGCTCTTCAGTTGCTGTTTGATGTGCCAGGTTTTGGGAAGGGTGAGAAAAAGCCATGAACCTCTGTGCACTGCCTCCGTTCTTTTCCAAAGTAAAATGTGCATCTAAAAACATTAGTTTGAATCAATGGTCTAAAAGTTATTCACAATTCACCCGGCTCAGTGAACAAGCCCACTGTTTATACTTTATCATTTTCTTTTTTCTATTGTTCATTTCAGTCATTAATATATTAAGGTTAAAAAAAGAAAGAAAGTGAACACTGATTCCCTTAAATGGAGTTCTCAGAAAGTCAAGAATTTACCAAGTCAGGCACATTTTCAGTCTTCATAAAGAAAGCTTTAATTTACAATCACTGTGAAATCCCATGATACACTAAAATAGTACATTGTCAAAAGTACCAAACTATTGGGGAAAAGATGTTAATGTGATAATATTTCTAATTTTAGTCTATCCCTATATTACAGTCCTATAGCACCTTGCCTCTAAGGAGATCGGGATGCTTTATATTTAGAAAAAGATGGAAATGCAAATCAAAGTGAAATTTCCCCCAGAATTACATTGAAAAGATTAAGAGTCATAGAAAAAGAGATAAATGGTATAAGGAAAAAGAAGACGCACAAGCAATAGGAATCCATACAAGTCTTGGCAAGTTGTCTTCCTTGTGTTTTTACTGCTGCCTTCTTCAAATTTAACAGCAAGGATAGACTACACATGCTGTTCAAGGTATACCTCATGTCTGGTCCAGTCTAAAGTGTCTTCATATAACACTATAATTTTACCATTTCTATCATTCCTCAGGATCATTAAAGCTGAGTTCATAATTGACCTTGGAGAATTATATAATATAGAGGTTTGTCTTATGAGTTTCACTCTGCACATGTGATTTAGTACCTGATACAGTGGGTAGAAGGGTCCCTCAGGAAGTACTTTGCAGCTATTACAGCACCTTTATGATTTATTTGTGTATTTTTTAGAATTTATAAGACTTAACCCAGAATTTCATTCTATTTGGGCAAAAGATCCAGGGAGAAACTTCCAGTAATTCAGAAACACTTAAACGTAAATTTCATTCTCACTTATCCCATGGTATCTATATATAGCCACGGAATATGTATTAATATGGCCTGTGTCCAAATCGTGTTACATTACTATCTGATATACCTTGGGCAAGTTATTTTACCTCTCTGTGTGCCAGATTTTTCATCTCTTCAAATGAACAGAAAACATTTCCTATCTCATGGGAAAATTATGGGAACCATGGCTCTGCTATAGGACTCTCCTTATATAGTGTTAGCATAAATCCTGACACAAGTAAGAGTTTACAGGGTCAATAGACAGTAAAATGAGACAAGCCCTTATGTTGAACAGATCTTGATTACTGCAGAGTTTCTTTAACATTGACCTATATAGGCTAGTGCACAAACACAGTAAAGAAATATAAAAACAGTACCCATGTGCTAAGTTGCTTTGGTCATGTTCAACTCTTTGCAACATTATGGACTGCAGCCCTCCAGGTTCCTCTGTCCATGGGATTCTCCAAGCAAGAATACCAGAATGGGTTGCCATGCCCTCCTCCAGAGGATCTTTCTGACCCAGGGATCAAAACTGCATCTCTTATGTCTCCTGCATTGGCAGGCAAGTTCTTTACTGTTAGCACCACCTAGGATAACAGTGCTCATTTCTATCTTTTACTCAGTTCAGTTCAGTCAGTCGCTCGGTCGTGTCTGACTCTGCGATCCCATTGGCTGCAGCAAGCCAGGCTTCCCTGTCTATCACCAACTTGTGGAGCTTTCCCAAACTCAAGTCCATTGAGTTGGTGAAGCCATCCAACCATCTTATCCTCTGTTACCCCCTTCTCTTCCTGACTTCAATCTTTCCCAGTATGAGGGTCTTTTCTGATGAGTCAGCTCTTTGCATCAGGTGGCCAAAGTATTGGAGATTCAGCTTCAGCATCAGTCCTTCTGGTGAATATTATTTACTCAGTAACTTTTTGTAATACTCTGGAGTAAGGCACAGTTTAATCTGGTTGTCACAAAAATAATACCCAAACCCGTGCTATGCTTCTTCAGAGGAGCTACATATATTAAAATATTGACAACTGTTTCAGTTTGATACTTCGGGATAACTAGAAAATTTTGATCTAGTTTCTTGAAAGAACTGGGCAATTTTGCCAGTGGCACTAGAGAACTACTTCATATGTTTCTGCTATAAGTTAAAGCTGAGAGGACGAGGCCTGGTAACTAAGTCTAGTGGCCCTGGGAAGCAAATAGAAGGTGCTAAGATTTGAGGTTTGGTCCTATACTCTGCAACCAAACTGATGAGGCTGATATCAGGTAGGACAATAATATTAATAGAACCTCCAATTCATAGCACAGTAAATTTTCTATTTTCGATTCTCATTGTAAATAATAAACATAGGTATGAGACCAAGATTTATCTTTTCCATTTCTTAGTTATACTGATTCCAAGGAGTCGACTTGAGCTAATTCACAGAATATGTTCCATGGGAAGGTATCAAATTGCTCAAACAGGTAAAGAACACTTATGGATATTCAGGCATTCACTCAACTTCCACAAATCCCTAATGAAGTAGAAGTTTTATAGGCAATAAAAATTATCAAGCAGTATTTATAAACATATATCTTCTACTGGAAAATATAAATAGTTGTTATTTTTACTACCTGGTTAGATGCTATGGTTTAAAACCTAGACCACTCGCTCCTAGTTCAGTTTTTTCTCATTCTATTCATTTATCATTATACCTTCATCTCAAAGACTTTCCCAAGAATAAATGAACATTCTAAACCCTCTAATGGATACTGTCAGTGTGGCTGCCCTCTCAAGTGTGGAGTCAGCACTTCAAGACCCAGCACTTGTCTCCATTGATTGATAAGTGATACCACTTTTCTGGGTTCATAGTCAGAGACAGGAACAGACAGTGCAGCTATACCATGGAGCTTTACACACACACACACACACACACACACACACACACACACACACACACCTGGAATTAGACTTCCTTTTTAAAATAGGAAAAGCAATCTAATAAAAAATAAGGAGCTGTAAAATATTTTACATATATTACAGTTTCACAAACACAGGAACAACTGAGTTTTTCTATCCTTGATTCTAGCATCTTACACCAATCATTCATGCATACATTCAGTCAAAAACATCAGTGTTTATCAGATACTGTGCTCAGTGGGTGCTCCAGGAGCATCAAGTCCAATGGGGCATATCTTTAAAAGGGGAACAAAATGTGTTGTGTGCTAAGCAAAGTGCTTGTAGTGCATAGGTCTGAATAATTAACTCCACTGAAGGAAGTCCCTGAAAACTTCCTAAAAGAAGTGACATTTGTGCTAAGCCCTAAAAGATTGATCAGCACGAGTTAGCCAGGGGAGGGTAGAGCATGAACAGAGACCCTGAGTTGTGAAGATGCTTGGTTTGTGGGGTGCCTGCAAATGGCAACCCACTCCAGTATTCTTGCCTGAAGAATCCCATGGACAGAGGAGCCTGGTGGGCTACAGTCCACAGGGTCGCAAAGGGTCGGACACGACTGAGAGACTTCACTTTGAGGCTGGACACTGACAGGAAAGAGCGTGAAGTAGCCCAAGTGATAGATGAGACCAGATAGGCCGATGAAGGCCAATTTTACACTCTCTCTATATATGAAGAACTACAGTACTTAGAAAATGACCTATAGATATCTCATAACCACCAGACATTTTTAAATTTGGGAATGACAAGATTACCTTTGATGTTTGAAAGGCAGTAATTCTGGGGGTTCTTGGAGTGGAGAGTGAGGCTCTGGAGATTGGATACAACAATGTTAAGTGAGATCAAGAAAGAAAAGTTTAGAGTCCTCGAATGAGATGGTAGCAGAGATAGTTTGGTCATATATTGAATATTTGAAAGATATGACTATTGATTACCATTATAAAGAGATTTACCACTTGAGAGAAATTAAAGATGTACAAAATACTTGGTGAATCTGTTTTAACTTTACTGCTTCATATTGAAACATAATTTATTCTTCCTTTTCTATAACCTCACCTTTCACTTATTTCTACAAATACAGCAATTACATTTCTGGATGTCCCATTATATTTTAATGCATACTTTTTATGACATTTGACATGGCAGACCACTTTCTCTCCTGTAACTCCAGCTTCTTCAGCTTCCACATCACTGTCTTTCAAGGTTATTATCCTACTTCTCTGACAATGTTCTCTTTGGGTTTCATGTTGCTTCTCATCTTTATCTCTCTCCTCAAATGCTGGTTTTCTCATGATTCTGTATTTCTACCCCAACCCCTTCTCAGTCCATCAAACCACCTCGTTCACTTCTATGTTACTAATCACATGATGACTCCAATTAGTCGTTTAGTCAGTAAACACTTTGTAAGCATCTATGCTATTCTAGGCCCTATACTGCAAGCTGAGATTTTGTCACAAGTATATCCAGTCATTTTCCACAAGACAAAAACTTTTGTTCACTTTATGAGGTGTGGGGAAGGTTCAATAGGAGGATGCAATGGGATGACAGAGGAAAATTATAAATACAATTTTGGAAGGGTAGAAGATAAGTAGAAGTTGGGGAGGCTAAGAGATACACTTCTGGCAGAAGGGATAGGGAAAAAGTGGAATCACTGTATGCCTTGAATCCCATTCTTTATCAGAATTCAGGATAGAGTGTGGCAAGCAATGAAGTTGTAAAGAAGGCAGGATTCAGATGAAGGAGGGTCTTGTAGGACTTGTTAAGGAGCTTAGATTTTTTTTAAGTTTTATTGAAATGTAGCTGAATAATGATTTTGTGTTAATTTCTACTGCACAGCAAAGTGACTTAGTTATACATGTATATACACATATATTTGTTTTTCACATTCTTTTCCATTATGATCTATCAGAAGATATTGAATAAAGTTCCCTGTGTTATCCAGTAGGACCTTGTTGTTTATCCATTCTATATATAATAGTTTGTGTTTGCTCCCAATCCTTACCTGCTTCTCCCTTGGCAACCGCAGGTCTGATCTCTGTATCTGTGAGTCTGTTTCTGTTTCATAGATATGTTCACTTGTGTCATATTTTAGATTCAACATATAAGTGATATCATATGGTATTTATCTTTGTCTTTCTGACTTACTTTGCTTAGTATGATCATCTCCACTAAGGAGCTTAGATTTAGTTTATAGGTCATGAGGAGTTCCTAAGTGCCAACTACTCCGGCAGCTACATGAAGGGATGATCATAAAGGGACAATACTAGAGTTGGGAATTATTTAGGATGCTGGTTGGTAGTTAACGTGAAAGACAATCAGCAGTTGACTTAATAGATCAGTGGTAGTGGATGGAAAGAAGGGGGCTGGTTCAAGAAGTGTATAGGAGGTAAAAATCAATAGAACTTAGTGGTTAATTTGATGAGACATCAGAGAGAGAGAGGCTTTTCTGGGATGTCTGCTGCTGCTGCTGCTGCTGCTGCTGTGTCACTTCAGTCATGTCTGACTCTGTGCGACCCCATAGATGGCAGCCCACCAGGCTCCCCCATCCCTGGGACTCTCCAGGCAAGAGTACTGGAGTGGGATGCCATTGCCTTCTCCGGGGATGTTTGCTAAGTCTCCTTAATAATCATGGTGCCATCAATAGCAGAACGCATAGCATCAACAGGAATGGAAGCAAGAAAGATAAGGAGTTCAGTTCTGAACACTGCCAATTTTAAAAGCTGATAAGATATTCAGGGATTCCTTGGTGGCTCAGATGGTAAAGAATCTGCCTGCAATGGGAAGACCCAGGTTCAATCGCTGGGTTGGGAAGATTCCCTGGAGAAGGGAATGGCTACCCACTCCAGTATCTTGCCTGGAGAATTCCATGGACAGAGGAGCCTGCAGTCCATAGTGTCGCAAAGAAACGGGCACAACTGTGCGACTAACAAACACTCACATACACAAGATACTCAGAGAAAATCTAACACTTCAGTCATATGAACTCAGAAATTTTAGAAAAGTCTGATGTGGACATAGAATTTATGATGTGGTCTAAGTGCTCTGTGTATATTAGCTCAACTTACTCCTCTCTACAACCTTATAAGTACTAACGTTATTGCCATTTCACACTATTTTGCAAAAGATGGTAGGTATTAGAATCAGAAATTGAACTCTGGTTTTAGCATCTGTTTTCTTAACTACTCCACACTACTGGTTCTCATATATTTGCAATAAATGAGTCCATGAGAAGGAATGTCATCAGCCAACTACAAAGAGATAATATCAGCAAGCCTAAGGCAGAACCCCATGAAACACCCCAGTATATGTGGGAATGGAGGTAGAAAGGGGGAGGCTAGGAATAAGAAAGAGTTAGAATAGGACTAAAAAATATAGGAACCTGGAGACTGCCTTGATATGAAAGGTACATGGTTTCCAAAGGAAGGAGTCAGCAGTGGTGCCAAAGCAACATGGCTTTAGATCTATCCCTTATCACAGCTTCAATTACACATTAAAATTCCCTCAGGACCTCTCCACCTGCATTGTACCACGGCAGCCCATACTCGAGAATAGGGTTTCCTAACCTCTACACTACTGACATCTTGGACTATGGAGATAATTCTTTTTGTTCCTTGGGACTATCTGTGTATTGTAAGATATTTAGCAGTAGCACTGGCTCCTTCCAGGGCATATTCATAGTACCCACACCCTGAGTTGCAACAATCCCAAATGTCACGAGATATTGCCAAATAGTCCCTGGGGGTAAATAATACCCAAGTGAAAACCATTGCTCCAGACTCGTGTAGATAACTTGCAACTCCCTGAAAATAGTTTCGTCTATGTTATTCTCTGGAGAGGACTTTTCACCTTCCTGCCAAGATGCCTCCTGATCAACCACCTGTATGCAGGTTGAGTGTTGCCCTGCCTGTGAAACTCACCTTTGGGCCACCACAGTGCTTGTCATACACTTTTATACTAAACTGGCATTTTTTTTTTATAGTTCTTTCTTTGAATTTGTTTTCTGCAACTAGCTCTTGCAAGTTTCTTGCGGCCTGGCACATAGAAGTTGTTCAATAATATTTGTTTCAATAAATGAATGAAAGAAAATAGTTTTTTACAAATGTGATTTTTTTTTAATTTTAAAATTAAATTATTTATGTTGGGCTACTCTGGATCTTCGTTGTTGTGCCTGAGCTTTCTCTAGTTGCAGCGAGCAGGGGCTACTCTCTAGTTGCGCTGTGTGGGCTTTTCATTGCCGCGGCTTCTCCTATTGCAGAGCTTGCCCTCTAGGATGCATGGGCTTCAGTTGTGGCACACGGGCTTAGTTGCCCCGCAGCATGTAGAGTCTCCCTGGACTAAGGATCAAACCAGTATCCCCTGCATTGCCAGGTGGATTCTTAACCATTGGACCACCCGGAAAGTCTTACAAATATGATATTAACTATTAAAGTTTTAATATTAGAAGCTATTTTTTAGAAGCCAAGAAAGTATTTCTGGTTGATTCTTTCTTGTGTTTTTTAAACTTTTAGTCTATGCTTTATTTTTCTGTCAATTTATTTCTGACTGAGCAAATATCAGTAACTATCCTTACCATTTTACTTTCTTTTAAAACTTATTAATAATCATAAAACATATGAATAATTATTTATTATAATGATTAGTCATAATTGTATTAAGTTTAATAATAAAATGTTGAATGTTCTTAAGATTATTAATTATTTTAACTGACAACTATATATATATATATATTACTATTTTAGAGAATGTGTAAGAAAATATGTGAAGGATTTTCATGTGATATTTTCAGTGCTTATAATAATGTTTTATATCTACATGTCATCAGCTCCCAGAGGACCACACAAACGTTTCAATTAGTATGCCAGCATATCTTCATGAGACAGGTAAATATGGTCATCTTCATCTTATATTTGAAAAAATAAAATGCAAAATTTTTCCTAGAAAATTCTTGACAGTCTTAAGATTAACACTAGAAATGCCTGTCACCAGACTTGCTCTCATGATATAAAATTGTTGGAAATATTAGCTGGGATAACTATCCTTGGTGGGCTAGGCTTCAACTCTAGAAACACACTGAGAAGAACCACATGTAGAACTGGTTGTCAGAGAATTTCATCAGGTCTCAGATTCATACTGAGGAAATGTGACTTCCTCCTTCTAATGGCCTCAATGCTTTGTGTCTACTGTCATCATGGATTCCATAGGCTTTATGGTAAAAGTAAAGAATCTCAAATACCCTCAAGAGAAAGCTACTAGTGTGTGTGTAACAAACAAAAGAACTTTATATTAATAAGACATGTGATTTCTTCATAATACCTTTTCCTGCTTTAAGTCTAGGAGCATCAATTCACCACAGGGAATTGATAACCACTGAATGTTAAGTCCTAAATTACAAAATTCTCAACAGACAATACATAAAGTTGTATAATGCCAGTTACAGGAATAAAATCAGTGAATAACACTTGGAATATACTACATGATATGCAGATTAAAGCCAAATCTTGTTTCAACTTCATTGGGAGACTGAGGAATAAAGGTGTCCAACAGAATAGCAAAATTTTTAAAGATAATGAACATTGTGGGAATTATAAACTTTTGGAACCCTTTTTAGGACAGTAACTTGTTGCTGTGACATTGAAAATATTAACATACCTTAACCTAGCAATACTATTTGTGATACAGAGGTAAGACATCTTTCCTACAGAAAAAGAATCACTTGTATGTGGGACCTACAAACAATGATGTTTATTATAGAATTTTATTTTATAATAACAAAAATTAGAATCGATCTGAATGGTCATCCATGGGGAATAATCGAATAAATTATGGGATGTCCATAATGTTATGCAGTTATTAAAAAGAAAATAATCAGTTAGGTTTGTATACCAGCCTGAAATGTGTTTGTGTTTCATTTTTAAGGAGAAAAAGTGAAATTGTAGACATATGTGCATATGTGATTTAATTTTATAGAAAAGAAGAAAAAATCTCACACATAAACATGTATGTACATATTTGTATCTATGTGTACATTCACATATGCTATACATATATTTGCATACATTTGTGTGAGCATGAAGAGATGCGTATGAAAGGAACCATAACTATTCCTATTTTTATTAAGAGAAGAAAAGTTGCCTTAAAGAGGAGTAATTGGGGAGACTGGATATATATAGTTTGACTTGCTACAGTAAGCAAGTATCTTTCACAATTTGAGAAAAGCTATTCAATACAAAGTTTGAAAAAATAAAAGCAAAAACAGCAACAAAACCACTACCATCCCTGAGATCAGCTAATACATGACTAAAAATATGCATAAGCCAGTAAAATTTCAATCACAGGACAATGGTAACTGTAGTGGTGAGGCAGGGGAAGTTCTATCTTATCAATAATATATCAGAACAATCTTAAAACAATGAATATTTAACCTGGCTCAGGCTGTTCTTTTCATGTGTTCTGTGAATCACATTTCATAGCAAGTTAAGGAAACATCAGCTGAAAAATGAAGCTGAAGTTAAATCCACAGAGGTCAGATTTATGGCCAGTAATCTATCAGTCTACAGGTTTTCACCACACAGCAGTTGGTGGTGAAATTGGGCATACAGGGGAAAGCTGAGCATGAGGTCAAGGACCAGCTATTTAGATAGGACTAACAAAGGAGATCAGTCTTGAGTAATACAGGACAGTAGGTATTCAAATGCTAAAATCTGTGGTATGGACTTTTAATGTAATGTCAGAATATAGGCAGCAGTGAAAACAGTCCCCGAGGGCAGCCTGGAGGAGGGAGACAAGAGGTAACTGACACAAATGGGCTGGAGGAAGAAGCAGAAAAAAAAATCAGTGAACACAACAGGAAGTGAAGTGAGGCTGGAGTGAGTAAGAATAAGGTTAAGGAAGGCGAGGTTTCAAAAAAGGGCTCAGACAGTAAAGAATTTGCCTGCAATGCAGGAGACCCAGTTTCAATCACTGGGTCAGGAAGCCTGAAGGAAATGGCAACCCACTCCAGTATTCTTGCCTGGAGAATTCCATGGACAGGGCAGCCTGGTGGGCTACAGTCCATGGGGTCACAAAGAGTCAGACAGGACTGGGTGACTAACACACAGAGAAGCACACTTGGAAGAGAGCAACAGGTATGCCAGAAAATTATAATGGGCCTGGAATGCCAGGTACAAAGGTTCAATTTTGATGAGAGAAAAAACTGCTGCTGCTAGGTTGCTTAAGTCGTGTCCGACTCTGTGCGACCCCATAGATAGCAGCCCACCAGGCTCCTCTGTCCCCGGGATTCTCCAGGCAAGAATACTGGAGTGGGTTGCCCTTTCCTTCTCCACAGCCTATGCATAGGCTGCTTCATTGTAGGATTTCTAAGAAAACAATCAAATTGTTAAGTCCCTCAGGATTTCCCATCCCTTTGTATCACTAGAGACTAGAATTGTGCTATTCATAGCGAAGGATACCATAAATGCATACTGAAAAAGAAAATTAAAGGAAATGAGATGTTTTTAAGGAAAAAGTTGATGGGACCTGATAAAAGGGTATAAGGAATGACAGAAAAACTAATCAAATATGACTCCAAGATTTCAAACTTTGATAATAAAATAATACTAGCAGTGTCCCTGAATAAGAGAAGGGGGAAATATAAAGAAAACAGTTTGCGAAAAATTCATTAAATTTCTATTTTATAAGTCAAATTTTTCTAAGCAGCAATTTGAACAGTACTACTATTGCGACACCATAACATCTTCATCTGACTTTAAAACCAAAGGGAAGATATAATTCCTTGAAAAAAAAAGGCAGAGGAGCTACCAATGCACACACTTCTAAAATATATCAACAAACATGAGTTGAGGATGACTCTGCCCTAGGGAATATCCAGGCGCTTGGGAGAGAAGGATAAACAAGATGGCATATTTGCCCTCAAGGTGTTCACTAACCCAAGTATAAGACTGACATCACTTTGAAGATTGTTTTTTTTCTGAAAACTGCTATGAGTTCAATAGTGATATCAGGAAATTGCTGGGCATTGGAAGGAACTGGGGAAAATATTGCAGAGGAGATGTTATTTGAACGCAATATCAATGTCATGGCATAAAAAGACAGTTGGAGGAGAAAAGAGGAGGAAAAGAACATTTACAGATGTGTGATGCACTCATGGTAGCACCTGCCAGCTATGTTTTCCCAAAAAAGACATTTCTGCAGACCTACTACCTCAGAGCAGTAGACATGCTCCTTTTGGTGACTACCTAAACCAAGAACAAGAGAGCTCTCCACGCATTTGAAATCAAGTAATTTGAAGTTTTCAGTTGTCTGGAATGATGCATATAAAAACTGGGAGTATAAAAACCCACACCCTACCACTGAAACTGAATCACAGAGCATTCAGCACTCAGAAAGAGAAAAGATTAATGAGATGGGTCCATAAAACAGAGATGTAAGGTGAAAAAAGAATCTCCACCGTGTTCAAGGGCCCAGTTAACCTTGGGTTCCTTTAGCTATTTCTTTTCACTTATGATGGGCTTCTCTGGTAGCTCAGATGGTGAAGAATGTGCCTGCAATCCAAGAAACTTGGGTTTGATCCCCAGGTCAGGAAGATCCCCTGGAGAAGAGAATGGCTACCTTCTCCAGAAGTCTTGCCTGGAGAATTCCATGGACAGAGGAGCCTGGTGGGCTACAGTCCCTGGGATCTTAAAGAGTCAGGTACAACTGAACAACTGACTTTTAAATTTCCTTCATTTTTTTCCTTTTTTTCTTTTTTTTTTTTTTGCTTTCATTTAACTCAAAATTTGTTATAAATAAGGAAGTCAACCTATATAAATGCCTAATACACTTACGCAACTCTATTTAGTGAGTTTACATAAATCACCTCTCTGAATTCCTCTCAATATTCCTTGCAAGTGTATACTATTATGCCCATTTTACAGCTGAAGAAATTAAGGCTCAGACTCTTGCAGGGCTATTAGCAACTAGTAAGTGGTAGACTTGGTATTCTGAACCAGATTTTGTTCAAAGATCAGTTTTTTTCTCCATCACATTGCATTCCATACAGAGAATTGCATGTATAAAAGCTCACAGAGGCTTGAAAGGGCAGTGGATGTTTTGAAGTCCCACATCCCTTCCTTATAGCTGGAGAAAGGAGCTCATAGGAGAAACCTTTATTTAAAAAAAAAAGCTTGAGAGTAGGTTAAGATGAGCTCCTGAAGAACCTGCTATGCTGGGGAAATTTGAACCTGGTTTAGTTACATTGGAGAATATTTATTCTCTTCCCTAGTAAACTTTTTTAAAGCTAAGGCAGATGTTATCAGATTTTGTTTAAGAAAGCAGTCATGGCAACATTAAGGATAGATCAAAGAAGAAAAAGATGGTTGAGGATCTCCTGTGATAATATATAGGAGAGATGGAAAGGTCTTAATCTAAAGAAGGGAAATGAGGTTAGATTTCAGAAGTGAAGTGAAGTGAAATCACTCAGTTGTGCCCGACTCTTTGTGACTCCATGGACAGTAGCCTGCACCAAGCTCCTCCGTCGATGGGATTTTTTAGGCAAGAGTACTGAAGTGCATTGCTGTTTCCTTCTCCAGGGAATCTTCCCAACCCAGGGATCAAACCCAGGTCTCCTGCATTGTAGACAGACGCTTTATTTCAAATAGGATGTCCAGGTCTCAGGACCACTTTGCAGATGGAAGAGATTGAAGAGTTCAAGGTGATTTCATATTGTTCAGTCTGGACACCTGACATAGTGGAGATTCCCATGACAGGATAAACTTTGAGTTAAAAAAAGAATGGCAGAATTGGTAATAAATCCCAGAGCTGTTATGTTTTAAAAATGGATCGTTTGTGCTGCTATCTGCATCATGCTGGCATTAGATTCTATGTCATTGGGTTTAAACTCTCTCTCTGAGCCTCAAAAGACAATAAATATGGAACATAGTAATTTGAACATTTTGCAGTTACCAAATTTATTGAAATATAGGTATATCATATTTTAAGTCTAAAGCTAATATTAATAATTGATTTTAATTTCTTCCTTGGCTGATGGCTTTGGATCAAGGTTCTTCAGAATAATGAAAGAGTTCTGTTTGGGAAACAAAAGTTGTTTAGAACTGAAATGGGGAAAACTCTCTTCTATTTGAAGCCTGATGTATTATTCCCCAAGGCAGTCTCCTGAATGAATCTTTTTCCTTTGTTGTATAAGAGCCTTCAAAAGCAGTGAAGAACATTCATTTTTCTACTTGATTTTGTTACTTTGCCAGGAATAGCACAGGGGTCCTTTTAGCAAGTGAGACTAAGGGCACTAAAATGGTTGGAAATCACTGAAAACAGTAGCAGGTTTATTTGAGCAAAATCGGCAGGGTGGTGTAATATACATTTTAAAAAATGCATTTTCATTAAAATTAAAAATGAGCTTCCAAACAAACTCTGGAAAGGGTTCCAAATACAGCCTTACAAACCCAAAATGAAATCAATAAAAAGAAACCAGCCAAGCAGCAAGTTGAGAAAACACCAATTAGAGATTTTAACAAACAGAGAAGCTCACTGTGGGGTATAGTTTTTAAATCAGACAAGAGAAATTTCAGCTTTTTTCTCCACCTCGGCACTGCTCTACTGAGCTCTCTCTGGAACTGAAATTGATGGGATTCAGAATGCTCCCCAGGAAGAAACCACAAACAAGCAGGTGCTTTCGGCATTATATCTGAGCAGATGAAAGCAAATATTATTCTGATAGCTTTTCATTTTGCCCTCCAAGGAGCTTTGCATTATTATCCGTGACTAGGGATTTTAATAGTCAAACTACCACAAATTTGTCAAACACTCGATTTCTGCCAGGTTTCAGAGTACAGCTTCTGCCCATGGAGGTTAACTCAGGTCTCTCTAGCCAAGGAATTTTTTGAAGCAAGTCAAACACTGATAGTCTGTCCTAGCCCACATGCCTCCATGGACAACCTGACATCAAACTGGCAAGTGGATAAGGTACATCTTCCATCCACCCCCGAGCCAACCATCTACCATGGAGCTAGTGGGGCCCACTCTTCTGCTTCTCCCTGGCTGGCTCTCTTCTAGAACTATTTGCTCCTCTTCTATTAAAGCTGCCTTGTCCCATTCTCATATTCTTAGGAATAAGCTTTGTGCCCTTCCCAGATGAGACAATATAGATTGTCATAAAAATCACCCTGTCAGTGCTCAGGGATTCAACACTTCTGTGTCACCAGTTCCACTTACCAAAGAGGCACTCACAGAACCCAGTGAATATTAAAGCAATTTCTATCTGTGGATATTGTATTTGACTATTTCTACTTGTTGAAATCTATCTATATATGCATGTATTGTAACTGTTTAGTCACTAAAACATGTCTGACTTACCATCATGTATACCATATAATTTGGTTATTTATTTTTATTGTCTATCTCCCTTACCAAAATACAAGTTCTCTAAAGACTAGAATCTTTGGCTAACTTTGCTGGTCAGTCTGTAAGTAGATGCTTGTATATAGTAGATGATCAACAAACACTTTGCTAAAGTATGAACACTATCCAGTTAATTCAAAATAGTGCATTATATTTTCCATTTCTAATAAATGTTGCAAACATATAAATAAACATACTTATAACATTTTAATTATGAGTTTCTAAGTTGAGCACATAGGGATATGAATTGTTTTACTTTTTGGTGGACTATGGTTAAGTGGTGCTAGTGGTAAAGAACCCATCTGCCGATGCAGGAGATGTAACAGGCGTGGGTTTGATCCCTGGGTTGGGATGATCCCTTGGAGGAGGGCATGGCAACCCACTCCAGTATTCTTGCCTGGAAAATCCCACGGCCACGGGAGCCTGATGGGCTATGGTACAAACGACTGCAAAGAGTGGTACACAACTGAAGTGACTTTGGACACATACTCTCACGGTTAAAGAAATGTTAAGACTGTTTAATAAAAGAAGGTTTCTATGTGTTGAATGCCTTGGTTTGGTAACAACATTTAATGAATATCATTCTTCTTATGTGTATTTGAGGTATAAGCTGAGCAAGCCACATCTCAGAAATATCAATGTTGGGTGGAAGAGACTGGCTTGGAAACAAAAGAACACACTACGCGTTGATAACTACAGTAGAATTTGTATAAGCAGCAGCAGTAACAAGCAAGAGAGTGATTCCACAAAAAGGGAGACCCTGCTGAGGCTAGAACATGATCCAGGTACTTTCAAAGCAACTCTTTAGAACAGGAAGCATATGTGAGGATCTGAAATTGTGTCTCTTTTATCCTACAAAGAAGATAGAAACACACAGGCCCCTCCACTATTCTGAGTGTTCCAGCTTCGTTTAGGCTTGACTTTGGACAGACACACATGAACAACTCAGGGCTAATGGGCAGGTCAGGAGAGGGTACTGCAGGTGAAGGGGGAGAAGAGAAACAAGAGGGAAATCACCCGCTTGCCTTTGTAGGGAGCTCACAGGATGCCACGTTAACACTTCCCAGTGCAGACCCCAGCACTATGATCTTCCTCAAATCTAGGAGCAGAACATGGAGCGAAGGTGCACTGGTAGTTACATAAGAGACGGTGAAGCCTCACTCTTGCTCTAGGATTGGAGAGCTCTAGTCTACTTCTCACCGGATGGAGAAAACCAACCCAATCCTATCTATCACCTAGACATCAATGCAAACCAAAAGTTAAGCATAAATTGTGTCGATTTATTCAGTTAGTTAGTTCGAGGTCAAGTTTCGTGCTTGAGTTAAGTTTCTATGGAAATTCTTATTCCATGCTGTTATAAAGAGACAACTCTGTTTCAACAGGCTTTGGATTCCGGTCCAGGCTCCAGCCTGTCTCAAAATCCAAACAGAATCCTAAAATCTGTTCCTGCCTCTACCAGAACTTGCTGTATTTTCTTTGCCTCCTGCCACCACACAGTTGGATGGACACCAAGTATAGAAAATTTCAGCCTCAAAGGAACATTTTAAGAAAGTTATGAGCCAGATTCAATAATTTGTATAATGAATCATCTCTGAAATAATATTATTGCAATATACTTTTGAGTACAATTTAACTACAAGTTTAAGCTCCAGATACAGATGGACTTGGGGTGGAACGTCAGCTTTGCCAGCTATTAGCTATTTCAATTTGTGCCTTAGTTTTTTTATCTGTAAAGTGGGGATAACAATTTAAATGGCATGATAGAGGTTTTGAAAGATCTAGTGACACAATGTACGTGCAGTGCTGAACATAAGGCTTCCCAGGTGGCGCTAGTGGTAAAGAATCTGCCAGCCAATGCAGGAGATGCAAGAGATGCGGGTTTGATCCCCGGGTTGAGAAGATTCCCTGGAATCCCATTCCCTGGCATCCCATTCCAGTATTCCTGCCTGGCAAATCCCATGAGCAGAGGAGCCTGGTGGGCTAATCCATGGGACGGCAGAGTGGGACCCGACTGAGGAACTGGGCACAGTGCTGAATATGGTGTGTAACTCCTAACTAACGCTCAACAAATCAGTAATAATTGTTTTTCATACTGATTATAATTTTCAATCATCAACCCTTAGTATGTGTGTTTCGTGAGAGTTACAACAGTAAACTGGCATCTAAGCATTCTTTTAATTTTCCATGTGCAAAATGTATCCAGTGGTTACCATCATCTGTTGCATGGGTTCCCTCTCTCCCTGGCAGGGAGAGCTGCAAAGAAAAAAAAAAAAAAAAGACAATGGCAATTATTTTAGAAAGAGTTTTCTGAAGAAAAGGGTAACAGCGAAATGTTTGTTAGTAACTTTCAACCTCAGCGTGAGAATGTTATATTAGCAGAAGATGATTAGAAAGCATCATTTTGATCATTTTTAAAGGTAAATAACAATATTTTTATGCTTAATACAGTATAGACAGTACATCAATCTAGGAATAACATTTTTATTTACTAATTACAGAATCCATTCATTTTATACACACCACACCCCTTGTCTTTCCCCTTTCCTAACCCCCCTCATTAATAGATTTAGAACTGACAGTGCTTTCACTTCTCAGTATAAAGAATAATTTTCTTCTGAACATAGAGACAACTATGAAATCGAAGTTTAAAATATAGTCCTCTTCTAACAGTGATTCAGATTTCCATTAAACCTCCTCCCACCCTCTCAAATTAAAATTTGAAAAGCAGAGCTCAGAAATAAACTGACAGGCACTAGTACTTCGTTCATTTCCAGCAAGGAAGCACCAATTTGATTCCTACCATAACAATTTTTGCTGTTGCCAGTGCATCAAATTTTTTTAACACAGCTTCTCAAGTGATAGAAATCATCCCGTCACTTTGTTTCATAAAATTGACACCCTGGGGAAATGCAAACTAGAGTAGGAACTTCAGCGAGCTGCTTCTCCAACCCCTGCTAGGTATTCCTGAAATTCTCTTTTCCTCTTCAACTAATGTCATCAAGTCCCAATTGCTTGTTGTTCTTTTCTCCTTGTTCTGCTCATGTGCTACAACATCCCTTGGCTTCCCTCAGCACGGGAGTTGGTGTTTTTAAAAGTGTTACTCATAGATCGGGATTCTACTGCTGGCTGATTTGAATGCAGTGACAAAGAAAAAAAAAGGAACTTGATGAAATTATTTCACACACAGAGCAATAAACATATGGAATAAATTACTACGGAAGATGATTCAAAGAGTTTAAGAAACACCTGGATTTGTTTCTGGAGGCAGTGGATTAGAGAGAGGAGTGTGAAGCAGGAGGGTGAAATGAAAGCACACCCTCCAAGCCAAGTGTTAAGGCTCTAACCTCTTATTGAAATGGCACCTCTTGTGTTTATCCGGAGCACCTATCCCACTGCAAGTCTATTTAAGGGAGAGGTTTCTCTAATACCCTGGGAACAAATCAGACTAAGTCACAGGAGCCACCTTCCTAGTGAGGCTGGCCTTTGGCTTTGAGGTAAGGAAGTGAATGATGGAAGGTTCTTTCCAATCCAAAAGATGGGAAGACAATCTGAATATACAGAAATGAAAACTTGGCAACTGTTTTGAGATCTGGTGCAGGTCTGCCATATCAGCCACATCTCTGGCCTCCTTTCTTTCCAAGCTCTTTCTGACTTTTCAGAAACATACATGCTCCTCCCAGCGTGTGGGCAGGCTGCTCTTTCCTCTCCCAACTCTTCCCCTTATTCTTCAGGCCACCTTTTTTGTGACATCTCCGATTATCGTCATGTCTCCCTCTGTGTTCCTATACCAAAAGCGAAGTGTCTTTTTGTGTTTACTTTATTCGTCTCTATCTCCTCAGCACTTAATAAAGTGCCTGGCTCATCAGAGATGGTTAGTGTTTCAACAATTTATTTTGCCTCACTGTATTCTAGAAAGGACTTAAACTGCTTGATAAAAATAATAGCTAACATCATGAGGCCTTTAACTCGTGCCAGACACTGTTCCAAGTGCTTCGTGTGTTTTTAACTCAGTTAATCCTTGTAAGAGCACTATGGATGAGAGAGCTTGTCATGTAGGTACTAATATTATCCTTGTTTTGCAAATGAGGAAATGGAGGTGCAGAGATGCTAACTAGCTTACCCAAGGTCAGCCTGGTAAAGCTGGCCAAACGGGATTGGCTGCAACCAGCTAGTTCTAGAGCTACTGATAGTAACTTGACCATGACTCTGACTACCTGAATACCTAACACAGCAAGAAAATACAAATAGGAAACAGGAGAAGGAAATAAGAAATAAACATTTGAGATCATAAAATGGAGGTCTTAATTAGGCTAATAAAAAGAAATGCAATAAAATCTACACATTATACTCTGTTTTTCAGCAGCCAATTAAAAAGGTAAATCTGATCAATTAATCCATTAAACAAAAGCAAATCAGCTACTCAGAAGAATATTTCTAATATCAAAATCTGAAACAACTTTCTTCTATATGGATCAAAACAGATGATGATGTGTTTAATCATTCCTTCACTCACCATCTACATTTACATCTATTCAATAGCAGATCCAGGTGTCCAAACAGAAAAGTGAATCACAGGACAAACATTCAGTAAACTTATATATGACTAAAGAAAATGATGTGCACTGATTTTACACATACAAATGGACTACATACATCCCCTCATTCAGCTAACATGTGCTGAGCCTCTATTTGGTGTCTCGTGCTGAACTGGGCCTTAATAATTCATAAGGATCCAAAAAGGACCGAAGTCTTGGACCTCAGGGAGCTTAAATTCAAGTGAAGAGACAAATAATAAATAGACAACAATGTCAGGTAGTGTTAAGAGCTAAAAGGTAAAAGCACTTTAAGAGAATAGAGCATAACCAAGGGAAGAAAGGAAGGAGACTTCTCTAACTAAAATAGAGACCTGAATCAAGAAACATCAGTGACAGTTGTCTATCTTTTTTTCCTATTTATTCCAGCTTGGAAATCAGAAGAACTGTTTATCACCTGCTTATGTAACTTCTGATGCTATAAAGAGCAATAAATATTGCATAGGAACCTGGAATGTTAGGTCCATGAATCAAGACAAATTGGAAGTAGTCAAACAGGAGAGGCAAGAGTGAATGCTGACACTTTAGGATTCAGAGAACTAGAATGGACTGGAATGGGTGAATTTAACTCAGAGGACCATTATATCTACTATGGTGGGCAAGAATCCCTTAGAGGAAATGAAGTAACCCTCATAGTCAACAAAAGAGTCTGAAATGTAGTACTCGGGTGCAATCTCAAAAATGACAGAATGATCTCTCTTCATTACCAAGGTAAACCATTCAATATCACAGTAATCCAAGTCTATGCCCAACCAGTAATGCTGAAGAAGCTGACATTGAATGGTTCTATAAAGACCTACAAGACCTTCTAAAACTAACACCCAAAAAAGATGTCCTTTTCACAACAGGGGACTGGAATGCAAAAGTAAGAAGTCAAGAAGTACCTGGAATAATAGGCAAATTTGGCCTTGGAGTACAGAATGAAGCAGGGCAGCGGCTAATAGACTTTTGCCTAGAGAATGCACTAGTCATAGCAAATACCCTATTCCACCAACACAAGAGATGACTCTACACATGGACATCACCAGATGGTCAATACCAAAGTCAGATTGATTATATTCTCTGCAGCCAAAATTGGAGAAGCTCTGTACAGTCAGCAAAAACAAGATCAGGAGTTAACTGTGGCTCAGATCATGAACTCCTTATTGACAAATTCAGACTTAAGTTGAAGAAAGTAGGGACAGCCACTTGACCATTCAGGTATGACCTAAATCAAATCCCTTACAATTATACAGTGGAAGTGAGAAAATAGATTCAAGGGATTATGTTTGATAGATAGAGTGCCTGAAGAAGTATGGACAGAGCACTGTAGAAGAGGCAGGGATCGAGACCATCTCCAAGAAAAAGAAAGGCAAAAAGGCAATATGGCTGTCTGCGGAGGCCTTACAAATCGCTGTTAGAGAAGAGAAGTGAAAAGCAAGGGAGAAAAGGAAAGATACTCGTTTGAATGCAGAGTTCCAAAGAATAGCAAGGAGAGATAAGAAAGCCTTCCTCAGTGATCAGTGCAAAGAAATGGAGGAAAACAATAGAATGGGAAAGATGAGAGATCTCTTCAAGAAAATTAGAGATACCATGGGGAACATTTCATGCAAATATGGGCACAATAAGAAATGGTATGGACCTAACAGAAGCTATTAAGAAGAGGTGGCAAGACTATACAGAAGAACTATACAAGAAAGATCTTCATGACCCAGATAACCACAATGGTGTGATCACTCACCTAGAGCCAGATATCTTGGAGTGCAAAGTCAAGTGGGTCTAAGGAAGCATAACTATGAACAATGCTAGTGGAGGTTATGAAACTCCAGTTGAGCAATTTCAAATACTAAAAGATGATGCTGTGAAAGTGATGCACTCAATATGCCAGCAAATTTGGAAAACTCAGCACCGACCACAGCACTGGAAAAGGTCAATTTTGATTCCAATTCCAAAGAAAAGCAATGCCAAAAAATGCTCAAACTACTGAACAATTGCACTCATCTCACATGCTAGCAAAGTAATGCTCAAAATTCTCCAAGCCAGGCTTCAACAGTAAGTAAACCGTGAACTTCCAGAAGTTCAAGCTGGATTTAGAAAAGGCAGAGGAACCAGAGATCAAATTGCCAACATCTGCTGGATCATCAAAAAAGCAAAAGAGTTCCAGAAAAACATCTACTTCTGCTTTATTGACTGTGCCAAAGCCTTTGAATGTGTGGATCACAACAAACTGTGGAAAATTCTTCAAGAGATGGGGATACCAGACCACCTGACCTGCCTCCTGAGAAATCTGTATGCAGCTCAAGAAGCAACAGTTAGAACTGGACATGGAACAACAGACTGGTTCAAATCGGGAAAGGAGTACATTGAGGCTGTATATTGTCACTGTGCTTATTTAACTTATATGCAGAGTACATCATGAGAAACACTGGGCTGGATGAAGCACAAGCTGGAATCAAGACTGTTGGGAGAAATATCAATAACCTCAGGTATGCAGATGACACCACCTTATGGCAGAAAGCAAAGAAAAACTAAAGAGCCTCTTGATGAAAGTGAAAGAGGAGAGTGAAAAGTTGGCTTAAAACTCAACATTCAGAAAAGTAAGATCATGGCATCTGGTCCCATCACTTCATGGCAAATAGCTGGGAAAACAATGGAAACAGTGAGAGACTTTATTTTACTGGGCTCCAAAATCACTGCAGTTGTGTCCGAGTCTGTGTGACCCCATAGACGGCAGCCCACCAGGCTCTGCCACCGTCCCTGGGATTCTCCAGGCAAGAACACTGGAGTGGGTTGCTATTTGAAAAATTCCATGGATGACCAATCTAGAAAGCATATTAAAAAGCAGAGACATTACTTTGCCGACAAAGGTCTGTCTAGTCAAGGCTATGGTTTTTCCAGTAGTCATGTCTCTGCTTTTTAATATGCTGTCTAAGTTGGTCATAACTTTCCTTCCAAGGAGTAAGCATCTTTTAATTTCATGGCTGCAATCACCATCTGCAGTGATTTTGGAACCATCAAAAAGAGGACAGAAACAAGAAGGTATCTAAGGCATTAGCTATATTAGAGATGAGTCATATGAAAAGTATTTGAAAAATATTTGTTAAACTTGATTTCCAAATAAAAAGAGAGATTATTTGGGCTCTGTTCACTAAAAAATATGCTATTAACTGATATTCCAACTTTGGGAAATGCATTTTTTTGAAAGTATTTGGTATAAGTATTATATTCAAGACTTGAATATATATAGAGACTCTGGATCTGTGTGTCTGTCATACCTGTCAGTTTTTGCCATTTCAATACATGAGTATGGAAAAGTTTGACCAATGGGTAAAAACTAAAACCATGCTAATTTATGAAAGCATGTGTTCGCAATATGTAGTCTAGATTTATTCTCCTTTTCAGAAGAGTCACTCATTCTTTTTTTATGTCCTCCCACTTTGTACTTTGTAGAGCAATCAGCTATCTATTTTATAACACTGCACACTAAGACAAGGAACTTTTTCTCTATTATGATTCAGTGATTGTCAGATAACTGATTAATTTTAAGAAATTGAAGTATTAGTCTTTAAATAGCTACTTCACTCCTATTGATGTGCTCACGATACCTTACAAGTTTTATTTGGGGTCAATTTAAGTGAAGATAGCTCTAAACTGCAACTTATTATTTATGTAAAAAAAGGATGCAATCATATACTTTCAGGAGCCTAGTTCCTTGACCTTCTGTCCTTTCAATATTAGCAGCATTCCTGTTCAATTTGAATTGCAAACAGGATGCTCACGAACAAAAGGCAGTCATTTATTTTCTTCTTCACCATGATAATGCCCTTTGGGATTTTGTCATTGAAAGAATGGGGGACCTTAATGCTCTAAGATAAACAATACAAATGGAATAAAAAGCAGAGGGGAGGTGGGGGGGACTTCTAAAACTGACAACCTGAAATAAGACAAAAGGGATTAAGTGTTCATCTATTTGTCTACTAAATAAATACCTTGATAGAACCTTGATAGTTTCTTTACAAAGTTAGTGCATGTGCTTAATTTAGACTGTTTTAGCATCCAAGCACTACCATATATGGATGGGGTAGGGAGGCAAATTAGGTGTCGAAATCATATGATGTCACACAGACTCCAGTATAGGAAAAAGACCAGAGCTTTGTGAGTGCAGTTGCTTATGTACTATATGGTGCTTTTCTTATTTATAAAGCTGGAGCATACATTCTATTGCTCTTGTTCTTAGATTTTCAGACAGCCATAATTTCTGGTCTTTTGTTTGAAATGAAGGCCTGCCTGGAAAAATTGAGGGTGCTGCCAGACTTACTAAAAGACATTTTTTATAGCACACTATATTCTTTACTCCACTACCCTCCTCCCCACCCCAACTCTTGGGTGTAGGGGGAGGGGCACAAGATTGGAGAAAGAGATGAAAATTATTAAACTGAAAGCACATTAAAGTAATTTATGGACAGAATCTTGTCAAATGCTTTCTTAGCCAGGAAAACACTGACATGTACTAATGTTTAGTAATGTGCATCTAAGCATACCTCAAAGACTATGTTCCTAGAGTGAAATTATTTGTGAAATGTGAGTTATATTGGTTTCCTTTTGGTGAGGGAAGGAAAAGTTAAAATTCAGGTTACATATCTGGAGGACTGAAGTAAGCAATCAAAATCAAACTTTTTCATCAGACTCGTTTGACATGATTTCAAAATAAACTAAGTTCAGTAAACCTGTTGGCAGAGAAGTATCATTTGTCAAGCGATTAACAGAGACACAATCTGTAATTACGAATTGCTGAAAGCAGGACACTAATGAGAGAATGACTCACTCACGTTTTGGGGTGAAGGGGGAGGGGTCTCTCAGAAACTGTAATTTGATTTACAAAACTCTAAATAGCTAATGGCAGGTAACTCTTGCCAACTAACCAGCCAACTCTTGCAAGCTCATTAACAGAACTCCATGGTCTCACTGAAGGATAAACCATATGGAGGTGTCACTAAAAACTGGAGATGAGAGACTGTAATTCATGTTCATTCCTTCTGTGAGTCGGTCATATGGGCATTGATTTGAGCCTTTGTTTATCTGACATGACCTGTTCTTAAACAAGAAAAGAAAATGCATTTTTAGGGGTTTCTGGGTTCTTCCCCCTACCACCTTATACTACAGTTTTCAACCAATTACTACACTTCTTTATTCTGGATTTATTTCTCCAGCTTCCCATATCTTTGTCACATTTTAGCTCCAGCTAAACAATTGAATAATGGCATTATACAAGTGGCTGCACTATTTGCTTGCGTGCTGATCTTGGAGGGTAAAGTTGCTTATCGAAGATTTCCCTAGTGATTGCAAACCTGTGGCTATAAGATCATCATCTTTTTTTTTTTTTTTAAGATCATTTTAAACTCTTTATTCACATGAAACTCATGAATTCTGGAGGAGACATGTGTGGCAACACATAGATATAAGGCATAATTTTATAAAGAGCTCTGTATACTTTGTCCTTTTAACTGGGGTGCAATAGTCACGTCTATTCATGCACTGTGATTTTCATTTGATATCTGATCCGAGAATCTCTACAAAACTTATCAGAACAACACATGAATATAACTTCAAAAATAGTACAGAAGGCTACTTAATGATAAGCAAGTCTCCTCATCTGTTTTTTCTATATCCTTAGTTCTGTTGCCCAAGACCGTTTTAACCATTTACATGTAAAATCTTTCATGGCTCTAAATAATAAGCTTTAATTGCCAGTTCATGATTTATTAAAATGAGATATTAGCTACTGCTTCTGGACATGAAGAATGAAGATTTAGCTCACTTACATCACCTTTCCCTGCTCACTCTGAATTTCCATTTTTAATTTCTATGGTATTTAAAATTTTAGATAATATAACTATGTACTTATTTATTATATAGTACATAAATAATACACATATAATAAATATAGTTATTTATATAATATAAAATACTATTTAATCAATTTCAGACTATAATTATTAGCTCTCCATTTTGAAAAAAGGAAATTTAGCACACTATATTCTCTCATTTTTCTTTTCTACCTCTAACATTTTATCAACTGCACTGTTAATTATCTGTTGCCAAGATCAATGACATCTGCATTTTATTTTACAATCATAATTAAGATTTCTTAACCTTTTCTATAGATCACACCAAAAGTTAATAATCAGCATTGACATCACATAATTTTGTAAATATTGTTTATATGTGTGCTTCTGTTGCATTTCCTTCCTTATGGGTTGACGACGTGGTTTTGCCACTCAAAATCAAATGTTCCTAGAATCACACTTCATAGTCTTTTCTCATGTTATTCCAATTGTCCAAACTCAAATCTTAGTTCGCTTCATATTTGGGGCACTTTATTCCATTTTTAAATATGTTTATTGGAGTTTCCAACTGAACATGTCTAGTATCATCCAGTTCCCTTACCAATCTATCTTTTTTGACATTATTATTCTTGAACTCTGATAACCCTTACAGTATACGCATTAATTTTTTTCCAGACCTGGTACAGAAGTTAGTTTCATTCTTTCTTGTATTCAGTTTTACTCTGTTGCTTTTCCTCTCTACATGCATGTGTACCTGCTACTTGCCTGACTCTTTGCAACCCTGTGGACTGTAGCCCACCAGGCTGCTCTGTCCATGGGGATTTTCCAGGCAAGAATACTGGAGTAGGTTTCCATGCCCATCTCCAGGGGATCTTCCTAACCTAGGGATAGAACCCATGTGTCATGTTTCCTGCATTGGCAGGTGGGTTCTTTACCACCAGCGCCACCTGGGAACCCCTCCTCTCTAAGTGGATATATACAGTTGAATTTTGAAGTTAAAATGATTTAATTTGACTTTCACGTTGGTTACCAGTTTGGCTGGGTAGAAAACCTAAGACTAAAAACAATTCTCTTCCTAATCTTCAAAGGGTTTTAATATCTATTAGCATGCGGCATTGTCATTAGAGGCTTGATACCAGCCAAAAATGATTAATCCTTTATAGGTAATATGTAATTCTTTCAACCTCCTACACTGAGTCTAATCATGTCTCCTTATCTTTAATGATTTAGGATTTAATAATAATGTGTCTTGGTATGTGTGTTTTTTGTTCATTTCTTATATAGTTGTGTGTGTGTGTGTGTGTACCTGCATGTGTGTATCTGCTACTGATTTGGCTAGATTGAAAATAATTTTAAATAATGGTTAACAGTTGCCTCTTCCTTGTCTTTTCCTCAATTTTCTAAATAAGCTTTAGTGTTTTCACCATTCATCACAATTTTAACTGGTGAATTTAGACAGATATGCATTTTTCAAATTTTCTTCTATCAAACTGCTCTTTAAAAATATTTTAGGTCCAAAGTGCAAATTCCTTCTTGTTATATAGATTGAGGTGATCCTATTACATCTTCTCTGATATACTGAAAAATATTATTAACATATTTCCGAGTATTGAATTGCAGTTGTAAAACTAACACATTCTGGTTATTGAAGTAATTTTTTTAAGAAAACATTAGGCTTAATTTGATATTTTGTTATTTCTACATATTCATGGGTGATTTTAGAAGGTAGTTTCGCTAATGCTGACTTTGATACAGTACATAGTATCTTCTATTTATTTAGAGAGATTTAGCAAGTATTTTATGTTCTGAAATATTTTATAGGCAGGCATGGCAATTGTTTAATCTCTGAAACTGAGAAAGGTGAAATATCTCACCTATAAAATTATCTGTCTTGTACCCTTGAAAAAGGAGATGATACATTTCATACTTCTTCAGATTTGGTACTTTTATAAATTTTAGTGCGTCATGTTTTTCTAGGTGGTTTTCTATTTCATCTCTATGTTTAGATTTATCATCATAGTTTCACTTAGCATATTAATCTTCTCTGTGGCTGTGATTATATTGTCTCATTTAAATTCTTTTGAATTTTTACTTCTTTCTTTAAACTTTCTTGCTTTGCCTACGTAGAGTTGTTCCATCTATGCTGCTTATAGTTCTTAAATATCTTTATCAATTCTACAAATTGATAATTCTATATAATTCTATAAAAATTCTATTTGTAATTTATTATTTTTCTGGTTTTGTCACTCTTTTTTCCTTAATATTCCTATGAATATATTTTTACATCTGAAATTTTGAAATAAAATTTTAACTTATTTATATTATTATTTTTGCCTAACAATTAAAGCATTTCAGGCTGTGAATTTGCCTCTGCTTACAGCTTTAATTATATTTAACTAGTTTTATAAGTAGACAGGTTAGAGAGTCCCTGGAGAAAGAGAACAAGGATTTTTTTTTTTTTTACATAAGAGAAGCTATTTTGGCCTGAGACATTTTGTGATCCAAGCCTGGCCACAATGCCTGTCCTTGAACAGGTCTCAGTAATTAATGATCTTAAGGGAACAAAGGACTGTAGGAACAGGAAAAAGGCAGTAAAACTACAGTGCGTGATAAAGCAAGTCCTAGTTCTTCCTCAAGGGATATACATATTAATATATCTTGAGTTCTGCAGGAACTAAGGCACCACCCAGGTGGAGAATGAAGGATGTTGACCCTTCTGACTTCAATCAACTAAGACTTGGACTCTGTTAACTTTTACCCCAATTCTACACTGAAATTGCCAGCTCAAGCCCCTTCATGAATATGCATACAGGCTTCGTTTATTTTGTTTTGTTTTTATTTTTATTTTTAAAATTTATTTATTTATTTTTTAAATTTATTTTTTATTTTACTTTACAATTCTGTATTGGTTTTGCCATACATTGACATAAATGTCCCCTTTTTTGCTGTTCTGGGAAACTGCTTTAGGAAAGATACTCAGTGTTCTCCTTAATTGCTGCAAATAAAAAATCCCTCCTTCTCCTGATCTTGGCTCGATACCCACCAAGAGGTGAACTCAGTCTTTAGACAACGGTTCTGATGTGTACTTTCCTTATTGCCCTTATTCTTGAAATATTCACTTTGCAATTTTAATCTATTATTTGATTCAAGAACTACAATAATGACTGCTGATTTCCAAGTTGACCTTACTTTAAACTTTTGCTATTACTTTACAATTTTTTTTTAGTTCTTAAGAATGTAACCATTTATCACCTATCTTAACTTATTAAAATTAAATTTGTGGCTTAATTATAGTTATTTCAATAAACAACTGTGGCTGCATTAAAAGTGCAGTTTTTCCTCTATTACAATATATTCATGTATAACTTATTATGTTTTATTTACCCTGCCCCATTTATCTAATACATACATATGTATGCAAACTTATTATGTCTTCTAAAAATGTCTTTCCACATATTGATACATTTTTTTTTACTTAGTTTTTAACAGGAGAAAAACAAAGTTTAACAACATTTATTCATGGAAGAGACCCAGGGAAACTGAATAACTCTCCAAAATGACTGAAGCGTTCACTGTAAGTATCATCTTCAGCTAAAGACAAACGAGGATGTTGGGGGGATAGCAGTGGGACATCAAAGTGGAAGTAGGCAATTCTCAAGGAAAAGTAAATGTCTGGAAGTCCTGACATTGGAATTCTCCTAACCACATCTAGTCCATATTCTTTGCAGATATCTCTGAGAATACTGCTCTTCTTGTCTCAGGTCCTTGACCTTAATTCTTTATACAGCTAAGAATGTGGTAAAAAGACTTCCGAAGTCTTCCATTTTTTAAAAATAATCAACCTAAAATAATTCTCATGCCAAAGAGACATATTTGGGGACTATAGCTCTGATTAAATGTTGTCTAAGATAAGCCATGGAGAAGGCAATGGCACCCCACTCCAATACTCTTGCTTGGAAAATCTCATGGACGGAGGAGCCTGGTAGGCTGCAGTCCATGGGGTCGCTAAGAGTCGGACACAGCTGAGCGACTTCACTTTCACTTTCATGCATTGGAGAAGGAAATGGCAACCCACTCCAGTGTTCTTGCCTGGAGACTCCCAGGGACGGGGGACCCTGGCGGGCTGCCATCTATGGGGTCTCACAGAGTCGGACATGACTGAAACGACTTAGCAAGATAAGCCAAAAGAATTTGGTACCCGCTAATTTCAATCTTGGTTTTGCTGGTCAGAGTAGCTGATATGGCACGCACGTTGTTAAATTCCCCAAAGCTAAAATGCTTTCCAGAACAAGGGGTGGACTTGGGAAATCAAATTTCCTAGGATTTCTCAGTGATCCTATAAAAAGCCCTACCCTCTAAGGCTTCACGAATTGTGAGATTTAGATCTACAGTCATTCATCTAGTTAACTGCTCTGATCTGAAAAGATTTATAATATCTCATCTCCTCAGGAGGACCAATTAGTTGCAGCCTGAAGTACGTGCCCTAAGGTGCACTCTCTCTCTAGAATTTTACATTTCAAGGAGGAATGAGGCCCAGAAATTTGGAGACTCCAGGTCTGTCCAGGAAGTTTGTCACCAGCAAAGCCCTTTAACAGTGCTCAAGAAATAAACAAAAGAATATGAACTAATGAGAACATATTGCATAGCACACAGAACTCTAGTCAGTGCTCTATGGGGATCTACATGAGAAGGAAATTGAAAAAAGGGGCGATATATGTACACATAGGGCTGATTCACTTTGTTGCTCAGCAGCAAATAACACTGTAAAGCAACTATGCATGCACGTGTGCGTGCTCAGTCCTGTCTGACTCTTTGTGACCCCACAGACTGTAGCCCACCAGACTCCTCTGTCCATGGGATTTCCCAGGCAAGAACACAGGAGTGGGTAGCCATTCCCTTCTTCAGGGGACCTTCCCCACCCAGGGATTGAATCTGTGACTCCTGCATTGGCAGGCAGATTCTTTACCACCTGAGCCACCACGGAAGTAAAAGAATACAATAAAAACTAAGAAAGAAAGAAAGAAAAACCCCTGCACACGTGAAAATGGAATCTGAGTCAGCAGTCCCCAACCTTCTTAGCACCAGGGACCAGTTTCAAGGAAGACAATTTTTTTCACAGACTAGAGGGGATGGTTTTGGGATGATTCAAGCGCAATACATTTATTGTTCACTTTATTTCTAATCTAATCCTGCTGCTAATCTGACAGGAGGTACTGGTCCACTGCTGGAAGATTGGGGACCCCCTGATCTGGGTAATAAAATAATGGCTTCCCCCCCCCTCATTTTTCCTTTGTGCTTCATCTAGTTTCACTTGCTCACCGGGTGCTGCGTGCCGAGGCCCCTGCATTCTGGCCCTTCCGACCGGAGCGCCGTGTGAGAAATGGCTGTGCTGACACCTCAGCTCCGTGGAGCCTCGGGCGCAGAAGCAAGGCTGCTGACTCTGCAACTCAAGATGGCGGCGGCGGGCTGCGTGCGCAGCCGCCTCACCCGGCGGGGCTCTCAGCGCTGGAGCAGCACACCTGTGCCTGTGCCCCTGCTGCGCCATCACCAGAACTCCGCCTCCACCCCCACTGCGGCTGCCGCTGCTGCTAAGTCGCTTCAGTCATGTCCGACTCTGTGCAACCCCATAGATGGCAGCCCACCAGGCTCCCCCGTCCCGGGATTCTCCAGGCAAGAACACTGGAGTGGGGTGCCACTTCTTCAATGCATGAAAGTGAAAAGGGAAAGTGAAGTCAATGAGTGGTGTCCAACTCTCAGCGACCCCATGGACTGCAGCCTACCAGGCTCCTCTGTCCATGGGATTTTTCCAGGCAAGAGTACTGGCGTTGGGTGCCATTACCTTCTCCGCACCCCTACTGCAGAGACCTGTATAAAGTAGCCCACCCATAGACTGGCCATACAGTATGCACAGCAGAGTTTGATTTCGTACCTCTCCATTCTTTGATGAAAAATTTTAAACTTTCTTTTGCTTCTCAACAGAATGTGGTCTCCTTGGGCCCACAAAACCAGCACCCAGCAGGAGGACCCCTGTTGGGGCCCGACAAAGGGTTGGTAATCTGATAAACTTAAAAAATATATCATTGATATGTTATTTGGAATGTAAATATTAATGTAGCTATATATTCATTGTTTGATTTATTTTGCTTGACTCTCAAGAGCCGAGCACGACTTAGTGACTAAATAACAAATATTCAGTGTAGATTATACCTTTTGGAAACTTTACTCCATTAAATAAGCGTTTCCTTAAATTATTTTTTTCTAATACTAATACCACTTTGCCTTCTTACTTTGTATTGTTAATATTCGTAAATATTTTTGCTCAATTCATTTTAATTTTATTGTGCTATCTTATTTTTGGAGAAGGAAATGGCAACCCACTCCAGTATTCTTGCCTGGAGAATCCCATGGACAGAGGAACCTGGAGGGCTGCAGTCCATGGGGTCCCAAGAAGTCAGACAGGACTGAGCAAATAACACACACACACCTTATTTTAGTTGATTATACAACATGAGTTAGAATTCATATTTTAGTCTAACTTAAAAATCTTCTTTGTGGAAGATTTTAATTTATATCTATTGGCATACTGATATGTTCTTCATAACTGTCATTTTGTTTCTAAATTTTTCTTGAAAGTTTCATTGCTATTTTCTTTTGTTTTCTATTTATTCATTCACCCAAGAAATATTTATTGAGAAACTTCAAAACAAAAATATTTATTGAGAAACTTCATAACTGTCATTTTGTTTCTAAATTTTTCTTGAAGATGTCATTGCTATTTTCCTTTGTTTTCTATTTATTCATTCACCCAAGAAATATATTGAGAAACATCAAAACAAAACAATTGAGGCACTAAAGAAAGAACTGTGAACTTCCAGGCAACATTACTATCGTCATCGAACTCATTTTTGCAGGGAGAAAACATTTAAAGCAATGCTAATGATCCTGAATGGTACAAGGTAGTGGCAAGTCGTCTGCTTCTCAATAGAGATGTACAAAGTATCTGCTTTGGCAGAGAAGGTGCAAGGGAAGGTCTCTTGAACAAGGTCACTTGACTAGGTAACATCTAAGCTAACTACTTCATTTCTGTTCACTTCAGTCGCTCAGTCATGTCCCACTCTTTGTGACCCCATGGACTGCAGCACGACAGGCCTCCCTGTCCATCACCAATTCCTGGAGTTTGCTCAAACTCATGTCCATTGAGTTGGTGATGCCATCCAACCATCTCTTCCTCTGTCATCCCCTTCTCCTCCCATCTTCAATCTTTCCCATCATAAGGGCCTTTTCAGTTGTGTCAGTTCTACGCATCAGTTGGCCAAAGTATTGGAGTTTCAACTTCAGCATCAATCCTTCCAGTGAATATTCAGGACTGATTTCCTTTAGGATGGACTGGTTGGATCTCCTTGCAGTCCAAGTGACTCTTAACAATCTTCTCCAAGACCACATTCAAAAGCATCAGTTATTCAGTGCTCAGCTTTCTTTATAGTCCAGTTCTCACATCCATACATGACTATTGGAAATACCATAGCCTTGACTAGATGGACATTTGTTGACAAAGTAATGTCTCTGCTTTTTAATATGCTGTCTAGGTTGGCCATAACTTTCCTTCCAAGGAGCAAGCGTCTTTTAATTTCATGGCTGCAATCACCATCTGCAGTGATTTTGGAGCCCAGGAATATAAAGTCTCTTGCTGTTTCCATTGTTTCTCCAACTATTTGCCATGAAGTGATGGGACCAGATGCCATGATCTTCATTTTCTGAATGTTGAGCTTTAAGCCAACTTTTTCATGCTCATCAAGAGGCTCTTTAGTTCTTCTTCACTTTCTGCCATAAGGGTGGTGTCATCTGTGTATCTGAGGTTATTGGTATTTCTCCCAACAATCTTGATTCCATCTTGTGCTGCATCCAGCCCAGCATTTCTCATAATGTACTCTGCGTATAAGTTAAATAAGCAGAGTGACAATATACAGCCTTGATGTACTCCTTTCCCGATTTGGCACCCATCTGTTGTTCCATGTCCAGTTCTAACTGTTGCTTCCTGACCTGCATACAGATTTCTCAGGAGGGAGGTGAGGTGGTCTGGTATTTCCACCTCTTTCAGAGTTTTCCACAGTTTATTGTGATCCACACAGTCAAAGGCTTTGGCATAGTCAATAAAGAAGAAGTAGATGTTTTTCTGGAACTTTCTTGCTTTTTTGATGATCCAACAGATGTTGGCAATGTGATCTCTGGTTCCTCTGCCTTTTCTAAATCCAGCTTGGACATCTAGAAGTTCACGGTTCACGTACTGTTGAAGCCTGGCTTGAAGAATTTTGAGCATTACTTTACTAGTCTGTGAGATGAGTGCAATTGTGTGGTAGTTTGAATATTCTTTGGCATTGCCTTTCCTTGGGATGGAATGAAACCTTTTTCCAGTGCTGTAGCCACTGCTGAGTTTTCCAAATTTGCTGACATATTGTGTGCATCACTTTCACAGCATTATCTTTTAGGATTTGTAATAGCTCAACTGGAATTCAATCGCCTCCACTAGCTTTGTTTGTAGTGATGCTTCCTAAGGCCCACTTGACTTCACATTCCAGGATGTCTGGATCTAGGTGAGTGATCATACCATCGTGATTATCTGGGTCATGAAGATCTTTTTTGTATAGTTCTTCTGTGTATCCTTGCTTCCTCTTCTTAATATCTTCTTCTATTAGGTCCATACCATTTCTGTCCTTTATTGTGCCCATCTTTGCTGAAATATTCCCCATGGTATCTCTAATTTTCTGGAAGAGATCTCTAGTCTTTCCCTTTCTATTGCTTTCCTCTGCACTGATTACTGATTTCTTTGCACTGATCACTGAGGAAGGCTTTCTTAACTCTCCTTGCTATTCTTTGGAACTCTGCATTCAAATGGGTATATCTTTCCTTTTCTCCTTTGCCTTTAGCTTCTCTTCTTTTCTCAGCTATTTGTTTGCCTCCTTCCACAACCATTTTTCCTTTTTGCTTTTCTTTTCCTTGGGGATGGTCTTGATCCTTTCCTCCTCTACAATGTCATGAACCTCCACCCATATTTCTTCAGGCACTCTGTCTATCGGATATAATCCCTTGCATCTATTTCTCACTTCCACTGTATAATTGTAAGGGATTTGTTTTAGGTCATACCTGAATGATCTAGTTGTTTTCCATACTTTCTTCAATTTAAGTCTGAATTTGGCAAGAAGGAGTTCATTATCTGAGCCACAGTGAACTCCCGGTCTTGTTTTTGCTGACTGTATAGAGCTTCTCCATCTTTGGCTGCAAAGAATATAATCAATCAGATTCGGTATTGACTATCTGGTGATGTCCATGTGTAGAGTCTTCTCTTGTCTTGTTGGAATAGGGTGTTTGCTATGACCAGTGCATTCTCTAGGCAAAACTCTATTAGCCTTTGCCCTGCTTCATTGTGTACTCCAAGACCAAATTTTCCTGTTACTCCAGGTATTTCTTGACTTCCTCCTTTTGCATTCCAGTCCCATATAATGAAAAGGATATCTTTTTTGGGTGTTAGTTCTAGGAGGTCTTGTAGGTCTTCATAGAACCATTCAATGTCAGCTTCTTCAGCATTACTGGTTGGGGCATAGACTTGGATTACTGTGATATTGAATGGTTTGCCTTGGAAACGAAGAGAGATCATTCTGTCATTTATGAGATTGCATCCAAGTACTGCATTTTGGACTCTTTTGTTGACTATTAGGGTTACTCCATTTCCTGTAAGGGATTGTTGCCCACCGAGGTAGATATAATGGTCATCTGAGTTAAATTCACCCATTCCAGTCCATTTTAGTTCTCAGATTCCTAAAATGTCGACGTTCACTCTTGCCATCTCCTGTTGATCACTTTCAATTTCCCTTGAGTCATGCACCTAACATTCCAGATTCCTATGCAGTGTTGCTCTTATAGCATTGGACTTTACTTTCATCACCAGTCACATCCACAGTTGGCTGTGCCTTGACTCCATCTCTTCATTCTTTCTGGAGTTATTTCTCAACTGATGTCCAGTAGAATATTGGGCACCTACTGACCTGGTGTGTTCACCTTTCAGTGTCCTATCTTTTTTCCTTTTCATGCTGTTTATGGGGTTATCAAGGCAAGAATACTGAAGTGGTATTCTCTTCTCCAATGGACCATGATTTGTCAGAACTCTCCACCATAACCCATCAGTCTTGGGTGGCCCTACATGACATGGCTTATAGTTTCATTGAGTTAAACAAGGCTGTGTTCCATGTGATCAGTTTGGTTAGTTTTCTGTGACTGTGGTTTTCATTCTCTCTGCCCTCTGATGGATAAAGATCAGAGGCTTATGGAAGCTTCCTGATGGGAGAGACTGACTGAAGGGGAAACTGGGTCTTGTTCTGATGGGTGGGGCCATGCTCAGTAAATCTGTAATCTAAGTACTTAGGGATGACAACAGAGAAGGCAGTGGCACCCCACTCCAGCACTCTTGCCTGGAAAACCCCATGGATGGAGGAGCCTGGTGGGCTTCAGTCCATGGGGTCGCTAAGGGTCGTACGTGACTGAGCGACTTGACTTTCACTTTTCACTTTCATACATTGGAGAAGGAAATGGCAACCCACTCCAGTGTTCTTGCCTGGAGAATCCCAGGGATGAGGGAGCCTGATGGACTGCTGTCTATGGGGTCACATAGAGTCAGACACGACTGAAGCGACTTAGCAGCAGCAGGGATGACAAAAGTTTGTGAACAGATGGCAGAGGAAGCTTTAAGTAGTGAGGGGAAAAAATGTTCAGAGATCCAGTGGCCAAAGTATATGCTATTAGGAAGAATTAAAATAATTCAAAATGAGAGGTAGAATTCACGATGTAGGTGAGTAAGAATAGGATGGAGCCTGAAGAATTTCATACTCAGACCCCTTGATATTCAATGCTTGTGTGTGTACATGGATGTGCGTTAGCTCCAGAAAGACATCTAGATTTCCATGTGTAGAACAGTTGAAACCATGCAAATATTATGCCCAGAAGACTGTGGGGAGCAAGAAGAGATGAGCTTGTAGGAGTGGACACCTACAAAGGATAGACACTTAGTTAGATAGACAAAGATAGTTAAGAGGGATTAAAGAAAATTTTCTTTCAAGATTTTAAAGAATGATACCATACTGGAAAAGGGTGGTCCCATGAATGTCATCATGATAACTTTTTGAAAAGAACAGAAGAATCAGAACTTTCAAGTGTTTCTACATAGGGTGTATCTTATTCCAGTGGTCCCCAACCTTTTGGCACCAGGGACCAATTCATGGAAGACAATTTTTCCATGAACTTGGGAAGGATATGGTTTCAGGAGGATTTAACCATATTATATTTATTGTGCACTTTATTATTAATTATGTCAGCTCTACCCCAGATCATCAGGCTTTAGATCTTGAAGGTTGGGGACCCCTGTCTTACTCAGTAGATAACTATAGGTTGAGGTTCATATCTAGTTTTGAATTTTCCATAAACTCCACAAAATTTACAAAACATGATTGCACTTGTCCCACTTCCTGGCACTTATATCCACCAAAATACTCTGCTATATCAGATGGAGGTCCCCACAATGCAGGTTTTCCCCCAGTTTGCCTTTGTGAGAATCCTGAGATTTTTTTGTGTCAATTCCTTAAGTATTTTGGTCTTTTGTTGGGAAAGGTATAATTTTAGCACTACAGTCTATTCATAACCAACTCTTGCCCTCAGTCACCATTTTTCTCATTAGAGGTCACTTTAAGTCGTTTGCCCAAGTCATATCTTAACTGAAGCTGTGCTGATTTTTTAGGAGATGGAGCCGAGGATTAGTCTCTCATCTCTTCCTTCTTGTTGTACTATAGGAAACTAACTAGAATTTCTAGTATGAGGGTCACACTCTATCCATTTTCACTTATGGTACTCACTTAAAAATTTTATTCCCTAGATTATTATCATGATTCTGTGACCCATGGACTATAGTCCACCAGGCTCCTCAGTCTATGGGATTCTCCAGGCAAGAATACTGAAGTGGGTAACCATTCCCTTCTCCAGGGGATCTTCTCAACCCAGGGATTAAACACAGGTCTCCTGCCTTGCAGGTGGATTCTTCACTATCTGAGACACCAGGGAACCCCAGATTGTTACCATGTGGAAAAGGAATGATTACTAGAATTCACATTGCCATTTTACCTGGAGGTCTTCAACTATTTCATAATATCAGAACCTGACAGGTTCAATTTAGACTCTGAAAGTCCACCAAAAAAACCTAGTGAATACTGTGGGGAGAAAATTAAAACATATTTTCTACAAGTTAATGCAAGCAATATAACATTCTAGAATTTAATTTGTTTCTCCTCAGTAGCTTAAACTGTGGGAGTGGCTCTTAATCACTCTTGGGTCCATCCCTCCCTTTCTTAATTTAGCTTTTGGGTCTGTCTTTGGCTGCTCCTCTTCTTTGCTTGATATACTTCCTGCACAGGCCTCACTATATGCTATATCATATTAATATTTGTTTTCTAAGATGAATTTTTGTGTTTTTTCCTTTTTTTAAATTGAGATACAACTGCTATATAACATTATATTAGTATGAGGTCTACAGCATAATCATGTATGTGTTTTTTATTAGTTGTATAAGTATTTTAATCTGTCTAACTGAAGTTATTCAATTCACAAGTAAGCTTCCAAGGATTTTAAATTGTAATTAGAAAGGATTTTTATTCTTTTCCAGAATATGATCTTGTAAGACTTTGGTTATAGCTCCACTCTCTCTGCCTTGTTATGTGAACGTGGCATTTTGGCTAGAATTTTACAGATTCTGGGTTTCCCTGGCTCAATGACTAGAATTTTACAGATGCTGGGTTTCCCTGGCTCAATGGGTAAAAAATTCTGCCTGCAATGAAGGAGATACAGGAGACACGGATTTGATCCCTGGTTTAGGAAGATCTTCTGGAGGAAGAAATGGCAACTCACTGTGACAGTCTTGCTTGAAAAATCCCATGGACAGAGGAGCCTAATGGGCTACAGTCCAAAGGGTTGCAAAAAATTGGACACAACGGAGCATGTACAAGTACGTACATATTATGGACTCTAGGTTAAGAACTAACTTTAAAATCTCCACTAATAAGTCTATGAAACTCCATCTTTTAGGTTATTAAACATCTTCCCTATTGACATTAACTCGGTGTTTTATCGTTAACTAGCAGGGTGGAGTGATTATACTTTCATCACTTTCAGCAACACCTCCTCAGAAAAGCCTTCTCTGACTGCCTTATCTGAGTAAGTATACTCTTATTGTGTATCATTCCACAATGTTTATTTTCTCCATGGAACTTAGTATTATTTGTAATTATTAATGCTTTATTTCTTTGTCAATATTTTGGTTTGTTTCCCTCATTAACCCTTAAGTTTCATGGGCACAAAATGGTATAGTTTTGGCTCTCTACTATAGTCTATATAATACACTTTATGTTTAATATATATTTGTTCAATAAATGAATGAATACATACAGCATATATATGTTGGAGATGAATGTCTTGCTATATATTCATCTAATTTCAATAAATCAATTAAAATGTATTAAACAATGATATTTGTATAGGATATTTAGCCAGATACTATCAAAAGAAGAACCACCTACAAAGGAAAATAATATATACACACTAAGAGTTAGATGCCTTATTTGGGAAGTAAATGGGAATCTTATGTTTGGTTTTAGATGAAATTAATTGAGCAATAAGTTTGAGGTATATAAATGTGTCAGTTCGCCCACTAAGATTCTCACACAGTTTAGAAATCTGATTAAAAATATACCTCTCAAAGTTAATTAGCCTTTTAGATAGATAACAATTCACCAGTATACTCCTGCTCATTAATAAGGAACTAATTATGAAAAAAAAAAATATGGTGCAGTAAAAGGGGCCATGGTTTGAAAATTTATCTTCATCCATCCCTCTATCCATCAACCCTCCACTTAGCTTTCTATCCTTTTAACAAACACACCAACTATTTCCTGAATACAGGCATATTTTATAATATACTATAACACTCACTCCCTGTATTTCAATATATAAAACCCTATAGTGATATGCCCTGGGCAATACTGATTAATATCCTCAACATCCTCAGCTACAAAATTATTATTCAGTATTATAAGAAATATCATTACAGCATAGTGGCTGATATGCAGATAGTCTACAATACTATGAAAAATATTATTAGTTTTAAATAATATCTTTTATTTTATGATTCCATAGTGGAATTTTTCAAAACTGAAATGACACTGGTTGGGATAAAAAATTATCTACAAAATCAGTATTTACAAACTTAACACCACAATTTGATGACTAGAGAACTGAAAGTTTATAATTTTGATGATAATTCACATCAGGAGTCTTAAATATTACTTGTGGGCTATCTGTCCAAGCTGCCATTTTTGATACAAAACAAAAACTGAAACGATGTTGAATAAGAAATGTACAGGATAAACATGGTTCGTTTTCTCCACCGATTTCCAGGGAATGGAAGAATTATACATTGTCACAGAGGGTTTTGCCTTTTTGCTGCATCTTTTAAGCTGTCCGTTTATCCTATTGCTTGAATGTTGGTTACTGCTGTTTTTTACTTACCATTTCCAGCATCTTATGGAAGTGATCTTCAAAGGGCAAGTAATTTTCATGAAGACATTATAGACAGCATCTCAAAAGAATATGAATAGGTCCTTTCAAACATATAAATAATTAAAATGAGGCACATATCTTGCCATTCAAAGCTATATATTATTTCCTTTTAAATTAGCCAAATAAACTGACATAAATGTTTCTTCCGTTTAAAACATTTTAAATTTTACTCTGAAATATTTCAACCAAACCTGAAACTTACACAAGAGATATCTATATTAATATTTTTCCATATTGATGATAGTTAATTTAACTCTTTTTTAAAAAGGGAGATAAAGGGACACCCAGATTTATAGCTCCATATCTCTCATTCTATTCTCTTCCCTTTCTCTCAAGAAACAAATAGTTTTATTACAATTGATAGCATTCTAACATTCTAAAGCATGTTTAAAAATATTTTCCATCCATGTATATGTTTCTAACTCATATATTCTATTGTTTTGTGTTTAATGTTATTCATAATTGGTATCATTCTGAATTTGATATTTTCAATTATGTTCTTTATTTACATCACATTTTTGAGGTACCTTCATGTTGCTATGTATAGATAAATTCATGTATACTTCTAGGTTCCACTGTTTCATTGTTTATGTAAGTCTATGACAGTAAAGCAATTTATTTTTATCATGTTACAAACAGAGCTATAGGGAGCGTCGCTGGATTTGTCTTTATGGACATGTGTGAGAGTTTCTCAAGAGAAGATGCCTACATTGGTTGCTGGGTCTAGGGTATGGACATATTTGACTTTCTGATCTGCCTTTCCATCAGTATGGATAAGAAATACATTTTCCTCATATCTTCCCCACAGATCATGTGATAGGATATTAATTATGAATGATCTCTTACTTTCTTCTGAATTACCACTTTTCCAAATGCTAGTGAGGCTCAGCATATTAAAAAAATTTTTTTGGCCATATTCTATTCTGCTTCTATGAACTTCCTGATGTCCATTTTGACTGGGTTGTTCTTTTTAGTTTGTGAGAATTTTCTTTTATGTTGGATATAACAGTTGGTCGCTTATATGTGTTAAAAAATGTAACTTTCAGTTTGTGGCTGGTCTTTTCACTTTTATTATGATGTCTCTTGCTGTACAGAAATTATCTCCATTTTAATGTGAAATTATTTTCTTTTATGATTTTTGGATTTGGTGGTTATTTTAGAATATCCTTGCCAACCCCAAGATTCGAAATATTCTTATTTTTTTCCTAAAAGTAATGTAGTTTTGCTTTTACATCTATATCTTCTATCCATCTGGATTTTATTTTTGAGTGAGGTGTGAGATGACTTCATCCATACGGACAGCCAATTGTCCAGGCACCATTTATTGACTGATTGAATCTTTTGTCACTGATTTATAATCTCATCTCTGTTTTACCATCACAGTTCTATAATGGTTCTAGCATTGTTGTTGTTCTGTTGCTAACTGTGTTGTTCTGTTCTTGTTCTGTGTCCAACTCTTTGCAATCCCATGGACTGTAGCATGCCAGGCTCCCCTGTTCTTCATTATCTCTTGGAGTTCACTCAGATTGACTCTATTGAGTTGGTGATGCTATATAATCATCTCATCCTCTGCCACCGCCTTCTCCTTTTGCCTTCAATCTTTCCAAGCATCAGAGTCTTTTCCAGTGAGTTGGCTCTTTGCATCAGATGGCCAAAGTATTGGAGTTTCAGCTTCAGTCCTTCCAAAGAACATTCAGTTCTAGCATATCTTTTGTTATAGTTGCCTCCTATAATTAGCTAATTATATTTGCCAGCTGTAATTAGCATCCATTTTCCACCCAGAATCCTTCATCATGAAAATTTTCAAAAATACCTAAAAGTTGAAAGAATAGTACAGTGAACACTATATACTCATCAACAAGATTATACAGTTAAATTTTGCTATATTTATTTTACTGTATCATATATCCATCTATTCATATCTCTATCTATTCATCAATTTTTCTTAACTTTTGTCATGAATCCCATATTAAACTGCACTTCTAAAACTTAAGTGTACGTATCAAATGGAATTTGATACTTACCTGTTTTTTAAGATAACATGTATACACATTGAAATGCAAAAATTATATCTTACTGAGTTTTGAACAGTGCATACACTAATGAACCCAAATCGCTATCAGTAAATAAAATATTCTTATCAACCCCAAAAGCTCTCTCCATCCCTTTTCAGTCAACCCTCCCAGACACTCTTCTGATTTTTTTGACCATAGATTATTTTAGCATTTTCTAGAATTTCATATAAATGGAATCATACAGTAGGTACTCATGCAAGACTTCATTCTCTCTGTATAATGTTCCTGAGATCTGCCATGTTATTTAACATAACTGTAGCTTGTTCCTTTTTCTTGTTGAATAGTGTTACATTGTATGAGTATGCTGCACTTCTTTATCCATTCTGCATCTGATGGTCTTTGCACTCTCTGCAACTTCTTGCTGCTGCTGCTGCTGCTGCTAACTCGCTTCAGTCGTGTCCGACTCTGTGCAGCCCCATAGACAGCAGCCCACCAGGCTCCCCCGTCCCTGGGATTCTCCAGGCAAGAACACTGGAATGGGTTGCCATTTCCTTCTCCAATACATGAAAGTGAAAAGTGAAAGTGAAGTTGCTCAGCTGTGTCCGACTCTTTGCCACCCCATGGACTGCAGCCTACCAGGCTCCTCCATTCATGGGATTTTCCAGGCAAGAGTACTGGAGTGGGGTGCCATTACCTTCTCCCAGCTTCTTGCTACTATGTATCAATCTGCATTAAACATTTGGGAACCACATTTTTTGAGGATACATATTTTCTATTCTTTTGAGTTATGTCTTAAGGGTGGAATTGTTAGATTAACAGGTATTTATTTAACTTTATAAGAAGCTGTCAAACTTACAAAATGTATCATTTTGCATATTGACCAAGAGTGAGAGTTCTGGCTACTCCATGTCCTCATTAACATGGAAGTTGATGCTTTCATTCTTATTAGTTTTTGCCATTCCAGTGGGTGTCTAGTGCTATGTCATTATGATTTTAATGAATATTTTCTTGATGGCTACTAAATATTGGGCATCTTTTTCATAAGGTTATTGATCATTTGTATATCTTCCTTTTCAAAGTGTCTATTTAAATCTTTCACTATTTTAACTGGGTGGTTTGTCTTTTTATTAATCCGCTGTGAGAATTCATTTTATATCCTGTCTATAACCCTTTGTTAGGTACTTGTTCTGTAAATATTTCTCCTAGTTCGTGAATGTCCTATTAGTTTTCTTAAATGATGGATTTTGGTGAGCAGAAGTTTTTCATTTTAAGAAGTCTAATGTATTAGGTTCTCAGGGTTGTCATAACAAAGTGTCACAAATCAGAGGCTGAAATAGCAAGAATTTATAATTGCATAGTCTTGAGAATGAATGTCCAAAATAGAGAGGTTATTAAGACTGGTTCCTTCTGAGGACTCTTAGGAAGATTATGTTCTTTGCATCTCTCCTAGCTCCTGGTGACTACTGGCAATCCTTAGCACTCATTAGCTTATAAATGCATCAGTTGAATCTCTGCCTCCATCTCCACATGGCATTCTTCCTGTATTTATCTCTTCTCGTGGTCACCATCTTATTAGGGCACACATCATACTGGCTTAGGGGCCATCCTATTTCAGTATGACCTTATCTTAAATCTGCAAATATTTCCAAATAAGGTCAAATTCTAAGGTAGTGGGTGTTAGGACATCAGTGTATCTTTAAGGGGGACACAATTCAACCCATAATATCCAGTTTTTCAACCATTTTTCTTTTTTGATCAATGCTATCTCTGTGCTGTCTCAGAAAGCATTACTTCTCCCAAGTTGGAAAAATATTTCCTCTTGTTTTCTTCTAGAAAAATTTTTGGCTTAGATTTTATGTTTCAGAATCTACCTCAAATTGAGGTTCTTCTTTAAGTGGGTATCTAATTTTTTTCCAGCAGGTTGGTGGAAAACACTTTCCCTGTTCTCATTGCATTGCTATGGCACCTTAGTGAAAATTCAGTTTATTATAAGAATATAAGTTTACTTTCAGGCTCTCTGTTTTGTTTAACTGATCTATAGGCATACCTCATTTTATTGTGCTTTGCTTGATTGCACTTCACAGATATTGAGGGTTTTTTCTTGTTAATGTTTGTTTTTTATTTATTTATTTTTTATTCTTGTTCATTTTTTGTTTTAACAAACTGAAGGCTTAGGCATTCCTGCATCCCGCATATCTGTTGGCTCCATTTTTCCAAAGTGTTTGCTCACTTCATGCCTCTGTGCCACATTTTGGTAATTCTCAAAATTTCTCCGCCAGCAAATAGATTATGTCTCTGCTGAAAACTCAGAGGATATTTAGTCTATTTTTTTTAGCAATAAAGTATTTTTAAAAGTAAGGTAAGTACACTGATTTTTAGACATAATGTAAGTGCACACTTAATACACTAATAGTATAAACATAACTTTCATGTGCACTGGGAAACAAAACATTTGTGTGACTTGCTTTATTGTGATAGTCACTTTATTTGTGATGATCTGGAACCAAACACATGATATCGCTGAGATATGCCTGTATTTGTCTATTCTACGACCATAATGTACTTGCCCATATGGTACACAGCCACAAGAAGAGACAAACACACGGAGAGAAAGGCATGTAAAGATGGAGGCAGATATTGGAGTGATGCATTCACAAGCCAAAGAATGCCAAAGGCTGCCTGCAGTCATCAGAAGCTAGGAGAGAGGCATGGGACAGATTATCCTTAAGAGCCCTCAGAAGAAACCAACCCTACCAACATCTTGATTTTTAGACTGTTATCCTCCAGACTGAAATAATAGATGCCTGTTTGTTTTAGCCACCTGTTGGATGGTTTTACTTCTAGGATTCACATCTTTATGCTATCCATTCAATATGAAGAAAAAAGTGTGTTAGTAAAACGTCCTCTTGCTCTGCAGGCAAGCTCTGCACCAGTGTCTTTTCTCTTCCCCTCTTAACAGCACTTCACCAAAAGTGCTGTTCAGGCTCTGAGCTGCTAATTCCTCAATTAGGAAATTCTTTTAGGAAAAAAGTAGGCATAAACCCTGGGCTCATCTCATCGAGTTTCTGTCCTTTGCCCTACTCCATCATCACCTGCAAATTCGTTACTCTCTTATTACCTAACTCTCCAGATGCCTTCCAACAGAATTTCTTATATTGACTTCAGCTTGCCAGGTTGCCCTAATTGTGAGAGCTATTAAAGATATCTCTCCAGTGATATCAGAGACAGAAGTCCCCTAATATTCCTTATTTGTTCATTTTTTGGATTATTCTAGCCAGAAATAGGAGAAGGCAATGGCACCCCACTCCAGTACTCTTGCCTGGAAAATCCCATGGACAGACAAGCCTGGTAGGCTGCAGCCCATGGGGTCGTGAAGAGTCGGAGAAAACTGAGCGACTTCACTTTCACTTTTTACTTTCATGCATTGGAGAAGGAAATGGCAACCCACTCCAGTGTTCTTGCTTGGGGAATTCCAGAGACGGGGGAGCCTGGTGGGCTGCCATCTATGCGGTCACACAGAGTTGGACATGACTGAAGTGACTTAGCAGCAGCAGCAGCCAGAAATATGCCTACTTCAATATCCTTTAAGTAAACAGGTTTTAGTATGTTAAACCTATTTTTATCTAATCAATGCATTTCATATTCAACCTACTTTTGTTAGATTTTTAATGGCTAATCTCAATTTTTACAGAATTCTTGAATCAAGAAGTCTAAAGTTAATCAATATCTGTATCCTTATGCCAACAGTAATATAAAGTGAGGTTGCTCAGTCGTGTCTGACTCTTTGCAGCCCCATGGACTGTAGCCTACAGGCTCCTCTGTCCATAGGATTTTCCAGGCAAGAAAACTGGAGTGGGTTGCCATTTCCTTCTCCAAACTTATAACATTTTATCTGCAATCATTGCTCTACTTTTCTGCAAGTTTTTATCACCCTATATTTTAGTTCTACTTTGTTTCATGCTCCTTAAATTGGGCATAGCTATTGTTATTAAATAAAGCCAACACTTCTTTAGATTTATCTACATGATACATTTTCTACTGTTTTCTTTTCATTCTGATTTGTACTTCTAAATTGACTTTCCCTCTTGAATTAAGATTTCATACAGCAGCAGTCTATTAGAAGCAAACTATTTGAGTTGTTGTCATTGCTTTTGTCTTAGCTATTTAAAGATTTTGAGGGTTTTTTTTTTTTTGAAGTTTCTCTGTGTGTGTGTATATGTGTGTGTCTGTATATAAATATACATAATGTGTGTGTTTGTGTGTGTGTATTTTTATTGGTCAATCTATTTTTTGTATAACGGTATTACTTTATAAGCATTCTGCCTTCTAATCTGGTTGTTTTTAAGATCCATCTTTTATCTCTGGTGTTTAAGATCTTATCTCTGTTTTTGAATTTAGGAAATAGAGTCGCTTATTATCATGGGTGATTGGGTCCAGTACTAGCCTAGGATACCAACATCCCCAGACACTCAAGTGGCTTAGTCAGCCCTCAATATACATGGTTCTGTATTTGCAGATTGAACCAACCATGTATGGTGTATTACTACGTGGATTTTTTTTTAATGTATGCATTTATTTTTTTTAATGTGTGTATAAGTGGATCTTCACAGTTAAACCTGTGTTGTTCAAGGGTCAACTGAATAAATATGTGTTAATCCTTCTGAAGACTCTTTGTCCTTCCTGAATCTGATGATTCCTGTCTTTTATCACATCTTAAGAATTCTCAGTCATTGTCTCCATTATTTCTCTCTCTTCTATCTGTCCTCCTAGATCTTCATACATCTACTTTGAACCTTTTTCTTCTACCATCCCTGTCTTATAACATCTCTTTTATACTTTAACTTCATCTATCCTTATTGCATTTGATTAGTTTCTTCTAATTAGTGAATTTTCACTAATCAGCTCTTCATCTATGTCAACTATTCCTATGTTGTTGCTCTTCCATCACCAAGTCATGTCTGACTTTGTGACTCCATGGACTGCAGCACTCCAGATTTCCCTGTTCTTCACTGTCTCCCGGAGATTGCTCAGATTCATGTCCATTGATTCGGTGAGGCCATCCAACTATCTCATCCTGTCATCCACTTCTCCTTTTGTCTTTAATCTTTTCCAGCATCAGGGTCTTTTCGAATGAGTTGGCTCTCTGCATCTGGTGGCCAAAGTACTGGAGCTTCAGCTTTAGCATCTGTCCTCCCAATGAACATTCAGGATTGATTTTTTTTAGGATTGACTGATTTGCTCCCCCTTGCAATCCAAGGGACTCTCAAGAGTCTTCTCCAACACCATAATTAGAAGGAATCAATTCTTCAGTGCTCAGACTTCTTTATGGTTCAACTCTCACATGCATATGATTCCTAGAAAAACCATAGCTTTGACTGTATAGACCTTTGTTGGTAAAGTGATCGCTTTGCTTTTTAATATGCTCTCTAGGTTAGTCATAGTTTTCCTTCCAAGGAGCAAGTGTCTTTTTTGTCATGGCTGCAGTCATCATCCTCAGTGATTTTGGAGCCCAAGAAAATAAAATCTGTCTACTTCCACTTATTCCCCTTCTTTTTGCCATGAAGTGATGGAACCAAATGCCATGATCTTAGTTTCTTGAATGTTGACCTATTCCTATAACACATCTTTTTACAATTTACATTTTAATTGCTAGACTTCTTGCTTTTCAAAAAAATTTTTTTCAGATGACCTTGTTCTTTTTCATGGTGTCTTGTTCTTTTATTAAGATTTCTATTGCTCTTTAAAATCTTTCATAATTGCACAAATTATTTTATAATCTTCATCCGATTGCTGAAGGATATGAAGTTCTTGGTCTCTCATTCCATTTGGTATATATGTATATGCTTGACATTGCTCATTACTCAAGATGAGTTGCTTTCTGATTTGTTTCTGCTTTTATATGTGAGGCTCCCCATCTGGAATTTTGCTTTTGTGTTTTATTCTGATAAACTCCCCAAGATAGCCCTCATGTTGTTCTTTTAAAAACACTTCTTTAAAGTTTTGGGGTTTCTGAATCATATGAAGCCTCATTTGAAAGAAAGTCTCTCCAGAAAATTTTTAAGTAGTATTCCACTAAATCTTTTGCATGCATTATTTAATTCTAATATAATATCAGCAAATTTGTGAGGTAGATATCATTATTATTTTTCTACTACAGATGGAGAAATAAAGATGCAATAGATGCAATGTTAATAGAAATGCAACATTAATTGATACAGTATTAATAAAAGTATCTGAAGCTGCATAACTAAGTGGCATATGTAGAGCTCAAACCAAGACTAGACTGATTTCAAACCATATTCTTAATCATTGCGCTATGCTTTGTCACTAGTCAGACAAACAGTTCATCACCTCAAACAACATTTCATCTGTCATCCTTACATATCTGTTAGATTATAAATAAACAGTCGAGGATATGCTGAAGAAGGCAACAGTATGCATTAAAATTTTCTGCATATTGATTTAGCCAGAAGCGAAAAAATGAATGATTATTTTCAAGCAGCTATGTAATTTGAAATTCATTTACTCATTACAGACTTTGTTTTATATACAATAAGTGAGTGAAGTCGTTCAGTCCTGCCCAGCTCCTTACTACCCCATGGACTGTAGCCTACCAGGCTCCTCCATCCATGGGATTTTCCAGGCAAGAGTACTGGAGTGGGGTGCCATTTCCTTCTCCATGGGATCTTCCTGACCCTGGGATTGAACCCAGGTCTCCCGCATTGCAGGTAGACGCTTTACTGTCTGAGCCACCAGGGAAGTTCCCCTTTATATACAATATATAAGTATTTATATAATTTTATAAATATATATATATATATATATATAATTTGTTTTATAAATAAATATATATAAAATTTGTGTTACAAAATGAAAATGAGTCACCAGACTGGATGGGTCCACTCAATTTTGGTAGTGATAGACTCTTTTAGGCTATATTTATGCTATTCTTAATTGCCTCTCATCCCACATTATACTCCAGTGCTGTCATGAATCATTGACTGCACAGAGTAGCCATCCTATATCTCATTATAAACATCACTGCCTTCATTCTCAGAGAAGGCTCTGGCATCCCACTCCAGTACTCTTGCCTGGAAAATCCCATGAATGGAGGAGCCTGGTAGGCTGCAGTCCATGGGGTCGCTAGGAGTCAGACACGACTGAGCAACTTCACTTTCACTTTTCACTTTCATGAATTGGAGAAGGAACTGACAACCCACTCTAGTATTCTTGCCTGGAGAATCCCAGGGATGGGGGAGCCTGGTGGGCTGCCTTCTTTGGGGTCGCACAGAGTCGGACACGACTGAAGCGACTTAGCAGCAGCAGCAGCAGTCTTCATTCTCATTTCCATTCTTAGCTGAAAATGTTTCTTCATTTGATTATACTATTTAAATTTATTTCTTTCCTGTTTTCTATTATTTAATATTTTCCTTGAATTATTTACAGTATTTTCTAAGGTACCTGAAAATGAGGAAGGATTCAATATAAAATAAAATGGTCCTGTTTTCAGTGACACTAAGTAGAGTATAATAATTTGCTTCTGGACTCCATCCAAGTTTTCCTTAATTTTGTACATAAATTGTCTAAAAGTAACAGCTATGCTAGTGAGTGTATCACAAAGCATTGCTTCATTAAGATTTAATGGTGTTTTTAGAATAAAAAAAAGACTTTTGTTGACATTTTGTTACCCTATATAGAAAATATCTGGCAATTATAGGCATTTCAGAGTGTATTTAAAAAGTTTACCTTGAGCAAAGTAAAACATTTAAGAAATATTTTAATTAGGCTTTGGAAAGTAGTATACACAGGAGAAAGAATGATTAAAAACTGGAATAGAACACATATATCAGAGCTACTAAAATGTCCCCAAACAATCAAATTATTTATTACGTATTGGGTTGTACACATTTATATTTACCAAGACCCACTATGTGAAATTTACAACTAGACATTTTTGAGAGTATCTTTTTTGGGTTTGTGGACCCAACTGCAGTGTGGATATGTGTGTGTGGGGGAGTGGCTGCTTCCCACACAACGCCAAGCAATTCTCAGACACCACCAGGGTGTCCAAGAATTCAACTAATTTCTCACCCCATCTACCCAGAGTCAGCATCAGATTCTATAAGCTGAGGGCTCAGTCCCACAAGACTGACCCCACCTCCCCCTATCTTAGATGTACTTCTGACCAATTGACTATAAATCAGAAGTTTCCATGACTCTCTCCTTGAATTTCATTAATTTGCTAGAGCAGCTCACAAAACTAAGAAACATACTGCTTAGATAGCCAGTTTGCTGTATAAGGATGTAACTCAGGAGCAGCTAGATGGAGGAGGTACTGTTTCAATGGTAGCCAATATGGCAGTGTATGGGGAAGGGGCATGAAGCTTCCATGCCCTCTCCAGGATGCAGCCCTCTCAGCAGATCCAAGAGTTCACCAATCCAGAAGTTCTCTGAACTTCCTCCATCCTATGGGATTTTTCTGGAGGCTTCAGAAGCAGAAGATATTAAGAATAGGTGGCCAGATACACAGAAGAACTATACAAAAATGATCTTCATGACCCAGATAATCATGATGGTGTGATCACTCACCGAGAGCCAGACATCCTGGAATGTGAAGTCAAGTGGGCCTTAGGAAGTGTCACTATGAACAAAGCTAGTGGAGGTGATGGAATTCCAGTTGAGCTATTATAAATTCTAAAAGTTGATGCTGTGAAAATGATGCAATCAATATGTCAGCAAATTTGGAAAACTCAGCAGTGGCCACAGCACTGGAAAATTTCAGTTTTCATTCCAATCCCAAAGAAAGGCAATGCTAAAGAATGCTCAAACTACCGCACAATTGCACTCATCTCACACACTAATGAAGTAATGCTCAAAATTCTGCGAGCCAGGCTTCAGCAATACATGAACCGTGAACTTCCAGATGTTCAAGCTGGTTTTAGAAAAGGCAGAGGAACCGGAGATCAATTTGCCAACATTCGCTGGATCATTGGAAAAGCAAGAGAGTTCCAGAAAAACATCTATTTCTGCTTTATTGACTATGCCAAAGCCTTTGACTGTGTGGATCACAATAAACTGTGGAAAATTCTGAAAGAGATGGGAATACCAGACCACCTGACCTGCCTCTTGAGAAACCTGTATGCAGGTCAGGAAGCAACAGTTATAAATGGACATGGAACAACAGATTGTTTCCAAATTGGGAAAGGAGTACATCAAGGCTATATATTGTCACCCTGCTTATTTAACTTATATGCACAGTACATCATGAGAAATGCTGGGCTGGATGAAGCACAAGCTGGAATCAAGATTGTTGGGAGAAATATCAATAACCTCAGATACGCAGATGACACCACCCTTATGGCAGAAAGTGAAGAAGAACTAAAGAACCTCTTGATGAAAGTGAAAGAGGAGAGTGAAAAAGTTGGCTTAAAGCTCAACATTCAGAAAACAAAGATCATGGCATCTGGTCCCATCACTTCATGACAAATAGATGGGGAAACAGTGGAAATAGTGGCTGACTTTATTTTTGGGGGCTTCAAAATCACCGCAGATGGTGATTGCAGCCATGAAATCAGGAGACTCTTGAGAGTCCCTTGGACTGCAAGGAGATCCAACCAGTCCATCATAAAGGAAATCAGTCCTGGGTGTTCATTGGAAGGACTGATGTTGAAGCTGAAACTCCAATATTTTGGCCGCCTGATGCGGAGAGCTGATTCATTTGAAAAGACCCTGATGCTGGGAAAGATTGAGGGCAGGAGGAGAAGGGGACAACAGAGGATGAGATAGTTAGATGGCATCACCGACTCAATGGACATGAGTTTGGGTGAACTCTGGGAGTTGGTTTTGGACAGAGAGGCCTGGTGTACTGTGGTTCATGGGCTTGCAAACAGTCGGACAGGACTGAGCGACTGAAGTGAACTGAACTCACTGTATAGTCATAATTGATTAAATTATTGACCATTGGCAATTGATTCAACCTCTAGGTCCTCTCTCTTCCTGGAAATCATGGAGTAGGACTGAATGTTCTAATCCTCTAGTCATGTGACTTGTTCTCCTGGCAACCAGCTCCCATCTTTAGGAATGTGTTGGCTAGGTGGGTGGGTGGGTGGCAAAAGTTACGCCATTAACAAAGCCAAAAACACTTTTATAACCCTTATCACAGGAAATTTCAAAGTTTTTAGGAGATGTAGGTCAGAAACTCTGAACAAAGACCAAATATATATGAGATATATATTTTGGTCATCTGAATAACCAAATATGTATTTTTTATCACATTATCACCATAGAGCTACAGTGGGTGATCTTAGTGTGGAAATATAAGTCATAACTTCTCTGATATTCTAATACATATATCACTCATGAAAAACCATTTATAATAGTCTAGAGATGTAAAGATTTTTCTCCTAAACTTGAGGATTATAATTTTACCAATGATATATTTGGTCTAAGTATGAAACTTATTCCAAGTCCAGGAAACTCCCTTTCTGCTGAAGCACTTTCTGTCTTTTTAAACCTATTTTTTCATACTTACTCTTTTGAATGAAATATGATGACCACTAAAATTAACTCTTATTATAGTTGTAAATATGTAATATAGTGGCAAGATCTATAATGATCTATTAAAATATTTTCTGAAACTTTGCAATGAAGTTATGCGTTTACTAGGTATTATTTACATTGTTAAACTGTAACAGTACTTCAACATTTGAATAACTAAATAATGATATGGTTTGCCATATGTTTCCATTTAATGAAGCCTTGTATTGATACTTAAATGCTTCATTAAGTCACAAGCTGCCAAAATAAGTAGTTTTTCTCTTGTCATAAATGTGACATGGTTTAACTTAAAAGTCTTGTCATTTAAAAAATTAAGAATGCTTTTATTCTGCATATATTATAAGCAACATCTCTCTCAATATTTCAGGTTTACATACAGAACATTTTCAGGAGGTTGACATTGTAGTTTGGGAATTTTTGTGACCAATTTTCTTGTCAGTAGAAGGTTGAGGAGTTGTTATAACTATCATTTCATCATAAACTAAACAAAGTTTATATGCAATTTTCAAAAGCTTCTTGAAGTGACACCTGTTTCATTAATAATAATAATGAGCTTTAAAAGTCCTTATCTGAGCTGTAAACAACAAACAAAAAACTGTAATTTCACCAAAATCATATTTTTTCAAGGCAGCAAGTTACCTTGAAAATGACAAGTTTGGAAAATGACAAGTTCAGATATTCTGAAAAACACATGTGGCTCATAACAGTACTATCAGATTTTGCCTTTCTACCTTTTCAAAAAAATGCCTAAGATAAATTTTACAACATAATCATAAGGTTTAATTAGTACGTAAGTTCTAACTGATATTTATTTTGAGCAAATTGTAGCTTTTAGATCTTGATGCATTGTTTTCTAGGAGAGTAGATTGTATGGAAGAAAATTCAGGCATGAATAAGTGATTATTTCAAGTTGATTCATTAAATATGACTCATCTTAAAGAAAATTAAAGGACAACTGATTGTATATAATAGTTGATAGGATAATATTTTTGCAAGCCTTGGTTTGCAGAGGAATGCTGTGTGTCAATATGTGAATTTTAAAACAGTTATACAATAACAAATGTATTTGAACATGTAGAAATTATTCAGGACGCAAAGCATGATCATTTTCCTTTGAGTGTAATTCATATGGATTATTTTAATTTAGGTCCTCAAAGATGTTTTAAAAATATACAACTAAATTAAATATTTGTTTTAGCCTTTCAGATATAGTTATCTTTTTTTTTTCTTTGTCATTTTTTATTACTACAAACTATCTTTTAGCCTGGCTAATATGATAAGAAAATCCTGTGTTTGCATACATGAAATATGTATATACGGAATAAAAACTCAAATGCCTATAGGACAGATAGTAATATAAATATGTATATAAAATGAGAAAATGTATTTGGACCTGTGTCTGAATGTATGCTTGGTTTAAACATATTCAAATGCAAAGAGCATATCAAACAAACAACACCATAATATTTAACTCAAACAAAACACACTTGCAGTTTAAATTTGGTCCTAAAGGCTACCAGTTGTTAACCTACAACACATGTGCTTTGTTTCTAAGTCATGTCTGACTCTTTTCTGACCCCATCAGATGTGGCTGGCCAGGCTCCTCTATCCACAGGATTTCCCAGGCAGAATACTAGAGTGGGTTGCCATTTCCTTCTCCAGGGGATCTTCCTGACCCAGGGATCAAACCTGAGTTTCATGCATTGAAGGAGGATTCTTTACCACTGCGCCTCCTGGGAAGCCCCAAACCCCCTAGCATAGAGGTTTCCAATTAATAAACACTAGAAATTAATAAATAATTTTTCATTATAATTCCATATCCAATGCTTTTTTCTATATATATTCATTTATGTTATATTAAATAATGATCAATTTCTCACCTTTTATCACCATTTTAGTTTCCTCTCTTTCCATAACTCAGTATCTAAAAAGCCCATGAACTATCAAACAAATGGTAAACTACAGGGTGGAAAAGAAAAAAACAGTCTTTTGAATAGACACTAACATATTTCTCAGTAAGTCATATATTTTTATATTTTTATGAAAAGATCACCAAATAGTAACTCAAGTACTTAACAATGGTATGGTATCATATGTTCAGATTTTTGGTTATATTTGTAAAGTTTGAAGGAGGTCTATTGGGGAACCACATAAGACAACGAATCCTGACTCTGGCTTTCATTAGAATCACCTGTGTATTATTTAAAACTATGAGCCCACCCTTGTTAATTCTAGTGCAGCAGGTATATGTCATTTAGGAGTTGTTACAGATGACTCTAGTTTAGAATCAAAGGCCTTGGTTATTAAAAGGCTTTCACTCTATCAGCAAGGGCCTCACTTGGAAGTTTATTGGAAAAAGAGAATCTGAGGCCTCACCTAGATTTACTGAATCAGAATCTGAATGTTCACAAGGTTACTGGGTGATTTGTGTGAATATTAAGTGACAGGTACTTTGGACTAAGGCATGACTTCCTTTGGAGCTAAATTGACACCACCCTTATGGCAGAAAGTGAAGAGGAACTAAAAAGCCTCTTGATGAAAGTGAAAGAGGAGAGTGAAAACAGTTGGCTTAAAGCTCAACATTCAGAAAACGAAGATCATGGCATCTGGTCCCATCACTTCATGGCAAATAGATGGGGAAACAGAGGAAACAGTGTCAGACTTTATTTTTTTGGGCTCCAAAATCACTGCAGATGTTGACTGCAGCCATGAAATTTAAAGATGCTTACTCCTTGGAAGGAGAGTTATGACCAACCTACATAGCATATTCAAAAGCAGAGACATTACTTTGCCAACAAAGGTCCATCTAGTCAAGGCTATGGTGTTTCCAGTAGTCATGTATGGATGTGAGAGTTGGACTATAAAGAAAGCTGAGCGCCGAAGAATTGATGCTTTTGAACTGTGGTGTTGGAGAATACTTTTCAGAGCCCCTTGGACTGCAAGGAGATCCAAGTAATCCATCCTAAAGGAGATCAGTCCTGGGTGTTCTTTGGAAGGAATGATGCTAAAGCTGAAACTCCAGGACTTTGGCCACCTCACGCAAAGAGTTGACTCATTGGAAAAGACTCTGATGCTGGGAGGGATTGGGGGCAGGAGGAGAAGGGGACGACAGAGGATGAGATGGCTGGATGGCATCACTGACTCGATGGATGTGAGTTTGAGTGAGCTCCGGGAGTTGGTGATGGACTGGGAGGCCTGGCGTGCTGCGATTCATGGGGTCACAAAGAGTCAGACATGACTGAGCAACTGAACTTAACTGAACCCCTCTCAGGGACTTTAGGTAAGGCTTGCTATTGTTAGATTTCAAGGGTGACTAGAAACTTATTAAAATAGTCCCTGGCCCAGAAGTTGGCATTAACCTCAAAATACCAATGTGTTAGTTTACAATGAGAAATGACACCTGTCACAAAGTCCAGACTATTAAAATCCACTTAACTAGCATCTTTTCTTCCAATGGAGTCAACTCTCTGAGAATCAGATTATAATCAGAAAAAATTAGAGTGGATTTCACCCAAAGTTATCAGCAAGGATAGCTAGAGAAACTTTTCTGATGTGGACACTGAATGAGAATAACTCTTTTGAACAAGATTACCTTGCCTCTCTGGACAGTGTACACTGTGAAATAGCAAAGTTCTGTACTTACACATCCTTGTCTGTGTATTCTTCTGTATATCTTCTGGGTCTGTTTTCATTTCCATCGCTTTACCTGTATGAGTACTCTGGTCTGGACCACAACTTTAACACTGATGGCTTGGCTTTCCCGGTGGCACTAATGGTAAACAATCTGCTTGCCAATGCAGGAGACACAAGAGATATGGGTTCAGTCCCTGGGTCTGAAAGATTCCCTGGAGGAGGAAATGGCAACCCACTCCAGTATTCTTACCTGAAAAATTCCATGGACAAGAGGAGTTTGGTGGACTACAGTCCGTCACAAAGAGATGAACGTGACTGAGCACGCACATATTTCATTAGTGGTAGGACTGAGGCTGCATGTCTGATCTCTCAGCCCCCACCTATATCAGAGACTGTCAATGTGAAATCCACATGAGACTTTAGAGAAACTTCTGAGCTACTATATTATATGGAAATTTTGTTAACATGAACAATTCTTACTGTTAAGTGACAACTTTCATTGTTTTCTCAAAACAGTTCATGAACAATGTTAAGAACTACTGGTCTAAATCAAATTTGTAACTACAATTTCAAAACTAAATGAAACAGTAAAGTATAAAGGTAGTTTAATATGAATGTTAGAAATGTATTACTATCCTGACTGCTGCTTAATTGTCAAGCATTATTTACTGACTGCTGCTCAATTGTCAAGCATTATTTCATTTAATGTCATCATTCCCTGTTTTTGGATGGGAAAACTAAGAAATAGAGAGGTAAGTCAGCTACTCATTTTTGTACAGCCAGTAAGTGGATGGAGGTTAGAGTTCAAGCATAGGTTTTTTTTTGGAATCTAAGCCTGTATAGTATTATTAGTCACTAAGTCGTATCCAACTCTTTTGTGACTCCGTGGACTGTAGCCCACGAGGCTCCTCTGTTCATGAGATTTCCCAGGCATGAGTACTGCTGTGGGTTGCCATTTCCTTCTACAGGGGATCCTTCCAACCCAGGGATTGAACCCACATCTCCTGCATTGGCAGGTGGATTCTTTACCTCTGAGCCACAAGGGAAGTACCCCGTTTAGTACAGATCCAAGAAAACTCCTGTATTACCCGTCTAGAACTACCCTAGATCACCTGACTGAAAGTAATACTTACTTATTTACTTATACTCTTCTACCTCCATGCTTAGGGGACTGGACATATTTTACCTAGGTGCTTTTTTATAGCTCAAATTATATTTTTCATCATTCCAACATTTTGGGGAAATTCTTCAGTGTAATTCCTTAAGTACTACTAATAATTCTCTTTTCCAAGATTATTAAATGCTTACAAAATATTTATTTAATAATGCTTTAGAATAGATGAAGACATAGTTAAAGAATCTCAGTAATTGGACAAAATAAAAAGGATACAATTAAGTTACTTCAGGTTATTTTTATGAATCTTTTCTTTATGCTGTTGAGTTTAGCAATGAGGGATTTTAAAGAAGAGATCAGCAATGGATAATTAACTATTCTCTATTTTCTTGATTCTGAGGTTTAAAAAATATGTTATCAGCAACACAAATATTAATTAGATGCTAATTAATAATTTTACCAATGAAACATTTACAAAACAAATATGCAAATCCTCATAAACCAACTTGCACTCTAGTGATGATTAGGCTATCATTATATTCAGGAGCAATTCTGATGAATGCATAAGATTTTAAGAGCATGACCTAATGCTAATAGAGTGAAAACTTTAAACTTTTTTTTCTGATTTTGTTTCTGTCAGTAGTTCATAAGGATAGTAATACATTTCTAACATTCATATTAAACTACCTTTATACTTTACTGTTTCATTTAGTTTTGAAATTGTAGTTACAAATTTGATTTAGACCAGTCGTTCTTAACATTTTGGTTCATGAACTGTTTTGAGAAAACAATGAAAGTTGTCACTTAACAGTAAGAATTGTTCACGTTAACAAAATTTCCATATAATATAGTAGCTCAGAAGTTTCTCTAAAGTCTCATGTGGATTTCACATTGACAGTCTCTGATATAGGTAGGGGCTGAGAGATCAGACATGCAGCCTCAGTCCTACCACTAATTAAATATGTGATCATCTACAGCTTCATCTCTCAAAGGATACTATTCTTAATCCAAAAAATTAGGAAGTTGATTGTTAAGGTACTGTCCAGTTCTGAGAAAATGAATACTAAATTTAACTCTTAAATGTGGAGGTACAGTGCTTGTCTTTTTAATAAATAAATGCCATGCCCAGGTGGCTCAGTGGTAAAGAATCTGTCTCCAATGCAGGAACCACGGGAGATGCGAGTTCAACCCCTGAGATGGGAAGATCCCCCAGAGAAGGAAATGGCAACCCACTCCAGTGCTTTTGCTGGGACATCTCATGGACAGAGGAGACTGGAAGGCTATAGGCCTTGGACTATAGAGTCAGACTAAGTCAGACTAAGAGTCAGACAGGATTGAGTATGCATGCAATCTTCAATTTAGGTTCCAGATGAATATTGTCTTTTAAAATGCTCACATCAGTAGACCGTCTGATTATTCTAGGAAGAGACATCATCACTAGACAGAGGGAACATTACCCAAAATATTTTAAGAATTATATTCTGTAATTTCCAGACACAGAAAATTTTCACCACTTACTATCATGAAATCACTTTGCAGAGAAATTGCTGAGCAACTGTTGTGACTCTTCAAATAACCTAAAAATCAGGAAATTCAAAAAAACTGATGCTTGAGAAGATTATTGCCATTTCCTCAGAAATAAATATAGTGTGAGTGACAGATTATTGACCCATTAAATTTATGTCTATCATAGGTAAATTCTGGACTGTATTGCAAAACAGAGAGTTTCTAAACAAGCATGTACTAGTTGTCAGAAATAGTTAACAAATTCTGCCCAAAATGTCTCATTTCCTTTTCTGTTAGGCTTTGCCAACATCCGTTGGATCATCAAAAAGTGAGAGAGTTCCAGAAAAACATCTACTTCTGCTTTATTGACTATGCCAAAGCCTTTGACGGTATGGATCACAACAAACTGTGGAAAATTCTGAAAGAGATGGGAATACCAGACCACCTGACCTGCCTCCTGAGAAATCTGTATGCAGGTCAAGAAGCAACCTTTAGAACTGGAAAAAAATAATAGACTAGTTCCAAATTGGGAAAAGAGTAAGTCAAGGCTGTATATTGTCACCCTGCTTATTTAACTTATATGCACAGTACATCATGAGAGATTCTGGCCTGGAAGAAGCACAAGCTGGAATCAAGATTGCAGGGAGAAATATCAATAACCTCAGATATGCAGATGGCACAACACTTATGGCAGAAAGCAAAGAAGAATAAAGAGCTTCTTGATGAAAATGAAAGAGGAGAGTGAAAACAGTTGGCTTAAAACTCAACATTCAGAAAACTAAGATCATGGCATCTGGTCCCATCACTTTATGGCAAGTAGATGGGGGAAATAATGGAAACAGTGACAGACTTTATTTTGGGGGGGCTCCAAAATCACTGCAGATGGTGCCTGCAGCTGTGAAATTAAAAGACGCTTGCTCCTTGGAAAGAAAGTTATGAGCAACCTAGACAGCATATTAAAAAGCAGAGACACTTTGCCAATAAAGGTCTGTTTAGTCAAAGCTATGGTTTTTCCAGTAGTCATGTATGGATGTGAGAGTTGGACCATAAAGAAAGCTGAGTGCTGAAGAATTGATGCTTTTGAACTGTGGTGTTGGAGAAGACTCTTGAGAGTCCCTTGGACAGCAAGGTGATCCAATCAGTCCATCCTAAAGGATATCAGTCCTGGATATTCATTGGATGGACTGAAACTGAAACTGAAACTGCAATACTTTGGCCACCTGATGCAAAGAACTGATTCATTCGAAAAGACCCTTATGCTGGGAAAGATCGAAGGTAAGAGAAGGTGATGACAGAGGATGAGATGGTTGGATGGCATCACCAACTCAATAGACATGAGTTTACAAACTCATGACAAATAGACATGAGTAAATAGACTCAATAGACATGAGTAAACAAACTCATGTCTATTGGTGTTGGAGTTGGTGATGGACAGGGAAGCCTGGCATGCTGCAGTCCATGGGGTCGCAAAGAGTCATACATGACTGACCGACTGAACTCTACTAAGTTAATTGATAAAGGTTGCATTTCAAGAAGGTGTTGGATACTCTCTTCAATACCAACCTTGATAAAAGGGTAGAAAAATTGGGGTAAAATGAGAATGAAGTAAGTGGATTCATAACTAGGAACAAGTATCTTCTACATTATGTTATTGGGCCTCTATATTTGGGTCTTCCATAGCCATTTATATATTGGTGAGTAATAACATGGATAACAATTAACTTTGCAAAAGAGAAAAGCATCAAATAATAGAAAAGTATTTCTAAATACTTTAGTAGAAGGAAAATTGACTAATATTAACATAGTACATCTTTTTTTATGAACCAGTGTACCAATTTATTGGAGAAGGGCATGACAGCCCACTTCAACATTCTTGCTTGGAAAATCCCATGGACTGAGAATCCTGGTGGGCTAAACTCCATAGGGTCACAAAGAGTCAGACATGATTGAAGTGACTTACACACATACATGTGCACACTAATTTATACTTAAATCCATGTAATCAATGATGTGCATATAAATTTCATGCAGTCATCAAATATTTATTGGTCAGGTAGTATATGCCAAGAGTTATGTCTCACACTGCACAGTGTCTTGGCACTCCCAGCATGGTATCCAACACTTGGCATATAGTATTGTCCTTCAGGAAGCTCATAGTTTTATTTTGGAAGTTAAGTAATAAATAAACAACAATGCAGAAAATAGTAAGAGCCATTAATAAGAACATGCTCATAATACTAGGGAAATAAAGAGCAAGGGGATTTTAACTCTGATTTGATGAGTGTTTCATATAAGACATGCTCTTTGAGCTCTGTTAAATAAAAGTTTGCCAATGGATAAGGCTAGGAGGAAGATAGGGAGTCTGGCAAGGATAACATTTCAGATGAAGACAACACCTACCAATGTGTGGAATCATACAGAATTTAGGAGAACTGCAAGTAGTTCCACATAAGTTCAAGTAGAGAAAGTTTGATCTGGAAAGGGCAGGAAACAAGTTGTGGAAGGATTTTTCTATATCCTATTTAAAAGTATTGACTTTTTTTAAGTGGAGAAAGGAGTAGAAAAGGACTAAATTTTAATTAATTCTTATTTTATGGCAGGCATTCTGCTAGGCATTTCACCCTTTTAACTCTATCCAGTATAACCCTTACTAATGGGAAATTGTTATTATTCCCATTTTGCATATAGGAAAAATTCTGAAAGGTTAAATAACTTGCTACAGTTTAGTTCTTTGCAAGATTGCTGCAGAGAATATTGGGAGAAGATGTATCTGTGTGGAAGGAAATGGAAGAAAATTATGAACTTGATTTTGGACATGATGTTAAGATATGCAAGCATTTCCAACTAACTACAAGTTGTCTTACGTGGGGTGTGTTGACATACATGATTGTGGTGGCTGTTGTTTTTGTCTGGTCAAATCCCCTTCCTCTCCCAGTGACAAATTCTAGTTTTGATTTTTTTTTTTAAGCTTATTGGGTCAGACCACAATGAAATTATCAAAAGATCATATTACCACCTCCCCAAATTGGTTTAGAATTGGACAGTGGATCCAGACAGACTCAGTTACTGTTCCTTCCCCACTACTTTTTCTGCAATAGCTAATAGGAACAGTTCTCTTTCCCTACTTTAACTTTGAAGCCATCAAGTCACTATCACAAACCTGCTTCTGGCCATCTCCACTACATGGAAAGAGTCAGAAAATGAAGATAACTAATGTAAAGGTCCCACTGTAAACCCAGGAGGCCCCAGAGTTAACTTGATTCTGGCAGCTGTCCTTTGAGTCTTTGATGTGCTTAGTTTCTTTACAATAAGTTCTCTTTGCTGGTCCAATCATTTATGCTCTGCTTCTGTGCTTACAATCAAAAGCATTCTAACTAAACCCTAAATTCTAGAGTTCTTTCCATTCTCCCAACTGGAGGTTGGCTAGATGATTTTCAAACTAATTGGCTACTTGCCTTCAGCTGATTTTGTACTTGGTGATTTCCTTGCTTCCAAAATCCAAACCCACCCTTAATGGCAATAGTTTGACACTAATCAGCTACCCCAGGAAAGAGGAGATTGTAATTATAATGCAAAACATTGACAATATAACTGGAATACATATAATTTCCTAGTTGACTACATACAAAGGGGTAACATTTATTTTACATTCTGGTAGATTAATTATGCTTTTGATTGAATTCTATATAAATTTTTTAGAATATGGAACAACACTTTAGTTGCATTTTATATTTCATTCTCTTTAACCACTCTACTTTCTGTGCATGTCTATGTATGTGTATTTATAAGTATATATGTGTATACATGGGCTTCCCAGGTGATTTAGTGGTAAAGAATCTGCCTGCAGACAGAGCAGTTGCAGGTTCAATCCCTGGGTCAGGAAAATCCCCTGGAGAGGGAAATGACAACCCATTTCAGTATTGTTGCCTGGGAAATCCCATGGACAGAGGAGCCTGGATGGTTCATAGGGTTGAAAAGAGTTAGACAAGACTGAGCTACTGAACACACACTTAACTTATGTGTCTACATAATTTTTATATTTTTTTCTTACATTAGATTTCTACCCTTTCACTTTAAGTTTGTAAATATTTTAACTTTAAGCCTTCTAGAAGTCACTCAAATAAAATTAACTGGCCTTACTTAAATCTTTGCAATTTCTTATAAAATCAATTATCTCTAGATTGAAAATACTTTTCTAATTTCTTTAGTTTATAAAAAGTTTTTATTCTATTGTATATATTGAACTTTGAAACAGAATTTTTAAATTGTTCTATAATTTAACACTGTCAGCTTATCACTCATGCTTTGATAAAAATGCCCTTTCAGTTTTCACACTTCTAAAATTTCCCTCAATATGCTTTTACTTCATTATAATACTCTTCTATCATCAACTTTTTGCATGACCACTCTATCTTAGATACTAACTATATTCAACTCATTCTAATTATCCTTGTTAACACTTTTTTCTTTGCCTTCTAGGGACATTGCCATAATGTAGATGGAGTGCATTTTGCTTACTGTGTGTCTCAGACTTTCAGATATCCATACATGTTGCATCTCCATGTCTATTGATTTATTTCTTTATTTGAATTATATATATTTAGCTTTCACTTGAAAAACTTAAGACACTCTATGTGTGCTAAGTCGCTTCAGTTGACTTCAGTCTGACTCTTTGTAGCCCACTAGGCTCCCCTGTCCATGGGGATTCTCCAGGCAAGAATACTGGAGTGGGTTGCCATGCCCTCCTCCAGGGGATCTTCCTGACCCAGGAACTGTACCTGCATCTCTTATGTCTCTTGCATTGTCAGGCAGGATCTTTACTGCTAGTGCCACCATACTTTTTTTCTTACTATAAAACCATTAAGCCACTTCCATAGCACAGACAAAAAAAATATTGGGTAGGATTTGGTTAAAAGGAACCAAGAGAGAGAATCAGTAAATGCATAAGGGGATAATAGTAAACTGAAAAAAAAATAAAAAAAGAATAATAGTATATTTAAAGGTACATTTTCTAACCTAGATGTCTTTTTAGAAAAAGAAATTATTAATTTTTTTGGAGTATAGTTGCTTTACAATGTTGTGTTAGGTGTTACTTTACATGAAAGTTAATCAGTTATATATATATTTACCAATTTCATTAGGCAAACAGGAAAGCCTGCCTTCGAAACATAAAATCTATTGATTAGGAGGAGAGAGGATTGGGGACAAACATGAGCATGACCGCTCCATTTGGTGTCTTCTTCACTTCTTTAAATAAAATGCTTAGGAAACTGATACTAAAGCATATCTGTGCTCACTTAGCAGGTATCTGATCATAAAAATATGCACTAGCATTTTTTTTTTTTGCTACTGTGTATCATGTCAAAGGCTTTATTTAATATCTATACATGGGGCCCAAAGGAGGAAAGCACAGAGTGTGATTAGTAGCAAAACCAAGAAGAATCCTGTGAAAAACCACTTTGTGGGCCTATTTGGCTAGGCCAAACCAAACATAAATCTGGGATCTTCCTGACCCAGGGATCGAATCTGGGTCTCTTATGTCTCCTGCATCGGCATGTGGGTTCTTTACCACTAGTGCCACCTGGGAAGCCCAGAAACACGGATATGCAGTTGACTCATCATCATCATCGGTGAGAAAGAGAGAGAGAAGAAACAGAGCAAAGAGACCTGCTGGTACACCCCACTTTCACACAGCCTGGTGGTTGTAGGTTGGCTTCTGTCTAGTTGGGGCTTTAGTCATGTCAATTTGTATCATGTGGATTCATGGCTCAACATTAGGTGAAAATATTTTCAGTAACATATGCCAATCATGAAACAAATAAAGGAGACTGCTCCCGCTTTACCCGTATGCAAACATCAAGACTGTGCACACTTTTACTCTAATGAAACGGAGTAAACAGAAACAAACAATAAACAGCGTGGTGCCTATGAGAAAATCTGTAAAATAAATGTCCATAGTCAAAGCTATGGTTTTTCCAGTAGCCATGTACAGATCTGAGAGTTGGACTATAAAGAAGGCTGAGCACCAAAGATTGATGCTTTTGAACTGTGGTGCTGGAGAAGACACTTGAGAATCTCTTAGACTGCAAGGAGATCAAACTAGTCAATCCTAAAGGAAATCAACCCTGGATATTCATTGGAAGGATTGATTCTGAAGCTCCAATACTTTGGCCACCTGATGTGAAGAACTGACTCATTGGAAAAGACACTGATGCTGGGGAAAGGTTGAGCACAGGAGAAGGAGGCAACAGAGGATGAGATGGTTGGATGGTATACCGACTCAATGGACATGAAGGTGAACAAACCCCGGGAGACAGCAAAGGATGGGAAAGCCTGAGTGCTGCAGTCCATGGCGTCGCAAAGAGTCAGACCTGGCTTAGCAACTGAGCAACAAATATAGCACTCAGGTTACAGTGGGAAAATATTTTCTAAAAATAATTACTACAGGAAAGAGGAGACAATTTGATAATAAAAACTGCTGTATGTATAAAAACATTAAAATATAGACCCTCTGAAATAAAGTTGAGAGGATAAAGAAATACAATTGAATGAGTGTTTACTGCTTCTCTGTAGTCCATCCCCTCCTTGTAGCTACCATACTTTTTTCTTCTCTATCTCCATCTCTCTTCACTCTCATCTTCATTCAGCCATTGGAGGCTAACTGTACCCTTGAGTTCAGGCCTTACTCCCCAAAGCACTCTTAGGCCCACGTTGTAGATATGGGCAGAGTTGTGTTCCAGGCTGGCTTCATAAGGGCAGCCTGTGCAGTTGCTCAGGTCCCTGCATTCAGAGGGGTCTTGCAGTTGATTTAATGCTCTGTTGTTGCTGTCTTAAAATTCTTTATAATTTCATATTTTATCTTGTGTTTTGTAGGTGAAGTCTGGTGAGATAATGAAGCACGTACGTGAGCAGAGTGGGTAAGTGCTGTGGGTCTGTCACTAGTCGTATATAGTATTTGCTATATGTGGTGTGTGCCTGTGAGCTGAGCACAGAACACCATTGGCCCCATGGCCGGTAGAGGTTTAGCAAATCTGAGTTAGTACGAGGTGTTTTACATCTACTGCTGAGGGAGAGCTTTGACAGCCCCCAGAGAGGAGACATGCTTTCCTTTTGAATCATTTAAGCCAGACTTTGCTTCACATAGAAAGAAGGCAGTGGAATTCTAAGAAACATAAGTGATTAAGGAACCCTATCATATCCTTTCCTACTTCTGTAACTTCTGTGTATTAATCAACTGTTTACATTGAAAATAATGACACTGGAAAAGAAATGGAAAGATGAAACACGTTTTCAGTCCTTTTCTTTGCTTTTTTATGACTAAGCTGAAAGTAGAGTATTGGTAGAGTGTGGTGTATATCAAGGAGTAAAATAAAAACAGCTGAGTTGATCTTGACAGTAGTGGTAAGAATGAAATACACATGCAAGTACCAGCTATGTATTACAACAATTTTGTTGATTTTGTGTGTAATTTAAATGTTCTGCTGCTGCTGCTAAGTCGCTTCAGTCGTGTCTGACTCTGTGAGACCCCCTAGACGGTAGCCCACCAGGCTCCCCTGTCCCTGGGATTCTCCAGGCAAGAACACTGGAGTGGGTTGCCATTTCTTTCTCCAATGCATGAAAGTGAAAATGAAAGTAAAGTCACTCAGTCGTGTCCAACTCTTCGCGACCCCATGGACTGCAGCCTACCAGGCTCCTCATCCATGGGATTTTCCAGGCAAGAGTACAGGAGTGGGTTGCCATTGCCTTCTCCTAATGTTCTTCTACTTGCATTTAAAACATTGGCATTGCCCAAAGTAAAGAGTGGTAAAACTGTTTGCTAATAATTCAAATTTTTATTTACTTAGAATAACATTAAATAGCAAATATGAAACACTATGAGAGATCAAGTAAGAGGAAAAATGAAAAGCTTTATATTTTACCACATTTAATGCGGTTTTTAAAAACTGAATTTTGAATTCTTCATTTTCATGAATGCACTGAAGTCTGCAGACAATGTAGCTAACACTGAGTAGGGAGACATGTAATCCAGTTTGGGCCAATATAATGTCAATGATTACTGAATGCTTCTTTGCCTTCTGAGTGTTTCTGGAGGAGACCCAACTTCTCTCTTCCTGGACGTGTTGCTGGATATGTAGCTGCAGAAGTACTGGGAACTATTGAGACTTTAATTGGGATTGACCTTTGGATGAAGGTGACACTATGGAGAGGGCAGGAAAGAAGCAAGGCTTTTAATGACATTGTTGAGTCTCAGTAACATCAATTGAACCTGTTGAATGCAGGAATAAACACAGTCAATAGATTTTTTTTTTAAAGAACAGTTTGAATAGGGTTTTTTAAATCTATTAACTGTTACTTAACTTATATCAGAGATGAAAAAGGGGGTAGATATAAGTTAGAGATCATTTTAAAATGGAACTACAAAAATTTGAAAATATTTGCAGAAGGTAAAACAGTACAGCAAAATCAGAAGGCGGATTCAAACAGTAAAAAGGAAAATCAATAACATGAACCAACTTGAAGTGCTGGATATTTGTGGATATAGAGAAAAATGGTACAAGTTTAAAATAATGAGAGAGGGGAGAACCCTAGATATAGATGATAGCATGTTCATGTTGCCACATGTATATGATGCTTTTCTTAAAGTGAGACAAGAACACACAGATTCTAATGATAATCTAAAATATTCTGAATGTAAGAAAGATCCAAATCTCTTCAAAAGAATTAACCAGGTCATAATTAAATTAGTAAAATAGATGAGTATTTGAAATAACCTGGTGATAGTTTATGTCTCAAGAATAAAGAAAGAATCATGTAATCATCAAAGCAGAGCAGAACAGATTATCTTCAAAGGAAATAAAATCCATCTAGACTCAGATTTTCTTCTTTAATAAGAAATGTCAGAAAATCATGGAACAATATATAAATAGTTTTGATGAATCAGGTCATGACCCAAGATTCCTAAGACCAGAGAAGTTGCGATTAATATGCAAATTCAACATAAACATATGCTACTGTATATAGGACTCAGAAAACTTGTTATCTGTAGACTTTCTAAAAAACAATATTTATGTAATTAAGCCAATCTAGTGATGAATCAATAACCGGTGTCTCCAAGTCCTCTAAGCTTTACGATTACCCTTCCTTTTAAAACTTGAATAAGTATTTTGGAGATCATTCCATAGAGCTTGGAAGAAAGATAATGTTCTGTCAAATATTTCTTAGGATCCAAAAGTTCTGTTTTATTACATTTCTCCCTTTGAACGGTAGCTCTTGCCATCTCTTTACCATATCTACATGCTATCCCAGATTTTTTCAGTCTTATTTTGAAATATGGATATAATTAGTTAATTTCCCAAGCTTGTGCCAACATAAGACTATCACTTGAATATAGTAATTAATAAAGTTACCAAGGACTTGAGGGTTAAAGGAATGACAGCTGAAAAAGGAAAACCTACAATCCATGTAGATGTCTCTTCCTAAGTTCCATTGTCTAACCCCACCATAGGATCTGTGTCCCAGATCTGCCTCTATGTCTGGAAATCTTCTAACCACAAACATTGGCCTAAAATCTGTTCTCACTCTGCAAGTTGCAAATCTCAGCTCTCTCTCACTTTCTATTTCAATTCAGGAAATCAAAATATCAGTTAACAGTAATTTAATACCTGAGAGAAATCTACTCTTTCACATTTGTTTGCTATTTATTCATTCAATAATAAAGCAGTTTATATTTTATTATTTAATCTTGCCTTTCAGAAGTGGTATTTTATCTCCCTCTGCCTTCTTTTGGCTTACTTAGCTAATGACTCAGTTACTTTTCCCCACAGTAAGAGTCCTTACCAAATAGGTATATTTGGATTTAGACATTTAAAAATAACACATAAAGGCACACATGAAGGCAATCATACACACACACACACACAGGTTTCTAATTAGAGCTTTTTTTGGAGCTCAAAGTTACCAGTAAAAGTCTTTTTCATGGCTCATGTTCAAAACTCCTTTGCATTTACAGTCTTCCAAGGTGGTACATACGTTTAAAAGAAAATTTCCCAAAGCTACTTGGAATCCTACCCCGCTTTGGCAATGTGATTCAGAGAAGATATTTCCTCCCTTCCCCAATAAACTATAGGAAAAAAGTCTCTTCTTTCTCATCTATCATAAGGAATTCAAGAACATTTAAGGTATTTTACCTATTTTATCATTGTAAATAATGCTGGGAAGAAGAAATTATTTTATCCTTGGCATTGATTATTTCAGAACACAGCTTTAAGTTTGTAGTTGTAGAACTGCTAGGAAAAAGGATGCATGTTTTTCACCAGATAAAAACAAAGGCAGCATAATCTTTCTTAGCAAATACAGAAACATTCAGAAACCATTTAAACAAAAAGCACAAGTTAAGGTGACAAATACCAGTGATATCAGCTATAACAATTAAAACACAAAGATTTTTTGGGTTCTTACATATGACAAAAATTAAAATCCAACCCTGATCTGTCTACTTTTATTATAATAATATTTGGTAATAGCAGGAAAAATACTTGAGAAAAATAAATTTTATTAATAGAGGAATGAAGACCTAAATTGTGATGCATCTACATTATGAAATATAAAACAGTCAAAATAATTTGGTCATGTTATATACCCTACGCATGCAAAATGGAATGTTCTTCAAGACATAGTAAGTTAAAAAATCAAATTATAAAGTAATACCCAAGGCATAATTTATTTAAAGCAAAACACTGTTTTTTCATATGTACAAAAATATATGTAGGTAAATGCATAGGCAGAGTTCTTAAATGATGCATCCCATTTGAATGACAGAAGTTATCTCAGGGATTAGAACCGAGTGGGATTCAAGGAGGCTTTCATTGGTTATGTATTATTTTTATTTTTTTACATGGAGAACTTATTTACATTGAGTATATTTAAATTTGCAAATGCATTAAACTTTTTAAATCAGAGCAACAATGTCTATTATTGCTTGAATTAGAAAACTCATTTTAAAATGTTATCTCTATTCCAAACTGATTTGTAAATTAATGTGATTCCAATCAAAAAACCTATTTTTTCTTTTACATTTACATTGTTTCTACTTTTTCACAGTTGCTCAGTTGCTTAGTCATGCCCAACTCTTTGCAATCCTATGGACTGTAGCCCAGACTCCTCTGTCCATGGGATTTTCCAGGCAAGAATACTGGAGTGGGTTGCCATTTTCCTCCTCCAGTTTCACAGTTAAAACATCTTAAATTATTCTTAATTTCCCTTGATTCTGGAGAAAGGACTTCGTGGTGAATTTTCTATCTTAGCTCAATCTTCTGGGTAACTTGCTGCAGCTTCTATATCAGGAGATAAGCACGTGGAAAGAGCATCTTTAATAGATTAGGGAGCATACTTTGTACTTTATTGGACAATCAGTGGAGAGTAAGAAAAGCAAACTGATAAAATAGAACTGGTACATGTTGAACTAGAGGAGGAAAAGAATTGAGGCAGAAAAAAAAAACAACTTAGAATTTGAGAAAGTTAAATACTGCAAAGATCATATAGGTCAGAATTTTTCATTTAGGGATAAAGAAGCTGAAGTCAAGAAAAATCACAGACCTTGTGTGATGCAGCTTCAATAGAATGCAAGTCTCTTCAAATCTAGTGCTTTATCTGCAGCTCTATTCTATTGTTAAAGTTTTGTGTATCAGGCTAAGCATAAGGTGATGACTCTAGAGAATGATAGCCATAGGAATGAAGAAAGTAAACCCAACTGTGAGAGTAGAGAATGACACAGCCCTGAGGGAAGTATTACTTGTATAAGGTAGTCATGGAATGCCTTCATTAGGTAAGGTACTTGAACAGAATCATGACGCCAATGAGGGGAGTCATGTGAAATCTGGAGGAGGAAAGTTCAAAGCAAGATGTACAGCCAGTACAAATCCCTCAGAAAAAGAAACCCTGAGACAGAAATGAGCAAGAGACCTATAATACCGTTAGCTGACCAGCTAAGGCAGAGTGGTACACAGTGATACTCTTAGGCAGAGGCCCTATTGTGGGAGATCTTGTAGGGCTTTGTAGACCATATGAAAGAGCTTGGAGTTCCTTGGATATATGAGAGAAAGTTGGAAGGCTTTGACCAGGAGAGTGAGATGAGAAATGTATTTTTAAAAAAGATCATTCTGATTATCTGTGGAGAATTCACTGTGGAGAGACGAGATTAGAAGGAAGACTATATTCTATAGGTTAGGCTCGGACAGTAAGGAATCTGCCTTCAATACAAGAAACTCAGTTTCAATCCCTGGGTTGGGAAGATCCCCTGGAGAAGAAAATGGCTACTCACTCCAGTATTCTTGCCTGGAGAATTCCATGGACAGAGGAGCCTGGTGGGCTACGGTCCATGGGGTCACAAAGAGTTGGACATGACTGAGTGACTAACACTTTCACTTTCTTTTATTGTAGTAACCCAGAGAAGAAAATATCAGATCAGTGAGATAATGGCAGAGCTGGCAAGAAGTGATTCTAGATATATTTTCATCTAGCACAGCTGAGTAACTGACAGTGTCATTTACGGACAGCATGGTATGGGGATGAGTGAGGAAGAAAAGTTTTTAGATAGTTAATGATAATTTTGAGAGGGCTGTAGGTTCACAATCTCTGATCTGAAACTCTTGGAAATACGTGTATAGGAATCTTGTTATTTCAGAATTGAGAAAGGTAACTTTCACACAATTTGTATCACATAACATCCCTAACAGAGTCTACAAGACTATTTCTTAAACATTTTATTAAGCACATTAAAGTCTCTTCAGGAGAAATATTCATTCTCGTTTTAAATATACTTTTTATTGAAGTATAGTTAATTTACAATGTCATGTTAATTTCATGTGTACAGCAAAGTGATTCAGTTATATATATACTCTTTTTCAGATTATTTTCCTTTATAGATTATTACAAGATATTCAGTATAGTTCCCTCTGCTGTACAGTAGGTCCTTGTTGGTTATCTATTTTGCGGAGAAGGCAATGGCAACCCACTCCAGTACTCTTGCCTGGAAAATCCCATGGACGGAGGAGCCTGGTAGGCTGTGGTCCATGGGGTTGCTAAGACTTGGACGTGACTGAGCGGCTTCACTTTCACTTTTCACTTTCATGCATTGGAGAAGGAAATGGCAACCCACTCCAGTGTTCTTGCCTGGAGAACCCCAGGGATGCGGGAGCCTGATGGGCTGCCGTCTATGGGGTCGCACAAAGTCGGACACGACTGAAGCGACTTAGCAGCAGCAGCAGTGTACATATGTTAATCACAGACTCCTAATTTATCCCTCCCCCACCCTTTTCACCTTTGGTAACCCTAAGTTTATTTCCTATGTCTGTGAGTCTGTTTATGTTTTGTAAATAAGTTAATTTGTAGGTTTTTTTTTTAACTCAGATTCTACATATAAGCAATATCATAATATTTGTCTTTCTCTGGCTTACTTCATTTAGTATAATTTCTAGGTCCCACATGTGGCTGCAAATGACAATATTTCGTTCTTTTTTATGGCTTTGTAATATTCCACTCTCTATATATGTACCACATTTTTATCCATCCCTCTGTCGATGATCACTTAGGTAGCTTCCATGTGTTGGCCTTTGTAAATAGTGCTGCAGTGTACAATGGGTGCATGTATCTTTGAATTGTGGTTTTATCAGGATACACGCCTTGAAGTGAGATTGCTGAATCATATGGTAGTTTTGCTTTTAGTTTTTTGAGAAATCTTCACACTGCCCTCCATTGTGGCTGTACCAATTTACATTCCCACCAACAGTGTAGGAGGGTGCTTTTTTCTCCATGTCCTCTCTAGACTTGATGATGGACATTCTGACCAGAGTGAGGTAATACCTCAGTGTAGTTTTGATTTGCATTTTTCCAGTAATGTTGAGCATTTTTTCCCATGCCTGTTAGCCATCTGTGTGTCCATTTTGTTCCTCTGCCCATTTTTTGATGGGATTGTTTGAGAAATATTCATTCTTAAATTGGATAAATTGAGATGCTAAGTAGCTCAAATCAGTTCAGGTCAGATTCTGCATATAAGGGAATCTAGGGCAATGCTTTCTGGATTTCTGGAATTTGGAATAAATTCATATTAAATCCCATGGATGGAGGAGCCTGGTAGGCTGCAGTCCATGGGGTCGCTAGGAGTCAGGCATGACTGAGTGACTGCACTTTTACTTTTCACTTTCATGCACTGGAGAAGGAAATGGCAACCCACTCCAGTATTCTTACTTGGAGAATCCCAGGGACAGAGGAGCCTGGTGGGCTGCCGTCTATGGGGTCGCACAGAGTTGGACACGACTGAAGCGACTTAGCAGCAGCAGCAGCAGCAGCATATTAAATCCATAAAGTTTTTAGGGAGGATAGGTAAATGATGTGAAAACCTAAACCTAAAAACATGGTAACCTAAAAGGGAAAATGGTTGTTTTATTAATTCCTTTATACCTTGGGTCAGTGGGGATTGATGACTGGACACATTATAACCCAGGAAAGTCACACTGGTTAAAAACTCTGATAAAGAAAAGCTGTACAATTTTCATCCCAAATTACTAGAAGACTGTTGATACAATTTCCTGAAAAAGTGAAGGCAAAAGAGGTAATGGAAGTTATGGAAGTTATGGTGTCTTTTAGCAGTTTTTGTCTACACGGGGCCAAATAACAACTACTTTAGGTTTTGCAGTCCTTTGTAGTACTCCAGTGTTCTTGCCTGGAAAATCCCAGGGATGGGGGAGCCTGGTGGGCTGCCATCTATGGAGTCGCACAGAGTCGGACACGACTGAAGTGACTTAGCAGTAGCAGCAGCAGTAGTACAAAAACTGCCATGGATACTATTTAAGGGAATGAGCATGTCAGTGTTCCAATAAAGCTTTATTTATGGACTCTGAAATTCAAATTTCATATAGTTTCACATGCCATAAAATAATAAACATGTTTTGATTTTTTTCACCTTTTTAAAATACAGAACTCATTCTTAACACAAAGGCCATTTGAAAACAGGTAGGGTGTCAAATTTAGTTGATCAGCCATAACTTGCTGACTCTTTTACTATCATGGCAATCTAATAGTTTCATATAACGATAAGAAATGCATACATCTTTATGTAGAGTCAGAATCACAGAGGCAAGAATATTAAGAGAACATGACTCTGAGGAGGCATAGAAGACATGATGATAGAAATAGCGTCAAGGGGAAGAATTCTCTGCAAATATGTATTGTTTTCCCTATAAAACAGCAACTCAGAACATCACAATGAGGTGTCCATGTCTGTGCTTTTCTTGCTTCCTGAAGTCTCAGTCTCTTCTCAGAAAAACACTATCTCATGGACATGCAGGATCTGCCAGCCCACTCTCTGTGATTTATCTACCAAGTATTGTAGTTGACTTCATATTTCCCTCTTTTTTTATTGGTCAACGCCTTGTAGCATGTGGGATCTTAGTTCCCCAAACAGGGATCAAATCCCGGCTCCCTGCAGTGGGAGCATGGAGTCCTAAAGGTAAGTTCCCTTATATTTCCCCCTCTTCAGCAAACTCTTAGCTATAAAAACAACTAGATATATTCTTCTAAAGATATGAATCTTAGTTCTCAAAAGATGGAAAATATAATTTTGTTTTACAGTGGACCTAAACATTTAGCATTATATTTAGAAGCTTTTTAAAGTCACAGATTGGTACAGAATTTTATTTTAATATGAATTTAAATATTTCTACTAACCCCTCACCTCCCATATACTTTTCTTTCCCCTCTTATTTGGTCTTAAGAAAAATTAAGGAAGAAAAAATGAGTTTGAGAAAACAGATCTGAAATGGTGTCTTTAGCAGGTGGCAGAGAGTAAAATTAAAGAGACCAAGATGACCAGATCCTTCTCTTTCTTTGGCCTCCACCCTCAGCCCACAATTCTGTCTCATAGTAAAGTCTAGCACATTAAGATAAAGATGGAGTGCTTTGACCTTTAGGTTTGATGGACCAATGAATTCAAGTTTTTCAAAATAATGGCTACGTTACTGACTCTAGAGGTTTTTTAAAATTATTAAATTATTTTTTTAGAAATACTGTAAAATTATTTAAATTTCTGTGTGTACTATGTGATATTTCTGGTTCTCTTTCACACTTAAAGCTCTCATTGAGAATAAAATAGTTTTCTGCATCAAACTGTAACATGATTTGGCATTTATATATCCTGTATGAGAGACTGAAACACTACCTGCTTTAAATTATGATTTCTAGATAGAGTTTCTGGATATAGTAAACCCTCAGATTCCAAAAAGTAAAGATTTTGAAATTGCCTTGCCAAGGGGAAGATTCATATGTCTATTTTTACTTAACACCAAATAAAGGTACCATTTCTAATCCAAGAGCTTCATTCTGCTGTCTTCCATCACACTGACATTTTTCATAGGCATTCCATGTTTTACTTAATATATTTTTCTAGCTTTTCTTAATGTGGTATCTGAGGAGATTTCTTGCTATTGATTTAAAAATTTTAAGTTACACTTAAATTGTGGCTCTCCTGCACATTGTCAGAGATACACTTACTATTTTCAAAGCTTTTTGTACTTGTTGGCTTTGATAAATAAAACTTCAAAGAGAATAATTCAGAGAAATTTTTAAAATTGTAGAATGAAATAGAACTCTGAATGCAAGATTAAACAGAACTTTCCTATACTGCAAGAGATTTCCATTGCCACCAGTATGTAGCTGGACAATGAATAGTTTTGGTCAAAAAGTTTAATATTCCCATAGCTATAACATGAGGAAGGATAGTATGACTTTCTCAAGTACTGTTTATTTAATTACTTTGAGGTATTTGGTATAATTCAACCACAAATTAAAGTAATTCATCCCATTGTGTATTTAACCATATAAGGTCAAATTATTTCTTTCATAATTACTTTGCATTTAGGTTATTGCTTTCTAAGATCACTTACTTGATTCTAAAACAGGAACATTATTGTAAGTACATGTTTACTATGAAAACAAGATTTTAAAATATTTGATTTTACAAGTTCATGAGAAGACAAATAGGCTTGCTTTCTCATTTTGTTTTGGTTTTTGTCTGTTTCATTTAAATTTTCCCAAATTATGCCAAACATATTTTCTGATAAGTATCATTTCTGATTTTTCAGGAATATCTGTAGACAATCTTAATTTTGCCATACACTCTTTTTTTTTTCATCAAACATAAGCAAGAGGAATTCCCATTTTATGTGTAACATACACTTTCCCCAGTAAAAAGTTCAACTAGAGGATGCCGCTGAAGCCAATAGCTTTGAAAGTTTAGGAGAAAATGATTAGAAACTGATATGAGCAAAACTAACAATATCAGGATAATAAATTAGGATAAAATATCCAGATGTATCCATGCTTATTCTGCAGAACATAATATCCTAGCATTTGCAAAAACACCCAAGTTCTATTCTTGGATTAAGTGACATGTCTGCATTTTACCACTTGTGTAGAATGATCGCTTGGTTATATCAGCTTCCCTGTGTGATTAGGTTAAAAAACAACTCAGTCTTGATCACAGCCCTATCAATCCTACATATCCCATAATCCTAAAAGGAAACATAAAGATAAAGGTTACAAAAGTGCTCTTCTGCTACACCGTGAAATCTGTCCTACTTGCAAATAAAAGAGCTCCTGTAGAAACCCTTTCTTGCCATCAAGAATCCAAATTAGCAACAGCTTGCAATGATAATCAGTTCATTTCAGTGTACTGAAAATGGGCTCATTATTATTAATTTTTGCCAACTCCCAAGCAATTCATGAACCATTTTTAGATTTTCAAAAAGCAGTTCATGAATCAGACAAAAAAAATTTAAAAGGAACCCATCCCACAATGAGATGATGACTCAGAGTCCTTTGCTGTAGCTGTGTCAACTGCCGAGCATCTGAAATCTGATGAGGATGGGGTTGATGGAGAAAAGGCCATGATGAGCATGAAACAATGTGTTGAATTTACATGTTAAAACTTCTTGTTGGTTTTGGCAATTTTTGCTGAGGATTATTGAGAAATCTATAACATCTGGATGTGGGGGAGAGGCTCCTCTAAAACGATGAAGTTTATATTGGTCGACAAGACTATAAATGGAAAAGAAAGTAGTTTCTTAACACAGCTGTTTCCAATTTTGTTAACATTTTAGGCCAAATTCATTTGAAAAAAAAAAGAAATAACATAAAACTCTAATGTTCAAGATATGCGAAACAAGTCTGACTTAATGTACGCATGCTGAAGGCATTCTTGACTCAGATTGGTATATCCAGAGGATAGACTGATAGCCAAAGGCCTAAGCCTAGTCCCTAACCTATCTTTGAAACAGACACTAACATAAAGTGAAAATGCTCTGTGGTGTCCGACTCTTTGAGACTCCTTGGACTGTAGCCCTCCAGGCTCCTCTATCCATTAAATTCTCCAGGCAAGCATACTGGAGTGGGTTGCGATTCCCTTCTCCAGAGGATCCTCCCAACCCAGGGATCGCACCTGGGTCTCCTGCACTGCAGGTATTCATTATCGTCCAAGCCACCAGGGAAGACCTAACATAAGCCACTTTGGATTTCAAAGTCAGATCATCTCTTTAGGTTAATTTGGCTTTAAGTGAAATGAAACCATCAGACTCCTAGCACTGTTTTCTGTTTTGGTACATATCATATCTCTCATGACCTAGAAATTATTTAAGGGGTAGATCATTGATTAACTCTCAGAAGAACTAAATACCATTCATTCTTCCCACTGATGGGGTAATGTCTTATTCATCACTTTTTCTGTCCTTTATTTTTTCCCTCTGTAAAATGAGAATAATGCAAGAAGACAAAGAAAACATATGCAAGTATATTTTCTAGTGCTCTTGAGGTTAAAGCATCTGCCTGCAATGTGGGAGACCTGGGTTCGATCCCTGGGTTGGGAAGATCCCCTGGAGAAGGAAATGGCAACCCACTCCAGTATTCTTGCCTGGTGAATCCCATGGACGGAGGAGCCTGGTGGGCTACAGTCCACGGGGTCACAAAGAGTCGGACACAAGTGAGTGACTTCACTTCACTTCAGTGCTCTTGAAAGGAACATTCAGTAATCAAATACATTGATAATATGCATATGTGTGCACATGTACACATACACAGATATATTTATTTAAATCAATGTCACGTTGGCTTCCAATTCCTCATTTTTCTATCATTAGTTTTCTGATATCTCTGTTCTTAGCAGGAAAATTATGGCAAACATTTAAAAATTCTTTATTTCAACTTGTCTTTGCATCTTTATTCCCCTTCTTTTCCTTTCCTTTCATTTTTCCTCTATTGTAGGCTTCCACATCTTTTTGGGTTTTTGCACGAAGAACAAAAGCAAAATAAGTTCAAAAAGAAACATGTTTCCCTATCACTTTCATTTTATGAATCTCTGAAGTCATTATGTAGCTGTATAAAATGGGAGCAGTATTTTTGCAAAATGTTCTATTAGCTTGTTGATGCTTTTTGGCTGGAGATGACTCTTAAATATTGATGACAATTACAATTTACTTCCTATGCTTTTATTTTCAGAATTCAAGATTTGGTAAAGGCATGAACATACCAGTATCAGATAGATTTGTTAATTCTCCTTGACATAAGTAAAGTCTGTAACAGCAAGATGTTTTAAAGATCATCAACAATATGATCAATACAGATTGCCAAAATCAATTCTGGAGTCTGACTCTGCCTGCTGTGAGCAGTTGTCACAATGTTCTTTGAGAAAATTGGCAAGAAATGATAAGGATTCTGTCAACAGACACCCATCAATAGAAAATAATCTCCCTGCAGACATATTGCACTCCTTTTGCCTTTTCCTTGCAAACAGGTCATGAATAAGGAAAGCCTGGCTGAACTTTGTAATTTAATCAAGTTACTATAAGAAACGTTACATATGATCTTGTTTATAAGCAGATTAAAAACATTAAATGGGAAAATACACTTCTCAACAGAGTACTTCAGAACTTATAAGCAATACTTACTATATATGTTTCTATAAGTAATTTTTTTAATTCAGTGAGAGCCCTTCCATAGGTACAAATACTTTAGGTAGCTTGTTTGACTTTGGTAAGGATCACTTTTTTTCTTCCTTCGTAGGTTTACCATATCTAGAAAAGCAGGATGTTTGGTTGACTACAGTATTTATGGTTTTAGAGGTTTTCAAATAGTTTTTACTTGGAAACTATGGATCCTATGAGCCTACAAATGTCTTCAGATGTCTAAAACTGAATAAAAATATTTGTGTGTGCTCACATTTATATTATTTATGAAGACAGGAATCCTATCAATTGCCTGATTTACCAAAGTGCCTATAAAAAAATGTTAAAGGCTGAAAGGAAGGAGAAAAAGAATGGAAAAAAGTTAAAGTGAAGTTATTTTTTTAAAAATTGGATAGCTTAGCCCTACTAAGTTAATCTATTAAGGCAGTAATCTATTAAAAAATAAATGCTTATTGAATGCCTATTATGTGCCACCAGTGGACTCTAACAATAGAAAGCCCTTAAAGAGCTTGGATTCACATGACAGGAAAAAGACAATAGAATATGTCATTTTATGTGATACAAAACCCAAAATATAAAGCCTCCATTAACTCCATCTATTTTGCAACTATGGTAATAGAAAACATTATAAAATTGTTATACAAATAACAAACAAATTTGCTTTCTGGTATCCTTTGGCAACTCCTTATCAATTCACGGGCTTCCCTGATGGCTCAGATGGTAAAGAATCTGCCTACAATGCAGGAGAACAAGGTTCAGTCCCTGGGTCATGAAGATACCCTGGAGAAGGGAATAGCTACCCACTCCAACATCCTTTCCTGAGAATTCCAAGGGCAGAGGAGCCTGGTGGAATACAGTGCATGGGGTCCCAAAGAATTGGACACGACTGCGTGATTAACACTTAGCAATAGATTCAATGCCTCTTTTTGAAGAGTTGTGCCTTACCCTCGGTAAAACTGGCATTTAATTCTCTGTTAGGAGGAGCTGTCCTGTTTATCTGTTTAGCAGCAATCCTGGCCTCTACCCCCTAGATGCCAGTAGTTTCCTCCTCCCCAGTTGTTATCATTCAAAAATATCACCAAATGTCCCCTGGAGGCAAAAATCACTCCTCTTGAGAACCACTACTGTCAACAGTCCAGGCCAAAGGCAAGGAGTGTAGTGCTGGATGCAATATTTTCATGGGAATGGAAAACTTCCCATGTCTTGGAAAGAACCCAGTCCTAAAGGTATCAAACTTATAATTCATCAGTCTACAAATATCTATTTAAAATAATAGCTTGTTCTTCAAGGAATTTTTTCTCTCTCCTTCCTCCTTGCTTTCCGATTTTCTTTTAACTTTTTATTATTTATCTTTTGTCTGTTTTTCTTCCATACCCAAGCTAGTGGAGGGCCATTGTTATAGGCATTCTCTTTCTTGAACCAAACTGGTTTCTAATAATACAGTTAGCTGTTTAAAATGTAATTAATATTGGAGATACTTACCCAAAGGAAGTATTTGGAATCTCTTTTGACTCTTTGTCACTATCTTTCTTGTAACGGAAACACTTCCAGAAAGAAAGAAAAAAAAAAGATGTATTAAAATGAGTAGAGGAAAATAAAGTCAATTTAATGAGAAAGTATAGAGGCAAGGCAAAAGAAGAAGGTAGAAAAATGGCAGAAAATGACAAAAATCATTTGTAAAATAGGAATAAAAATTCAGGGAGAAAGTAAATGGATACAATTTTCTAAAAAGATGGAATAAATGGAAGCCTATGATGATACAGGGAAAGAACAGAAAACAAATGAGTTTTTATAGTAGTGATGGTACTTAGTAGCTCAGTCATGTCCAACTCTTAGGGACCCCATGGACTGTGGCCCAGTTGGCTCTTCTGTCCATGGAATTTTTCCAGGCAAGAATACTGGAGTGGGTTGCCATTTCGCTACATGAATTTGCCTCTCATTTCCCTATTGATTGCATTTATGAGGTATTTAGAGATCGACCCTAACCCTCAGAACACATTTAAGACTGACATAAGGAGGACCGGGACTCTTCTTCCTCAGGAAAACCCTATCCAGCTCCTCAAATTAAATGACAGTCTTGTCTGTTCTGATATATTCTAGTTTATCAAACATTTGAATGCTTTCTCAGCTCTGAAACCATCCAGAAAAATTGATTCCCCCTCATTTTAAACTTCCATTATCATAAGGTTAAACTCATTTTTTGAGCAGCCACATAGATTTATTTCCTTTGTTCTTATTGGAGAACAATAATTCAGGTCTTTCCCTTGTATTTTATATTTTGTATACCACTTACATCTTGACCAAGCAAAATTAAGCAGAGATTCCGAATTCAGGTTTTACAATTACCTTTGTTGGACTGAATCCATTACTCAAGGTTAGTCAGTTATTTTGTCCAGACTCTGTCATTCAAGGCATTTATAATTCATCATGAATTCATGTAACCTGAAAATTTGAATAAAATGGCAGACATTATAGTTTTTTTGTTTTTGTTTTTCCCAACAGCACCTCTGCTTCCTGGCTCTCATAGTGTGCCTTCCAGTATGGTATTATAAGTATTAAGAGTATTCATTTCCCAGCCTTCTTTGTGATAGGTCGTTGATATGTAATTTAATCTTGGCCAATGGAGTTTGACCATTGGATGACGCCTAAGGGCTTTGTGGAAAGGTTTTCTTCCATAAAAATTCACTAGTCATGAATATGAAACATGAAACTGCTATAGCTGTCTTGCAACCAGGAGGAAAGATGACAATGATAGAGTGAAGTTGGCAGAGTGGATAAATGAAAAGTCTCTGGTTCTTTGATGATATCATTAAGAAACAAATTAACTGTAAAACAGTCTCCCCTTAGATATTTTGTTTATATAAGATTACACACAGCTTAACATTTAATTCAGTGTGGGTTGTATGTTTGCTTGTAGCTCAAAGAATTCCATTTGATATGGTAAATATGTCTTCTATATCAACTGATGCTTTATGATGCTTTCTCCTTAATATATTAACTTGGACTTAGGGATACAAACATTTAGAACAGCTCTTTGGAAGAATTAGGGATACAAACATTTAGAACAGCTCTTTGGAAGAATTTATTCATCATGAGTTTCAGATCACTTTATTCAGTTCCCTCTCCTTTTTCAATTTATTCCATCATTTTGGATCTGTGACATCCTGGAATTTAGTAAAAGGGAGAGAAATAATATTTAAAATCAAGGTGTATGAATAGTGTATGAAGATAGCATATGGAGAAAAGAGAAAAAAGTCTAGAGTGAGAGCTCTGGAAATTCCTATTTTGGTTGGAAGTAGAAAATGTTAAACAGGGAAGTAGAACACGAAGGGAGCAGCCAAAAGAAGGGGGGACAGAAAAGTGATGCCATATGTTGACAGGAGGTAGGCAATTGTCAGAAAGATTTAATGGATTCTTGAACTGGTCTTTCAATGTCCATTTTGTCCTCATCCTATTTGGAAAAGCTATGGATTTAAAATCTGTTTTTCCTAAATTTCCTAGTAGCTAGGCTTCCTTGTGAGATTTGAATGCTCTCAGTTAGATGCTCTCATATAACATTTAAAAGATGAAAGAGAGGCAGAGGTCATCTTTCAATGACTGATGGCGGTGGACCGACCCCAAGCTCCAGTGCCCAGTTGCCAGCCTTGCTGGGTGAGGTCTCTGCAGCAGTGGCAGTGGTAGAAGAAGCCTTAGCAGCTGCAGATTCCTGACATCTGCATCAAAGCAAAATGGAATGATTCTAAACCTATGATAACAGAGGCAATCTCCTGAACTCGACTCCACCTGGACTTCTAACAGTTTTGAAGGCATTCAGTTCTCTATTAAAAATCCTGGGGCTTCCCTGGAGATAGAGTGGTTAAGACTTTGCCTTAACCTCCAAGGCCAGGGGTGCCGGGGAGGTACGATCCCACATGACTCAAGGCCAAAAAAAAACAAAACATAAAACAGAAGCAATATTGTAACAAATTCAATAAGTGACTTTAAAAATGGTCCATATGAAAAAAAAAGGAAATCCTTTTCAACTTGAAATATCTATGGTGATAGGGAAGTAAAGGCAAAACACTGAGATGTTAAGATCATGACTGTTAAGGGAATTTGAATGGCAATTAAAGTATTAAAGTATCTAGAGAGCAATTTCATCAGACTAATGGTAGCACAGACCCAGATACCAGGAATTGAAGGATATAATTCAGAAACATATTGATTACAAGTTAGTGAAAACAACTCAAACTTGCTTAAAAAATAAGTGTGCTGCATTTGGGGCACAATCTAACCGAATGACTTAAGTGGGTTCATTAACCTCTCCCTCCTATCATCTTGAACTGTCACCTCTGCTTATCTCTGCTGATTTCTCTCTCTCTCTGAAGACGGGTGAGTGGCTTCTGACAACCCTAAGCTCACAATATCCTAGCATCCATAAATCAGTTCCCTAGAAATTCAGACTGGTTGGGTTCACATGCCCACTCTGGGATTAATCTGTTTCCAGAAGAGGTTTGTGTGTTATTTTTGAAATGGCAACCCACTCCAATATTCTTGCCTGAAAAGTTCCACGGACAGAGGAGCCTGGTAGGCTGCAGTCCATGGGGTTGCAAAGAGTTGGACACAACTGAAACAACTTAGCATGCATGCATGCAATATACAATCAAAATAAAATTTAAAACATACAAAGGTTTGTTTGCAGCCTGCCTGACTAAAACCTAAATTTTAGTAAATAGTCTTTTTTTTTCTAAAGAGTAATCATAAATAAATCTTCCAGATTCTCTCATCTCTATTTCAATGTTTCTAGACCATATAATATAGAATGCATTATCAATGATCATTATACTTACATGTATAAAATAAATGTATAACTTTTACTTTTTTATTTAAGATGAAAAAGTTCTCTGCATTTTCAAAATTAGCTCTCTCCACTCCCCCAACTACTTGTAAACTTGAAGCAAATATATTTCTGTTCTTCCCATTAAAAAATGACATTGCTTCTTCTAAGATGGTTCTTTTTTCCAGTCTAAACACACACTGGATTTCAAATATCTTATACATCCTACATTGGTCTAATCTTACTCAAGACATTAGTGTCTCCCCCAGGCCCCTATTCCCTTGTGCAGTATATACGGGTTGCCATGCCCTCCTCCAGGGGATCTTCCCACCCAGGAATCAAATCCGAATCTCGTCTCTCCTGCAGTAACCGGCGAGTTCTTTACCACTAGCGCCATCTGGAAAGCCCGGTTGTATAGTATATGTATTAAAAACTATAAGAAAGCTGATTAGAATGTGGAATGCTTCTGAGTAATGATAAGAAATACTGGGTGGTCATTTCAGTGATACTACAGCACAGTGTTACACAAGTTACATGATGGCTTGAAGGGATTTAACCCTTCAGTGTTATCTTCATGAGTTAGGAGGCGTCTGAAGAGTGGGAGCCATTGCAGCTGTGCAGTAGCAATGGTGGACCAAAAAATCCAGATTTCAATTGGGAAAGGAGGCTAAAGGAGCATGTGAGACAAGCCAAGTATAGAAAAGTTGCTTTAAGTCAGGGGTGTACATTGGTAGCTAGCTAATATAAATCGGGGGTGTAACTGTGTGGCCCATGTGCTGTAGACTCCTTCTAATACTTGTATCCTGGGCTCACTTGCTCAACTGATCACTGTTGCTACCACTTTATTTTTTGTCTCAGTTTTGCTGCCTACCTGATCTCTGAATGCACCATTGAGTTCTCATGCTATTTTCCTATTTAATTATCTTGTTTGTGCTCACAAAAATTTTGTGCTCACAGTAGATTTTCCTATTTTCTGTTGAGCATTTTAGGACAGAGGGCAGGGCCCAATAAACAAAATACCTGTCCAAGGTTCTTTGATGTTGTCTCCAATATCTGGCCTTCCATGGAGAACCCATGCTATGTGGAAGGTGAAGGAACATAAGGTTCGAGCTGTAAACTGAGCTCTGACACCTCCTCTCTCTATTTCTGGTAATTCTCTGCAGAGTCTAAATTCTGATCTTAAAGAACTCTGGACTTAAATTCAGAATATCTGGACCCTTCAATTCTGATCCTGAGAATCTAGACTAAAAATCACAAAACGTAAAACAAGCCTTATGAGTAGAGGCAAACAAAGCAACATTATTTATAATGAAATAGAATTAGAAAAAAATTAAAATTTCCAATCATAGGGGAATGGAGAGGCAAACAATGATAGCTTATGATGGAGCCATTAGAAATATTTATGGAGACATAAAAAACTGAATAATATGTTAAGTGAATAAAGCAAAATATATTCTATATACATAATATGATATATAATAAACAGTATGTAAATAAATGCATTTATTTGAAATGAAATTAAAATGTTGACAACACTTCTACTTAGATTATAGCAGGTATCACTTCTCCTTTTAATTTCTCTATTTAAAGATTGTTAAAATAAAAATAATTAAATACAAGTAATGGCCACTGAAAAAAAATAATTCTCAGAATTTAGGAGAAGACCAACTGCCACCCCCCCAAAAAAACCTATGGCCTAATATAAGATATAAATGAGCTGCTAAGGGAGAGAGACAAAAACTGTAGGAAAAAAAAAAAACAAAACTGTGTTCAAATCTGTTAAAACAGAGTTAAGAGTTTCTGAGAATGATGTTAGGGTCAGTTTGGAGAAGGGATAAAAATGAATATGTTTTTCAGAGGAAATGTATATTGTTTATGTTAATATCTTCCAGAGAGGTACAAATGGCAAGAAAGGTATTATGATTCTATGAATTAATATTAAATAAATTAATATTTATAAAGTTCTTAGAAAAGAGTCTGCCACAGAATAAGCACTATTTAGAACAGTGTTACATAAATACTTTACTTTTGAGTAGCCTGACATATCACATAAAAAGTCTCTTGAAAAAACAGCTCCTTAATTTCCAAGTACCAGAATATAACTTGGAAATGTACCTTTTTTCCCCTTCAAAGATGCTTGAGATGAGAACAACCAAAAAAAAAACTAAAAAGGTATGAAACAAATAACTCTTTATTTTGTTTCACAGACTCAAAAGAATAAAAATGGGTATATTCCAATTTGAATTTTAAAAAAGAATGAATAGGCACACTATCTTTAAAGCCACTGTAAATTACCAGCTTAATAAATTGCAAAGAATGTGCATAGCTATTTATTCTTCTTTCCAGTAAAAAAAAATATAGTTACCATGACAACTACCAAATCTCATAGTGTGTGCACTACTTCTATGATATGATCACTTTTTATAATAAAGACATGAGTTATATATCTGGGCTCCGATATTAAATGTTTTGAAATGCTTTAAAACACACACATTGCTGATATACATATTCACTATTTTACTCCCTTAGCTCTCTGACATTAAGTACACTTTAAATTTTAATGTTTTTGTGCTTCAGATATTTTCTGAATATATAACCATGTCTATCAAATCTCTGAAAATTGTAGAATTAGAGTCAACACCCCAGATTTCTAAATGACTTATAATTGGCTTTCCATGAGCACTGTAGAACTGGATTAAAGAAGTTATTCCTAAAGAATTTATGTCACTTTAAAAAAAATTATCTTTCATAACCAAATGTACTCTTTATATTTTCTTAAATAACAATTTGTATTAGAAATTGACCAAGATATTGTTTTCCAAGTCTCTATGCTCCTGAATGCTTAATTATATGGTCCAATTATGAGATACCTAAAATTGAATATAGAAGTGCAACATTTGTTCACAGTGATTATTAGACAAAATGATATGAACCCCTAAAATGAGCTTGTGCCTTAGGAAGTCTTGGGAACATGAACCCATGTTCCCACGCATAAGGAGGAAAGAGGAGAAAGTCAAGAGTGAAGGCTCTGGAGATTTCTGTTTATTTGGGAATAGAAAACATTAAACAGTGCCATAGACTAAGAAGGGATCAGCTGAGAGGAAGGGGAGCAGAAGTTAGTGCCATAAATTGACAAGAACTAGGCACCTGTCTGAAAGATTTAATATATTCTTGAATTGGATCTTTAACATCTATTTTGTTTACATCTATTCTGAATGAGACTTGGTAATGTCACCTAGATGTTCTCATGCAATATCTAAAAGGTGGACGAGAGGCAGAGGTCATCTTCTCCTGAAGAAGAGTAAGCTCAAACAGACAGAACAATGGCTCATATTTTGCCATATCTTCTTGGCTTCCTGTAGAAAGACTCAAGGGCAGGTTATTCTCTCTTAAAATCTCACTAGGTAAATAGTGTTTGGAACCCCAGGGTTGCTGATAGTATACTTCTTCTAAAAATATGACCTAACTGAAATATAACTAACTTCCTCACTCTCTTATTATCAAAATGAAATAGCAGCTACAATGAGCAAATGAAGCAGAAATTTCACAAATCATAGAATGACTTAATTATTTAGATGCCTAACGTTTTTTGAGTTGTACCACTCTTTTGTTTGATTTTTTTGATCTTCCCATGAAGAAAAGGGTTTATTACATTTAATTTTTAATGGAATTAAATTAAATTATTGTTACAAGCATTTAATGTATTACCTTAAGAAAATTTCATAAAATCAAGGTAAAGAATCAGTATTATTAAGAAAATGTTTGGATGTTATGTCCAATTTTCTCATTATGTAAATTTTAGGAAAAAATAACAGGCATCTAAAGCAGAGAAAGCTCTGTATAGCAAGGCTAAATTCTATTAATCTGGCAATTTTTTTTTAGGATCCCCAAAATTTATTTTTCTTGAATTTATTGAATAACAGAGTTTACATAGTGATTTCCTAGACATGATTCCTTGTGCTTTTCACAACATCTTTATGAGCAGACAGGGTTCATAGTATTTGTTTTTTATTTCTGTTTACCAAGATTTAAAGAGATTCCAATATGATGAGAGAGATGAGAACATAATTAGAGATGAAGGCTAAAGATGGGATAAAGTAAAAAAATATATAAAAGAAGAAAGGTGAATAAATCTAGTAGAAAAATACCCCACAGACTCTAAACATGTGGATGCAGACAAACCATTAACAGCCACGGGCATGATGTTGGAATAAGGACAGGAAGTATCTAGGTAGTTTAGAACTGGAGAACCTCAAAGCAGCCATCAAGTCTTCACAGAAAAGCCTGATGGGGAAAACAGCTAGGAATGGGGGAAGGAGGAAAGGCGGTTCTGCCCTCCCAGTTCCAGGTAAATGCAGGAACCAGCACAAGGAGGGTCTGAAAGGCTGAGACAGAGTGTCTTCTATGAACTCTATCACCCCCCACACTGGGAAGAATTTTAAGGGGATAGAATGAGTACTGAGGAGAAACAGGGACAAGAAATATAGATAAGCAAAGGAAAGGTCTAGATCTGTGCTGCTCAATAATGTAGCCAATAGCCATTGTAATGTGGCAAGCACTTTGAGGCTGAGTTGAGATGTGCTATAAGTTACACAGCAGTTATTGAAGACAGAATAAAAACAATAAATGATCTTATAATAATTTTAAAATATTTGATTACATGTTAAAATGATAACATTTTGGATATATTGGGTTAATTTATCCAAGTCGACCTATCTAAGTTGATTTTACCTTTTTGCCATTTTTAAAATGTGATTGCTAAAAAAATATTTAATTACATATGTGTTTCATATTTGTGGTTCTCATTATACTTCTACTGGACAAATTGAACCAGAGGTATACAAACTATGGCTTATGGGCCAACTCCAACCTGCCACTTGCTTTTGTACATAACATCTGATTAGAACACAGCCATGCTCATTGATTTAGGTATTGTCTATAGAGTTGAGTACTTGTCAAATTCAGTGGAAAATAACTATACAAAGAAAATGAATAAATAACAATAATTTTCTCACATAAGAAAGATAAGGCCGGAAAAACAGAATGAAACTGAAACCACATTTAAAAAATGAGCTAAAAGACACAAAGTAAATGTTCCAATACTTAAAAGAAAAAACATAAATCAGAATTAGAAAATTTTATAAACCCAAGAAATAATTAGAAATAAAAGCTTTAAGGAAAAAAAAAAGCAGAAAATATACCTTAAAATAAATAGAAGATAAAGAAAGACATTTAACCTACTCGCTCCCCATGAAGAAGATATGCAATAATTCCAGAGAAAGTGATAACCATTGAAAAGAGACAAAAAATACAAAAAAAGTATAAGATGGCTCTTACGTAGTCTGGTAATGAGGGTCTCAATTCTGAGATGAATGCTTACAAACAAAATTGAAAGCAAGTAGATTGTCTTAGGGCTTCCTTGGTGGGTCACTGGTAAAGAACCTACCTGCCAGTGCAGGAGATGTAGGTTTGATCCTTGGGTTGGGAAGATCCCCTGGAAAAGGAAATGGCAACCCACTCCAGTATTCTTTCCTAGAAAATCTCACAGACAGAGGAACCTTGTGGGCTACAGTTCATGGAGTCTCGAAGATTCAGACACAACTTAGCAACTAAACAAAACAACAAGGTTGCCTTAAGGTCTTTGAATTGGTGACGATTATAATCATCCCACCCTATTCCTAAATGTTAGTATTCATGGAGGCTCATGTATTGGAAATTGGCCTTCTGAAATAAGCAGAAATTATGAGAATGATATGCAATCTTTTAACATAAACAGTCACTCTAGGTAGACTAATAGAAGGGTGGCTCATGCAGTGAAATATCTTCTTATTTAGATTGTATATCCAGGCTAAATCATCACGAGTGCCTCATTTTCCTTCTTATTTTAGAATTCTAGCACTCCATTTGCTATTTAAAAGCAGAGTACAGACGAACAAGAACCATGTCAAGCCACAAACCATACAGGAGAAAAGGTGGAACAATAGGTGAAGAAGTGAAGTCAAATCACTCAGTCATGTCCCACTCTTTGCAACCCCATGGACTGTAGCCTACCAGGCTCCTCTGTCCATGAGATTTTCCCAAGCAAGAGTACTGGAGTGGGTTGCCAAATGGTTATGGGATAAGAAAGGGATCAACAGGTTTGAGGTGCTGTGAGGGAAAAACAAAAGAAGAGAAGAGAAAAGACCTGGAAGACATACTTACAGTTTACCCCGAGAGTCCAGGACTAACTAGGCCACCCTCCACAGGTGGGCCACAGGGCTAAACAGAGTAGAAATTCTTTTATGAACCTCTGTACCTTTAGGGAGTCTGTCTTTTTCACTTGACTCTGAAGTTAAAAGACTGATAAAAACTTCTTTTGAACTGTTTGGGTCTTTCCTTGACCAATGGTGAGAACACAATCATGTTATTGTAGATGATGGCTGAGATTGTTAATAATACTCTGATTGAAGACTAACTTGGAGAATTTTGAGCATTACTTTGCTAATATGTGATATGAGTGCAATTGAGTGGTAGTTTGAACACTTTGGCATTGCCTTTCTTTGGGATTGGATTGAAAACTGACCTTTTCCAGATAGTAGCCTTGTTTCTGTATGTCTGTGGCCACTGCTGAGTTTCCTTATTTGCTGGCATATTGAGTGAAGCAGTTCACAGCATCATCTTTTAGGATTTGAAATAGCTCAACTGGAATTCCATCACCTCCACTAGCTTTGCTCCCAGTGATTCTTCCTAAGGCCCACTTGACTTCGCATTCCATGATGTCTGGCTCTAGGTGAGTGATCACACCATCGTGGCTATCTGAGTCATGAAGATCTTTTTTGTATAGTTCTTCTGTGTATTCTTGCCACCCCTTCTTATATCTTTTGCTTCTGTTAGGACCATAGCATTTCTGTCCTTTATTGTGCCCATCTTTGCATAAAATGTTCCCTTGGTATCTCTAAGTTTCTTGAAGATATCTCTAGTCTTTCCCATTCTATTGTTTTCCTCTATTTCTTTGCATTGATCACTGGGGAAGGCTTTCTTATCTCTCCTTGCTATTCTTTGGAACTCTGCATTCAAATGGGTATATCTTTTCTTGTCTCCTTTGTTTTTAGCTTCTTTTCTTTTCTCAGCTCTTTGTAAGGCCTCCTCAGACAACCATTTTGCCTTTTTGCATTTCTTTTTCTTGGGGATGGTCTTGACCACTGCCTCTTATACAGTGTCAGGAACCTCTGTCCATAGTTCTTCAGACACTCTGTCTATCAGGTCTAATCTTGAATCTATTTCTCACTTCCACTGTATAATCATAAGGGATTTGATTTAGGTCATACCTGAATGGTCTATTGAACCAAGAACTTCCAGTTCAAGCTGGATTTAGAAAACACAGAGGAACCAGAGATCAAGTTGTCAACATCCGTTGGATCAACAAAAAAGCAAGAGAGTTCCAGAAAAACATCTACTTCTGTGTTATTGACTACACCAAAGCCTTTGAATATGTGGATCACAACAAACTGTGGAAAATTCTGAAAGAGGTGGGAATACCAGACCACCTCATCTGTCTCCTGAGAAACCTATATGCAGGTCAGGAAGCAACAGTTAGAGCTGGACATGGAACAACAGACAGGTACCAAATAGGAAAAGGAGTACGTCAAGGCTGTATATTGTCACCCTGCTTATTTAACTTATATGCAGAGTACATCATGAGAAACGCTGGGCTGGAAGAATCACAAGCTGGAATCAAGATTCCTGGGAGAAATATCAATAACCTCAGATATGCAGATGACACCACCCTTATGGCAGAAAGTGAAGAAAAACTAAAGAGCCTCTTGATGAAAGTGAAAGAGGAGAGTGAAAAAGTTGACTTAAAGCTCAACATTCAGAAAACCAAGATCATGGCTTCTGGTCCTATCACTTCACAGCAAACAGATGGGGAAACAGTGAGAGACTTTATATTCTTGGGCTCCAAAATCACAGCAGAAGATTACTACAGCCATGAAATTAAAAGATGCTTATTCCTTGGAAGAAAAGTTATGACCAACCTAGACAGCATATTAAAAAGCAGAGACATTACTTTGCCAACAAATGTCCATCTAGTCAAAGCTATGGTTTTTCCAGTTGTCAAGTATGGATGTGAGAGTTGGACTGTAAAGATAGCTAAGTGCTGAAGAATTGATGCTTTTAAACTGTGGTGTTGAAGACTCTTGAGAGTCCCTTGGACTGCAAGGAGATCAAACCAGTCCATCCTAAAGGAGATCAGTCCTGAATATTATTCATTGGAAGGACTGATGCTGGAGCCGAAACTCCAATACTTTGGCTGCCTGATGCAAAAAACAGACTCATTGGAAAAGACCCTGATGCTGGGAAAGGTTGAAGGCAGGAGGAGAAAAGGACAACAGAGGATGAGATGGTTGGATAGCATCACTGACTCAATGGGCATAAGTTTGAATAAACTCTGGGAGTTGGTAATGGACAGGGAAGCCTGGCATGCTCCAGTTCATGGGGTGGCAAAGAATTGGACACAACTGAGCGACTGAACTGAACTGAACTCTGACTGATACAATACTGTGTAACTAAATAAAAGTCTATCAATACACATTGTTATACAGGTTGGGATAACATTTCCTGCTTCTTTTGCAGCTTTTGACCACATAACTAACTTCTGCCCAATGAAATGTGAGCAAAAGAAATTCATATTACTTCTTAGCTGTGTCCTTAAAAGAAGCAAATTGCCCTCCAATTTCTCTTTTCTCCTTGCCACAGACTAAGGATGGAGCAGGTAGGACCATAACAGGTAGACAGAGAAGTAGATAAATGATCTTATGGAGCCATCGCACTTCATTGGATCACGTTCAAGTCATAAAAGTTTTTATAAATTAATTTATTTTTAATTAATTTATTTTTTATTGAATGATAATTGCTTTACAGAATTTTGCTATTTTCTGTCAAACCTCAATGTGAATCAGCCACAGTTATACATATATCCTCTCCCTTTTGAACCTCCCTGCTATCTCCCTCACCATCCCACCTGTCTAGGTTGATACAGAGCCCCTGTTTGAGTTTCCTGAGACATACAGCAAATTCCTGTTGGCTCTCTATTTTACATAAGGTGATATAAATTTCCATGCTACTCTCAACATGCATCTCACCCTCTCCTCCCCTCTCCCCATGTCCATAAGTCTATTCTCTATGTCTGTTTCTCCATTTCTGTCCTGTCAAGTCAAAATTTTTAATGAGAAAGAAATAAATATTCTCTCTTACATAAGCCACTGTTATTTTGGTCTCTATTGATGCTACTATACAAATATCCTAGTAATATACTACTACTTTTTTGTTTATATGATTAAGGGCTAGTACATGGGCCCTAAAGAGATTATTGAATGGTGATAAGAGTCAGGACAGACAAATCAAATTACAGTGTACCGCTGAGCCAAATGACACCTCACCATGTCATTTGGCTAATAAGCCAAAGTCTTATTAGCAAGATGGTGCAAAAGAATGAAATTATTCATTTAAGCACCAACTCACATTATTGAGAGAAAACAGTTAGATTGCTAGATATTCTCCCTGAAGAGAAAAGACAGTGGAGCCAAAGTATGGATTTCTTGGACTGTGCATGTCCTGCTACTGGAAATAATACCATTCAATAGAGAGTCATTCCTTCTTTCTTTATGTCTAAGTGGGAGCCCCCTAGCACTTAAGTAAAGTAAGAGAAAGACAGGGGAGGGTTCATCTGACATGACCCTAAACTGAAGGATAAATGCCAGTGGCTTATCAATTGGCTACTATGTCAGTATAAAGTGGTGGTTAAGAACATAAATGAAACCAGTTTTCCTGAGATTAAATCAATCGCGTGACCTTAAACAATTTGTTTAACCTCCCATGAATCAACATGGGGTTTCCTCATCTATAAAATGAATGATAGTACCTACCTTATTGGGTTGTTCACTAAATGAGTTAGTAGACACAGAGCACACCAATCAATGCCTGTCACATAGCAGATACTCAATAGTTAGTTAGTGTTAGTCATTCAATCGTGTCTGACTCTGTGCCCCAGTGGACAATAGCCTGCCAGGCTCTTCTGTTCATGGAATTCTCCAGGCAAGAATACTGGAGTGGGTAGCCTAATTCTCTCCTCCAGGATATCTTCCCAACCTAAAGATTGAACCTGGGTCAATTGCAGGCAGATTCTTTACCATCTGAGCCACCAGAGAGAAGTTCAAATACTCAATAAATGTTAGCAAATAGTATCTTAGATGAAGTAGTAGGGGGAAAACTCGACCCTCTCAAGGGTGATGCACGAAACAGCAGGACGGGGATTGGGGATTACTAACAAATACTACAGTACTGGGCATTCATGAAATAGTTGATCCCTGGAAATGGTCCAGTATTCTGGGGTGAATCAGTTAGGTGCCTGTCAGTTTATAAACCATAATGAGAATTCATAGAACAGTCGTGGGGAGGGGAGTTGTTAAGACAGACACTAAACCCCAGAGCAGGATTTGTTAGAGAGAAGTGAGATAAGGCTAATAGGATATGGAATCAGACTTTCACTGGAAATAAAGGCGGGGCACATGAATGTAAAAATTATTCATGAAGTAATAAATTTAAAGTTAATCAGACCCTACTGAACATCACAAATAATGAGGAGGATTGAGAAAAAGGTGATCCTTAAACCAAGGGGAAAAATGTCCGCAGAAGGCATGGGCTATCACCCAGTATTGAGCTAAATGTGATGAACATGTTAATGCTCTCACCACACACAGAAATGATAATTATGTAAGATGATAGATGTTTTAGATCTTATTAACCTTTATGTGATTATTGCTACATACAGGTTTATCAAATCATCATGTTGCATACCTTAGATATACAGTGTTATATGTCAGTTATATCTTAATAAAGCTGAAAAAGATTTTTCCATATGGTTATATATAGCAAAAGCTTGTTCATTTTACCTGCTATATAATATTCCACTGAGTAAATTTATATATTTATTTATATTTCTACTAATGCTCATTTAGATGCTTGGCACTTTTCACTATTATAAATAAGGCTACAAATGACTATTCTTTCTGATGATTCCTGATATACCTCTGCAGCTGTTTCTCTGTGTTATGTTTTTACATCCAGATTTGAACTTTCTGGGTTATAAGGCATGGGTAAATTCAGTTTCTCTGAAAATAGCCAAATTGGTCTCTCATTTGGCTTTACCAAATAGCATTCAATTCTTTTATTTTATTTATACCATGATTCAGATCATGGTGTAATTTATACTATAGTTCCAAGAAGTATATTATTTCATTTTAACTTTTATATGACACTACCTGAACTAACATTTAAATATACCTTACAAATACTTACTTCTTCTTTAACATAGGTCAAAGATATGTATGACAGATTAAAAGAAGTCTTAAATTTTGTAAAATATCAGGGTTGCAAGAGAATAAGTAGGACAGGAATAGCAAATCTAAAATTTTTTCTGAGTATACTCCGAGGAGCAATAAAATCAAGCTTTCTCCAACAAATGTATTGTTCTTACTACTTTTTGTTTTTCAGTATTTTTGTTTATATTTTTGAATGCTAGAAGACAACTCAATGATAGGATGTGAAATGTAGAAATATATTCTACATATAATTCTACATAAAGTTTCTAGTTTTAAATCACTCATAAATCATTGAAACATGTTTACTTTTAGCCTGTATTTAATACCCAACTCTATAACTGAAAGAAAGCTAGTGGAAATTTAATCTTCATCTATGAAACATAATTGTGATTTTTTTTTTCTCCCATGATTCTGTCTTTCCAATGATACGTTTTTCAAAGTGAGTATTTGAAGAATAAAGATATAGACCACGTAGACACTTCCTTCTGCTTAGAAGAGACACAGTTAGGAAACGAGAAATGTATCAACCAAAATAAGGATATTTCACAAGTGCTATGAATAAAGCATAAGATGCGACAGCACGCATATGCTGCAAAATGCCGCCACATTAACTCAGTATTCTAGACAAGTTTTGTCCTGAACAGTTTTTTTTTCTTCCTTGCTTGTTAACTGCTCAAAGACCTATAGGCATAATTTTTCTCTCTATTATCTATTATATTCAAATATCACCCTTCAAGTATCTTGAAATGATTGTAATAGCAAATTGCTGATTTTTAAAAGCTGAATCAGTGATAGCTTCAGTTGTGCCATTACATTAGAGACTAGACATGGATGTATAACTCAGGTGTTTAGGATATAGAACTATTCCTCCTCACTACAGTTTTTCTTTCCATTGAATATAATTGTTCATTCAAGAAAGCACATCACCTGTTATTTTTTATCTATGTAATGTATTGCTTTAAATACCTTTGCCTTTCTGTTTTGCCAAAAATAATTATCCTTCAGTTTAGTTCAGTTCAGTCGTTCAGTCGTGTCCGACTCTTTGTGACCCCATGAATCACAGCATGCCAGGCCTCCCTGTCCATTACCAACTCCCGGAGTTTACCCAAACTCATGTCCACAGAGTCAGTGATGCCATCCAGCCATCTCATCCTCTCTCATCCCCTTCTCCTCCTGCCCCCAATCCCTCCCAGCATCAGAGTATTTTCCAATGAGTCAACTCTTTGCATGAGGTGGCCAAAGTACTGGAGTTTCAGCTTCAGCATCAGTCCTTCCAATGAACACCCAGGACTGATCTCCTTTAGGATGGACTGGTTGGATCTTCATGCAGTCCAAGGGACTCTCAAGAGTCCTCTCCAACACCACAGTTCAAAAGCATCAATTCTTCAGCGCTCAGCCTTCTTCACAGTCCAACTCACATCCATACATAACCATGGAGAAACCATAGCCTTGACTAGATGGACTTTTGTTGGTAAAGTACTCTCTCTGCTTTTGAATATACTATCTAGGTTGGTCATAACTTTCCTTCCAAGGAATAAGCATCTTTTAATTTCATGGCTGCAGTCACCATCTGCACTGATTTTGGAGCCCCCAGAAATAAAGTCAGCCACTGTTTCTACTGTTTCCCCATCTATTTCCCATGAAGTGATGGAACCAGATACCATCCATGATCTTAGTTTTCTGAATGTTGAGCTTTAAGCCAACTTTTTCACTCTCCTCTTTCACTTTCATCAAGAGGCTTTTTAGTTCCTCTTCACTTTCTGCTATAAGGGTGGTGTCATCTGCATATCTTAGGTTATTGATATTTCTCCCAGGAATCTTGATTCCAGCTTGTGCTTCTTCCAGTCCAGCGTTTCTCATGATGTATTCTGCATAGAAGTTAAATAAGCAAGGTGACAATATGCAGCCTTTACTTACTCCTTTTCCTATTTGGAAACAGTCTGTTGTTCCATGTCCAATTCTAACTGTTGCTTCCTGACCTGCATATAGGTTTCTCCAAAGGCAGGTCAGGTGGTCTGGTATTCTCATCTCTTTCAGAATTTTCCACAGTTTATTGTGATCCATACAGTCAAAGGCCCTAATTATCCTTAACTAGCAACAAAAATGAAGTCCTCAAGTCTGTTACATCTTAGTATCATCCATGAAATTGGCTACTGTTAGCTATTCTTCTGTTTTATTATCAAAACCACAAAGGAAAGACGGATCTTGGCCTTGCCTCCATTCAAAGCACAGGTGCTCTTCATCCCATGTCAGATGTACAGAGTTATTGCAACACTTAAATAATATAACAAGAAAAAAAATTACTTACTTTCAAAACATTGAAGAGATACAATGACTTGTTGTAGAGGAATGCACTAAAATATGAAGAAATTCCAAACTGGGAATAAATATGCAAGGGGCATAGTATCTTGGGAATGTCTTTATAGCAATAATTTGTGGAGTAGATGAAATTTTTATCTTTCATTTCTCGGAATCAAATAGTAACATTAATTTAAACATGTCAAAGTTTAAATGTTTTCTTAAAATTTTCCTTCTTTCTGTATTTGTCTTAATCCCATACTACATTAGACTATTTGAATGATAACACAATGAAATACTCAATGATTGCTTGAGTTAAATTTTTTACAGTGAAAGCTGAAAATTAAGTGGAGAGACCATCTCTTTAACTCAGATATCTTTAGTTATAAATAGTTTTAACTTTCAGCATTGAATGTGAAATGAACAACTCATTTTGTATGTAGCTAGTTTCACAGGGTGGACAAATAACTGAAAATAATGATATTAAAATTATTTCTTGTTTAAAAAGATGATTCTAACATTTATTTAATACAGGATAGTTCATCAACTAGTAATTTTAGAAGTGTTAAACAAGATTCTAGAGAATCTAGAATACTAACCCTTGTTCTGTCATTAACAGTGTATTTTAAGAAAAATGGTTTAATATCTCTATTTTAAAATGTACAAATATTTCCAAATGTAGACTTCAGTAACATAGATTTGAAGATTCTGAATAGGTCTTTGACATAGTTATAATTACAAAGTGTGTGCTTGTTAGTGGAAGGAGAGATGCCAGAAAACTTACAAGGGGCAGGAAGATATGATCTAATGTCAGGGTCAATTAGGAGACAATGATAACTCCTAATGTCACATTTATTTGCCTTCTAATCTTGACCTTCAGCCATTTTGACAGGCTCCAGGCTAATAGCTGTGAAAATGTCTTTTTAGTCTTTAAGTAATACTAATATCATTATGAAATAAAATGTATTTTTAAGAAATGAGATCTATTTTGAACTGACATGAGAATAAAATGTTCATATACATATATGTATGCGTGTGTGTATATGTATGTATATATGACTTGTGGAAGGGAAAGGCTGATAATGATAAAATTTTTTTATCTATAACACAAATGGTATAATAAGAACGTATCTTCATTAATACCTAGTACACTCAGATGGCCATATGATATAGCTTCCTCTCTTTCCCCAGAATCCTAAATTCATTCTCCAGTTTTTCAGTCTTTGCACAAATTTATTCACGTGAGTGTTGCTATGATGATGGTACCATTTGGTTGCACCAACACGGGATACTATACAAAAATCTTCACTACCCTTGCCTTCGTTCCGTCTCAAAAGAATGGTGCAATTGACCTGCTCCCATTTTTTTCTTTACAATTTACTTCTAAAAAACAGTTTATTTGTTAAGCTAGGTCTTTTTTTTAATCCTATGAACACATATATCTTTGTAAAAATGTTAGATTCGTTTTTTCCTCTCAGGTCATGCATACTCACCTATGGAAAAAAAAAAAAAAGTCTTTTTTTTCCATTCAGGCCTCATGTCTTTTTCTTTTCCTCTACCCAAATAAATCAAATCCAATCTAATAGTGCATAAGGTTTCCAGTGTCAAGGAAATAGATGTCTAAGTGTTTTGTTACAATTAGACAAAATAGAGACTTGCTGCCATTGGTTTCTATAACCTTGACTATGCCCAGAAGTCTCTTTTACATGCTTTAGGTATCTTTGTTCCCTTCTTGCAGTTATTTATTCTCCTTCCCATCTTTCACGAACATTTCTATAGCATTCTTTCGTCCCACCATGTTACCCAGTGGAAATGTGAAAACAAGTAAGGCACATTTCCTGACCAAAAAGGAGATAAACAAATACATTACATAAGGACTCATTTTTAAAATTTGGTATATCGAATAAAATTAATTGAAACAATATTATTTTAAGTATTTTCAGGGCAAATAATGTTTATGTAAGTTATTTCATGAGTTAAATAGGTTGTGCAAAACTGCCAACTGCTTACATCCAAATAAGTATTTCTATAGCACTGCTTTCATAGAAAAAAAAAATCTGAATTCCACTTCACTGCCCACAAATGAAGTTTTAGATACAACTCACTTATCCATAGTCTGCCTGTAATATTATGTTGAATTGCACCTTTTCTCAGAAAGACTCTAAATATTATCTCCAAGTGTAATATCATGGGGTCTTGTTTGTTTATATTCTGCTTTCTTACACAAGCAGTTTGAAATAGTTTATACATATAACAAAATAATAATGCAGTATAAACAAGGTAAAGAGATAAGCTAGGAAAAAATGTAAATGAAAGCAAAAATCCAAGCCTTTAATGGCACAGGAACAGGTGGGCCAGCACACATGAGTAACTGTAATTGCCCTGTGGAAGGTGACCTATGGAAATGAGAAATTTCCAACAAATGCCCAATGTTGGATATTTGCACTAAAGACTCTGGAATCTCTTCTGAGTTGCTACTTGGAAGTGAATCCATAGGCTTTGAAAACTTGAAAAGTAGATGACAAGTTTAGCATTCTTTTAGGAAAATTTAGAAGTCTTTTGAAAATGATCTCTTCAACATAAGAAACTCACATCTCTACTTAGAAGTTGGTTTCAGAGTGGCCTATAGAAAAATTGAAGAGATTATCTCAATAAATTCTTGGAGCCACATGGAGAACAGCATGGAGGTTACTTAAGAAACTAAAAATAGAGCAACCATATGATCTTGCAATCCCACCCCTGGACATGTTCCCAGAGAAAAACATGGCCCCAAGGAATACATACACTCTGATGTTCACTGCAGTACTATTTAAAGTAGCCAAGACATGGAAGCAACCTAAATGTCCATTGGCAGAAAAGTGGATAAATAAGATATGGCGCATATATAAATACAACAGAATATTACTCAGCCATTGAAAACAATGAAATAATGCCATTTGCAGCAATATGGAGTGACCTAGAGATTGTTAGGGCTTCCCTGGTGGCTCAGATGGTAAAAAAAAAATCTGCCTGAGATGCAGGAGACCTGCTTTGATCCGGGTGTCAGGAAGATCCCCTAGAGAAGGGAATGGCTACCCATTACAGTATTTTTTCCTAGAGAATTCCATGGACAGAGGAGCTTGGCAAGCTATATATAGTCCATGGGGTCACAAAGAGTTGGACATGACTGAGCAACTTCAACACAGAGTTGTCATACTGAGTGAAGTAAGTCAGATAGAGAAAGAGAAATAGCACATGGTATTGCTCATATGTGGAATCTAAAAAAAATAAGATGATACAAATGAACTTACTCTCAGAGGACAAACTGAAGGGTACGGGGGGACGTAGTAAGGGAGTTTGGGATTGACATGTACACACTACTATTTTTAAAGTGGATAACCTGTAAGGACCTACTGTATAGCATATTGAGCAGAAACTCTGCTCAATATTCTGTAACAACTTAATTGGCAAAATAATTTGAAAAAGAATAGGTACATGTATATGAATAACTGAATCACTCTGTTATATACCTGAAACTAACAGAACATTGTTAATCAATTATACTTCAATATATAATACAAAATTAAACAAAATTCTTGGAGGTTTTATATAATACATAATTTATTGATTTCTTCAATTCCCTAAATTTTATTGTAGAAAGTTGACTAAGATGATTCGTAGCTGAAGGATTTTCAGAGCAACTATTTCCAGGTAGCTAACACAAAGGGCGATATGAATTGTAAAGATATTTTGGAATATTCAATTTTGGGTATTATACTGCACTGATGAATATTCCAGAGAGAATTAATTTCTAAATGTGTTATTCAGCAGCTCAAGATGTGGACTGTTACATAATATTATTGGAATTAAAATCCCTAAATTGAAGAGATAATCTACAAAAAGATGGCTTCAGTTTTTACTGGCTTTAAAGTCATCCTTTCCAAATAATATACTGGAGGCAATTATCTTTTATGTCTCTTTTAGTGAGGGATGATGTAGTCATATCATTAGTAAACAATATGAAGTTTTTAGTCTTCAAATAAATACTCTTGTGAATTAGACATGAGACAATTCGTTATTTCTATTTTACAAAGAGAAAACTGAAGTGATAAAGAGGAAATTTTAGTGAAAGTTAAGCCAAGGATTGAGGGTGTTCTGCTGGGCATGAAGTATATATGCAGTAATATTTTCTGATTGGTTGATTGTTTTATATCTCTGTGTGTGACAGCTAAATCAAAATGGCCAACAGCTTTAAATAACTTAGCTTTTTAATATTTTTAATGATCACAAGTCTCATAGTGACAGAAATTTAGAATATTGGTCTTTTCCATTTTCAAAGCTGTCCTAATATAGTAGTCACTGAACCCTAAATAGCTGTCAATCAGAAAGCCTTAATGAATCTTCAGTGTAAAATCAAAGACATCAGGTTTCTAAATTGAGTCACAAGGGAAGTATGTTACTTCCCTTGGCTCTTTATGATTCCTATTAGAATTACTTCACCCAAATTATTTACTTATTGGAAGATAGACTTTTCTAATATGTATAATGTTCTTTGCTTTTAAAATTTATGTCACATTGTAGCCAGTAAGGGCCCTGAACTCAATCATATATTTAAAATATGATCCCAGGATTTCTATGAAAAATTTTTTTACAAACTAAAAAATTAACTTTTTAAACACTTTACTTTTTAAAATAGGGCTTATTATGAAATATGATGCCAATATAAAATATAATAAATTCTGAAGTATATGTTAAAATGCCTGTCTTAATTCCTTCCTTGTCCCTTTTTCTTCATTAAGCTTATAAAAGTAAAAATCAATTACACTGATGAAAAAAAAGACTCTGTATTTAAATTACAGAATACTACATAAACAACACCCCCAAAAAAGCAAAGCAAGTAGTATTTGAATATTTAACAGTTTCAATTTCCAGTTTCTCTGAAGTAAATTCTATGTAAGTATTTCTGAGCAATCAAAAAAAATGTGTTCAAATAAAACAATCATTTGGACTTAGAAAAAACTTTAAATACCCTTTAAAAAACATAAGCAGCTTTTTCATTTTTAAATTTTCATGCAAAATAGTGCAAATGAAAGTGCTTCTGCTGTAAATAGATTGTAGAGTGTTAACTAACACTGTTGTAGGTGGATATTTGTGTCATTATAATTGAAAGATCTAAATCTTAGCTTGGGAAACAATTCATTTTGAGTGTTATCAATCAATATTTATTGACCATCTGTTATATTCTTACTACTGAGTTAGTGCCTTTTTGGTTTGTGAATGAAGAGATATTGAAGACGTAAAGGACATGGGATCTGCGTTTAAGGAAATTAAAATCTAGGTTTCTTTTTGCATCCTCTGTAAACTATTACTCAAGTCTTTAAAGCTTTTTTCAAAAAAACACAGTCCCTCTTAAAGTAAAGGAGAAACCAAAAAGAGTTAGAGAACCATAAGATTTAGGAGGTGTTCTGAATAGTTAATAAATATTATGATCTGACTGAGATGTGATTAAAACCAAGTGTAGGAAGTGTCTATATTCATTGGAGTGGTAGTTGTCACCGTGCCATTTCTGCCACAAAATGCTATTTCACCCTTGAAAACAATCCTCTCCATTAGCAAAGGTATAAGTCAGCTACTTGGAAATGGTTACACAATTCTTTCCTCCAATGCTAAATGCAGAATCGCAGTTCCTGTTTTTCTTTTTCTTGAAAGGAGGTGAAAATCTGACAGCTCAAAATGAATCAAAAACCCAAGATAAAACAGACACCATTTTGTGCCCACTCAGTCTTCTTTCCAGGGTCATACATGTGTAAGTAGCTGTTTGTTTATAGTCAAGACCTTCTGTGGGTAAATCTGGCAGGATATCAAAGACATTTAGCATAGATATTTCATTTTCAATGCGTGTGTCTATTTTTTCCCCTGTTGATGAACCAAATATAACACATGCAGATGATTTTTAGGAATTTATTTTAAATCATAAATGTTTCTTTTTTTCTTTTTCTGAATGTTCACAGAAGCTGAGAGAGAAGTATTTGCCTACCACTCCCCTCTCAGCATTGAATGGTTGGGTGAAATGGAATACAAAATTATATAATGTGTTTCCCATATCTGTCAATCTGTTAATTACTAATATATCCACCAATCTAGTAATCATCCATCTATCATCTGTTTATCATCTATAACACATGATACAGTGATTAAGAATATGGGCTATGGATTCAGTTAAACCTGGATTTGAAGGCAGGGTCAGCCTGTTATTAGCTGAATGGCCTTAGTTAAATCACTTAACCTCTCTAAGCCTAATTGGCTTATCAGTCTAAATCAAGCAAGGAAAATATTTATTTCATTAGGAATGTTATGAGGATTAAAAAGGATAACTCATGCAAAGGGCTTAGCACATTGCTTGGTATGTAGTAAATATTTGATAAAATTTAAAGATTATTCTTATTTTTCAATAGCAATAATCTCTTTCAGAATAATAGATGGCAAGCATGAGTCAGAGATCATTCAAATTTCAGTTTAATATTTTAAGTAGTATTTCATTCATTGATTTTAAAAAGTGTGATTTTAGTTTACTCTAGGCAAAACAGGAGAAAGCAAAAATTTTCTTGGTTCTTTCACCTCCTCACTTTGTATATTTTCATAACAATGGTACTGTTTTTCTCTTTTCCTAATCACAATAAAGTTTTCAAAGTGTACTTTCCTTTCAGTAGCAACATACTTGTATCTATAGTTTGTTGAGACTTTAAGTCATTACATCAGTACCTTGTAATACGGTTTGGTGGCTTTTGTTTTTTCGTTTTTTTTTTAAGTGCTACCTTAACCCATGTTTAAAGCCCCTGCTAGAGGACAATCAGTTCATCTCAAGTAGCTGATTAAGTCCCTACCACAACCAGTGTGGAATCACTATGCACCCACCCAAATCAGCCCCAGGTCAAGTACCAGATAACCAGGGATGGCTCTTATGCTCTATGCTAAGTCACTTCAGTCATATCTGACTTTTTGCAATCCTGTGGACTATAGCCTACCAGGCTCCTCTGTCCATCAGATTCTTCAGGCAAGAGTACTGGAGTGAGCTGCCATTTCCTACTTCAGGGCATCTTCTCGACCCAGGGATTGAACCCATATCTCTTTTGACTCCTGCATTGGCAGGTGGGTTCTTTACCACTAGCACCACTTGGACTCCAGCAAATTACTCAAATGAGCCTATCCAGAGGGAATCCGAGAAACTGGCAAGACCAAGGCTTGTGATTGCCATATATGTTTTGACTAATGTGGTCCCTGACAAATAGATAATCCATGAATATTTGCTGAAGGAAAGAAAATAACCTGTATAAACACTGCACATAATCTCCTTTAATTGTTTAAATTATTTTTTCACTAGAATATACTTGCTTTACAACATTGTGTTAGCTTCTGCTATACAACAGCATGAATCAGCTATATATATATATATATATATAAACACACATATACCCCTTCCCTCTTGCACTTCCCTCCCATTTTCTGCTTTATTTTTTAAGTCACTTAATCTTTTTCTGTATATCCTTAAATTTCATACTATTTCATATGGTAAATGTTAAAGAACACAAAACATCAAAAGGCTGCAATAGAGCAACTATATCATGCTCATAAAATACACCATAGCTAGTTATCAATTCTGCCTATATGAAGGAGACTGGCCCTGTCCAATTCATTTCCTTCACTCTGAAGAGTAGAGTGGAATGTAAGATCATGTGCAGTGAAGTTGTGAGGCTCTGAAAAAACCCAAGTTTGTATCATATAAAACAAAGGGAAGTGTTGACAGTTATTTACTCATCTAAACTAAATAATTCAGGAATAAAATGTGTTTAAAGATACTGGTTCTTTAGGTAAAATTAAGGAGCTAATTGCCATAGTTGTGTACTTGGCACAGGAAAAACAGAGAGAGAGAGCAGAGAGATAGCAGGAAAGACAGACAGACAGAGACAAACAGAGAGAGAATAGCTCAGGAAAAAAAAAAAACAACGTACCTTTATGTAATTGAGAGCAATGGCATAGTTTTGGAAGAGTTATGTGAGTCATTCCAGAATTTATTCAATCCAAAACACTATGGATGAGCAGCCTCTGGCTGATACATGCAAATGCTAACCTGCAAGAACTCATGACCTAGTTAGAAGTAAACATTGAGATAGATTAAGATAGAGATATTAGACAGAGATATGCAGATACAGAGCACGCATGCATGCTTGGTCGCTCAGCTGTGTCAGACTCTCTGTGGCCCCACGGACTGTAGCCCACCAGGCTCCTCTGTCCATGGATTCTTTAGGCAGGAATACTTGAGTGGGTTGGCATTTCCTTCTCCAGAGGATCTTCCCAACCCAGGGATCGAACTCAGGCCTACTGAATTACAGCTGAATTCTTAACCACCTGAGCCACCAAGGAAGCCTGTGTAGATACAAGGAGGGAACAGCAAATGTACAAGTGCAATAGAAGTAACCTCTTCCACAGAGAAATTTGAATTGATTCTTGTTCAAAGAAAGAGGGGTAGGAATGGGTTCTGCATGGAGCTGATAACATCAGTAAAGATGGAGTGGTATGAGTGAGACAAAGCTGGAGACCACAGATGGGTTTATAAATTGGGCTTATTTCTTTCTAATTTATCCTCCATGTAGACTAGCATTTCTCAACCAGAGGCAATTTTTGTCACTCGAAGGACATTTGGCAATGTCTGGAAACAACAGAGATGCTGCTAAGTATCCTATGATGAACAGGATGGCATCCTGCATGCCCCCCTCAAATTTTTTTAGCCCAAATATCAGTAGTCCAAGAATGAGAGAGCCTGAACTGTACTAATGGTCTCCAAAATGGGATGTTTGAACCTAATGACTGATAAAAGATGGCACTTTAAGGTGCAGTATGAAAATATTAAAATTTCATAGTTGTATTATCTTATTTCCAAAAGACTGTTTTTGAAAGTATCTTTGTAGCACACAAAGTACATATCTGTAGTATATGTATGCAATTTATAAGTATCTATACATGTAAGTATCTACTGCATGCAAAGTAATGCTCAAAATTCTCCAAGCCAGGCTTCAGCAATACGTGAACCATGAACTACCAGATGTTTGAGCTGGTTTTAGAAAAGGCAGAGGAACCAGAGATCAAATTGCCAACATCCACTGGATAATGGAAAAAGCAAGAAAATTCCAGAAAAACATCTAGTTCTGCTTTATTGAATATGCCAGAGCCTTTGACTGTGTGGAACACAATAAATTGTGGAAAATTCTGAAAGAGATGGGAATACCAGACCACCTGACCTGCCTTTGGAGAAACCTGTATGCAGGTCAGGAAGCAACAGTTAGAACTGGACATGGAGCAACAGACTGGTTCCAAATAGGAAAAGGAGTCCGTCAAGGCTGTATATTGTCACCCTGCTTATTTAACTTCTATGCAGAGTACATCATGAGAAATGCTGGGCTGGAGGAAGCACAAGCTGGAATCAAGATTGCCAGGAGAAATATCAGAACCTCAGATATGCAGATGATACCACCCTTATGGCAGAAAGTGAAGAGGAACTAAAAAGCCTCTTGATGAAAGTGAAAGTGGAGAGTGAAAAAGTTGGCTTAAAGCTCAACATTCAGAAAACTAAGATCATGGCATCCGGTCCCATCACATCATGAGAAATAGATGGGAATAAAGTGGAAACAGTGTCAGACTATTTTTGGGGGCTCCAAAATCACTGTAGATGGTGATTGCAGCCATGAAATTAAAAGATGCTTACTCCTTGGAAGGAAAGTTATGGCCAACCTCGACAGCATATTAAAAAGCAGAGATATTACTTTACCAACCAAGGTCCATCTAGTCAAGGCTATGGTTTTTCCTGTGGTCATGTATAGATGTGAGAGTTGGACTGTGAAGAAAGCTGGGCGCCAAAGAATTGATGCTTTTGAACTGTGGTGTTGGAGAAGACTCTTGAGAGTTCCTTTGACTACAAGGAGATCCAACCAGTCCATTCTAAAGGATACCAGTCCTGGAGATCCAACCAGTCCATTCTAAAGGATACCAGTCCTGGGTGTTCATTGGAAGGTCTGATACTGAGGCTGAAACTCCAAAACTTTGGCCACCTCATGGGAAGAGTTGACTCATTGGAAAACACCCTGATGCTGGGAGGGATTGGGGGCAGGAGGAGAAGGGGAAGAGAGAGAATGAGATGGCTCAATGGCATCACCAACTTGATGCACATGAGTTTGGGTGAACTCTGGGAGTTGGAGATGGACAGGGAGGCCTGGTGTGCAGCGATTCATGGGGTCGCAAAGAGTCAGACAAGACTGAGTGATTGATGTGAACTGAACTGACTGATACATGCATTTGTAGTGCCTGTTCAACCTTTTTTTATTAGTGGGTTACACAGTCAAAATTTTCTAGACCCTTGATTTAGAAAATAAGAAGTCTTCAAAAATTTAGGTGGATGTGTTACCAAAAAAAAAAAAGAAAAGTGTGGTGGTGAAGCATGAGAACATGAAGATGTGGAGGTGTGGAGAATAGGGGTCTATTGCAGTATTCCATGCAGGAAATGAAAAGGATATGCTTTAAGGCATTGTCATTAGAGATGAAATAAGGAGATCAATTCAAGACACATTTATGAAGGTGATTCAATAAGACTTCTTGGGTGACAGATTAGATTTGGAAACTGAGTAAGAAAAAGATATTGGGGATTAACCCTAAAGTTTCCACCTTAGACGTGCTCATTGTTCTTTCTGCCTCATATTTTAATTGATAGTATGCAACTCTCTCTCTGTAAAGGCAGACCCAGAGTTGGAATTATCTTGGAGACTGACGGATGAGGAAGAAACTTAGGCTGACTCTGGTGACAAATTCATGGATAGTGAAGGCACCATCAGAGATGAGAATGTGAGAGGAAATACAGTGGATATCATTTTTTTATTTGAGATGGGTATAAGTGTATTTAGGTCATTTTGATTTTGTAATCATCTGAAAACTCAGATAAATATGTCAGATTAATATTTGGAGACTACTTTTTCTGATTAGGTAAAGCATAAGTTTGAGGAGGTAACTAAAAAGACAGATGACTTTGGTAATGATACATTTACTGTTGTTATTGTTGAGTCGCTAAATCGTATCCAACTCTTTGCCACCCCATGGACTGCAGCACCCCAGGCTTCCCTGTCCTAGACTGTCTTCCAGATTTTGCACATATTCAGGTCCATTGAGTTGGTGATGCTGTCCTACTCTCTCATCCTCTGCTGCCCTGTTTTTCCTGCCCTAAATCTTTTCCAGCATCAGAGTCTTTTCCAATGGGTCAGTTATTTGCATCAGGTGGCCAAAGTATTGGAGTTTCAGCTTTAGCATCAGACCAGTTGGATCTCTTTGCTGTCCAAGGCACTCTCAAGAGTCTTCTCCAGCACCACAATTTGAAAGCATCAATTCTTTAGTGCTCAGCCTTTTTTATAGTCCAACTCTCACATCCATATATGATTACTGGAAAAACCAAAGCTTTGATTATATGGACCTTTGAAGCAGAGTGATGTCTCTGCTTTATAATATGCTATCTAGGTTTGTCATAGCTTTCCTTCCAAGGAACATTTGTAGCAATATGAATTATCTTACTTATACCTTGTTCTTTGATGCTTGTACAGTAACCACAAAAAAGAAAAAAGAAAGAAAGAGTTTGGACTGATGCAGACCTGGGGATTAAAATGATTAATAGAATGAAGAATACAAGGTTTAGAAGCTAACATTGCAGAGGAATGGAGAAGGAAATAGCAACCCACTCCAATATTCTTGCCTGAAAAGATCCCACAGACAGAGGAGCCCAGCGGGCTACAGTCCATGGGGTTGCACAGAGTTGGACACAATTGAAGGGACTTAGCATGCCAGCATTACAGAGGAAGCATGAATAGTGTTATTTCAGTTTGTGACAGTAAGGGGGAAATTAAAGTGAGAAGACTTATTAAATAAAAAGAATATGGAAGGTTTATGACAAGGTCTCTAGGATGGTGAAGAGAAAGTCTCCTTGGATTAATGGATGGGAAAATGGAAAAATTAGAGGTTTTAATCTAACAGTATATTTTCTGGCCTTACAAAATTTAGTTTTATAATTAGTATTTCCATAGGACTACACAGAAACCTATCATATATATCAACATACACATACACACACCTAAGAAAGGAATTTGGAAAATAAACTGTTCATTGCAGAGAATGAGTCCAAAAGTAACAGAAGGGAATTTGCTGTTTGGTCTTAATAAATGTCATCTTCTCCTGAGTTTTCCTCTTCCTACAACACTTTAAGTAATAATAAGTATATTTCATCTGGCCTTCCAAATCTCTCAGTGCATCCAAAAAAAAAAAAAATTCTTTAAGGCCAATCCTGCAACTGTATTTTCTCAAATAGAGATGGAATAAAAGAGAGGGATGGGAGAGAGAAATTCATCATCGACACATTTGCTGAAAGAGTCTGGCAGATGAACAAAACATGATTTTTTGAGAGGTTCTGTAATGGATAGTTCTTTTTCTCACTTATGTACTTATGTGAAACTAGAAAAGATAGTAAAGTGCAAAAAAAAATCTACCAACTTTAAAAAAATTACTAAATCTTAGCAGCTTTGACTCTAGCGACTTATATAGTTAAGTTATCCAAATGCTCTTAAGGCTGCCTTTTTATTTCCTTCCATTTTGACACCATAATATAATGTTTCATTTCTCAAAATCAGAATGTGAATCAGATAGATATAGTAAATTGATAAATTCTACATCTGTGATTTTCCTCTTCAGCAGTAAAAATAGTATGTCATACTGTAAGGTCAAAAATTATTAACTACAAAACATTAAAACTAGAGTTTAAAATATTTTTTCTATTTTCTAGAGGAAGAGGCCAAGAAGCATACTTGAAATTTTCACATTTTCTCCACACATTAGTTGGGCTACAATTTTCTTTTTAAGGTATAATTAAACAAATATGCCAGCTTTAGGGAGACTGTATCAGCCATTCAGTGTAGGTTAACAAGAAAATGAAATCCATAATAAAATATATTGTTGAATTATCCTTGTACATAGTAATTTCTTCATAGATTTTTGCATATTTTGTATTATCCTCCCTCTTTCAAAAAGGGAAGTTTAGTAAAAATGGTTTCTGAAGCTAACAAGTAAGTAGAAATCCTTCCAGGACACCCAAGATGGCATACTGAAAACATTTTTTTTTTTTTTGCAATAAACTCTACTGACATTTATTTAGAAATTGATGAAATTCTAACAAGTCACATAACTCACTATCATTAGAATAGAAAGCCTGCCAGATTCCTTCATCAAAAGAGTTACTCTTTTAGTCTTGCTCCCCCAAATCGCTACCAACAATTTATTTGTAGGGCTATGTGCCCTAAACTATTTATATGATTGTCAAGGACAAATTGTTCTGATAGGCATACTGTGCTGTTTTACACATTGCTCCGTTAAGAAGAGGTTTCCTAGGGACTAAGGAATCTGTTTATTAGAATTCTTGTGTTTGTGGTGTTTCTTTTAATGAAATGATCAATTTATTGTTAGCATTATGACAAAAGTCCAAAGCCTTTTTGTTGGTGTAGAGGTTTTCTCTCCATGACTGACAAAATCCTTTGATGCTCTGTCTCTCTGGCTAAAAGCAAAATACAGAAGAAAGGTTTGAAGGGGTGGAAGCAAAGAGCTCTCTAGAAATCTCTGTACACTTCAGCTTTATCCTATGAGGGCAAATCTTACATACCAACCTCAGAGCAGGACCTTGAATGCCCACTGTGGATGGTTAATTCCACATCTCAAACTAAAATAGAAATTGAAATATTGAAATATTTCAATAGCTAATTGAAATATTAGCATATGCCAAGCTAATTATAATTGACTTAGATTCTGATATTATGGCCAAAGGGGCAAAGTGAAGGGTTCTTAGCAGATTAGAAACATTGAAATGAAGTTTACGTATAGGAAAAAAATAAAGAAAATTATATGACAGAGGAGTTCTCAGAGATTAGAAGATAAAAAGTTTGACAGCAGGAGAGATTTTTCACTTTTTTACATGGATAAATATAATATTGGCTTGTTAGGGACTATCTATCTGAATCGGGGAGCATATGGAAGCAAGCATTATAAAAGCCCTCCTGAAACAAATATCTATCAACCCCAGGAGGGGTTTTTTACCAATAATTGGAAAATAACCACTCTAAAATTTATTTCTTCCCCTTTCCCTTATATATAAATCGCAAAGCACTAAAGAAAGATGTGGGGGTGATGACAAGGCATTGCATAGTTAGTAAAGAAATGCATAGCCTTCAAGAGCTCAAGGTTTAAGAGCTGAGTTGAATGAACTAGTCCTTCTGGCTTGCTACTAAAATAGAAAATGGAATACATGACAATCTCTGAAAATGCTAACTATGGTTGTATTACGGGGTAGGGAGGGTAAAAGAGGACCTTCCCTCATGGGCCTTGGTTCTTGGTAAGGACACAGAGAAGAATCTGAGGTCTTACCTGTAGCAAAAACAAGTTCATTAAGGAAAGAACAGAAAGAACACCTCAAGAGAGGTACTGGCATTGGAATGATGAGGTACAAGGTAGGGGGTGGTTTTCAAGACAGGGCTTTTACATATTCATCTAGGTGGGCATGGACTGACGGTTTTGATTGTCAGTTGCAAGTTTCATAACAACAGGCCTCTGTTGGTCATGGCTTTCCCATAATTCACTCTGTTATAATCAGATGTATGTATGTATAGAATATTTATGAACCCTTAATAGGCTCCTGGCTGCCTAAGGTCACTCAAGGAAACAGCCGTGCATCTCTGGGCATGAGTGCGACAGGCTAGTGCTGAGTTTGTATCCACTGTGTACCTAGGGCCCATGGACTGGAGTTGAAGAAAAGTTTCTGTTTATTTTGTAGCATATCTCTGAGCTCTCCTGGACTGCACTTGGGCATGTCTGGGGTGGGTTTAGTGATCAGCTTCAGTTCAGTTCAGTTCAGTCGCTCAGTCATGTCCGACTCTTTGCGACCCCATGAATCGCAGCACACCAGGCCTCCCTGTCCATCACCAGCTCCTGGAGTTCACTCAGACTCGCGTCCATTGAGTCAGTGATGCCATCCAGCCATCTCATCCTCGGTCGTCCCCTTCTCCTGCTGCCCCCAATCCCTCCCAGCATCAAAGTCTTTTCCAATGAGTCAACTCTTCGCATGAGGTGGCCAAAGTACTGGAGTTTCAGCTTTAGCATCATTTCTTCCAAAGAAATCCCAGGGTTGATCTCCTTCAGAATGGACTGGTTGGATCTCCTTGCAGTCCAAGGGACTCTCAAGAGTCTTCTCCAACACCACAGTTCAAAAGCATCAATTCTTCGGTGCTCAGCCTTCTCCACAGTCCAACTCTCACATCCATACATGACTGCTGGAAAAACCATAGCCTTGACTAGATGGACCTTAGTCGGCAAAGTAATGTCTCTGCTTTTGAATATGCTATCTAGGTTGGTCATAATTTTTCTTCAAAGGAAGTGATCAGCTTGGCCACCCATATTTTGGCTAGGCCACCTCTCACTGCTCATGCCTAACTTCCTAGCTAATAATTGGGTAAAAGACTTGGGCTTTTTGACTAATGTGTTAGCTGTTCAGTTGTATCCACCTCTTTGTGACCCCATGGACCTTAGCCCACCTGGCTCCTCTGTCTACAGAATTCTTCAGGCAAAAGTACTGGAGTGGGTTGCCATTTCCTATTCCAGGGGATCTTCCCAACCCAGGGATAGAACCCAGGTTTCTCACATTTCAGGTAGATTCTTTACCAAATAAGCCACCAGGAAAGGGAAAGCTTTTATGCGTTATTCTGTCATGAAGAAAAAAAGAGGGCTGCTATCTTTCTACAAGGCTTCTATGGAGAAATATGTAAGTACAATAAGCCACTTAAATGTGAAATATTAACAAGAGCAAACAAAAGCCTTTTTTGTCAATAGATTAATATCAAGATTGAATCATTTCAAACATTCACATACCAGGACTTAATTGTTACCAAGTGTGGCCCAGTCCAGAGGAATCCATATGTCTCTCTAATTCCCAGATCAGCACTACACAGATTTCTGAAAGTGCTTTCTGCTAATGTCCATAAGCAGACCAGCACTAAATGAAAAATGTTTGCAGGGTTCTTTGTGTGGCTTCATTTTCCTTACTCCCTTACTTTGTTTTCCCATCCTCCCTGTCTTCCAGAGGGTATAACTGTTTGCTCAAAATATTGATTAGTCTGCTCAAAATATTGATTGAGATTATAGGAATTCTCAATTTAAATTCATGAAAAGTAGTATAAGCTGAGCAACATCTCAGCTTCTTGTTTTATTTTCTTTTAGGAATGATTTTCTTGACTTCTGTACTTAGGCTTTGGACCCCTGGGTTCTTTCGGTTTTGAACTCATCTAAGAGATGCTTTCTGTCTAATGCTGGAATATCCATTTTTCCTTGTTTCTAACCTCACCTGAATGCTGAGGGGAAATCTGTTATTGCTTCTAACTTGTCAAGACAAAATGTTGCACATTAATTGGTGTCTGACCAGTATTAGAGGTCCCTTATAGCTCTCAGGGAATAACCAGGAGTGTGCCTGTGGAAAGGGTAGATAGTTCATCATTTTCTTTCTGAGAATTGCTTGAGACAGGTTTAGGTCCTTTGGAGAAGTCCACTAAAGTGGAAAAAGAAGGGGCTGTAGATTTAATAGTCCATAATTTAAATCTGGCATTCCTGCATACAAATACTATGGCTCTGGCCAAGTTCAGCTTCCTTATCCACATCTATTATTAGAAATAGTAATACAGATTTCTGTTAGTAAACTAGCAAATGTGAATGCATCTAGTACTAACTTGAGCCTTAAAAAAAGATCATTATTTTGGAGTCTCCAAATAGTCAACATCAGCAAACCTATATTGTTTCTAATAATAAGCAGAGGCATGATTAGATAAAAATCTATAGTATTTTTCTCCTTTCTTCCTTGGTCCTTTCTTTTCTTCTCAAATTAATTGGTATATAAAATATTCTTTCAAAAAACTCCATATCTTGCCATTAACTATAATATCTGATAAGAATATATACCTCTTTAAATATACATATATAAAAATTATGATTACAGAGATAAGTAGATCTAGAGTTTGTCCTTTATCTAAATCCACTAAAACAGATCCATTAATATATATGCTTGCTAATATTTTCTAGTGATCTGCAGAGTTTTGCTTTTCTTTTGTTATGTTTGGAAAATATGAGCATTAGATTGCATGACTGTGTGTTCAGACTGCCAAATGCCAATAGGAGCAGACTGCACAGCAAGAGAAGTGCGTTTGTTTGACAATGTGTTATACACTATTGATAATGATTTTGAAATTGAAGTTGGTACTCTTGCCTTTTGCTCAGTGATCTGAAGTTTTTAAATTGTCTTTATTTCAACTAAAAAGCAATGGTTAGTGCTATTGTTTATATTCATCCCTCCTGTCAGTGTATGCGTGTAATTATAACACGTAAGGTTTCAGTCTCCCAAATGTTTTTGAATTGTGTCCAGAACAACATATTTCTTAAGGTATTTGCATTTATTCAGCAGCGACTATTCATGATGCTGCTTGTTTTCTTGATTAAATAGTGTTTACTCCTCAGGGTCGCCTATAGCCTCTGTTCCTAATTCCTAAGCTAGGACCACTTATCATCATAGCCTGTGATAGATGCAGGATGGACCCACAGGACACTGGGATTTTTTTCCTGATAGTCCTCAACAAATATTAAAAAACAAATTTTTTTGCTTATATTGTCTTTTAGAGGAAATATGGAAATAAAGAATTAAGATTCTTGCTTTCCACCAATATGCAAATTGCTTAGCAGTTTACAAATGTCAGATTCTAAGAGTAAATGATTTTCATTTTCATCACAACAGCTTTTCTAGCTGATAAATGATGATAATTGTACTTGTCTCATACTTGAAACCAATACTGAAGGTCATGCAAAAAGGCTACAGAGAAGCAGGTGAACAAAGATGGTTGACTCAAGTGTGTGTTTGTCTTTGTGTGCATTTGTCAACCCTCAGGACAAAAGTAGGATATCCAGCCTTGATCCATGGGAAATGTCCAGATTCAGTGAGCCCCAAAGGTGATACCAAGGGAGCATTTCCACATTAGGTATTTCTGCATGAATTACCCCAGATAGTTGCTTGAATAATTGAAAGTAATTCTAGGATGTCATTTCAAGTTTCTGAGAATTATTTCATACAGTCTACACTGTTCTAAAGAAATGTAATACACATATTTAGAAAAAGTATAATATGCCTTCAAGGGACCTAAGAAGAGGATCCTGGAATTAATAGGTGGCCAATATTTGAGAATCACTGAGTATCCAGCAAGGAAACTAGGGCTTCACTATCCAGGTGTTTTTTTCCTCTTAGTACAGAAGACACTTTAAAATTTTTAATTTATTTTTAATTGGATGATAATTGCTTTACAATACTGTATTTGTTTTTCTGCCATACATCAATATAAATCAGTCATAGATATACATGGGGCTTCCCTGGTGGCTCAGCAGTAAAATATACACCTGCAGTGTGGGAAACCTGGGTTCGATCCCTGGGTTGGGAAGGTCCCCTGGAGAAGGGAACAGCTACCCACTCCAGTATTCTGGTGTGGAGAATTCCATGGACTGTATAGTTCATGGGGTCACAAAGAGTCATACACAACTGAGCGACTTTCACATAGGTGTACATATGTCCCCTTCCTTTTGAACCTCCCTCCCACCTCCCATCCTATCCCACCTCTCTAGTTTGTCACAGAGCACCAATTTGAGCTCCCTGCATCTTACAGCAAATCCCCACTGGCTCTCTATTTTGTATATGATAATGTGTATGTTTCAGTGTTACTCTCTCAGTTCATCCTATCCTCTTTCCCCCACTGTGTCCACAAGTCTGTTCCTTATGTCTGCACCTCCACTGCAAAAGACACTTTAAAAATGTGTATTTCATAGAGATATTTAGCAGAGAAAAAATATGTACCCAATAAATGAGAACTTGTGGGGAGAAGAACTTACTTTTCAAGACAGCCATCTCCCATTTAGCAGGTTTGTAGCTATTAATCAGAAGGCCCTTGACATGATTCTCACCAACAAGATCTGGGCAGAAGGGCCTTAAGATGTTTTCATTTTTGCTTCTTTGCCATAAAAGTAAAACAAAGCACAAGAGGATAAACGTTTGCTCTTGCATCACCCAGCTGCCTTTCTGTGGGGATGCCAGTCATAGAACCTAGAAGGAGAACAGCCCGCAGGTAACCCTAAACAACCACAGTCTTATCCTGATAACGATAAAGTGGAAACATAGGAGCCTGTATTCTTGATGGCATTGTTTGAATACTGTGCCATCCCCGGACTGTCTTTCCTGGTAATTCGTGTTATTGAATATATATAAACTCTTATTTAAGCTACTGTTGATCAGATTTTTAGGATTTTGTAGCTGAAAATATCTGTACTGAAAAAGCCTCCACGGTTTCATTTTCTGCACCAATGTGTTTCAGATTTTAGTACACACCAGCGTCACCTAGGGGCTTGCTACAACATGGATTGTTGGGTCCAGTAGGTCTGTGCTGACACCTGAGAATTTGCTTTTCTAAGTGTCCAGGTGATGCTGATACCAGTGATCCAATGGCCATGCTCTGAGCACCATTACTCAGAGGAATGTTTTTTTGAAAATATAAATTTTAAGATGACAATCATTTGTCTAAAATACATTGGTACTATTATTTCTAAACATTTTCAAAACAAAAGCCAAGCTCCTTGTAAAGACATTTAGATTACATTTTTCCATCTTTATCTTTTGTATCTCTTCAGGGTTGACCCTAGGTTTCCTGACACATTCAACTGTCTGTAGTTCCTTGATAGCATTTTCTTCTCTATAGCCATTATCTAACACATTTTTCCTCTCCCTAGAATATTCCTCTCTATTATTTTCCTGACCCTTTTAACTAGCCTTTCAAGGCTTGGTCTTCATTTGGCTAAGTCACGGAGGTAAGTACCCTATACTGTGAGACAATTGTTTATTTACCTTTCAGCCTCATCCATGTACTTTTCTTAGAGTGGAGTCTAGGGGATTCAGGCATTCACTTCCAAATCCAAGTGCAGCACATAGGTGCTGAAACACAGCAAGTACTCAGTGAAAAGCCCTGCTGAATGAAGGACTATCTGTTGAAACATCCATAATAATATGTGTTTATGATACAGTTCTTTTCATATCCACAGGATGAAAAAGAACTTCCCTCTTTCTGTATAGATCTGTTTATTGTTTATAATGACACAATCTAATACTTTATTATAATCACTTTCACCACAGTTTTAAAATAATTTTGATGGATGACCTTTGAATACAGTCCTTTCAAGGGACAAAGTCCTTATTTTATCTCTCACTCTCTCTCTTTTGATGCAACAGAAATTGAAACTAGAAAATTCTCACAGAACAGATGCCCTTGCAATTGAAAAGCACTCCCTCTAATAATGCTTGGCATAATTTTTGTTAGGTTTGTATATCTGGTATAATTACATGATGATTTTAATGGAAATTATAAAGAAGTATTTTACAAAGGAATGGAATATTTTATGTGTAGTTATATGTAAATTTACTCTTATAAATATGCAAGCTTTCTTTCTCACATGGGTATTTGCTTAAGGATCACTCTGATAAATGCAAACAAGCCTCATATTATTTATTAGAAGATTGCTGAGATATATAACAGTAATTGTCATACCACTTGGTAGAATTCACTTCCAGAATCTGCTGTTGTTCCTATTGACTGATAATGAACAGTAAAAATTGCCATATTTATAAATTCTGTTGAGATATTAAAATATCTAAGTTTTTATTTTCTTCAGATGCATAAATCACTTTTTATGTGCATGTTGTTATTTACCAAACTAATCTGGCTTTCAAATGAGGCAAAAGCTCTAGTTTGTACAGTATGAATCCTGCTAGTATCATTCATATCAGGGTTAATCTAATAATAGATAAGAGAAGAGTAAAAGATAAGTTTGATCTGTGGAACCTTGTACTGTATGATACAATATATCTTAAGAGAGATGTTTCACTACTGGCTGTGTTTTCACAATATTGTTTGAAGTGCAAAATCATTAATGTCCATTTCACAAGATGTATCAATACAAGATTATTCTTTCCCTTATATGCTAAATAGCAGCATTTCCATAAGAAAATTAAAACAACAAAAAAGCTTCAGTTCAGTCCATTTCAATTAATGTCAGACCACTTGTTGAGGGTCTTCTGCTTCATTAGCACTGTCTAAATATTCTGGGAAGCACTTGAATGCATAGCTGCATAAAGACATAAGGATAAACACTAAAATTACTTTGCAAAGCTTAGTATTTTAGGCCAATTCAGAAAATAGTGGCTCAGTTTCAGCCATGGTAAATGTCCATTGCTTATTTCCTTATTCTCTGTGCATCAAAATGTTTAATTATTCAAGATAGGTTCTTGTTTTCTAGGTGAAACTCAAGAAAGGGCATGACAGGTCCCTTGAGTGATACTGAGATATTGTCATAAGACTTTCCTTAAATGATTTAAATTCTGAAGTATGGTCAGAAAATGTTAGGATCTTAAATACATCCCAAGGCATACAAATAATGTATTATTGAATTCTCTAGGACAGACACACTGACTCCCTTTTTCTCCCTTTCATGGCATGATAGCATGTTGGAAAAATCAGGTAGCAAGTTAATACTTGAGGCAGAGGAAATTCTAAATTCATTGTTGGTGAGGTTGGCACCATCTCTTAATGGCAGATAAATTGCATGATACCTAGAATCAGGGTCTTCACCAGGGTATCGCCAATGAAGGCAGTTTCTCCAGACCCACTCTTGGTCTAAGTGTTTTCTCATACAAGTAGCCACCAGGGAGAGTGAGAAAAATAGGTAGGTACTTTGTTCTAGGAGGACCCATGGCTTCAATACATCTAGAAGTCTTTTCCATTCCCCAGGCAAGTGAGACTGCTTTGCTCTCTGTCTCCGGTTACTAAGCTAGCATTATGACTTATTTATGTCACCACAGATATTTTAAACCTGATTTATCTTTTTATAATACTGTAGATGGCACAAATCTCCTGTATAGATACCCTCCCTACTCTGATTGGGCTTTGACCCTGTGATTTGCTCTCGGAGGGTCACTCCCTCAACCCTCTTGATCTAGACACCCTTGGCCCCTTCACCCTTGGACCTACCTAATACTTTTGAAAATAAAATTTGGGGGCAAGGAAAAGAAAACAGGAAGAAGATTTTTGTTAAGTCTTAATTGTCTCTACCATGTTAAAATTATAAGTATTCAGAAAAAATGTTTTAAAATTGATTCTGTGAGGACAACTTCAGCAGGAATGCAGGTTTCTCTCGTTTCTCTATTATAGTTTTAATACAAACAAAATATTGAGCAATGTTAGAAAGTACTAAAAACACAGTATTGCCTGTAGCTTCCATTTCAGGTTGGACCAAAGAGAAGTAGATACAGTGAGGAGCCTTGTTTCAATTAATTCACCCTTATTATCAATGATTATCCAATTCTAATGGCCTAACTCTTGAGGTTCAGATAGATTCTAAATAGCTCTAGGTTCTTCAGATCCCGCATATAGGGATAAAACACATATTAAGAATGATTTTATATGAAGATGAAGAGTACTTGAAAATATTTGATAATAGGTAGAAACACTGAAATACTCCCCAAAGGGCACAGGAAACATTTTATCTTTAATTCATCCATGAAGTGCTCCGCATTTCTGGCAAATCTTGACACAGATAAGCTTCTTTTATTAATTCAACCAACACTGAATTTTCACTCTGTACTAATTAGGAAGTCCAGCGTAATGTGTCCAGGTGCTATGATTCAGATGAGAGCAGTATTCTGAGGATGTATATACAATCATGCCCTCAGGATATGGTCAGGAGAGGCTCCCTGGAGCCCCTATCCTAGCACGCCTCGAAGGGAGAGTCAAGTGAAGACAGGGCATAGGGTCCGGAAGCATGACTATTCACAAGCTTAAGAACACACATTTGCAGAATCATAGGTCATTTGGTTTACTGGATTTAGTATTTGAGGTGGGGGTTTATGAAAGGTAGTATTCTAATGATATCCCCCCAAGATTGACCTTACTTTTTCATCAAGCACTAATCTAGGTGCTACCCAAAGAAACTCTGTCTATGTGACTAAAATTACATTCCTGAAAAGGGAGAAATTCTCTTGGATTATTTAGGGCTGAGCAAATCGAATCACTTGAGCCATTGAGAGCAGGGAAATTTCCTAGCCAGAGTCAGAGAAATGCAGCCAAGTGATGAGGCAGAACAGGAAGCAAGAGAGATTTGAGATATGAGAAGGAATTGACCCAAGATTGCTGGCTTTGACAAGGGACAACAGCCAGCAGGTGTGGATGGCCTCTAGAAGCTGAAAATGACCTCCACAAATCAGCAAGTAAAGGAGAACCTCAGTTCTACAGATACAAGGAACTGAATACAACCGGTAATTTGAGTGAGCTTGGAAGTCAATTCTTCTCAGAGCCTCCTGCTAAAAGCCCAACTAGCCAAGACCTTATTTTTGTCCTTGTGAATCCAAGAGAAGAGAAAACAACCTAGTCAAACTTGTAACTGATGAGACTGTGCAATAATAAATCAGTATTGTTTTAAGCTGCTAACTTGTAGTAATTTGTTATGACAGTGATAGGAAACTAATACAATAGTAATGATGAAAGGGGCTCCCTGGTGGTGGCTCAGGCTCAGTGAAGAATCTGCCTGTAGTCCAGGATTCTGGATTCGATCGCTGGGTCGGGAAGATCCCCTCCAGTATTCTTGCCTGGTGAATCCCATGGACAGAGGAGCCTCACAGAGCCTAGAAGCAGTGGTTCTTAACAGGGCAGGATACTGTCCTATAGAGGCATCAACAATAGCTAGAGATAATTTTATCACAGCAAATGGAGTATGGAGAGAGATGGGGTGGTGTTTGCTACAAACACTTAGGAGGTAATGGCCAGGGATGCTACAGTTTTATAATGCACAGAACAGCCACCACAACAGAGTATCATGTGGCCCAAAATATCAAGTGTCAAGGTTGAGAAATCCTGGATGAGAAGTAGGCAAGCACTGGCTGGACCATCAAAGGTCTTAAATATCTTGATCCTATGGAGTTTGCACTTTATCTTCAAGGCTACGACAGCCATGGAAGGTTGTTTTGTGCTCCTTTCTCCCCCAACTGATGGGGAATATGTTAAATTCCTTTGTTGAAAAAAGGGCACCAAGCAAGACCAAGATAATTATTAGAAGCGGTTCTGATATTTAGCAAACATCAACTAAAAAAGTAGCTAGTAGATTAAATCACATCAAACTTCTTTGTTCCTGGTCTAACAAAAATAATTATTTGTCTAGGCAAATAGTCATTTAAAAAGTAATAATAATTGCCAAAAGGATGACTTACAGTGATGAGTCATTTTTAAAACTGGAAGTCTGATGATATTTTTGAAAAATATTTGAAAGAAAACACCAGAAGGAAGCTTTCACCTAATTAATTTCCTGTGTCTTTATCTTTGTGAAGATGGCTCATCATATTAGTATCACATAAAATCCTCTGCTTTGTTAGTTCACTGTATAATTAGGCTATTGAACATCTACTTGTTTTAAATCCTTTTATAATCTTTTATAAATATATAGAATAGATTACTGGATCCTATAGTTAGGACTATGTTTACATTTGTCAGAAATTGCCAAAAAATTTTCCATAGTTACTATACCATTTTGCATTCTCATCAGCAATGGATCTTTTTAGTATTTTTTGTTTCCTTGTTTGTTTCATTTATCTGCAGCCTGCATTCCCTGGACGAGCCTGAAATTTTGTTGATCCTGTGTATGCCTTAAAAACATCAGGAGTAAAAAATGAATTCTCTTTTCTCTCCTTAATCAAACTCATAAACAAATTAGCATATTTTATATTGGTAAGGATGACTGATAAGAATAATTCAAAAGTTCTGGTTGTATGGGAGCTGACTAACATTCTTAAACTTTCCATTGAAATTCTAATATAAAAATATATGAACTATATATTCACTTAGTATATGCTTGACCTAACTTGTCCCAGACTGACTTTCCTTCTTTTAAAATAATGGCTCCTACTGAATTGTCCTTCCTAATTATTATATTACATTATTTTTGAGTTATTACATTTCTCGGTTAATCATGCCTTATTATCAGCGGTGCATACAGGCCTTCTCTCTTGTTTTTACTGGTTGTTCAGTTTGTGTGACACTCGTGCCTGCTCAGTCGCTAAGTTGTGTCCAGCTCTGTGCAACCTCATGGACTGTAGCCTACCAATCTCCTCTGTCCGTGGAATTTTCTAAGCAAGAATACTGGAGTTGATTGCCACTTCCTTCTCTAGTTAGTTTGTATGGTTCATGGTAAATGGGTATGTTCTCGTACTTTTAATTCTTGTAAGTAGTATATACTTACATATCTCATTCTTTTTCTTTTTCACTTACACTGTGTTTCTAAACTCTGCCAACAGGCCTTGGGGTCATAAAGAGTCGGACACAACTGAGTGACTAACACACACACACAGTGTTCTACCCATCAGCTCTCTGGTTTTGTTGGCCTTTTACCTATGAAATAACACATTGTAATTTAAATGTATTTATCTGATTATTCATGACTTTAAACATTTCTTCTTGTGTGTGTGTTTGATTTGGGGATTTCCTTTTATGTAAATTGCCTGGTCATAGTTTTTGCCTACTTTTCTATTACTGTTGTTTTCTATTCCTTGTTAATTTGTAGGAATTTCTTGTATACTGTATATTAACTTTTTGTAAATGTTATACATGCAAAACATCTTTCCTGTTTTACCTTCTGTATATTGACTTTGTCCAAAGATACCTTCATTGAATAGAAAGCCTTAACATTGATTTCATAAAATTAATCTCTTCCTCTCCTACAGCATGGTTTGTATTTTGTTTTATTTTTTCTCATTTGCTGACCTCAGGTCTCAAAGATACTTGCCCACATTTTACTCTATTAAATTCATAATTTTGCCTTTCAAACATACATACTTTTTTATTTTATTTTATTTTTACTTTATTTTACTTTACAATACTGTATTGGTTTTGCCATACATTGACATGAATCCACCACGGGTGTACACAAGCTCCCAATCCTGAATCTCCCTCTCACCTCTCACCTCATATCATCTCTCCGGATCATCCCCATGCACCAGCCCCAAGCATCCTGTATCCTATATCGAACATAGACTGGCACTTCGTTTCTTACACGATAGTATACATGTTTCAATGCCATTCTCCCAAATCATCCCACCCTCTCCCTCTCCCTCAGAGTCCAAAAGTCCGTTCTATACATCTGTGTCTCTTTTGCTGTCTCGCATAAAGGGTCATCATTACCATCTTTCTAAATTCTGTATATATGTGTCAGTATACTGTATTGCTGTTTTCCTTTCTGGCTTACTTCACTCTGTATAATCGGCTCCAGTTTCATCCATCTCATCAGAACTGATTCAATGTATTCTTTTTAATGGCTGAGTAATACTCCATTGTGTATACGTACCACAGCTTTCTTATCCATTCATCTGCTGATGGACATCTAGGTTGTTTCCATGTCCTGGTGATTATAAACTGCTGCGATGAACATTGGGGGACACGTGTCTCTTTCAATTCTGGTTTCCTTGGTGTGTGTGCCCAGCAGTGGGATTGCTGGGTCATAAGGCAGCTCTACTTGCAATTTTTTAAGGATGAACATTGGGGGACACGTGTCTCTTTCAATTCTGGTTTCCTTGGTGTGTGTGCCCAGCAGTGGGATTGCTGGGTCATAAGGCAGCTCTACTTGCAATTTTTTAAGGAATCACTGTTTTCCATAGTGGCTGTACTAGTTTGCATTCCCACCAACAGTGTAAGAGGGTTCCCTTTTCTCCACATCCTCTCCAGCATTTATTGCTTGTAGACTTTTGGATCGCAGCCATTCTGAGTGGTGTGAAATGGTACCTCATTGTGGTCTTGATTTGCATTTCTCTGATAATGAGTGATGTTGAGCATCTTTTCATGTGTTTGTTAGCCATCCGTATGTCTTCTTTGGAGAAATGCCTACTTAGTTCTTTGGCCCATTTTTTGATTGGGTCGTTTATTTTTCTGGAGTTGAGCTGCATAAGTTGCTTGTATATTTTTGAGATTAGTTGTTTGTCAGTTGCTTCATTTGCTATTGTTTTCTTAAAATAGAAAGCCCAGAGATAAATCCACACACCTATGGACACCTTATCTTTGACAAAGGAGGCAAGAATATACAATGGAGTAAAGACAATCTCTTTAACAAGTGGTGCTGGGAAAACTGGTCAACCACTTGTAAAAGAATGAAACTAGATCACTTTCTAACACCATACACAAAAATAAACTCAAAATGGATTAAAGATCTAAACGTAAGACCAGAAACTATAAAACTCCTAGAGGAGAACATAGGCAAAACACTCTCCAACATAAATCACAGCAGGATCCTCTATGATCCACCTCCCAGAATACTGGAAATAAAAGCAAAAATAAACAAATGGGATCTAATTAAAATCAAAAGCTTCTGCACAACAAAGGAAACTATAAGTAAGGTGAAAAGACAGGCTTCTGAATGGGAGAAAACATACATACTTTTAATTGACTTTTAAAATTTCAAATAGTTTTAGACTTATAGAAAACTTGTGACAATGGTACAGAGAGGTCAACATACCCCACATTTAGTTTTCTCTATTATTAATATATTAACATAACTTAGTATTTTATATGCAGAAGAAAATGGCAACCCACACCAGTATTCTTGCCTGGAGAATCCCAGGGGCAGCCGAGCCTGGTGGGCTGCCGTCTATGGGGTCAAACAGAGTCGGACATGATCGAAGCGACTTAGCAGCAGCAGCAGTGTTTTATAGTGTCAGAAGTAAACAAACAATACACTATTATTAACTGAAGTTCATGCTTTATTCATATGTCCGTAGTTTTGACCAAGTGTCCGTTTTCTTTTCTGGGAGCTCTTCCAGGATAACACAGCACATTTAGTCACCATGTCTGCTTAGGCTTCTCTTGCCCGAGATGGATTTCCAGACATTCCTTGTTTTTGATGACCTTGTTGCTTTTGAGGAATAATGGTTAGGTAGTTTGTCAAATGTCCCTTTGTTGGAATTTTTATGATGCTTTTCTCATACTTAGTCTGGGGTTATGAGTTTAAAGGAAGATCACAGAGATAAAGTGCCATTTTCATCAGATCTGGTCAGGGGCACACACTTTGAGCATAATTTGTTATTGTTGATATTGGCCTTGATCACCTGGCTGATATACTATTGATTCTGTTTTTCCTTTGAATAGTTATCACCCACCCCCCCCAACACCTTTTTACACACTGTACTCTTTAAGAGGAAGTCATTGTGCACAGCCTAGTTAAGAAGTGGGGAGCTATACTAAATCTTGTTGAGGGCAAAGTATCTACAAAAATTATTGAAATTCATCCATATAGGAGATTTGTCTATTCCCCCATTTGTTTATTTATTCAGTCACTTACTTATAGTAATATATACTCTGCTGCTGCTGCTAAGTCACTTCAGTTGTGTCTGACTCTGTGCGACCCTGCAGACGGCAGCCCATCAGGCTCCTCCGTCCCTGGGATTCTCAAGGCAAGAACACTGGAGTGGGTTGCCATTTCCTTCTCCAATATATACTCTGGATACTTATATTTTAAGTTATAATCCAATACTACTTTATTTATTTTGATATCTAATTGTGCCAGCTTTGGCTCTTGGCAATACTTTCAGTTAATTTCTATTCCACTTTGATATACTCCAGTCTTCATGATTCCTGATGTACTTTCTTACTTTCTGGCCCTGTAAGATGCACCAGGCTTATCTTGTATATTTCTTGCCCCAGTTTAAGAATCAGCCATGTCACCAAAGAGTTCTGGTTCATTTTGTTGGAAAATCATATTAGAACCCGAGATCTCAGGACTAGGAATACTCATTGCTACTTGTTCTAGCAATGGCCAACAAAGCAAAGATATACATATAATACATATATCCTATTATAGAGGTACCATATAATATTATATAATAAATATATGATCTCCAAATATTTGCAACTTTACAAATATTTATATATGTCCCCTTCTATACCAACATTAAGCTAAGCATAAATTCATACCAATATCTCCAATTCTAATCCATTAACACATGTATTATTCTGTCTCCTCTCCTTTCTTATCTGTAACTTCCTAATCCAATAGTAAAAAACCTGGCTCTATCCATTTACTTAACTGTTCAGTTCAGGTAAATGTGTATTTTCCAGAATTCTTAACCTGTAGGTCCATGGGGAAAAAAACTAAAATAGAGTGCTTAATTACAATTACTTTAGTCTTATTTGTCCGTTCATTTCCAAATTTACATAAGTCATCACCTTTTCACCCATCCCCTAAAACAAGATAGTTTCCCACATTTGTAATACAGTTACATTATTTTTATCATATTTTGCATTTCATCCTGACCTTCTGAACTTTTAGAAATCTGTATACATTAAGGTTTATAGTTTGTGTTGTGAAGTTCCACTGGTTTTGATAAATGCATGATATCATGTGTCCCCCATTATATTATCATATGAAATATTTCTCCCTTAAATAATTCCATATTCAATCTTCTTCTTCTATCCCTGAACTTTTGACAACCACTAATCTATTCCTTCCTCTATTTTTTTGCCTTTTTCAGAAGGCCAAATACATAGAATCATGTACCATATGGTCTTTACAGGTTCTATCCTTTCACCTAGCAATATGCATTTATGATTCATTCATATCTTTGTGTAGTTTCATAGCTGATTCCTTTTTATTGCAGTATAGGTTTCTATTGTGCAAATATATCATGGTTTGTCTAACTGTTCATCTTTTTTGAAAAGGCATCTTTGTTGCTCCCAGTTTTTGGTAATTATTAAGTTATTATGAACATCATAGAGTTACTATGAATATTTATGGGCTGTTTTTTTGTGTGGTCATAAGTTTCAAACCAAATTCATTGATTGCTATATCATATGGTAAGAATATATTTAGCTTTGTAAGAATCCACCAAATTGTCTTCCAAAGTGAATGTACCACTTTGCATTCCCCCTAGTAATAAATGAGTTTCTTTGCTTAGCATCTTTGCCAGCAATTGACAATGTCAGTATTTTTCAGATTTTAGATATTCTAATCCATGTTTAATTATATCTTGTTGTTTTAATTTGCATTTTTGTAATGAAAAATGATGTTGAAAATATTTTTGAATGTTTATTGCCATCTCCACATTATCTTTGTGAGCTGTCTGTTCAAATCTTTTAGTTGGGTTGTTCAGTTTCTTATTGTTGAAGTCCTCTACCAGATAAATGTTTTACAAATATTTTCTCCCAATTCATGGTATATCCTTTCATTCTCTTGACAGTGCTTTTCAAACAGTGTAAGTTCTTAATTAACTAAAATGCAACTTATAAATTTTTTCTTGCATGAATCGTGCTTTTGGTGCTTTATCTAAAAGTTTATCACCAAGCACAACACGTATATTTCCTTTTATATTTTCTTCTATAAGTTTCATAGTTTTCTATTTTACATATGGGTCTGTGTTCCATTTTTAGTTAATTCTTATAAAATGTGTGTAGGTCTGTGTCTAGGGTCTTTTTTTTTTTTAAACATATGTACAACCAATTGCCCAGGATCATTTGTTGAAAAGACTATTCTTTATACATTGAATTGCCTGTGAATCATTGTCAAATATCATTTGACTACATTTGTGTGTATCTATTTTGGAGCTCTCTATTCTTTTCTATTCATCTGACTAGCTATGCCTTCATTAATACCATGCCGTGTTGATTACTGTAGCTTTATATTAGCTCTTAAAATTGAGAAGAGTAAGTTCCTCAACTTTGCCCTTCATCATACTGAGTTGGATAATCTATACAGTTAGCTTTTCCACATAAAATTAAAATCATTTTGTCAATATCTATAAAATAGCTTGCAGAGATTTTGACTGAGTTGTGTTGAATTAGTAGACTGAGTTGAAAAAACTGAAATCTTAACAATATTGAATCTTTTATCCATGAACAGGAAATATCCATTCATTTATTTAAATGTTCTCTTATTACTTTAAAGTGTTCTATAACAGATATAGTTTATTTATTTATTTTATTCAGTTCAGTTCAGTTCAGTTCAGTCGCTCAGCCATGTCTGACTCTTTGGGATACCATGGACCGCAGCACGCCAGGCTTCCTTGTCCATCACCAACTCCCAGAACTTACTCAAACCCATGTCCATTGAGTCGGTGATGCCATCCAACCGTCTTATCCTCTGTTATCCCCTTTTCCTCCCACCTTCAATCTTTCCCAGCATCAGGATCTTTTCAGATGAGTCAGCTCTTTGCATCAGGTGGCCCAAAGTATTGGAGTTTCAGCTTCAGTATCAGTCCTGCCAATGAGTATTCAGGACTGATTTCCTTTAGGATTGACTGGTTGGATCTCCTTGCAGTCCAAGAGACTCTCAAGAGTCTTCTCCAATACCACAGTTCAAAAGCATCAATTTTTTGGTGCTCAGCTTTCTTTATAGTTCAACACTCACATCCATACATTACTACTGGAAAAAACCAAAGCTAGTCAAACTAGCTTTGACTAGATGGACCTTTGTTGGCAAAGTAATGTCTCTGCTTTTGAATATGCTGTCTAGGTTAGTCATAGCTTTTCTTCCAAGGAGCAAGTGTCTTTTAATTTCATGGCTGCAATAAGCATCTGCAGTGATTTTGGAGCCCCCCAAAATAAAGTCCCTCACTCCTCACTGTTTCCATTGTTTCCCTATCTATTTGCCATGAAGTGATGGGACTGGATGCCATGATCTTAATTTTTTGAATGTTGAGTTTTAAGCCAACTTTTTCAATCTCCTCTATCACTTTCATCAAGAGGCTCTTCAGTTCCTCTTCACTTTCTGCCATAAGCGTGGTGTCATCTGCATATCTGAGGTTACTGATGTTTCTCCTGGCAATCTTGATTTCAGCTTTGGCATTTTGCATGATGTACTCTGCAATTAAGTTAAATAAGCAGGCTGACAATATATAGCTTTGACATACTCCTTTCTTAGTTTGGAACCTGTCTGTTGTTCCATATCCAGTTCTAACTGTTGCTTCCTACCCTGCATACAGATTTCTCTAATTATCTACCCTGTAGGTATTTATCCAAACTAGTATTATTTTTTATACTAATATTTTATTTACATCTAGTATATATCCATTTATTTCTTTAAAATGTGCCAAGTTTTAGCCAAATGCTGCAATAACACTGTTTTGCTTATTTTTTCTTTTTTCGTTATTGTTTTATTTATTTTTCATAAAAATTTCATAATATGTTGCATTCTGATCCACTACAATACACTATTACCTCATTTAACATTTGAAAATGGAATAGGGAATTTGAAGTAAGCAAAAGGAATTGAAATATAATTCCTTCACTCATGTGCTGGAAACAGCAAGGCACTAATTTCCTAGTTACATCTCTGCATCAAACAGCACCTTCATGGCACTGAGTTACATTCTCTGTCATGCCATCTGTTGTTTGTTCTCATATATACTCCACAAAGAGCAAACATGGCTACCAGCCCCTTCGGGCATCTAACATCTTTTTCAGTAATTCCCGAGATTAATTGGCCAGTGTGGGTCCTGAGCCCATGAGTTGTGTAAGGGAAGGGAGGTCAGCTCCACCCTGAACACATGGACTCAGATGGGGAGAGATTCCTCAAAGCAAAGTCAGAGTGTTGTGTCAAAAGAAAGAGGAAACGAGATTAAGCAGGAACAAACAAGAGACAATGAGAGTAATAATGCTCTTGGAGATAAATTTGCACTGCCCATACAGAACTTGTTTGTTGTAGGAGACAGCCTCAGACCTAGTACTTACAATTTCAAATAAAGGGCTTGTTCCACTACCCCAGAATTTCATCCAATTCAGGAGGAAGCTTAAGCTAATCTTGTGGAATATACTAGGGTTGTTATTTACATATAGAGTATTTTTGTACATGTTATTTCACTTGAGGAGGCAATATACATATACAACATATATGTTTCCCATCCTGCATTCCTTTAGCTATTTCAGGCAGGCTTCACTTTGTTAAACTGACTCTGGAGTAGAGTCAGTTTAGCAGAGTCAGTTTGTTAAACTGACTCTATGGGCTTCCCTGGTGTCTGAGATGATACAGAAGTTGCCTGCGGTGCAGGAGACCAGTGTTCAACCCTTGGGTCAAGAAGATCCACTGGAGAAGGAAATGGCAACCCACTTCAGTATTCTTGCTTGGAATATCCCATGGATGGAGGAGCCCTGCAGGCTACAGTTCATGTGGGCCCAAAGAGTCAGACATGGAGGAAAACCTAACACTTTCACTTCATGGAACAGAGTAGCATTCAAAATCAGAGCTACTCTCTCAGCTTTCCAATGGCAAGAACATGTAGTTAAGTCATTATATTGTATTCCTACTGTGATATAAACAGAATGCAAAGAAAAAATAGGAAGAGAAACTGAATCAACCAAAAAAAAAAATAGTAAAGCAAGATATGTGCTTTCACCAGAGCATCTACAGCAAGTGCTGTTGATAGATCTTGACATGCAATTCCCTGAAACATGGATAGTCCACTCTGAGATAACTGAGGGCTGATTATACATGGAAAATAAGTTATAGCTTTACATTCCCAGTCAAGATTTTTGACATTGAATTACTCTGCAGTGTAATGAAAGGACTATTTTAACCCAGCAAGCACATTCTATTACAAATCAATTCAAAAAGGGCAAACCCAAATGCAAAAATGAAATGCCAAGTAATGCAAAAGGATAAAATTTCATACCCTGTACATAATGATAATCATTATTACATTAGATTGAACTCAGTACTCAGAAATGTTTCTTTTTTTCTAATCTGAATTTAATTCCTTAAAAGTTCATTCAACAACCTGTAATAAATGATGACCAGTGGAAACCTGAAAAGTTTCTAATGGGTTTATTACTAAAAATGTATTATTTCCACAAAGTTTTCTTTTCTTTAGTTTTTACATAAATTTTTTCAATTTTGCTTAAAATATTTTGAGTCTTTTTAAAGTTTCAGGTTTATCTTAGGGCAGACGTATTTATTGTTTTCTACAAGATGGCTGTCATCTACTCTACCATTTGCAATGTTTGCATATTTACTTTTCATAAAAAATGTGATTTGGGAGTTGAACCAAATGAACCTGATGCACATTTCGTTACAGATAGCTTACAGCACCATCATGAGCATGGAGTCTGTACACAAATACCTATAATGCTATACAGAGTATGTGGGGTTAAGCTTATGTTTGAAGAAGGATTATTTCCAGTTAGCAGCACCAGAGAAAATGTCTTGGAGAATGTAGCATTTGAGCTAGTTTGGACACTAAATATTTGAGATAAAGGAACTCTCAAGAGGAAAATTCTAAGCTTGCTGCTTGCTCAAGCTCTTTCTCTCACTCATCTACCCTTTAGAGATATCAAACTATGTGCTAGTCCTGAAACACTCCATGTTCTTTTAGAGCTCATTTCACATGAATATCTGGAATGCTTTCACATTCTCTAAAAAAAATTATCTTCAAAGGTCATTCTCAAATGCTATCTTCCCTGGAGAGACTCTGAAGGTGTTTGAACAGCATTGTGACATGACCAGAGCTGTGCTTTTGAACGTTTAATATGAGGACAGGGTAGAAGATGGTTTGAATCAACTGATTGGGAAACGCAGTTGTGTTCATATGAGGAAGTAAGGGCTTAATGTTAGACAATACCAGTGTCTAGGAAGAGGTAGAAATAGTTATGAGAGAGATTTGGTTCCTGATGGATCATACTATATTTTGTGCTTCTTTATCTTGGAGTAAAGTGATTCAGCATAAAATGGGAACATAGAAGAAGGGGAAATTTGAGGAATGGAAAATAATGAATTAAGTTCTAGTCATGTTGAGTTTCCATCACCATAAAACCCGACATTGCGAGCCACGCAGCAGAGCAGCTCTCCTGGGTTTCCTAGCCCTACTGCTCTCCACCCGGGTGCCCTTTCCCAATAAAGTCTCTTGCTTTGTCAGCACATATGTCTCCTCGGACAATTCATTTCCAAGCATTAGACGAGAGCCCAGTTTCGGGCCCTGGAAGGGGTCCACCTTCCTACAACAAATGGCGACTCTGGCGGGGATTCTTCTTCACTGACACTGACATCCTGACCACTTGGAGTACTCAGGGGCCAGCTTGCCTGCCAATGGACCAGACCCAGCGGCTGCAACTGAGACCCTTTTGTCCTTGGTCTCCTCCTGATGCGGACAACTGGCCAGAGTGCCCCAAACAGTAAGGAACAAGAGAGACTTTATTGACCTCCCTCCCCTTCCCTCTCTCTTTCCTCCCCTTAACCCTTCCTATCCTTCTCTGTTTTTCTAGTTCCCTGGTCCTGGACACAGGAATCTTGTCGAAGGGCCCTCAGCCTGAGCTGAGGGTTGGAGACTGATCACCTCCTCTTGGCAGAGAACTCGAATTTTGGTTCTGGTCTGGTCTGATTTCTGGTAGGGCCGAGTTCCAGTCCTCCCTTCTCTGGAGGCCCAGGGAAAAGTCCCATAACGCCTGGGTATCTGTAGGTGGCAGGAGACATCTGTAAGGGCACCCCTTTTGCCCCCCATCTCCCGCCTCCTCCCCCTTCTTCTTTCAACCTGGCTTCCTTTCCTCCTTTGAAATCTTTGATGTTAGTACTTGGATCTGAAGTTCTGTGTCTCTATAGGAGATTTTCTGAGAGACTGTATTCTTGTATTTAAGGGCTTCCCTGGTAGTGCAGAGGTTAAAGCATCTGCCTGCAATGTGGGAGACCTGGGTTTGATCCCTGGGCCGGGAAGATCCCCTGGAGAAGGAAATGGCAACCCACTCCAGTATTCTTGCCTGGAGAATCCCATGGACGGAGGAGCTTGGTGGGCTACAGTCCACAGGTCGCCAAGAGTCAGACACGACTGAATGACTTCAAATTCGTGTTGAGTTAAAGGTGTTTGTAGGGCATTCAAATGGAGACATTCCATGGACATTCGGAAATAAGGATCTGGAACTAATGAGGATAAAACTGTCTAGAGTTAGGCCTCTTACAAATGATCACTGAATCATGAAATTGAACTAAAGTGTTAAGCAAAATACACAGAAATGATTAAAAAAAAAAGTACTGTAGTTGTAATTGTGTTGCTTTAAATATATTGTTCATAAATATTAGTATCAGCTACCATGGGCAGTGATGAAATAGTGATATCTGAAGATGTTTAAAGATTAAATAGACTCCTTTCTGCAGTGATTTACCTATACTAAGCATTCACCAAGGATTCACCAAGACTATTTCATTCTAGTATATTTGACTATTTAATAATTAAAGAGCTAAATACCCAATTGAAGTTAAAGTTAATAGGCAAATCTCCCCAGAATAAAAGGAAATAAAAACACATTCCAATGAATCAGTTCAGTTCAGTTCAGTCACTCAATCGTGTCCGACTCTTTGCGACTCCATGAACCGTAGCACGCCAGGCCTCCCTGTCCACCACCAATTCCCAGAGTCCACCCCAAACCCATGTCCATTGAGCCGGTGATGCCATCCCATCATCTCATCCTCTGTCATCCCCTTCTCCTCCTGCCCTCAATCTTTCCCAGCATCAGGGTCCTTTCCAATCAGTCAGCTCTTTGCATCAGGTGGCCAAAGTATTGGAGTTTCAGCTTTAACATCAGTCCTTCCAAAGAACACCCAGAACTGATCTCTTTTAGGATGGACTGGTTGGATTTCCTAGCAGTCCAAGGGACTCTCGAGAGTCTTCTCCAACACCACAGTTCTAAAGCATCAATTCTTTGGTGCTCAGCTTTCTTTATAGTCCCAACTCTCACATACATACGTGACCACAGGAAAAACCATAGCCTTGACTAGATGGACCTTTGTTGACAAAGTAATGTCTCTGCTTTTTAATACGCTGTCCAGGCTGGTCATAACTTTCCTTCCAAGGAGTAAGCGTCTTTTAATTTCATGGCTGCAATCACCATCTGCAGTGATTTTGGAGCCCCCCAAAATAAAGTCTGACACTGTTTCCACTGTTTCCCCATCTATTTCCCATGAAGTGATGGGACCAGATGCCATGATCTTAGTTTTCTGAATGTTGAGCTTTAAGCCAATTTTTTCACTCTCCTCTTTCACTTTCATCAAGAAGCTCTTTAGTTCCTCTTCACTTTCTGCCATAAGGGTGGTATCATCTGCATATCTGAGTTTATTGATATTTCTCCCAACAATCTTGATTCCAGCTTGTGCTTCTTCCAGCCCAGCATTTCTCATGATGTACTCTGCATATAAGGTAAATAAGCAGAGTGACAATATACAGTCTTGACATACTCCTTTTCCTATTTGGAACCAGTCTATTGTTCCATGTCCATTTATAACTGTTGCTTCCTGACCTGCATACAGGTTTCTCAAGAGGCAGGTCAGGTGGTCTGGTATTCCCATCTCTTTCAGAATTTTCCACAGTTTATTGTGATCCACACAGTCAAAGGCTTTGGCATAGTCAATAAAACAGAAATAGCTGTTTTTCTGGAACTCTCTTGCTTTTTCCATGATCCAGCAGATGTTGGCAATTTGATCTCTGGTTCCTCTGCCTTTTCTAAAACCAGCTTGAACATCTGGAAGTTCACGGTTCACGTATTGCTGAAGCCTGGCTTGGAGAATTTTAAGCATTACTTTACTAGCGTATGAGATGAGTGCAATCGTGTGGTAGTTTGAGCATTCTTTGGCATTGCCTTTCTTTGGGATTGCAATGAAAGCTGACCTTTTCCAGTCCCATGGCCACTGCTGAGTTTTCCAAATTTGCTGGCATATTGAGTGCAGCACTTTCACAGCATCATCTTTTAGGATTTGAAATAGCTCAACTGGAATTCCATCACCTCCACTAGCTTCATTTGTAGTGATGCTTCTTAAGGCCCACTTGACTTCACATTCCAGGATGTCTGGCTCTAGGTGAGTGATCACACCATCGTGATTATCCAGGTCATGAAGATCTTTTTTGTACAGTTCTTCTGTGTATTCTGTTGACATTTACCGAAATCACTTTGGTTAATTCTAGATGCTGTTTTTATCTTGTTAAAAGAAATCTCCACTATATAGTGGCTGAATTGTCAATAAGAACAGACATTCTTTGTCTGTGTATAGGATAATGGAATCAACCACTTAGTAAAAGTTAATTAATATTAGAACTTTATTTTTTGTCTTTTTTCTTCCAATTTTATTGAGGTATAATTGACATACAATACTGTGTAAGCCTAAGGTGTACAGCATAGTGATTTGATTTATATACATTATGAAATGATTACCATAATAAGTTTAGTAAACATCCATCATCTCATATAGGTACAAAATAAAAGAAAAAGAAAAATAGTTTTCTTTGTGATGAGAACTCTTAGAATTTACTCTTAACTATTTTCATATATAACATAGAGCAGTATTAGTTGTATCAATCATGTTTTATATTGCATCCCTAGTACTTATAAAAATTAATTTAAAAAATCTCTGTTATAGAAAATATGGATTATTTAAATGGATTTTTAAAGAGCATATGTTACTTTGTTTCAGCCTTGTTTGCAAACAAAATAATATTTAATCACACTTCCTAACCACACTTTCTTCTGTTAGTGGCTTCTACTATAATCAAGTTCCACTGTTTTTTAAGCTTTTATTTAGAATTAACTCAGATTTAAAACTGAGATGTAGATTTCAGTATTACTGGTATCATCATATCCCATCTATTATTGTTACCAATCAAGCATTGAGCGATTGGTCTAGTTTGCTCCTGTCAGCTGTCATTTCAATCTAATTTCTTTTAACTGGATTTTTATTGACAATGACATAAATTTTAACAGGTTGAATCATTTCTACATAAGATGCTTATAGTTCATCTAACTTAATAAACATATATCTTAAATTGTGGTTGACTACATCTAACCTTGGAGAATGAAAACTTTCTAATTTTTATCTTTATTTAATGTCATAGTTTGTGTCAAATATCTTCTCTTGAGCAATTTCCTGCTTAGCACTAAGAAGTAAAATGACAGAATAGCCCAATCCTAAACCCTGTGAACCCACAATAATTTACTTAAAGAACAAAACAAAATAATTTGAGGAAGTGGGGGTGGGGTGGGCGACTAGGATCAAAATATAAATTTTTGAGTTTGTTATAAAGCCAATTGCAAAGCTAATTCTTCCAGACTCAATAGGACTAAATATTTCAAACAGAAGTCGTTAAAGGATCTGATTTTGCATAATCAAATAAATTTTAAAAATATATTTAAATAATCCACATTATCATTTTGCAGAGCCTCAAAAACTATATAGGGTGCTGCATTAAATGTATATAAATAAGAAAAATAAATATTATCCCATTACATGATGAATTGAAATTTTGTCCCCAAATTGTAAATACATTTGTTAGGCAGGAATTCTTTATGATATGGCTAAACATCCCTGGTGGCTCAGAGGGTAAAGCCTCTGCCTGCAACACGGAAGACCCAAGTTCAATCCCTGGGTCGGGAAGATCCCCTGGAGAAGGAAATGGCAACCCATTCCAGTATTCTTGCCTGGAGAATCCCATGGACGGAGGAGCCTGGTAGGCTACCGTCCACGGGGTCGCAAAGAGTTGGACACGACTGAGCAACTTCACTTTCTTTCTTTCTCAACATTTCAACAAAACCAGTTGATTGTTGCTCTTCTGGCCTCTTTAAGATAGGTGATGTGAATGTGAGCGAGACACATGGTCCAAGGCAGCCATGCTCTCATCTCTAAGCGCTAGCTTTTCCGGGAGAAAATGTCCTTCTTTTCCCACCCTGGTCATTTGATCTAGTCACTCGTAGTGTACTCTTCATTTTCTGCATCTGCTTTTTAACCATGTGAATCTATATTTACTTAATAATTTGGTCACACCTGTGTTGTTGCTGTTTGGTTTTTATCCAAAAGTGAATGAGAGATTACCAAGGAGAAAATAATTTCCACTGGCGCCTCCTCCCCTAGGGGAAGAAGGCAAAAGATTTTAGGACGTTTGCATAATCTTCCCAAGAGTTACTCATGAGATCTCAGTGTTGCATGTAGAGACTAAAGGACTGAGATATCCCTGAGCAAACATTACAACAGACTATTCACTTGTATATCTGTTTTAAAGTTTTTAAGGTGAGTAGGAACACAATCAAAATTTAGATAAGGGTCTCCTTCTGATTTCTTTTTCGTTTTATTTTTATTGGAGTATAGGTAATTTACAATGTCGTGTTAATTTCAGCTGTATAGCAGAGTGAATCAGTTATACATATACATATATCTATCTCTGCTTTCTAAAAGAGACTCCTTGGCACTTCCAAGAACATTTAAATAGATAACAGTGAAGTGACTCATCTATATGTCTAATGTTATTACAAATGTTGCAATAGAATTACCATCTGTCTTGACTCATATATAAAAGAGGGGCAAAGAAGGAAAAGGAGCTTTTCCTGAACTAAGTAGCTTTAGTTTGGAAGGAATAAGGAAAGAGAGAATGTGTGGATATGGCGGAGAAAGATATTTTCAAAAGTAGAATTAGCTGAACTTGGGAAGGCAAAAGAAATAATATGCAAGAACCAGTCCAGGAACTCTGGACTGGAAGTCAGACATAGTCACGGAAATGAAACAGGCAGTTGGAAACAAAGGGAATTCTAGAAGCTGGTAAGAAGTCTGGATATATAATATCTTGCAATCTAGTTAAGCAGCCACATTTACAGTAGTGTTCTGCCAGACTAAGAGAGTCCAAGGGATTCAAGCCTTGGTAGCATACAAAAATGGTTATAAGCTGATAGGACCTAGATATTTGGATTTCAGGGTTGCTAGGACTCCATTCCTAGTCACGATAGAAATAATTAGCTAGAATTCCCAACATAGAAGAACTGCAGTATAATGCAGGTTATCAAGACAAGATTTTAGGACACATTTAGCTGAAGCAGTGTAGGTACTTCTTCACTTTGATAACTAAGGTTTAAGGTAGGGACTTGGTCATGGGACTAAGGGGAAACTAGAACCAATAAACATCATTAAAGGGAAACAATAGCAAACTGGACCTGATTCAGATATTCTGAACTTTACTGTTCACTGATTGGGGGACAATATTGACTCCATATTTCAGAGTAGATTTGTGGTTTGGGTTTTTGTTTTTTTTTTAATAGAAGTTAAGTTGCTCCAGAAGGAGGTACGTAGAGGAAAATATAAAGAGCTCATTTTTTGCTTTATTCATTGATGATTTATTTGATCAAACATATATATATTTGTTGAGCCTCCCCTACAGAACTCTGAGCTAAGCAGGATACAAAAATGCTAAGGTATCAGACTAAAATCAGAAGATCCAAGGCATAGTTCTGAGGCAGAGAGATAAACCTGAACTGTATGGAAAAAATACTATATCAGATATTTATTTAAGAAAAAAAAATGCTATGGGAATACAGGAATTCCACTAACTTGGGAAAAGTCAAGCAACATCCCTGAGCAGGTAGCATTTGAAATTAATCTTAAGGTTAAGTTTATTTTTTCTAGTTGATGATACTGGGGGGAAATAAGCAGTAATATAAAACATGGAGTAATGAAATCTACCACTTAAACAATATTAATAATTGTCACTTGGAGTTTTAGGTGTCATCTTTAATCTCAACAAAAACACTCATCAGTTCAGTTCAGTCACTCAGTCGTGTCCGACTCTTTGCGACCCCATGAATCGCAGCACGCCAGGCCTCCCTGCCCATCACCAACTCCCGGAGTTCACTCAGACTCACATCCATCGAGTCTGTGATGCCAAACAGCCATCTCATCCTGGGTCATCCCCTTCTCCTCCTGCCCCCAATCCCTCCCAGCATCAGAGTCTTTTCCAGTGAGTCAACTCTTCGCATGAGATGTCCAAAGTACTGGAGCTTCAGCTTTAGCATCATTCCTTCCAAAGAAATCCCAACACTCATATGCACCAAGTATCTCAGTTTTATGGATGTAGAATCTGAGGTTCTAAGAGGTTAAGTCATTTAGCCAAGTTCCCAGAGCTATAAATGAAAGAACTGGATTTTGATTATTTTAGTTTTGTTTTTCTTCAAAAACACATGCTCCTTCTATTGCATGATCATGCCTCTGACATACCCTAGATGCATGAAAAATGAAATGTGTCAGGAGTATAAACTTCATGGGCACTGTGGTCATGGGAGTTGGTGAAACTGGAGAGGCCCAAGCTAGGGTGTGAAGGCTTTTACATGAAGAGGTAAGAAGAAGAGAAGAAATCAAGCTTAAGAAGATATCTCAGGTCATAACATTTACTAAGATGGTAAATTATTCATCATTTGGAGGATGAAACCATTCTAAGAACTGTAGTACTTTTGAAATAGAAAGGATTTAGAAAATTATACAGTTCTACTCTTCAGATTTTTAAGTAAGAAGATGGAAATCCAGGTCAATAATTAAATTAGCCTGAAATTAAGACTTTTTCAATTGTACAGGAGAGCTTTACTGAAACCACATTTCTGCCTTTTGGGTAAGTAACATAGGGCCACAGTTGGAGTGGAGAAGTAAACTCAAAAAGATGAGGGAAAGGGACAATAGTGTGTAAGACAGTAGAGTACGATGAACATTGAACTGAGAAATTAGGCAGCCAGGTACTCACTCTTCTAGTTTTCTAGCTAACCTTTCCAATTTTGATGGTTGAGATTCCACAGGATGTTTGAAGCCTGAAAAGTATCAAAGAGATTTTCATTAGTAACAGCAAAATTCATTAAGAAGTTGATATTTAAGTGACCAATATAATAACCCAGAAAGGTCAATTGCTTAAGTATGTTCTTAAACTTATAACCTTTAGTTCTATGACTTTGATAATTACAACTACTAATAGGCCTAAGAATATTTTATATACCTATTAACCAAGGGCTTTCTCATCAAAGAGAAATTGAGCTGACTCTAAAGTGATCATCACAAAAATAAAAGGAAGAAAGAAAGGGAGGAAGGGAGAAAAGGAAGGAAGGAGGGAAGGAAGAAAGGAATGAAGAAAGGAAGGGAAGAAGGAATGAAAAAAGGGAAGAAAAGAAAACAACTCTCGGCTGTGTCCTAACTGTAGATTTTTCATTACTGTTGATAATGAAAGTGAGAGTCATAAAGAACACAGCTGGAATTTTAACTCTTAAGTTAAGATCAAAGATTTGGCAGTTAGAAAAATCATCCTTTGACGTGTAAACAAAACAAATCTTATATGGATGTCAGAATAAATAAAGTATTTCTTTTTTAAACATTTACTGTTTTGGCTAAGCTATACTCATCATACCTATTAAGAGATTTAAGGTAGAGAATTTATCACTCTTATTGCCATTTTAACCTCAGACACAATTATTTAAAATGAAATAAATATATACTTAACAAACAAGGAAGATATATAACTAATTGTCCACTGGGCAGTCAATTGCCAGTTAGAGTAGCCACTTGTGTAAACTCTGTCAAACATGCTGACCCAAACATGTCTCTAGCGATTTCTAACATCTGGCTTAAAAGCTTCCCTGCAATTATTTTCATTTTGCATAAGCAAAACTCACTATACCCTGCATCTGTGGTGGTGATATACAAAACATAGAAATTTGGAGGGATTCATTAGATAATATCAAAGAAAATCCACCAATGGCTCGATGCCGTTTAACTCCTGCACTTTTGGTGAATTAGCCAGCAGTGAAGGCCTTTTCTCTTCAAAAGATTATACAGATTATTATATACTGCTTCTCACCTTTTTTCTGATGTAGTTCTACTGGGCTGTTTAATACACAGAAATTGACACATAGAAAAGTTACAATGATGAGAGTGCTTTTTTCTTGTTGTACTTGCTATCTCTGATTTTCTAAAGAAAAAGGTACTAAAAAGATACAGGTTTCTGGTACATAGATAAGAGTTACTACCTTAAATTTTTTCTACTTTACTGTGTGGGCTTTCTTTTGGTACAGTTGTCATGGAAGAATGCTTAAGACACATTTAACATATTGTTTTATCAAGCATTTTCCAAATTCTAGTGGTGTTCAAACACCTAGATTCTCAAAACACAGCAAATATAGTCCTAAAATATAGATGCATATATATGGCATATATCACAATGTGCCTATTGTGAATGAAGTATAGATATATATTTTTTTCTGATGTCAGCAAAACCTTTCCATATATCCTAACTTTCTTCTAAACTTGTCATTTTCTAATTGTATGCTGGAATGCCGCAATAAAATACTACTTGATTATACTTTCATTTATTAACCTTAGTTAAACATACTGGCCAGGAGAATTCCATGGACTGTACAGTCCATGGGGTCGCAAAGAGTCAGACACGAATGAATGACTTTCACTCACTCAAACAAATTCATATCAAAATGTTCAAACCTGTTTTGAACACATGTTTATTTTCTTAGTACTCATCTTTGATTAGGTATTTCTCTCAACCTGTTCTAGGGAAATAGGAATAGTCTAGGTCAGGTGATATATACTTATTAGCTTCAGAACTACATATGTGTGTTCAGATTGGAGGAAAGGTCATAAACACAATGAATGTTGCTAGGAAACCATGCCTCTTAGTCAATTTAGTTGTGAAGATGAAAGGGTTTTTTGGCACAAAGATGGGCTATTTGTATAGTACAATGAATAATCATTTTATTTTGATCTTTGAATTTCTCATTTAAAAATAACACTTTTCATTAGTAGCTTTTCCTATTTATTTCTTAGTTGGATTTCAAATGTTTGAAATTCAAGATGTGAACAGAGCATTTTATGAAAAGAAAGATTTGTTGCAATTTTCATTTAAAGAAGATAATTTTGTTGGTAAATTTAGGGATATCTAATTCTTAGAGCCAGTCATATGAATCATAAAAAAATTAATAATCAAACAATAAAAGTCAAGGAACAAGTAGTTAGGTCCCTTGAAATAGCCATTAAAAGGATTTTGAAAGCTCAAGTGCTGTAAACAACCCTGACACTTCTCTCTGTGTTTCAAAACTACAGCACTGTGATTGTGGTAACTTTTCACAAAAATTAACCTAAAAGAAAACAGACATGTTTTACTGGTCAACAACAATTAGAAGATCCTTGGATATAACTAAGTACTCTAATTCCACAGTAATGTATTAGTGCACTTAAGCACCTAATTAGAAGCTTATGTTGGCTGTGCCTGCATCTATTGATTTTGAATCAAAATGTAATTTTAACCATGTAATTTTTTTACTGGTTCCATTTCATTTAAAATCTTAGTAGCATTTGGTGGTACAAGTTACGTTGATATGAGATTTCTAGTAGGTTAGTACTAGAATAGACATTTGGTTTTTTGAGTATGTGACTTACATTCCTTGTTTTTAATAATGTTTCTTTCATTCCACTTGATTGTGGTAGCTTTGTCAATCACTTGACCTCATTCCCCCTCCATATGTCACTTAGGTTGGCCAATCAGAATAATTCATGGGTCACTTGTGTTTAAGAAAGAGAAAAAAAGACCAGTATGAACAGAACGTAATCAGAGGTGAGGTTATAGGAAATGGGGTTGAGGAGGTAGATTAAAGTCAGGTTCAGTTCAGCTCAGTCGTGTCTGACTCTTTGCGACCCCATGAATCGCAGAACACCAGGCCTCCCTGTCCATCACCAACTCCTGGAGTTCACCCAAACTCATGTCCATCGAGTCAGTGATGCCATCCAGCCATCTCATCCTCTGTCGTCCCCTTCTCCTCCTGCCCCCAATCCCTCCCAGCATCGGAGTCTTTTCCAATGAGTCAACTCTTCGCATAAGGTGGCCAAAGTACTGGAGTTTCAGCTTTAGCATCATTCCTTCCAATGAACACCCAGGACTGAAATCCTTTAGGATGGACTGGTTGGATCTCTTTGCACTCCAAGGGACTCTCGAGAGTCTTCTCCAACACCACACTTCAAAAGCATCAATTCTTCGGTGCTCAGCTTTCTTTATAGTCCAACTCTGACATACATACATGACTACTGGAAAAACCATAGCCCTGACTAGATGGACATTTGCTGGCAAAGTAATGTCTCTGTTTTTGAATATGCTATCTAGGTTGGTCATAACTTTCCTTCCAAGGAGTAAGTGTCTTTTAATTTCATGGCTGCAGTCACCATCTGCAGTGATTTTGGAGCCCCCAGAAAATAAAGTCTGACACTGTTTCCACTGTTTCCCCATCTATTTCCCATGAAGTGATGGGACCAGATGCCATGATCTTAGTTTTCTGAATGTTGAGCTTTAAGCCAACTTTTTCACTCTCCTCTTTCACTTTCATCAAGAGGCTTTTTAGTTCCTCTTCACTTTCTGCCATAAGGGTGCTGTCATCTGCATAATAAAGTCAGGTTACGTAAACCCTATGGGGGCAGAGTGAAGTATTTAGATTTTTATCTAATTATAATGGGTGGAGAAAGAAATGGCAACCTACTCCAGTATACTTGCCTGGAAAATCCCATGAACAGAGCCTGGAGGGCTACAGTCCATGGGATCACTAAACAGTCAGATACAAATTAGCGAATAAACAATAACAACAAATTATAATGGGAAACTTGGGGGTGAGTAGGAATGTGACATAATGTAATTTATGATTTTGGCTGGTGAGTTGAGGGGCCAAGCTAGCATTTAGAAAAGATTGAGGGGGCCAAGCTAGCATTTAGTAAGCTAATATAGTAGTGCTAATAAAAAATGATACTGTATTGGGCTACAGTAGTAGCAATGGAAATTGACAGAAGTTGATGGACTCAAGATAACTTTTGAAGACTGAGCTAAGAAACTCTGCTAGTGAATTGGATATACACTATGTGGTTAAGAGTGAGACCAAGGATGACTTTTAGGTTATTAGCTTGAATAATAAAATATAATATTGCTATTAAATTAATAGGGAAGGTAGGAAGAAAAACTGGAGAAGGCAATGGCACCCCACTCCAGTACTCCTGCCTGGAAAATCCCATGGACAGAGGAGCCTGGTGGGCTGCAGTCCATGGGGTCGCAAAGAGTTGGACACGACGGAACGACTTCCCTTTCACTTTTCACTTTCATGCATTGGAGAAGGAAATGGCAACCCACTCCAGTGTTCTTGCCTGGAGAATCCCAGGGATGGGGGAGCCTGGTGGGCTCCCGTCTATGGGGTCACACAGAGTTGGACACAACTGAAGTGACTTAGCAGCAGCAGGAGGAAAAACAGTGCTGAGGGTGCAATTAAGAGTTCCATTTTAGGCAAATTAAATTTGAAGGTATTTCCAAGTGAAAAATTCCAGTTGAACTATTTAAAATCCTAAAAGATGATGCTGTGAAAGTGCTACAATCAATATGCCAGTAAATTTGGAAAATGCAGGAGTAGCCACAGAACTGGAAAAGGTTTTTCATCCTAATCACAAAGAAAGGCAATACCAAAGAAGGCTCAAACTACCACACAATTGCACTCATTTCACATGCTAGTAAAGTAATGCTCAAAATTCTCTAAACCTGGCTTCAACAGTACGTGAACTATGAACTTCCTCTGGCTTTAGAAATGGCAGAGGAATCAGAGATCATATTGCCAACATCTGCTGGATCATCAAAAAAGCAAGAGAGTTCCAGAAAAATGTCTATTTCAGATTTATTGACTATGCCAAAGCCTTTGAATGTGTGGATCACAATAAACTGTAGAAAATTTTTAAAGAGATAGGAATACGAGATCACCTGACCTCCCTCTTGAGAAATCTGCATGCAGGTCAGGAAGCAACAGTTAGAACTGGACATGGAACAACAGACTGGTTCCAAACAGGAAAAGGAGTACGAAAAGTCTGTATATTGTCACTCTGCTTATTTAACTTATATGCAGACTACATCATGAGAAACGCTGGGCTGGAAGAAGCACAAGCTGGAATCAAGATTGCCGGGAGAAACATCAATAACCTCAGATATGCAGATGACACCACCCTTATGACAGAAAGTGAAGAAGAACTAAAAAGCCTCTTGATGAAAGTGAAAGAGGAGAATGAAAAAGTAGGCTTAAAGCTCAACATTCAGAAAACTAAGATCATGGCATTTGGTCCCATCACTACATGACAAATAGATGGAGAAACAGTGGAAACTGGCAGACTTTATTTCTGGGGGCTCCAAAATCACTGCAGATTGTGAGTGCACCCATGAAATTAAAGGACACTTACTCCTGGGAAGAAAAGTTACAACCAACCTAGACAGTGTATTCATAGCAGAGACATTACTTTGCCAACAAAGATCCATCTAGTGAAGGCCATGGTTTTTCCAGTAGTCATGTATGTATGTCAGAGTTGGACTATAAAGAAAGCTGAGCCCCAAAGAATTGATGCTTTTGAAGTGTGATGTTGGAGAAGACTCTTGAGAGTCCCTTGGAGTGCAAGGAGATCCAACCAGTCCATCCTAAAGGAAATCAGTCCTGGGCATTCATTGGAAGGACTGATATTGAAGCTGAAACTCCAATACTTTGGCCACCTGATGTGAAGAACTGACTCATTTGAAAAGACCTTGATGCTGGGAAAGATTGAAAGCAAGAGGAGAAGGGGACGACAGAGGATGAGATGGTTGGATGGCATCACCGACTCAATGGACATGAGTTTGAGTAAAGTTCGGGAGTTGGTGATAGACAGGGAGGCCTGGCATGCTGCAGTTCACAGGGTTGCAAAGAGTTGGACACGACTGAGTGACTGAACTGAACTGAACTGAACCAAATGAAGATATTAAGTAGGCAGTTGATTGTAACATTTGGGAAGACATGATTAATATATATCAATTTTTGATTCAATTACCAATAGTTAATATTTAAAGCCATGGAACTGAAAGAGACCACCTGGAGAGGAAGTAGCAATAGAAAATAAGAAAAGGATAAGCCTTCTTTGAGCACCCTTAATCTAAAATACATCAGGTGCCTGAGTCATTCTGATCATGAAATAAAATGCCACTTTTTGCACTTATCTATGAAATGCTTTTTTATACTATGTCATGCAGATAACATGAAACTAAAATGTGCCAAGTGTTCAGAGTAGTCTATTCTTACCACGGTATAGATGGGAAAATTGAGCGCTGAGAGATGAGATTTCAAGACTCATGACCACACTGCTAGTAAATGATGAAGTTAGGCTCAGAACAGAGATCTTTCTAACTCTACTCCATGGCTTTTTCTGTCATATCATGTTGGAAATTCTCCACTGGCAGATACAATGCCCCCAGGGTTATTACTGAGGCTGTTTGCCTCTATATTAACATCCCCATTTTAAGATGTCTGTGTTCCAAAGTCTAATTAGTTTTCTGTCTTAGCCTTTGTTCTCTAATGTTACATCTTGCTGCAACCTGCCTCAGAGAGTTTCTCCCTCTACTGATCTACTGTTATTATGCTATAAGCTGTGAAAATAAATAACCAAGACATAGAATTATTAGGAACATAATAAGTTAAAACAGTCTTTGAGAGACTCTGATTAGTTATCTGTCATGATCATACTGTGCTGTCTTCAAATATGTCATGGCTATTCAAGGCCTTTTGCTTGTTATCAATTATGACATTACCATTAGCATTTGTGTAATAAAACTGATTAACTTGCCAAATAAGTGACTTCTGATGGGTAGTACAATTTTTCACATTCATGCATCTTTTTCTTAGACCATGTACTGCCCCCGTTCACACTGATAAGAGTCCTATAGATCGCTTTCACTCTCAATTTCTGTGATATCTGCTCTAAAAGTTCAAAAGAGAGTTTTGTATTGTTTTGTTTTGTTTAATTTTTATTTTCTTTGGGAGTATAGCCAGTTAATAAACTATGTTGTGATAGTTTCAGGGGAACAGCGAAGGGACTCATATACACGTATCCATTCTTCCCCAAAGTCCCCTCCTATCCAGGCTGCCACACAACATTAAGCAGAGTTCCATGTCTTGTACAACGGATCCTTGTTTGGTATCCATTTTAAATATGGCAGTGTGTACATGTCCATCCTGAACTCCCTAACTATCCCTTCACCCAACTCTTCCTCTGGCTCCCCCGCCACAACCGTAAGTCTGTGAGTCTGTATCTGTTTTATACAAAAATTAATTTGTATAATTTCTTTTTAGATTCCACATATAAGAGATGTCTTATGATATTTCTCCCTGTCTGACTTACTTTACTTAATATGACACTCTCTGGTCTAAAGGGAAGTTTTGCTTGTTCTTTCTGGACAATGGAACTCAAAGGAAAACAATCCCAAGCTAGCCCTTAACAAAGAAAGCTACATTTTAAAACAAATGAGCTTAAACAAATTTAAACAAATGAGCTCCTTTCTGAATGAACAGGGTGTTCTAGGAGGCAAGCCTCTCTACCCATTCGGTTTAGGTGTTCGGGAGGCTAGTCACTCCTGCTACTTCTCCTGCTCCCTGCTTTCCAAAGCTGATCTTCAGTTTCCTGTGCTTTCCCCTTTGGCAGACAGAGTTTGTGTGCTCCCACCATTGCATTCCCATCAGCTCTCATGAAGTCTAGATCACCATTATGTTTAAAGTTTGTGGATGGCTAGTCCAAGGTATCTCCTGTCACCAAACAGACCCCCAAGTCCTAGATTTTCCAGAGGCTTCCCGAAGCAATACCTAAAGAACTTCAGTTTTTAATAGCCAGGACATGGAAGCAACCTAGATGTCCATCAGCAGATGAATGGATAAGAAAGCTGTGGTACATATACACAATGGAGTATTACTCAGACATTAAAAAGAATACATTTGAATCAGTTCAATGAGGTGGATGAAACTGGAGCCAGTTATACAGAGTGAAGTAAGCCAGAAAGAAAAACATCAATACAGTATACGAATGCATATATATGGAATTTAGAAAGATGGTAACAATAACCCTGTATGCAAGACAGCAAAAGAGACACAAATGTATAGAACAGTCTTTTGGACTCTGTGAGAGAGGGAGAGGATGGGATGATTTGGGAGAATGGCATTGAAACATGTATAATATCATATAAGAAACGAATCACCAGTCTAGGTTTGATGCAGGATACAGGATGCTTGGGGCTGGTGCGTGGGGATGACCCAGAGAGATGGTATGGGGAGGGAAGAGGGTGGGGGGTTCAGGATTGGGAACACATGTATACCCATTGTGGATTCATGTTGATGTATGGCAAAACCAATACAATATTGTAAAGTAAAAAAAAAATTTTTTAATTAAAAAAAAAAAAACTTCAGTTTTATTCTTTTCATACCAGGGAGTTAGTGAAAGGATTTTGGCAGAGAAGTGGCACAATTTTGGAAGCAATGAAAATGATGGTTTTGAAGGGATGATGGTAAAGGTGAGTAGAACCATTACAAGGCAAAATTTTCAGTGAAAGTTGGAAAGGGTATGAACTACTCAATAACAATCAAAATAGGCAGGAGAGAACATATCTTAGAAATATTTAGAAGGCAGAGTAACGTAAGACTTGACTATTCATTTGAATGTGGGGTGAAGGGACAGGGGATAATTAAAGTAACCCCTTCATGACTAACCTGAGCCAAATGGGGAAGTGATGGGTTTTGTCTCAGGCTGTCTTAGTTTGAAGTCGGACCTGAATTTTGGAGAGAATTCTGGAGGCCAGAAAAAAAGTTTGGGACTTCTGGATAAGTGATCATAAAGCCATTTCAACCCATGATATTACCCAGAAAGTATTTTAAATAAAAAAGGAGAAGTTGGAGAACTACAAAAAGACCATCAGGAAGTAATTAGAGAAAGAAGATTTTGCAAACGATAGACATCATGAAGAATTAGGAGAGCTAGGGGTCCGAACACTCTAAAGGAAGAAAAGCCAAAGTAGAGAGTGAAGACTAGTGCTGAAAGCCTTATAGAGGTGAGACAGATGAGGACTGAAAATTATTCATTGAATTTGGCAGCAAAGTGAATCTTCTTAGGAAGATTACTAACTGTAGGGTGCTGAGGAAAGAAACCTGGTGAAGAGAGTTGTACAGCAATTATGATTGAGGAGCTGAAAAGACAAAGGCTAGAATGTTTGAAACCCTTGGTAGTAAAGGAAGGAGAGAGACGGGGCTATGGTTACAATGGGACTAAGAGTTGTTGTTGTTGTTTTTAACTTCTAGAAGGAGATGCTTAACCTTGCCTGTGAGCTAGAAGATAAAAGGCAGCAGTAAGGCCTGCTTTTAGTGTGCCAGAGATACCCCTCATCCAAGGTAAGAGAAACAACCCAGGTAAGATGGTAGGTGTTGCAAGAGGGCATCAGAGGGCAGATACACTGAAACCATACGCACAGAAAACTAGTCATTCTAATCACACTAGGACCACAGCCATGTCTGACTCAATGAAACTAAGCCATGCCCTCAGGGCAACCCAAGATGGGCAGGTGATGGTGGAGAGGTCTGACAGAATGTGGTCCACTGGAGAAGGGAATGGCAAACCACTTCAGTATTCTTGCCTTGAGAACCCTATGAACAGAATGAAAAGGCAAAATGGTAGGATACTGAAAGAGGTACTCCCCAGGTCAGTAGGTGCCCAATATGCTACTGGAGGTCAGTGGAGAAATAACTCCAGAAAAAATGAAGGGATGGAGCCAAAGCAAAAACAATACCCAGTTGTGGATGTGACTGGTGATAGAAGCAAGGTCTGATGCTGTAAAGAGCAATATTGCATAGGAACCTGGAATGTCAGGTCCATGAATCAAGGCAAATTGGAAGTGGTCAAACAGGAGATGGCAAGGGTGAACGTCGACATTCTAGGAATCAGCGAACTAAAATGGACTGGAATGGGTGAATTTAACTCAGATGACCATTATATCTACTACTGTGGGCAGGAATCCCTCAGAAGAAATGGAGTAGCCATCATGGTCAACAAAAGAGTCCAAAATGCACTACTTGGATGCAATCTCAAAAACGACAGAATGATCTCTGTTCATTTCCAAGGCAAACCATTCAATATCACAGTAATCCAAGTCTATGCCCCAACCAGTAATGCTGAAGAAGCTGAAGTTGAACAGTTCTATGAAGACCTACAAGACCTTTTAGAACTAACAGCCAAAAAAGATGTCCTTTTCATTATAGGGGACTGGAATGCAAAGGAAGGAAGTCAAGAAACACCTGAGGTAACAGGCAAATTTGGCCTTGGAATGTGGAATGAAGCAGGGCAAAGGCTAATAGAGTTTTGCCAAGAAAATGCACTGGTCATAGCAAACACCCTCTTCCAACAACACAAGAGAAGACTCTGCACATGGACATCACCAGATGGTCAACACGGAAATCAGATTGATTATATTCTCTGCAGCAAAAGATGGAGAAGCTCTATACAGTCAACAAAAACAAGACCAGGAGCTGACTGTGGCTCAGATCATGAACTCCTTATTACCAAATTCAGACTTAAAATTGAAGAAAGCAGGGAAAATCACTAGACCATTCAGGTATGACCTCAATCAAATCCCTTATGATTATACAGTGGAAGTGAGAAATAGATTTAAGGGTCTAGATCTGATAGATAGAGTGCCTGATGAACTATGGAATGAGGTTCGTGACACTGTACAGGAGACAGGGATCAAGACCATCCCCATGGAAAAGAAATGCAAAAAAGCAAAATGGCTGTCTAGGGAGGCCTTACAAATAGCTGTGAAAAGAAGAGAAGCGAAAAGCAAAGGAGAAAAGGAAAGATATAAGCATCTGAATGCAGAGTTTCAAAGAATAGCAAGAAGAGATAAGAAAGCTTTCCTCAGCGATCAATGCAAAGAAATAGAGGAAAACAACAGAATGGGAAAGACTAGAGATCTCTTCAAGGAAAGTTAGAGATACCTAGGGAACATTTCATGCAAAGATGGGCTCGACAAAGGACAGAAATGGTATGGACCTAACAGAAGCAGAAGATATTAAGAAGAGGTGGCAAGAATACACAGAAGAACTGTACAAAAAAGATCTTCATGACCCGGATAATCATGATGGTGTGATCACTCATCTAGAGCCAGACATCCTGGAATGTGAAGTCAAGTGGGCCTTAGAAAGCATCACTACGAACAAAGCTAGTAGAGGTGATGGAATTCCAATAGAGCTGTTTCAAATCCTGAAAGATGATGCTGTGAAAGTGCTGCACTCAATATACCAGCAAATTTGGAAAACTCAGCAGTGGCCACAGGACTGGAAAAGGTCAGTTTTCATTCCAATCCCAAAGAAAGGCAATGCCAAAGAATGCTCAAACTAGCGCACAATTGCACTCATCTCACATGCTAGTAAAGTAATGCTCAAAATTCTTTAAGCCAGGTTTCAGCAATACGTGAACCGTGAACTTCCTGATGTTCAAGCTGGTTTTAGAAAAGGCAGGGGAACCAGAGATCAAATTGCCAACATCTGCTTGATCATGGAAAAAGCAAGAGAGTTCCAGAAAAACATCTATTTCTGCTTTATTGACTATGCCAAAGCCTTTGACTGTGTGGATCACAATAAAGTGTGGAAAATTCTGAAAGAGATGGGAATACCAGACCACCTGACCTGCCTCTTGAGAAATCTATATGCAGGTCAGGAAGCAACAGTTAGAACTGGACATGGAACAACAGACTGGTTCCAAATAGGAAAAGGAGTACATCAAGGCTGTATATTGTCACCCTGCTTATTTAACTTATATGCAGAGTACATCATGAGAAACGCTGGACTGGAAGACACACAAGCTGGAATCAAGATTGCCGGGAGAAATATCAATAACCTCAGATATGCAGATGACACCACCCTTATGGCAGAAAGTGAAGAGGAACTAAAAAGCCTCTTCATGAAAGTGAAAGAGGAGAGTGAAAAAGTTGGCTTAAAGCTCAACCTTCAGAAAACGAAGATCATGGCATCCGGTCCCATCACTTCATGGGAAATAGATGGGGAAACAGTGGAAACAGTGTCAGACTTTATTTTTGGGGGCTCCAAAATCACTGCAGATGGTGACTGCAGCCATGAAATTAAAAGACGCTTACTCCTTGGAAGAAAAGTTATGAGCAACCTACATAGTATATTCAAAAGCAGAGACATTACTTTGCCGACTAAGGTCCGTCTAGTCAAGGCTATGGTTTTTCCAGTGGTCATGTATGGATGTGAGAGTTGGACTGTGAAGAAGGCTGAGCGCTGAAGAATTGATGCTTTTGAACTGTGGTGTTGGAGAAGACTCTTGAGAGTCCCTTGGACTGCAAGGAGATCCAACCAGTCCATTCTGAAGGAGATCAACCCTGGGATTTCTTTGGAAGGAATGATGCTAAAGCTGAAACTCCAGTACTTTAGACACCTCATGCAAAGAGTTGACTCATTGGAAAAGACTTTGATGCTGGGAGGGATTGGGAGCAGGAGGAGAAGGGGATGACAGAGGATGAGATGGCTGGATAGCATCACTGACTCGATGAACACAAGTCTGAGTGAACTCCGGGAGTTGGTGATGGACAGGGAGGCCTGGTGTGCTGCGAGTCATGGGGTCGCAAAGAGTCAGACACAACTGAGTGACTGAACTGAACTGAACTGAAGGAAACATTCAAGATGCACAACAGCAGTAGAGTAGACATGGCTTTGGGGCAAGAAATGAGAAATTGTATCTCTGAAGTTATTTCCCCATGAGTGAAGTAGGAGGTGAGTTGAAGATAAAACAACCTTGGGTATTTCATGTTCCCTAGGTACCTTAGGTATAGCAACATTTAAGTTATAAATGCAAATAACTGTTTTCAAGTATTTAATGCTAAAATAATCAACCTTTGCCTTATTTAATGTGCTAGATTATAGCAAGTATGGAGTATCATGTAGGAAATCTTATCTGCCATTTTCACAGAGCATTTCCAGTATTGTTTATTTCCACAGTAAAGTTCTAGGCTGGTGAAATTATCGTACTTGCAAGATCTTTGACGTGTGATCAACTGATAGAATTCTCCATCTTTCATTTTATCTGCTTTAAGTGAAGACTAGCCAAGAGTTGCACAGTTTAAGAAATAAAAGTACCCCACTTTTGTTTTAACCATTATTCAAATCAGATAACTAAAGGAAGTGAAACCATTTTTCCTCTGATTGGGACTTGAACCCACATGGCTGGGAATTGTCAAAACTCACAGTAATGAAGCCCAGGTTCTTGATGTCTCATCTCAGAAAGTATTCAGTGAGAGACAAAGTGATAGGTAAGAAGTGGATTTATTCAGGGGGAAACACACTCTACAGAGTGTTAGGTCCTCACAGACGGTGATTGCAGTGGCCTCAAGATGTGGCATGGTTAGCTTTCATGGACTGGGTAATTTCATAAGCTAATGAGTGGGAGAAATATTCCAACTATTTTGCGGATGGGATGGAGATTTGCAGGAGTTGGACCCACCACCTAACTTTTTGGTCTTTTGATAGTTGACCTTGGAAATTCATGGTGCCTCTGGGTGTGTCATTTAGCTTACTGATTGAGGATCAAGGTCTAGTTGAAGTTGACTTGCCTGCCATCCTGGACCCATTTGATTCTAATTGATTTATATTATGTCCTCGGACTATGTCATTCTTTCAAAAGTTGTGCCCTGCCTCCTTCCCTCCTGTTTCAGAAGTAACCAGAAACATAATTTTTCTCATAAGTTTCCATTATAGGAATTTTGACTGAAGTACATAGTTCAGTTAAAATTAGCTAGTTATGGACTTCAGTCCAATTCATATAACTGTTGCCCATGTAATATGTATAGAGCTGCTTGCAACTTAGATAGAAATCATAAATTCCAATCTTGCCTCTGCTGTATATAAAAAAAACAGCCTTTCTTAATGACCCAGAGGCATCTTGATGCTATTGTTGTAATACATTGCTATGAACCAAAAATCAGTTATTTTTCTAAATAGATATCAGTTGAAAGGCTGTCTGGTATTGTGGTTAAATGTAGAGACTATAATGTTAAACAGATCTGGAGTCAAATAATCATCCCACCAACAGGTGTGTGACCTCAGCTTCCCCCTTCATAAAATGAGATTGTGTGTTACTGGGAAAAGAAAGAAGATCATATAAAATGTTGATGATAGTAGTTGATATAATAGGAACTCAAATAAGCAACTAATAGTCTCATTTACTAACCATCATAAGAAAATAATAAAAATATTTCTGGATAGAATAAATCATCCTACATACTCATACTCTCAATGATGATGCATGACTTATTACACAAACTTCTAGTCACTCCCAGACCAAAATAAGAAAGAAGTTAAAGGCTTCCAAGATTTCGTGATGAGCTCTCTGAAAAGTCTTTTGATTTTGATCTAGAGAAATGTGCCTTTTTTAATGACAAAGCATGGGGACAATTGCAAAGATTAGAATTTTTTAAGAAACTAGTAAAAATGCTGCATATGTGTGTGTGATAAAGAGAGAAATGTACGCCAAAGTAGAATTTACACAAAATATTATATAAAATATATGTTAATGAGGACAAAATGTATACAATTTTGCTTATGAGAAATCAGTATTAGTAATAATCAAATCATCTTATGAATTATTTGCACCTGCGATCAATCTAATGACCTTTTCATTGCACAGGTATCACTTTATGATACAATATATGCTCATTGATTAGCCTTAACTAATTTGGATAATGCAAGCATACTAAGTTGTTTCAGTTGTGTCTAACTCTTTGACCCCATGGACTATATAGCCTGCCAGGTTCCTCTATCCATGGGATTCTTCAGGCAAGAATACCAGAGTGGGCTTCCATGCCTTCTTCCAAGGGATCTTCCCAACCCAGAAATCAAACTCACATCTCTTACATCTCTGGCATTGGCAGGAGAGTTTACCTCTAGCACCATCTGGGAAGACCAATTTGGATAATATACCTAAGGAAAAGAGGTATAGTTCTAGTATCTAGGTCAATTATTCTCTAAGCCTAGAATACTCCCCAGCATTTCAGACAGAAATTTCACTAAACACAAGCATTTTTTCCAACCATGTGTTTCAAGTGCCTGAGATAAGAAACTTAAGTCTCTCACATGCTCTTTGGCATTATATATATATATAAATATATATTATATATTTATAATATACAGCATACAAAATGAAAAAAAAAAAAAAAAAAAAAACAAGAAATGGGCATTTTGTCTGTCCTGGGCAATGCTGTATCCCTTGTAGCTCTTGATCCTGAAAGAGGCTCATTATGTAATAATATATTGTTCTTTGCATGAAAGAATTATTGGTAGGAGGTGGGCAGCATCCAGACAGGTTCCCTAGTCATGCAAGAACAATCACAACAGAAGTTAGTTTTAAGTGTCACTAGGAACAGAGAATGTTGGCTAAGTGCTTTTAAACAGTAGGGAAGAAGTTAGGGGAAAACATAATATAGTCATACCTTGGTACCCCAGGGGATTTGTTCCAGGAACCCGCCTCTTGACCCAAAACCCAGGGATGCTCTAGTCCCTTATATAAAATGGTGTAGTATTTCTATGCATTCTACTCACATTTTCCTGTAGACTTTAAATCATCTCTTCAGTTCAGTTCAGTTCAGTCGCTCAGTCGTGTCCAACTCTTTGCAACCCCATGAATCGCAGCACGCCAGGCCTCCCTGTCCATCACCAGCTCCAGGAGTTCACTCAGACTCATGTCCATCGAGTCAGTGATGCCATCCAGCCATCTCATCCTCGGTCGTTCCCTTCTCCTCCTGCCCCCAATCCCTCCCAGCATCACAGTCTTTTCCAATGAGTCAACTCTTCACATGAGGTGGCCAAAGTACTGGAGTTTCAGCTTTAGCATCATTCCTTCCAAAGAAATCCCAGGGTTGATCTCCTTCAGAATGGACTGGTTGGATCTCTTTGCAGTCCAAGAGACTCTCAAGAGTCTTCTTCAACACCACAGTTCAAAAGCATCAATTCTTTGGCGCTCAGCCCTCTTCACAGTCCAACTCTCACATCCATACCTGACTACTGGAAAAACCATAGCCTTGACTAGATGGACCTTAGTCGGCAAAGTAATGTCTCTGCTTTTGAATATACTATGTAGGTTGCTTATAACTTTTCTTCCAAGGAGTAAGCGTCTTTTAATTTCATGGCTGCAGTCACCATCTGCAGTGATTTTGAAATAAAGTCTGACACTGTTTCTACTGTTTCCCCATCTATTTCCCATGAAGTGATGGGACCAGATGCCATGATCTTTGTTTTCTGAATGTTGAGCTTTAAGCCAACTTTTTCACTCTCCTCTTTCACTTTCATCAAGAGGCTTTTTAGCTCCTCTTCACTTTCTGCCATAAGGGTGGTGTCATCTGCATATCTGAGGTTATTGGTATTTCTCCCGGCAATCTTGATTCCAGCTTGTGTGTCTTCCAGTCCAGCGTTTCTCATGATGTACTCTGCATATAAGTTAAATAAGCAGGGTGACAATATACAGCCTTGATGTACTCCTTTTCCTATTTGGAACCAGTCTGTTGTTCCATGTCCAGTTCTAACTGTTGCTTCATTACCTATAATACCTAATACAATGTAAATGCTATATAAATAGTTGTAAATACAATGTAAATGTTATGTATGTAAATACTTGCCTGTAAGACAAATTTAAGTTTGGCTTTCTGGAACTTTCCAGAATTTATTTTCTTCAATATCTTCTCTCCATGGTTGGTTGAATCCAAAGGTGTGGAACTCGTAGATACAGAGGACTGAGAATATTGGGTTTTTTTTCAGGGGAGATGCAAATAAATATAGATTCAGAAAGGCCCCATACATTAGTATCAGGCCACAGAAGAGATCAAAGAGAAAGCAAAATTAAAGAAATATGCAACACAGAAAAATAACTAGCATTTTAAAACATGTACTTCTTTGCCAGCTGAGGGCACCACCACTGTTAATTCTCAGAACAATCATATGAGGTGTGTGCTAAAGGCTATCTTCATTTTACAGATTAGGAAACTGATATATGGAGATATCAAGTGACTTGTACAAGGTGACCCAATTAGGAAATGTGGAAGCCACGGTCTGAACTTTAGTCAGCTGGCTCTGCACATTTCATCTTTCTTTTTAAAAAATTATTTATTTATTTATAGCCTCACTGGGTCTTCATTGCTGTGAGCCCAGGATTTTTCTAGTTGCAGCAAGAGGGGCTATTTTCCTTGCAGTGCATGGGCTTCTCATTGCAGAAGCTTCTCTTGCTGTGGAGCACAGGCTATAGGACACGAGGGCTCGGTAGTTGTGGCCTGTGGGCTTAGTTGCTCCAGGGCATGAGGAATCTTCCTGGCCCAGGAATCAAATCTGCGTGCCCTGCACTGGCAGGCAGGTTCTTAATTGCTGGACTACCAGGGAAGTCCCTCATCTGTCTTCTTCACGCACAAAAAGTCTGCATGGTCTCTTTTGTAAATAACTCAGCCAGTGAATTGAAGCACCACTTGGCATGTCACTCTGCTCCCTGCCACTAAGTGCTGATGGCTGGGTAAAATGATAGTGTTTCTGTCAGTTTCCTCATCAATAAAATTAGTATTGTCCAGATCTATCCAGACTGCTCTGCTTGGATACTGTGTGAAATAACCAATCAATAATCATAAAATGCTATGAAAACATGGAGTGCTAGATCCAAGCTCAATATTATTATACAAGTTTACAGTGTGATAGCACAGCCAGAAAGGTCAAAGCTATTTTAAACTGCATACAGAAAGGCACACTGATGTTGAATAGAGAAGCTGTTGTCTTTATAGCCATGGGGCAAAGATTGGGGATGTTTCAATGAGAATATTTTTCTTATTTATAGGTGCTTAAGCATCCCAAAACAAAACAATTCATTGGAAGATGAGTATTCAAACTTATATAATTCTGGGAGAATACTTAACATTACTGCACCACATATTAAGGGACAAGAATGATCAGATTAGGGTGAATTACTAAAGATGTTAATCTGGTTAAGGAAAATACTGGACTAAATAACACACTGCAGACATTTGAAATGTGCAGATTTTAAAAAAAGAGAGTTTTAGTTTGAAAGAATGACTAGAAATATGGAAGAAAAGAAAAGCGAAAGAGAGAGAAGAGTAAAGGGAAGAAAGACAAAGAGAAGGAGGAGAGAGAAAGAAAGAGAAATAAATTCATATTTGGGCCATAAACATATTTACTGATATAACTCCAATTTGATTTGATTCATTTTAAAGATTGTGAATCACTGACTAATGGACTCAGCTACAGTATCAGCATCTATCATGTCAAAGGTCAGCATGTATTGCTATGAAACATCCAGGCCTTCCAGAGCCTTAAACTGATGCCAATTGTCCCCACATCCAGACTAGCTCAAGGGATTGTATGTGAAGCCTTGTTTGAAATAGTGAAAGTCTGGAAAAAGATCCCCAAATTGTAACAGAAGATCTCTATTCCAGCAGAGCCAACTTGTTAGATAACTTTTCCATCTACCTTATATAATTCGTATGATTTTGTGACATAGGCAGAATGTCAAATGTTAGGTAATTCTGGACTCTGGGGCCAGTGGTTCTCAGTCTCAGTATCTTATTCCACATGTGGATGTATCCTAAACCAATGTAAGAAAATGAGGTAGATGAATGCTACTAGTAAAGCCAACAGTGAAGATTTTTTTAGCACTTACATACCAGGTTCTTTGTGTGAGATAACTCTTTTTATCCTCAAAACAGCCTTATGAGATAATACTTTCATTATCCCATTTTCACAGATGAAGAAATTGAGGCCTGGGGAGTGGT